>NC_133976.1:14090038-15290038 GCF_047716275.1 Strix uralensis
AGGATGAGTTCCTTAATGTAGCTTAATCTGCTTAATGCAACAACCTATATCTTAATGAGAATCACACAGTTAGTGTTTCATGAATTGTATCTGCAGTGGTGCCTTTCCCTTGGAGATAGTGTATGCATTAATCATGGGCAGGACAGCTCAACTAACTGGATTATAAAACTTCTCTTGATGAAGGGTTTAACCTTCTATGCAACTGAGGTTTATGAGTGTTTTGTTTAGATCTATAAAGTGTAGAATTAATATCTTTTTCACAAAGTTTAATTTAGTTGGTTGACATAATCTGTGTCAGGGGAAGATGCTTATCGTCTTGGGCAGTAACTGAAGCACAATCTAAAGTAGGAAAAGGTAGAAATCCTTAAAGTTAAAATTTGTATAGTTTTATAACTGAGCTGGCTTAACTTGATTGAAAATCCTTCTAGATAACAAAATAAAAAATGTTGTACCATCTCTTGCTCCATTTTAGAGTATCGAGTCATAGTCCAAAATTCCTTTAGGCTTAGGCTTGCTATATGCTAGGCAATGTTTACTGTTATAGTGCAGATACGGTTTCTCGCAGCAAAAAAAGCACACTTGCTGGAACAGTTTGTGCTGAATCTCTGAGTGAAATAAACTATCCTTAGCAAAGAAGTCTTTCACCACTTTAATATTAGCTCTACTGAAATTTTTAGTAGCATGGAAATTTTGCATCAAAGGAAAATCTTCTAGGCTAATAAAAGCCTCTCTGGCAAAAGTGGTCCATATTGGCAGATAACCAAAAATCCTAACCTAGCCCTTCTAATTACAGTGTGGAGAGGAAACTACCCTTATGGTATCCACACTGTTTTGGAGAGAAGGGAGAAAAGTTATTTGGAACCTGTTGCAGGCAGAAACAGGTGGAGTTTCAAATCATGTTGGATGTTAAGTTACCCTGTGAAAGAGGGTTGAACAACCAGCTAATATATTATATATATATATATGTACAAAATGCTTCACAGTAATGTTTAATCAAAACATTAAATTGGCTTAGTTACAAAATTGATATATAATCAATGTACAATACTTAGTGAAATGGCTGTAAATGTTATGTTTACCATTACAAATCCAAACCTCTTACATAATAAAGAATTTGACAATCTTTGGGACTCCAGAGAAGGAACTTAAAAACTACAGTTAAAACAAACAAATGTGTGCTTCTAAATACTCTATGAAATACTCTCTGATGCCTAGCTGGTATTTCTTTAACTTCTACTTAGGGAATAAAACTGGGGGAGGCAATAAACTGGAACCGTAACAGAGACATTTAAGCCATGTTATACGAGTAATGGGCCAGGAGCATTCTGCAGCCCTGACACCAAATTTTACAATGCATGTATTTTCATACAGATGAACCTTCCTAGCCCTGAAGAGCAGGTGGCTGCATCAAAATTGCTGTTGAAAGTCTTCCCTGGCCCAGACTAATCCCTGAAGCATGCTTGGGCGCTATCTGGGAGAACGCTAGTTGGCAGGATCCAAAACTCAGGTAGCAACCGTAGTAGCGATTTAACGGTTATTGAAGTGTGGCAAGGTCCAGGCCCACGCCATAGTTTACTGGAACACATCTAGCCTGAGACAGCACCTGATTTTGAGATTTAACTATGTATCTCAGGGGAAATTAAAGTTGTTACATTTGTTTCCAAAATCGGTGAAGCTTGGCAGTGTCATTGTGAAGAAGCAGTGCCATGAGATGATGCTGTGTAGTCATTACAGTACCTGATCATGTATTGTAATATTGCATAACGTTTTGCAAAATTACTATCACTAAAATTTATTTAGGAAATTCAATTACAGTGTCTAAAAGGCCTGATCAGATCCAGATTCCCTTGTCAGTGGCACGGCGCAGAAAGAAAAATCCTTGACCTTTTAAAATTGAATTTGTGATTGGGCACAAGATACAGTAACAGGTTTAATAAACAGGAAAAAGACTTTCTGGATGTACAAAGGAGAAAAAAACAAGAATATGTAGGGTAGCTCCTAACATGGTTAGGTTGTTATGAGTGTCTTGACTTTTAATTGTGAATTAGAAATTGTAGAACATTGTGCTACTTTCATTGCAGACAAGATGATGACAAACTGTTTCTTTCTGTCTAAATGTATTCTGAAAAGTGTCTCTCAAACAGTCATTTTAGACTGATGCTAAAATGGATTGAGTTTGTGACTATCCTTTATTTAAGCGAGCATTTCTTACACATAGTGCCATGGCTTGAATGTGAATGTTGGCAATTGCTAAGATCTTAACTATACCTTCTAGTTTAATTTCTGATATGACCAGACTGCTGTCTGTAGATGTAACGATTTATTCTCATGCCATTTATATCTCTGCGGTTTCATTTTTTTGTGCCTCTAAGAAGTATTTGGCTCTAGCTCTGTGCTTTTATTCACCACAGAGCAAGTGGGTTACTGTGGGGCAGATATGCATCATCTGACAACCCCGATGCTGGGTCTCAGCGGGTCTTTAAGGTGGTCTGTCTGCCTTCATGGCTGTGAATGTAGCCCTTCAGCAGGGAGTGCCCATTGTGAGTCCTCTGGAATGTCGGAGGAAAATTCATCCTGCCAAGACACCACTTCCTTGTTTGGCATACAGTCAGCCTGCAAAATGAGAGGGTTACTGCACTGGCAGTACTACAGAGTGCCTACAGAGAGGGATGAGATGCAAGTGTGTAGGAAGGGAAGGAGGCATGGTAGGGAAGAATATACTCTTACAGACTTCATGGTGGAAATATGCTGACTGGGGGTGTTCCAGGCTGCGCACATCTGCAGAAGGAGTATCTAGACTGCCTGAAGAGGATGCTGATATGGTGCTCAGGCCTGAGCTTTCACCAGCAGTGTCCCAAATAGGCTGCTCTCAGGATGATTTTGGGGGTGCACCAATAACAGTGATGAGCTGATCATGGGACTGTGACAAGTCAGTTCAACCATTTATTCTACACACTTCAAAGGAGCTGTCTGTAAAGCTGCAGTGTTAAAACTGCAGCGTCTTCCTTCTCGTGTTTGAACAGAACACCTTTGAAGTCTTACAGACAGACAATGCTGGAGGTTCATAGATGCTTATTTCCTGCTAAACAAAGACATACCCATTCAGAGATCCTAGGATTGGAACAACTTATTTGAATTTACTGTCTATCTCATTTTTGAGTTTAAAGTTGGTGTAATACCTCCAACAACAATGTAGAATAAACCCAATGATGGTCATGGAAGAACTGGGGCCACTGTTTACACATATACTTTCAGAGCACATATGGAAAGACAAAGCCACATAGAAACATAAAATCGTATATAAACAAGCTTTTTCAGAAAGAATGAAACTAAGCAAGCTTGGTGTCCTGTTCATTTTTATTCAAACCTCTGTAGTTTCACCTTCCCAGTGCAATAATCCGAGCCCACTTCTTGCCATGCCTTCTGTGACATCTGTTTGGTCAAGAGACAGCGTGTGCTGTGGTTAATCCAGTTAGTTGTATGTGCAGGCAGACTGGCCAGCGAGTGCATGTGTCCATGGCCAACTGGCTCATGCTAAGATAATACATGCTGCCATGTCTACCTACTTTTCCCATACTCAGGCAACTAATCTGAGTCTCCTTCCTCTATCCAGATACTGGTGTTAAAGAAAATTATAGGAACTTCATTACTTTGGGCTGTATTAGGCTTACTTCAGGGGTGTACTGTTACATGCTCTGAGGCCTTGGTCCCTTGACTGGCCAGAACAGATGCCTTTGGAGCATCATTTAGATCACATCAAACACAAATTTTTAAAGTTTACTTTCTATGAAGACAAGGTTGCGGAGAAAAGGACAGATGCATTTCTGGCTTTCTTCACAGTGTGAACTGGGATGTAGCTGGGTTGTCCACCTTTACTAAGAAACCAAGGAATGCTCTAAGATTTCCTAATCCACAGAAAGCCCTTGAAATTTCTTTCCTTCTTTCAAATATCATTGAAATTGGCCGATTAGTTTGACAGAAAGGCACAGACCATGGTTTCACAAGAAAGCTGGTTAAAATCAGATAATGCTGGTGATATTGTAACCAAGAACTTCTGCATAATTTAAAATAAGTTAGTTTTTAGATTATAATGAAAAATACATTGTGAAATTGAAAACAAGAAAAAATAATGACTCTTTAAATCATGTAAAGTTACTGTAGGGAAATAATCATGAATAAGAAAGAAGGTGTATAAAAATGAGGTAAGTCAGCTTCTTTGTGATTGCTTGTAGATATTCAGAATCATGGACCATCCTTTTCCTTGCCTACACAAACTGTTTTTGTGGACTTATTATACAAGCATCTTAGAAATACAGGGCTTCAAGAAATCCCATAGTCCAAACCACTACATTCAGTGAGGATCTTTCATAATTGGAGTATTATTGTAACTGTCAACACCCCATGCAGGCATGCTATGTGCTACATGAAGCTGCTTTCAGCTGCTAAGCTGCTGCTCTGGCACTAATGGAAACTGCTGGGTTCCCAGGCTGACCTCAGTACCCTGCTACCGCCCTCCTGAAATGAGCCTGAAACCTCTTCTTCATCCACAGCTCCCGGGAGGGAGAGGGAAAGGAAATCCGCTTTGGTTTTAACAGCTGGCACTGAATAGAGGAGCAAGTTATAAATAAATGGAAATAAAGAATGAGGGCATGTGACTAAAGCCATGAAGGTCACTTTTTGGTATGCCAACAGATGAGCAATGCTCCGAGGGGCATTTGACAAAATGTCACTCAGAATGCATAGACACGATGATGATGTCAAAAGAGGCTCATTTGAATTGGGATTCAGGAGGATCCTCTATTTAAATCCTGTCTGAGCTAGTGACAGGCTGCATGACCTTCTACAATATACTGAGCTCCATGGGTCAAATTGGTCCTCACTGCAACTAAATTGACTACAATGGAATTATTCTGGGAGTGAACTTGATTTCTCAGACATCAGTCAACACAGCTGGTTCACTGAATAAATGGAAGAAAGCAAGCATAGATGTCACTGGAAGACAGATGTATCTGAACCAAGTCTTTTAGTTTTGGCAAAACTAGAGCAGAACTGCACAACTGTTACTTAAAATGCATAATTGTTGATGGTGGTTTACTGACAATGTAAACTCTATGAAGGTAACAGAGCTACAAAAGTGCCATTGTCTTTTTTAAAGGGAATGTAATTATCATGTAATTTATAACTTGAGAAATGACTGATGCTTCTTTAAGTACTCTGGTATAGACAATTTTTTCTTAAAAAAAAAAGAAAAAAAGAAAATGACTCAAACATACAGTACAATGCTGCACAGTGGTAAGCTTCTTCCATAGAAAATGCTTTTGGAGTCAGATAACAAAATAATGGTGTTAATTAATAAAAGATAATTTTTATTAAGAGTACTTAAATAACATAAGTAGAGGATAAAATTACCTCTAAAATGGAAAAAAAAAAAAAAAAAAAAAAAAAAAAGATTGCTTCTAAGCTTCCTGCTTCCTGGGATGGAAGCTTTTATAAATCACAGCTTTTATGGATTTTGGGGTAGATAAAGAACAAGTGACTTGCTTCTTTGTAGCAAATGAAGTGAGGGACCAGCATTCTCTTACTGATGTTTAACTCCACTATTTATGTTTAATCATAGAAGTATTAAAATTTCAAGTGGGATTTCCCCTAGTTTCACCAGGACCTCTACAAAGATAAGAGTAAGTTTCTTTAGAGTTGAAATGAAGAAGTTTGACTGGGAGCATGTTTTCAAGCCTAGCTGAAAGGACACCAAATCTTGGTGGCTGTGTACCTGTATCACTGGGAGAACTCTGGGGAGTTTAGAAATCAGTGTAAAAAGACCTAGACAAAATGGTGGTTTACAAAGCAATTGCAGGGGATGTTCTCCAGCACAGATAAAGCTAAACAAAGGGTTCTTCTCTTATCCCTTCCATTCCTGTCATTTAAACAAAATGAGAAGTTACAAATCAAAGGGTTCTTTTATCCCAGCTGCTCATGTGATTTAAGTTTAAAAAGTATTTACAAAACACAAAATAGAACAACCATAATAAAAATAATTTTCTGGTTTCATGTATGCTGTACTGTTCTTCCACCTAATTCTAGATAAAACAAGATTGAGATTTAACAAGTAGGAAAAAAAATTCTTGGCATAATTTAAGAAAACTTGGAGAGGTGACACCAGTACATCTTTTCTTCCTTTTCCATGCCAATTTAGTAATGAGGACAATGGAGTTGCTTCTCTAGACATGATTAAAAAAGAGATCTGAAAGGGTTTTCCAGTTCTTGCTTCAGAGCAGAATCCACTCTATCTAATCAGCTCCTGACAGATATTTGTTCAACCTTACCTCAAAAGTTTGCAGTCATGCGGATTCTTCAGACCTCTCCACAGCGAGCTACTGCATAACATCCCTTACAGTTCAAAAGTGTTTTGTAAAATATAACTTAAATCTTCATGTTGCAATTTAAGGCTATTACTTCTTGATGTATCAGTAGACATAAAGAACAGTTTGTATCTCTGCAATACTTTTTATGTGTTTGAGAACAGATATCATATCTTCCCTCAGTCCTCTCATTGCTAGACTAAACAAATGAATTCTTTCAATCTTACCTCATGGGCCACATTTTCTACACCCCTGAAAATTACATGGCTCTATTGTGGTTTCGTTACTGGTCTTTCTTCAAGTAAGGTGCCCCAAAATTGATGTTGTACTCCAGCTGAGGTCTTATCAGTGCTGATTTGAACAGAACCTTTCTTCATGTGTCTTTTATAGAGCTGTTTATACACCCCAGTGAGAAGTCTATTTATTTTCAAACAGTATGACAGCACTGGCTTATGCAGTTTATGATGCAATACTAGCTCTAGGTGTTTTTCTGAGGGGTGTGCTGCTTACCAGTAACTCTCTGTCATCTTCCTGTGCAGCTAATTAGTCTTAAAAATAATACCTTACATCCTTCCATCTTCATCAACATCCTGTTTTTTTCAGACCATTTCTCTGGTTTGTTACCATTTTTTATTCTGATATTTATGCTATATGATGTAGATGTGCACTCATAGCACTTAGTCCACTGCATTAAGACCACGTGACAGATTCATCTTCCTGACTCCTGAGGAAAGGCCACGCACCCCTCATGAAGGAAGGTGTCATGGGGCAGAACCAGCACAATTCATGCATGCCATTACCACTCCCTGCCCACTTCCATGTGGCCCTCAGGAGAAGACAAAAGGGAATGGGGCATGAGATGGGGGAATTTTCAAGGAAAATTAAATCTGGTACCTAACAGATCCAGAGTATTTCCTTAGCTAGCCATGCATGCTTCCTGCAAGACCAGGTTCAGAGCCTTATTATAGGCAAGATATGAAGCATCTATTGCTCCTCCTTAGTACCCAAGGCCTATGTCCTGGTTCTGGAATGTTGCTTTTAATAGGTTCTTTTCTGATAAAACCATATTACCTGTTAATTATCACCACAGGATTACAGATACTTTAGTTTGAAAGGGACCTCAGGACGTCTCTAGGCCAACCCCCTGCTCAAAGCAGGGTCAGCTGTGAGTTCAGATCAGACTTTATCCTGTCAGATTTCGAAAACCTGCGAGAGTGTAGACTTCACAAGCTCTCTGGGCAACCATTTCCATGGCTTGACAGCATCAAGGTGAAAATGTGTTCCCTTAAATCCAGTTTGAACCTCTCATTTCAACTTATGCACATTGTCTGTCATCCTCCCACCGTACAGTACTTTGAAGAGCCTGGCTCCATCTTCTTGATAGTCTCCTCTTTGTTGTTGTATAGATGCTTAGGCATACTTTGTTTTTCCTATTGTTTGGCAAAAGGAACCAGAAGACAAAGAACTCCCTTTCCTGAATTCCTGAGTTTTGTATTCTCCCTTTTTTCCTGTCGTATGCTTGACCATTTCCTTTCCTATTTAACTTACACATTCAGTATTTAGAGTGGTAATGAAGCAGTTACTTCTGAGAGCTAGTAGAGAATGGTTAAGAGAGTTATATCAGGCCAACACAATTTAGAACATGTAATTTATCTAAGTTGTCTTTATCTGTTCTTTCCCTTTTCTATCTGGAAGTCTTATTCCCTTATGTTTACAAATCAAAGCAAGGCATCATACACAAGCATTTGCAGAAGTCAAAGTAAAGAGGTAAAAAAAGACATGTTAGGAAACATTTCTTTACTGAGAGGGTGGTCAAACACTGGAACAGGCTTCCTAGAGAGGTGGTTGATGCCCCAAGCTTGTCAGTGTTTAAGAGGCATTTGGACATTGCCCTTAATGACATGCTTTAACTTTTGGTCAGCCCTGAAGTGACCAGGCAGTTGAACTAGATGGTCATTGTAGGTCCCTTTCAACTGAAATATTCCATTCCATTCCATGTTCTGCTTGTGAGTGTCAGCCACCATTTCATGCAAGTCAAGTCGTCTGTTTAAAGGCAGGTACTTTGAATTAAATTGGAACATCTCATTGACTGTGCTGAACTTTGATTCAGGCCTTTAGAGCCTTTGCCTGTAAAGATCAGATAGCAAATCTTAACTATGCACTTAGTTCCTGTTGCTTTATTGAAGACTGTGTAGATGGGTTCTTATTCAAATATACATGATTTGGGGTAAGAGAGCCAATCCATAAACTTCTGAGAAATGTATGAGGACCTTACATGGATGAAATAAAAATTGCATGTAAATGCCACATATTCTTTCTTTTATTTATCCAGAGGCTGCTGAAAACTTTGAAAAATAGTAAAAAAGAATAGTTTCAAGAAGCTTCGGGGAATTTAGAGTTTCACAGTAAATCCCATGTGATCAACTTATATGTATAATTATACAAAAAATTACTCCTAGTGCTTAAATTGTAATTCAAGAAGAAAAGATTGAGACTAAATAATTTCACTGGTAGAAAGCCAAGACTAGAAAATACGGGTTATCATAGTAAAAAAAAAGGGGGGAAAGTCAAAAGGAATAGCTCTGAAATTTGTGCACTGTGCATCTGGCAGTAAATTCTGAAGCTTTCTGGTTTTATTTTTTATACCTGATTTGGGAAAAATGTTTCAGGATAAATACATTACATAGTACAAAAAGTAGATCTGCCAGCATTAGTAGACTAGCAGAATGACTGATAGTCATAGTCAGAAACACATGAGATTATGGCTAATGCTTAAAGTAGTGCAACCATGATGCAATACCATCAATGCAGTAACTGCAACCAGCTAGAGAGTAACTGCCCATCCCCTAATTCTATTGAATCTACTTAGGAGTAGTGACTCGGATTCCTATTCCAAACCTTCTTTCATTTGACATACTACAGCTCATCTGCTATGAAGACCATGTTGTGTTTGAAAATGCCTCTTGGGTAGATCTCTTAAGCCTCTGTACTGGTTTTGGCTGGGATAGAGTTAATTTTCTTCACAGTAGCTAGTATGGGACTATATTTTGGATTTGTGCTGAAAACAGTGTTGATAATACAGGGATGTTTTAGTTACTGATGAGCAGTGCTTACACACAGTCATGGCTTTTCTGCCTCTCACATCTCCCCGGCAGCGAGTGAGGTGGGGGTGCAGAAGAAGCTGGGATGTGACCCAGCCAGGACAGCTGAACCCAACTGACCAAAGGGATATCCCATACCATATGACATCATGCTCAGCAATAAAAAGCTGGGGGAAGAAGAAGGAGTCAGGGGGATGTTTGGAGTGATGGCATTTTTCTTCCCAAGTAACCATTACGTGTGATGGAGCCCTGCTTTCCTGGGGATGGCTGAACACCTGCCTGCTGCTGGAAAGTAGTGATTGAATTCTTGTTTTGCTTTGCTTGCGTGCACGGCTTTTGCTTTACCTATTAAATTGTCTTTATCTCAACCCCGAGTTTTCTCACTTTTACCCTTCAGATTATCTCCCACATCCCACCAGGGAGGGGAGTGAGCAAGCAGCTGGGCAGGACTTAGTTGTCATCTGGGGTTAAACCACAACAGCCTCTCATATTAGCCCAGTTCTTCCTTATATACTTAGTCAAATGGGATTTTCAAATAAAAAAAACCCATATATTCCAGAGGTATGCAGGTACTCTCATGCCTTCCAGTCATTATCTGAAGTTCCAAAGGCAAATGTGGAAGAAAATGTAAGGCACACTGGATCTTTATGTGTATGTATCAATTTGAATGTCTTCTGGACATTTCAAACTTACTGCTTGTCTACAGACCAACTTAGTAACATATGCACTGAAATTCCTGCATTGCAAACCTGATGGTTTTCTGACCATATGTGTCAAGTTGCACGGCTTTTTTGAAGAAGCATCACAATGCACATCAAGTACAGAGAAAACCTGTGCATGCACAATGTCTGGGATTAGTAGGTGTTTGGCAGCCTGCTTGGAGTTACTGCTCTGCACTAGCTGCCAAACATCTGGAAGTTAGTAGAAAAATGTAGAAAAGTGGTAGGGAAGAAAATGACCAGCAAAAGCAGCTGTCTCCCACAAAAAAGAAAAAAAAAAGGTAGGTCTGGCACTCTGGGCTATAATAGGATTTGAGAAAGGCATCATTCTGGGACATAGAACACAGTGGGTTTGAGAAACTCCAGAAATTGTTTCCTTCAGAGGACTATAAAAAAAGGCCAGTGAATCTGAAATCAGTCTGAAAAAATATCTTTAGTGACGTGCACCACTAAACTCAGTGCAATCCAATGGTTAACTTGATATGTAAAAGTTTAAAAATCAACTTTAGCAAGTTAGCTGCTTATGCGAGCAGAAATATCCAACTAATGTTATCCCACATTCCCAAACTCCTTCTGCTGGCTTCTCAGGTTACAAAATCCCCAACTTTATCTTTGCCAGCCATCTGTCAACACTCCTAGCTTTTCCCTTGATAACTTCTACACTGTAGTTATTCGTTGCACAAAAATCAGCACAAAATACAGTTGCTCCAGAGTCTTGAACCTTGAACATGTGCAAGCATCAAAAAATAAACTTATTGTAATATAAAGATAAATAACACAATGAATACTCAAGTGATTTCTTTATTTGTATTTAATGAATGACAAGAACTCAGTATTTAAATTGAAGTAAAGATGCTGCAGAATTTCCAGCTTGTTGCATTAAAATGCTGGAGGCTCTTACAGAATATAAGTTCAACTTGTGCCCTTGAGAATCCTCTAATAATTTAATAAAATATATGTATCTGATCTTTAGATAAGGGAAGCCTGGGATGAGCTACTAGCCTGAAGCTCAGGATAAGATTTGTTTTGCCTGAAGGTAGCTGCTTAGAAGTTGGGTATCTTTAGTCTGCTGAACTAGTCATTTGTTCCTCTACATTCACTGGGAGAGAGAAGTACCATGAAGAGATATTTCTTAGTAATCATCCAAAGAGGGGTGTCCAGAGTACAACAGATAATCCACATTTTGGAGGTGCCTGTTTCCCTGTTGAGAGAGTGTAAAGAACTAGTTTTATACGGCTGCAGTTACGTGTGATACCACCTTAGTACATGAGCACAAGGCAGGCCTACAGCACACTCAGATGAGCCAGGACTCAAATTTGCCCAGCCTGCAATTGCATCATGGACCCTGAAGAGTCTACAGCATCATGGCAATCAGTCCAGGCTATGGAACCAGTTAAGAAGCTGGACACAGATGTAAAAACTGAATGCTTATATATATTCCTTCCACAGTTAAAACTGCAACAGGGGACCGTGGTAGCTAAAGAAAAACTGCCCTGGATCAATGACTATTTTGTGTAAGTCTATACTCACACTGTATTAATATCTGTATAAAACCACATGGTCTGTAGTTTGTGTTTGCTAATGCTTACTTAAGCATTACTGAGATTATGGGGATTAGAGATTGAGAAAACAGGGTTTAAGAGAGGAGATAAAAGAGAAAACTCAGTTATCTGGATATTAGAATAGCATGTAACTGTACATTTACTATATTATAAGATGTGGCAAGTAGCATTAACAGCATTTTTGTGTAATGGAAAATCTACTCTCCTCCAATAGATTGTTAAGAAAAGCTGCTCACAGCATTGCTACCAGAACGATGTCTGAATAGAAGAAGAATGAATCACAGATTCAAGGAATGGTGGCTGTCTTGGCTGCCTGATTCTGAGATTTTCAGTAATTGCATTAATTTAATTTTTCATTGTGTTCATTTCTATTGAATTATACTAGAGACTTGGGTGACCTTTTAAATATTTTCTGGAGAAGTGACCAGTGAAGAAAAGTGACCTTTTCTTAAAACGAGCAAAATGTTGTAATAAACGTTGGAGTTTTGGGAGCTCATCCACCATCAAATCAGAATAATGATATAAAACAATGCACCTGTATGTGGTTATAATCAAAGGGAGGTACAGAAATGACACTTGTACAGAATGCCACAAAAAAGGACTAATTTCTAAGATCCTTGTTCTATAGTGAGCCTGCTAAAAGGCAAGGAGAAACCTATCTGTTTTGCTAAATCAGATTAACTTACCCACAGGAATTTCCTATTGAGTTACTGCATCAGGCTGAATCTTCTGTTTGGCATGTTCTTGAAAAAGTGTTGTTATGAACTATCCAAAATCCTTCGATTTATCTTTCTGATAAAGCCTTCAGAAGTCATGTAGTAAGTTGGTACTTAGACAGGTCCCTCTTTCTTATTTCAGTGCATAACCTATGAGGAAAAAAAACTGCATGCAGATGGAATACTATAACATTCCCTGAAGAAAGTTTTTAATCGGCAGCTTCAAAAGAGTGCTCTGTTAATGAGCAACTGAAATGTTATAAATTCAGCCAACAGCCTTTATGTTTAATTTAGACAGCCATCCTTACAGTTTGAGAGTACAAAAGACCACTGTCAGTGGCCTGTAGGCCTTTGCAGTTGCTGCCCGCTGATTAACCATGGGAAAGAAAAGCTATTTGCAATTTAATTAGCTGAAGGATAACCTGCAGGTGATACTGATAAATATAATCATCTGGATGCCAGTGAGCAGCTGGTATGAAAATTGGACAACACAGTGTCCATAAAGTTTGATTTGTAATCTCAAAACAGCTTTATTCACAAAAAACCCCACTCCTCTGCAAAAAAGTATTGTTTCTTGAGCCCATGTTTTTAGGCTTGCTTGAATTCTGCTTGCTTGGCTAAGCTAAAGCCAATTCCTGGCAGCAGAATTTTGGCATATTCATTAAGTGCAATACTGTATCATTGCTTTAAAAACATAGTGGATTGTAAATAAACAGTGAACATGATGACTCTACAAAAAGCCAACACAGCACTAAACAGTAGTTTAGCTGAAGGCAATTTCAATTGTTAATGCTTTTACTGTGTGCTGGTTTCAGCAGTTTTGAAGGTCTTTTTCCTGAGCAATGCTGTTCTGATGCTCAGTTGCTGTGGCCTCTTGTCTGGAGTTGAATCAACCTGTAATTCAGGGTAGCTCCTCCCGACTACTTCTATAGTAACCTGATTGTGATAGTGTGTCTTGCTGATATGAACTTTTTCTTTATTTCAGAAGAAATATTCTATCTACATAATTGAAAGAAAAACCTTTCAATGTCATCATGCTTTCTTTGCTCATATTAAGATTGTCATCCTAGTTCAGAGTTATAGCAGTGCTGATTTCAAAGTATTGTGTTCAGCCCCTGTGTTGACACATGGTTATACATGCATCAGGTATGTATATGGAGATTTCTGATTTATATCACTTTCACAGCTACTACATGGAATTGTTTTATAAAGTAGAAGTATTACTCTAGAAGCGACCAGCTAGTTCTATGAGTGCTGGAACCAGCCACAACTTTTTTCATATTGGGTATTGTAGAGTCTCTCCCTGTGTGTGTGCGCTGATACTGCAGCCTTCCCCTCAGCTGGCGGCTTCTGGCTGCTCATTTTCATGAGACATAGGAATGGCCTTATCTTAGAGATCTCTCTGTCATTTCGTTGATATTGTACCATAATGAGCATGGAAACCTCATTTCCTCAGAAAACCAGTTGGAATTGTATAATTCAGACTGTATATTACTACTGGTTTTGGTGAAGTTCCTGACGAGTTTGAAGGGTAAAACCTGCTTAAAAACTGAAAGTGCCATTTGGTCTTTTTCCAGAAACCTGTTTATGAGGGATGCTAATCTAAAATAGCTACTTAGTGTAAAATACAATGCTCTTCATACTTGGGGTGAAATCTGGAGTTTGGATTTGAATGAACCAGATTGTCATCCTGAGAGTCTCACCTGTATCATCCACCCATTTCACAAGGCTCCATGGCATCCTGAACTTGACAGGCAACTATTTATGTATCATGCTGTTGACTGCAGGATAAATAACAAGGACATTTTTTATATAGAACCCCCTGTGTTAATCCTGGCCCTTCTACTTTGTTGCTCGAGACTGGACACATAAGAACTATGAAGAAAGGTCTCCTTTTCTCCATCTGGAAGCTGCAGATAATATTGTTTACCTAAACCAGAGGGATATTGTGAGCATTCATTGTTATAATAGTCCATTTATAAATAATCTCATTGTAAAAAGAGATTGTTAAAGCTGTTTAAAAAATAGTGTTTTGTAAGAGTTCAGTGGTGAATGGTTATATATTCAGCTCCTACTGTTAGAACACCAGTATTTGTTTTATTATATTGCATTTTTAGCTGAATAATGACATTTCTTGATTTAAAGTTGCATCTCTCTAATGACCTTTGCTGGATGCTAAACTTTAGATTGCATTTACATATGAGACACTGCTATTTTGTTAAGTAGGAGACATATTATGAGGATAATCAGTTTATCTTAAGCTGTAATTCTATGTCTAGCAAGGATTCAAATTTCTAGGATGGAGGATGGCTAATGGCTTAGTGAAGTCTGGTAAAACATCTTTGAGATAAATCCCAGCATAATGAGATCAGTTAGATCTAACTGTAAAATGGAAGAGAAACTTAATTTTAATTTTCAAATGCACAGTTTGCTGCTTTGCTTTTTTATTTTACAACTTCACAGATATATCTGAAATTTAAAAAATGCTGGAACTGGATGGATCTTTTGAATATGCATAAACTAAAAGGGAGAAAGTAAATGAAAGAAAGAAGAAGTAGCTAGCTTCATGTAAGGTTAGATTTTCTATTCCATGGAAACTAATTTGCCTCCAATGTAAATTCTCTGATGAAAGGGTGTGCCTACTTTGCAGCTGCAAGATCCTTCTTACATAGGTTATGTGGGTACTAAAATAGTACAGGCAGCAAACTAACAGTAACAATAATAATTTCAGTCACAGAGTTCTACAGTTACATACACGATCAAGGGGTCATTGTCAAATTAGGCAGCATCTGGTTTCTTGGAATTTAGGTTTGTATTTTAAGGAGTGTGTTAACAACAGTTTCCACTTTTATTTTTCAATGTATGCAGTATATCATGCTTTTGTGTTTTACTGTTTTCATGCAATTACAGTCCTTGTGACAGGAACTGGACAGGCCCTGCTGCAGGATTAAAGCTGCTGTTTAAGCACACAGCATATGAACTGGCAGCACAAACTTTTTAGGCTGTTCAGTACAATTCCATTCTGAACTGCCAAGGGAGTAAGAACTTGCCTACACACAAAAAATATTCCAGAAAAGCTATATATTTAAAATACAATTGCTTTTTCTGAAATTGCTCCATGTTTTGGAGTCTGAGAAGGTAAATCATGGTGAATAGCCTTCTCAAGCTTTAGCATCTGAGACAGCTCAGCAGCTACGGACAACTGTCACTGTCATTTGTGAGTTACAGTAGTTTTGCCACCTAAAATCTTCATGTGACTGGTAACGTTTCAGGGGGAAGGGAGCACCACTTCTGACAGCTCTTGTAAATCAACTGTAGGTAAGAGGACCTTGGCAGTTGTAGGAGACAGCTCACACTGAGCAAAAGGATCCCCAGTTCCCACCATTTTTGAGACCCAGCGTGGAAGTAGAGCCCTGAGCAAGAGAAGGAGTGACTGCGGGCACTCATCAACTCAGCTCTGAGCTCCTTCAGAAACTGGCTGTATCTATAAAAAAGGAAAGCACAGGATCCACAGAAGGTAGGCGCTGAAGGACCTGGGAAAAGGCAATACTACATCTGGGGCCCAAGATCATCTTCTTTCTGGTCATCTACTGAGATCCCAGCTTTCTCTCTCTTTTTGGAGCAGAGCAAGACAGCAGTAGGGAAGGTCTGTAGTATCTGTACTTAGGCAGGGGATGTCAGAAGTACTGTGCTACAGTCTGAGGCAGAGGGGGGGTTTCATGGGTTAGGAAAATAGTACCAAAAAACCAGTGCCTTCCCCCCAGCATAAGTAGTACAGATTTTTTTTTTTTTTAAAGTAGTATTTTGTTTCTTTGTATTCTGTCACACTTAACACACTGTGGGACTTGTACAAGTAATAGAGTGTCACCTCTGTTTTTCCTTCATTTTTGAGATAATATTTGATTAGCCAAATGAAAAGATCCTAACTCCGGGAAAAAAAGGAAAAATTGTAAACAGGAAGTAAAAACTAAGAGCACTGCTTTCTGCATGTCTATACCTACTTACCTACAGCCATACACTCCAAACATACTCAAGAATGATCTTTGGCACTGAAATTAAGTTGCCTCTACTAGTACATTGCCAGAACTTTTTCCAGCCCAAATTTGGCTCTTGTCGAGTACCATTCCCACAAGCTCTTCCCAGCCCCTGGCAGCTGGGAGGGACCATTCCCAGCAGGTGGTTTGCACAGGCCAGTCTTGTGCTGGGAGCTGAGGGAGTTCCCTGCCAGCTGGCTGCGGTGGAGCACTGAATTTACTGGTGTTGGTGAAGCTTTCCTATCTGTAACAGTTCAGTCTTTTAGGTACGTTGCATATATTCAGAATAGTTTTAAAAACAAAACTTTAGGATATTATCATGTCTCAGTCTCGGGATTTCCCCAGTTAGGGTGGATCCGTCTTGAAGGAAGTGCAGCGCCCTCAACTAGCCAAAACAGCCTTGTTCAACGCTGCGTGGAAACACGTGGCCAAAGGAGCCTCAGCGGATGGTAAGCTCTACCCACAGCAGTCCACAAACTAACTGAAGAAATGCAGGACTTTGTGGTTACTGAAACTGGCAATAATGGTTTATTGAAAGATGCCTTTCCTGAGTTGCACTGTTCTGTGGAGCAACTAGGAAAGCAGGGCCATTTTTGCGCAGTTTATAATTAGCCAGCTCTGGGATAGCTTGGGAGCATCCCACTGAAAGTAGGAATTGTAGGGGAAGTAGTGCTTTTGTGAAGAATACAAACTTTCTGTAGTTCGGATCAGGTACTGGGCGTCGTTCCCATTGCTGGGCCCACACCGCTGAGGCCTGGTCGAGGCCCTCCCCCCCCCCCCCCCCCCCCCGGTTTACACCTGCTCGCACAGGGCTCAACCCCCTCCCGGGGCCACGGGCAGCAGCAGCGCCCTAAGGGGCTCTGAGGAGAGATTACCACGCTGCCATGGTGGCTGGCTAGGAGAAGGGTAGGTAAAGGCGAAGAGGCAGTTTTAACCGGGGGCTGGGGGGGGGTGACACCCTCAAGCGCTGCCAGGCCACGGTGGAGCCGCAGCAAATGAGCGGCAAGCGGCGGGGGAGGAACGCAGCTGCCTGTGCGCCTGTGCGCCTGCGCGCCACCCGCCGGAAGGCCGCCGCCACCGCCCCGCCCACCTGCTCGCCAAGATGGCTGCGTCTATCGCTCGCTTGGCGGCTCGGCGGCTTTTCCTGCCCTGGTCTACTCGCCTTGTGCGAGTGTCCGGCTCGGGGGACCGGGTGAGCGGCGGCTCGGGGAAGGGGGTGTGGAGGGCCCAAGCACCGCGGTGGCTCCCTGCGCTGGTGCTCAGGCTGCCACCATGGGGGCGGGGATTGGCGGCCGGGCCGCGGTGCGCGCTGGGGTTTGTAGTGGTGGCGTGGGGTGGGCGCCGTGCCGCGGTGCATGCCGGGAGTGGCAGTCTCTGCTTGGCTGAGGCGGCGGCGGCCCTCGGCGGGACACAGTTCTCTGCGGGATGAGCCAGGGTGCCGCAGGCCTCGGGGTTTGCTGCCTGCTCCTTGGGGCTGCTGTTAACCCCTGTAGTCCCCCGCGGGGCCGAGGCGTCGGGGCTGGCTCGGCGTTTGACAGCCAGAGCGGTGCAGTACTGGGGCGCGATGCCTTAGAGAGGGGCAGCAGCGGCCTTCACCACAGCACGGGGTCTGCCGTGCTCACCCCAGGGATGCTCAGAGAAAGTTTACGCTCTCCTTCTCTCTCGTGGTTGGATGGAGGCTGCCACCAGAGGCCCTGATCCCAGCACTCTCCCTTTCTGTCATTTTCCCCATCCTTCCAGTTTGAAGCCTAAGCTATTCATTCAGAAAACAGGAGAGGGAGATTTTGTTTTCAAACACAAGGTTTTGGTTCCCTGCAATGCAGACTAGCAGTGAAAGTGATCCCTTGCAACAGCACAGGTTGGGAACTGACTGACAGGGGAACAGCTCTGCGGAAGAGGCCTGGGGCTACAGAAGGGACAGCAAGCTGTGTGCAGGCAAGTGGTGTGCCTGGCAGCAGAGCAGGCTGGCAGCAGCCAGTAGGTCAAAGGAAGTGATTAGTTTGCACTTGTCAGGCAGTTGGACTAGGGCAGCTGTTTTGGGCTTCTGAGTGTAAGGAGGACATTAGTGAATGTGCGTGTTCAGCAGAGATGGTTGCGGGCTGGAGCATGTGCCCTATGAGGAGAAGCTGAGGATCTGGGGCTTGTTAAGCCTAAAGAAGATGCAGCTTCGGTTGGCAGCAGTCTGCCAGTACCTATGAGAAGATTGTCATGAAGACGGAGTCAGGCTTTTCACAGTGGGGCATGGTGGCAGAATGAGAGGCAATGGGCATAAGTTGAAACAAGAGAGGAAAAACTGGATATATGAAAAACTTCTTTTCCTCGTGAGGTAGGCGAGCTGTGGAGCAGGCTGCCCAGAGAGGCTGTGCAGTTTGTCACCATCCTGGGAGATACTCAGTACCCAGCCGCAGAAAACCCAGAGGAAAATGGTCTGACCCCTTAGGTGGTCCTGCTTGGAGCAGGAGGTTGGACTGGAGACCTCCTGAGGTCCCTTCAGACTTGAATAATCCTAAAATACACAAGTTTTGAGAGATTTAGCCTATTGGTATTTCAGGAGGAGAGTGAGTGAGAGCTGGATTTTGTACTTGCATGTTTAGGGCAGTCACATGGTAAGGGAAACCTTTGTTTATTTGACACATTTAAAATTTTTTGGAATAGTTTATTGCTTGAAGTATGTATTTGGGATACATATTTAAATTTCTTGGTGTTGAAAAAGTGCAATAAACTTCCTATTTTTTAATCTACATCTTCCCGTTTCTGCCCCAATCTGATTTAATGTGCTTTAACTGTCAGATGATCGTATAAAAGATGGCAGTTTCAATATCTGTCCCTGTTCTGAACAACGGGTGACTGATTTGCAGTCCTGGACATAGGCCCTTGGACTATATCTCACTTTGCTTTAGAAAGCAGGTACCCAAAAGAATTTCAGATGTTAAAGGATATATTTGAGGTCCTGCAGGCTCTTGCTGGCAGAACTGGGAAACAAGCGTGGCTCTCGGGGTGGCTGGCTGAGGATTGTAACATGCTTTTCTGTCAGATCATTTGATTGGAGGGAAGCAGATGCAGTCTACTCCATTTTAGTTATCTTCATGTTTTTCTTCTGAGTTAGGTTAATGCATCGCTGATGTGAAGTAGTGTCGAGTAAATCAGTGCTGAATTTTTTCTTTTTAAATGCATGCTTTAAAAAAGATCCACAAACTCAAGTTCAGGAATACATTTTTCAGAAGAGCATCTTAGGATATAGCTTAACAATCTGAGCATGACTGATGCTTTTTCTTTACAGTGTGTACATGTTGGAACAGGCAGGCTCAGAGCTTCCAAAGCAGCAACAGAAGTGATCTTAAATGTTCCTGAAACTAGAGTGAGTCCTCTGGAAAACGGCTTGCAAGTAGCGTCTGAAGACTCTGGACTCTCAACATGCACAGTAGGTAACTTGTAAAGGGAAGGTTTTTTGGTAACTGTTCATGTGTGTTCATTTTCTTGTGAAACTAAATTGCATTCTTTCAATGTTTATTAACAATTGTTCCTAAAACTTAAGCTGGGAAATAGAAGTCTTAAGGCTTTTGTAAATTATTTGTGATTAGATTTTTTTGTGAATATGATTTTCTTTGTTTAAGGAGAAAGCCATTTAAAAATAGGTCTTGAAAATCCAAGTGTAGCTCATACACAAAACCAGCAAAGCTGCATTGTCAGCTGGTGAAATGATGACTTTTTTTTTTTCCCCCAATGAGGTTGGACTTTGGATTGATGCTGGAAGTAGGTATGAAAATGAGAAGAACAATGGAACTGCTCACTTCCTTGAGCACATGGCTTTCAAGGTGAGTATGAGTATTGATGTAGAAGCTTACAATGGATTTCAAACTTACTTATCTTTAAAGACCAATGATAAGAACTTTGTCAGAATTGTATAAATACATTTTCCAAATTGAGGAGAGAAAAAAAAAAAGTGGACAACTTAGACTTTGGTTTCCATCAGAAAATGAAGCTAAAGTCCTAGTTCTGTGTAGCTGATGCACAACTATAGATCAGTAACACAGGTCTAATTTTAACTCACTTTTAATTTCTTGTAATAGCCTTATAAGACATACAGTCCCCCTTTTGCCAGCTTTTTATTTTCATTTAGGAGCATAGTAGGATTTATATCTGACTTTCAAGCTTGGAGAGATTCATACGACAGTTTTCTTTCCAGAAGATTTTTTCTTTCTTTTGACCCTGACTTACCCAGACGAGAAGTAGTAATGATGGGTAAGTGAATTAAAGGGTCTAATTTGATTTGTCTTACTGTTTTATTTCAGGGAACAAAAAAGAGATCTCAGTTAGACCTTGAACTAGAGATTGAGAACATGGGAGCTCATCTGAATGCGTATACATCCAGGGAACAAACCGTGTATTATGCAAAGGCTTTTTCGAAAGACTTACCAAGAGGTAACTTCTTTCATTCTTCAGAAAAGCAGCAAAGAACAAAATGCTTATCCAGCTCCTGATGAGAAACCACAGAATGATGCTTTCGCAGCATAACAGTCCCTTCCTTCCTGGGTGAAAAGTCCTTTCTTGAACTGCACAGGAATGTGAGAATGCAGGTTTGGAAAGGGAGAGTGCCAGCGGGGAAGTTGATATTTGAAACATTTTTGTCTTTAGATTCCCAAAAGAAAATACCTTTTGGACTTCTTCCTTCCTGCAGAACAAGTCTTTTGTCCCCTTGCAAATCTTACTAGCAAATCTTGGGCCACTTGGTCTTTGGGGTGGGTTTTACTTCTGGAATCAGATTTTTCTGGTAGTCTGAAAATATGATTTCTGTTCCCATCTCTATTTTCAATTAGCTGTGGAAATTCTTGCCGACATAATTCAGAACAGTACCCTGGGAGAAGCAGAGATTGAGCGTGAGCGAGGAGTTATACTTCGAGAGATGCAAGAAGTTGAAACCAATTTACAAGAAGTTGTCTTTGATTACCTTCATGCTACAGCCTATCAGAAGACAGCCCTAGGACGGACAATTTTAGGACCCACTGAAAACATCAAGTATGTCCAAATTTGTGACTGTCTTTAATTGTGTGGTAACTTTTATATATTGAAAAGACTCATCTGAAAATGTAGGGAAATGTCAGTTTTCATTTTTACCCTGGAAGGTAGCTGAAATTGCACTGGATATAGCTATGAGAATTCTCCTATTGCCTTAATTCTCCTGTATGCAAGCATCAGGGGGGACGTGAACTTCAGATGTCTACTGCATGTCTTCATTATTTGCTGTATTTTTCTCTTGTTTGTTAAAAATGCACATGACACAAAATTGGAATGTTCCTTTTTCCCATCAGTCAGGTGTTAGGCATTATCATAAATACAACTGTGTTTGCATTGCTGTTGTGGTTTAAACCGGGCTGGCAGCCAAACTCCACACAGCCACTCAATCACCCTCCCTTGCCCCAGGGGATGGGGGAGAGAATTGGAGGGGTAAAGGCAAGGAGACTTGTAGGTTGAGATAAAAACAACATAATAATTGAAATAAAATTATAATGATAACAATAATAGTAATAATAGAAGATACAAATGAGTAATGCACAGTGCAATTGCCTGCCACCTGCCAACCAGTGCCCAGCCCGTTTCCAGCTAGCCATCCCGGGGAAGAGAAAATCTTGAAACCACAACCCCAGAAGAGAGTGAGCTTCCTGGCAAACCCTCAGCTATACTGAGCATGATGTTATATGATATGGAATATTCCACTGGCTGATTTGGGTCCGTTGCTCTGGCTATGCTCCCCCCAGCTTCTTGTGCACCTGCAGATTAGCAGGACATGGGAAGCTGAAAAGTCCTTTGTTTCTTAGCAACAACTAAAAACATCAGTGTATTATCAACATTCTTCTCATACCAAATCCCATACTGAATCCAAAACACAACACTATTCTAACTACTAAGAAGAAGAATTAGCCCTAGCCCAGCCAAAACAGGACAACTGCTCTTTCAGCATTTGTTTATACCAGTGCAGACCAGGAGACTGCTAAATGTGCTGTTTCAAATTGGCATGAGATTGTTAATGGATGCTGTCTCCACCTGACTGAATTGTAATTCTCATTCCTCAGGAAGTTAGAGCTTTGAAAGGCAAAATGTGTCAAGTTGCTATTTCCTTTTCAGGAAGTCACTCTTATTTTACCTTTCTACCTCTGTGCACAGCTCTGTGCATTGGCAGAACTTATAATTATTTTGATAATGTATTGTTCTATACATTTCTCTCTTTTTACTCTAATAAACTTTACTGATACAGTAGTGATGTTTCCTTGACTGTTTCTAGATCCATAAACCGTAATGACTTGGTGGAGTACATAACAACGCATTACAAAGGACCCAGAATGGTCCTGGCTGCTGCTGGAGGTTAGTATGAGATATTCACCCTGGGTCATGTGAAACTATGCTTAAAACCATGGTCTTTAAGTTTCTGGGAACAACATGATGAATTACCCATTGTTCAGCAGGTCCTGGAAGTTCATTTTTAGCCCTGCATGTTTTGTGCCTTCATACCCTTTGAACTCTTGTTCCTTTTTCCCCTCAGTAGTATTCCAGAAACATTCTTAAACCGGTAACTAGAAGTGAACTGGAGGCCAAGGTCATTCTTCCATTTGGCCAGGAAAAGAGGGGCCTAGAAGGGGTTTAGTGTGAAAAGGGGAAAGCAGAGAAAGAGAAGTAACACCAAAGCTTGAAATTGAGAGCAAAAGGCTTGATTTGATGTAATGTTAATAGAGGCTATTGAAGAGAATTAAGGAGGGTAATAATGATCTTACTCTCTCTAATGGGGAGGTTTGAGAAATCTGAAAGTGTGGCATTAAAAGGAGGGGAACAATATATTACTGCTTGGTTTAGTCTTTAAACTGCACAGCCTTTTAAATTAACTGTTTACAGAGTAACATTACAAAGTACGTGAAACATCTTTGTTCAGGGGTCTCTCATGATGAGCTCCTTGACCTAGCGAAGTGCCACTTCGGTAACTTGCCATCTGCTCCAGAAGGAGGACTGCCACCCCTGCCGCCTTGCAGCTTCACAGGTAGTGAGGTAAGCTGTTAGATGGCGTTTTGAGCTGGCCCTTATATCCTCTGTGAGCACAACTGACACATGCTCTCTGCCAAGGAGAGTGTGCTTCTCAGCCATGGACTCAGTAGGTTAAAAGGTTTCCTGCCCCCAGTGGGGGCAATGGAGCAGCTGCTTTCCAAGGCAGTACTTGCCAACCTTTCCTGGGCAAGCGTCATTGCTGCCGCTTTCTCTGCTCCATCAGTTCCTGGAGGAATACCTCCCTTACCCCTGCTGCTACTTTACTTTTATCCCCTTGTCTGCAGTGTTGGAGCATTTCCACTTGTTGGGAATCACTAATTTAAAGGGTAGGGCAGAGAACTGAGGCATCTGTGCTCTATTCCCAGCTCTATTCGGATTTTGAAAAGTCATCGGCTTTCCTTGCTGCTGTTTGTCATGAAATGACTTGTAACGGCCTTTATGTACATGGCATTAGGCTTGCTGTTGGTGAAGTGTTCTGAAATCACCACAGGAAAGACTAGTTAAGGCTGATGTTAAATAAAGCTTCATAGGCTTTAATTTTTTGTTCTTTATGTGCATGCTTTATAATCCAGATGTGATGGAAATGCCTGTGTCCTGATATGTAACTTCCTGTATACATTACCATGTAGAGGTTGTGCTACAGCTACTCTCATGTGTTCCCACAGATCCGTATAAGAGATGACAAGATGCCCTTGGCACACATTGCCATAGCTGTTGAAGCAGCTGGCTGGTCGCACCCAGATACGATCCCCCTCATGGTAGCGAATACTCTGATAGGTAACTGGGATCGTTCCTTTGGAGGAGGCGTGGTGAGTGAACCTGCAAGCACCTTCCTGCTTCTCGTGAGGCTGGTGGGCTGGTGAGATCTCTCTGACCCGGGCACTGCCCATACAGACCTGTTCAAACCTGTCTGATGGCATTCCTGCTTCTTTACGGTCCTTTTTTTGGAGCGGGAGAAGGGGATTAAATTGTGGGTCTGAGAGAATTTGTTGCCCAAGATCTAGAAAAATCTTGGGAAGTGGTTCTAAACCACCAAAATAGAGGTGACTTGAGGTCTGCCAGCCCTCAGAGAAAGTAGGATGTTTCAGAACCTGTGGGTATCAGTAACTATCCCTTTCTTGAACCTAAGTAGCTTTACGATTTTGGCTTAAGTTTGGGCTGTTACTTGGAAATGTGAGATTACATGCAAGGAAAAGAACTGTTGAGATGAAGAACTGATAATCTTGTAGCTTCTGCTGGAGCCTCCGACACTACTGCATGTCCTTCATCATTGAAATGAAAACAGGAGACCATGGAGGTGACTAGTAGGCTTTAAACATCTTCATAAAATAATGCATTTTTCTTTTGCCTCAGCAGAATTTATCCAGTAAACTTGCTCAGATTGCCTGCCATGGTAACCTGTGTCACAGTTTCCAGTCCTTCAACACCTGCTATACTGATACAGGGCTGTGGGGACTCTATATGGTCTGTGAGCCATCCACTATACAGGACATGGTGCACTTTGTTCAGAGGGAGTGGTAAGCTAACAACTCTTTCTCTAAAAAACATTGTTTTCAGTGGAGGAATAAAATAAAACATAGCAATCATTTAAAGAGAATATTTTTGTTTCTCGGCTTAGGTTTGCCTAGAAAAAACAAATGCATGAAGTTCTAAACTTTGACACGCAAAGCACAGTCCCACCAGCCAGTTTCTGGCACCCTTACTTGGAGCAAATAGGTTAAAGTTTAGGTTTGGTTTTCTTGTTCTGTCCTGAAAGAATAAATAGTAACTGTAGTTAATATAATAGTATTCCTTGTACAAGAAAATAGGGCAGTGATTTTTTTTTTTTTTTTTTTGACTTGCAAGTCCAGGAGTTACCAAAATGCATCACACCTTTTAGAATACTAAGTCAGTGTATAGTGCCCATGAACTGTGTATTTGACAACTGAGAGAGTACTCAGGAGACTGAATGTGCAATTACCTACAAACACCATTAGTAGTTACCCATTCTGCAGTTGGTATCCCACATGACATAGCAGGCGTGGTGTTACATAGAGCTCTAGTGAGTACACAGGGAGTAATGTGTAATCATGTAAGGTAGGTGAGCTGTTATATATGGAATTTTGAAACCTGGGATTCTAGGTAGTATTATTTGTCTAAGGCTTAAATCTAAATTGAAAAGATGTCCATAGGTGCAAGTGTAATGCTTGAACTGCAGATATGATTAGAAACAGACATATGCTATTTAAGAGCACTGATTGAAAGTGAGGGAGGTTGAAACAAAAGTTGAAAGAATTGCAAATGAGGAGTTTCTTTAATCACATAGCTCACTTATCATTCTATGAGATCTTTGTAAATAACTTGTGGAGAAAAATGGCATCATTTTAGCTGTTTGCTGCAGCTTAGCACTAGGGAAGATATGAACCATCCCTGTGACAAGAATGTGTTAGGATATAGAGTACATCCCCCTGTCCTAGTGAAATGTTCCTTATGCAGTTTGGTGAATCATTGTCTCAGCAAGAGGCAGGAAGGAATGGATTGCCTTCTGGGCTAATCACCTCTAATTGTTTGGCTCCTACTATCTTAGCAATAGCTATTATCAAGATAGCAAGTATGGACTACACTTGGCTTCATTTAATAAAATGAAATACAGCTCTTCCAAGGTGAAGAACTTGCTCTTGGGTATATTGGTATGCTTCCAAAAAACCCTACTCTTATGCTGCTGCTTTGCATGCTGTGGCGTGTTTCCATACCAGATTCTCTTACCAGCTCTGTCTGTAGAAAAGATGTGCCTGGTAGGTGTACTAATGTATATGCACCTCTTTACCACAGGCAATCTTGTGTGCTACAGGTTACCATTATTTAATGCCTTTGGATTTAAACTATTTTTTAGGATAAGACTTTGCACAAGCGTTACAGAAAATGAAGTAGCTCGAGCAAAAAATCTTCTGAAGACAAATATGCTGCTACAACTTGATGGTGAGACTTACGAGAGCTTTTTATTCTTAGTGGAGTTGTATGCTGATAACTGAAGCATATTTTCCCTTATTTTAGGGTCCACACCAATCTGTGAAGACATTGGAAGACAAATGCTGTGCTATAAGCGCCGAATCCCAATTCCAGAACTTGAGGCAAGAATTGAAGTAAGTGGCAGTCATGTTGCAACTTTTAAATTAGGCTCTTGAGAAATTTAATTGCTGCAGGAAGTAACCACAGAGAAGTTAGACTCTTTCCAACTGAGAAAACTTTCAACTGTTTTGTTGCCTCTTCCCCTGGATTATACAAAATTAAGATGACTAGCTCTTAGTTCTTTTTTAGATGGGATTGGTAACAAAGATGTCTCTTTGCCCCTTTTAGGCTATTGATGCCCAGACTATTAGAGAAGTTTGCACAAAGTACATCTATGATAAGCATCCTGCAGTTGCTGCTGTGGGTATGTTGTATAAGTTTCTCGACCCACCCATAACCCCTCCACACCAATTGGTATCAGTTTAGTATGTGTCATAGCCAACTTTCTTTAACTTCCAGGTCCCATTGAACAGCTTCCAGAGTATAACAAAATCTGCAGTGGCATGTATTGGCTTCGTGAGTGAATAACAAGAACTTTAAAAAAACCCCACCACACACCAAACCAAAAACCCCCCCAACAAACAACTCTACCCCTGTTTAAAGCTTTTGAGTTGGAGAAGTGCATTTGAGAAGATTAAAACTCAAGAACCAGCCAGTCCTGTGTATCTGTATAATTAAGGAAGGAATGAAAACGTGTACAGTATTTGCATTTTTATTATAAAACAAAAGATTGTCAGTAAGAGTCATTTCTTGACTTTAGTAGCATTCATCACTTGTTCTTGAGCAGCTTTCTTCGCCTTGACCATTTCAACGAGTTCCTGGAGAGTTGGAAAACAAAAACACAACTTACCTAAATGTGGAAATTGCTAACAATACTGTGGTTTAGAACACTACATATATTCAGCCTGAAACACTTTAGCTCTCAACCTAGTGAGGAATCTAGACAGTTTAATACCTTAAAACAATTTCTCTTAGAAACAAATAAATTCATGGAAGGTCAATGCATATCTACTTCCTCTGTAGCAGGAACATTACCTACAGAAGACTAGGGATAGGACTTTACCATCTACGAGAGCTTGCTGACAAATTGTAAGACAGACTTCATGAGACATATTTCCCTTTCGAGCTTCCAGAGCCACTACTTTCACTGAGGAGAACTTAGTCCTTAGCCCCAAAAGAGCAGTGAGTTAGCAAAAACCCCAAACCAAACACTTTCTCCATAAGGCTCCATCTTATGCTAGTTTGCTGTTGTCAGATACTGTCTCTGGTAGGGAAAGCAACATTAGAAGCAAAGGATTCTAACAAGACCTGGGTAATTACAGTCCTGGAAGGAGGTGAGGTACCTTACCTTATATCGCTTCATGCAGTCTTTTTTTGACCGGCCTGGAACAGCTGCTGCTATTTTCTCCCATCTTTCAGGAGTATTTACTGGGTAAGTCTTCAATGCTTGTTCTAAAAGCTTTTGTTCTTCCGTAGTCCAAGGGGATGAATCTAAAGGTGATCCTGGTTTTAAATGCAAAAGTGACAGTAAGAAAATGAGTCTATGAGATAAGCCTAAGAAAATACTGTAAAATTGATTACAGTTGATTTAAAATCCTTGCAGTTTTGTGATACAAGTAGTCTGACCTAAGGGCTACCCAGAACTAAAAACCCGAAAAAAACACCCAAACAACCTGAAACTGACTGGACAAGTGGCCCTTGGGATCTTTATTTAAAGCCCAGAGGAGTTATAGAAGGTAACATCTTTCATTGTCAGCTGGGTGTTAGATCACTGTAACTGCCCCGGGAAGCCACAGCATTAGGGCAGCAATGCTTTTGCGTTATGTTAAGGAACGCTTAGTAAGGAAACACAGCCTCCTGCAAGTGTCTGGAAAATTTGATGGGAGGTGTTTGTGGTTTAAGAGGAGACCAAAACTTAGCTGTAGGATGATCCTGTATCCCAAGTGCATCTGCTCAGGCCTACTCTTACCTGAAAATGTCACACCCTCTGAGGAGCGGATAATCTCAGCATCAGACTGAAACAGGAAGCACTTCAAACTGTCACTAGTTAACTGTGGTTTGTACTGTCTCTACCAGAAACCCTCAAATCCAGTCACAGAGCCTGGATCACTTACTTGCTACATAAATTTGTAAGTAATCAAGTCTTAAGTAAGTTCTGGATTACTTTCTTACTAAGATGCACAGGGGAGACAACTCTGCAGGAAGGACTTCCTGTTCACCTTTACCTTCAAATCGTTCCGAGGGGGCAGCACTGTCCATCTGAGGCACCACGCCGTGTTCTTTTTTAAATTTGTCAAATGCTTTCTTGTTTATGTCATCTTTTTGATGAGGGTCTGTAAGCAACAGACATTGAATAATTATTGCAACAAAATGAAAGCCAGGTATAGTAAGAAAAACATTGTGCAGCAGATTACTGTAAACTAATAATCAAAAAACCAAGTTCGTCGTTCCTTTAAAATGATGGTAAAGAGGTTGGTAGATTAAAAAAAAAAGTAAGTCTTTCAGGGTCCAATAAACTGTCAGACTGTCCACCCCCTATCCTGCTTTATACTGCTCAGATGAATGCTTTCTCTGTATAAGTTTAAGCCTGAATCTGCAATTTCAGTGAAATCAAGAGGGATTATTCTTTCAAATTCGGGCTGTGGCACAAAGCTCACAGAGTACAAGCATGTCAGAGGGGCAGGAACACTGGGAATATCTGGGTCCTCCTTGTGCAGGTATGTGGTTTGGAATGGTGAAACTTCTTGAAAACTTTGTTTTTTTCTTCTATAGTGGAATGTTTTGATTTTCCTTGAGAACATATTCCAGAGCTCTATAGGCTCCGTTTACCACAAGAGATGAGCCACATTAATTTAGGTGTCTTACTCTGGTGTTGAGTCCCATTCCTCTCTTTACAGTATCTTTATAGCTTCATCAACTCCATTTGTTCTGAATGCCTTCCTTCGTAGAGAGCTTTCTCAGAGGCCAATTTGTGTGAGTGTAGAGGGGCCTAGACAACACATGTGGCCTCAACATCTGTGTATCAAGTTAGGTTAAGACAGTTCCTGAGAGTCTCTCACAGTGGTGACCTACACAATAGCCATTAGGCTGAAAATACTGAATCACATAAATGCTCCTCTAATCTTCCCTCTGAACTACATTTCTTTTGAGGATAGACAGAGGATTTTCACATAATAGAAACAATGCAGTTCAAAGAAAAATCAAGCTGTACAGAAGCATGCAGACCATCTTATTACAAAAATAAGGTAATATAGATACCAAGCTTTTGGAGGCTCTTTGCTTTATTGATGACATCTTTTGCTGTTCGTTTTATTCCAGTAGTGGAGTGCAAGTTCATATAATTGGCAATAACTTCCCACCTAAAGCAAGAATGGAAAGGGTAAACCAGCATATTACATAATAGCTTATCTTCATACAAGCTGTGGTCAAGCTCCTGTACACATTTATATCAACTCCTAAGTTTAACCATACTTAAATACATATAAACTCTCATCATAACTATTCTGGAAAGCTTTAGTCACTACATGTGGATATTTCCCTTAAGAATTCAGTCAGTTTGGGTGAACTTGGCTTCCAATACAGAAAAAGGACAGGGTAGAATGTAGATGTAAGTGCAAACCTCTAATCCTCAAAACTCTGCTCAGCTGTTGCTTTCCTGAATTCACTAAACACCTCTGTGATTAAATACCACAGGCTGCACTGGAAGGGCTGGGAAGTTACTAACCCTGTGTCCACTGGCCCCCAGAAGAATACCTAAACATCAGATAAAGGGGCTTCAACAGGAGAGAGCTAGAACAGCCTAGCCCCAAAATTATTCCCAGTGCATTCTTAGAAAATAGAAGGGAATATTTGCACCTGATCAGACAGGAGGATTGTATCTAGGCCTGTGTTCTCAATGAGTCCTCGACTGCTGAGCTGCAGTACAGAAACAGGTACTGGTATCATCTCCATAAAGAGTACGACAGCTTGGGTTTTTTTTAAAAAGCAAGCATCCAAATCTTGTAATAAGATTCAAGTCTGTAAATCTCAAGTGGAAGGCAGCATTTCACTCCTGGGAAAGAACAGGATTTAAGGCATGTGCCTGTTCTTGATGCTTATTAGTAAGCCAGTTGCCAGTGCTGCTTCCTGTGAATCCCAGCCTTTCCCTTTTTCCCTGTCTCTCCCCTAAAGAGAGCTGGGGCATTTAACTCGTATCTCTGGATGTTTTCCTCCTACCATGTAGAGGAGAAACCAGCCACACATTCACTGTGGAGCTACTGGCAGTAGTTTGCTTGTATTCCTACCCATGGTCACTGTTCTGTGCTTTGATGACCGGAGCCTACGCTTAGTAAGCACCTTAGCACAATCTTGCTGATGGACTAAGGCTCCAGTCTGGGGGGAAACAATACAGGCCCAGAGCTAACTCCAGTGATGTGTAGAGCATGGTATTAAGAGAAGACAAACCACAGGCTGCTCAACAAAGAAAAGGAGGAAGTTTAAGGAGTCCTCATGCTGACATCATACTTTGGATAGTCTGAAAATAAGTTGTATTACGGTTGTTATTTAATTAAAAATTGTTAGTAGGGCTTTTAACACCAAACCCGAGAAGTACCTTGAGTTAGTCCCTGCTGGGAAGAGGTTTACAGCTTTAATTAACAACTGTAAATCATCTTCTGGCCAATTTTTGCTTCCCCCTCCACCACCAGTAGTTGACTTTTCTGAACTCTTTGTTGCTTGACGCATACGAGCTTCTGCCTCTTCTTTCTCTCGCCTTATTTGTTCATTTATTTCTTCTATCTGAAGGATTGTAAACAAGCATTATTTATTTATTTTTACATTTTACAGTGACACAAACCCCTCTCTCTGGAATTGCTTTGAGCCTTGAATTTTACTTAGTTTCTGTTCTGTATGTTATACGTAAGGAAATTGAGGAGTTTATCTGCTCCAGTATTATTTCCCTCCATCCCATGCATAAATTTGGCCATCCCAGGTTAGGAACTAGAGCAGGAATCCATCACAAGCTCACCAGGAAATTAAATGAACATTCCCAGGATTAAGGCAAAACTTCTAAATCTAGCATGAATGTCCAGGCTAACACCTTATTTACAGGGACAGATCCACAAAAGTATTAAGGACTTAAAGTGACTAGTGAGGGCAGTTAAACATCCATGTTGAATACACTGATTCCCAAATCTTCCAACCTAACTGCTACCTAAGCCTGGTTATGCCAGAAATTCTGTTACTATGGTTGTACTAAGTTAGCATTAACTACAACAACCCAGATTTTAGTTACTAAGTGCTTAGGGTTAGATGGCCATGTGTAGTGTGTTAGCAAGCAATTCAGCAGAACTTAAGTTATCCATCACACATCTCTGTGAACTGTAATCACATCTTGAGACTGTGGTGTGACACATCTTTAATGTATCTGAGTATGCCCAGTCCAGTCTTGGCAATATTAAAAAAGATATGTACTTATGCCTGTTGGCAGGATGCTCAAAATAGGTTTCTTGCTGTCTATCTCATAATAAAATCTTCCTGGCAAAAGGAAAGTTATCTGACTGATAGATAATTTTTATTAAAGTGGAACAGTTTTAACAGAGACAGAAAGGTGACTATCCTGTATTTAGAACACTCTCCTGGAGACTGGGAGTTTGGATTCAGTCCCCTGTAGAACAAGAGGGATTTGAGTCTTAGGTTGTCTGATGAGTAAACCTGACCCTCCACTGGGGACAGATCATCTTCCCCACCAGGAAAGAAAGTTCACAGCTGTGAATCCAAAGTGGATGAGAGAAAGCACCTTATTCTTTCTGCAGGATGTAGGTTCAGCCTTATTAGTCCAAATGGCTTTTCCCTGCTGCCAAATATAGGCAGATCATTGCTGTGTTTTGTAAGTCCTGATCACAAGTGTCTTGCTTTTCCCATACTTCGGTATCCAACCCACTGGCCCTGCCAGTGCCCAGGGCCTGCAGCACTTAAGTCCTTTTGTGGATCTAGCCCCAGGTCACGGATCCTAGACAGGATTTTTCTTTCCTAACAGAATAGGTTAAGGCTGCCCTCCTTCCCCTCTAGGTAATTGCAACCCATTGTTGGGCAAAATTAAATTCCTCTACTCTTCATGTATACTGTACAAATGGTAGGTTTTGTGTCCTTTACTAATTAAAAATGCATACTTTTCTCTCAGCTGGCCCTGGTTATTTCACCAGCCATGAACTGCACTATGTAAAATGGAGCAGAGATCAACGCCTGGGGACTCTGAAGCTCAGGTCTTTGTGTTTAATGGGCAGGATTCCACAGCAGCTATGTTGTATCTTACTTCGATTCAGTCATGTAGATTTCACAAATCAAATTACTCTGTTATTTTGATTTGACACTCAGCATAATTACCTGTTTTACTACAGCCGCCTTTCCTCCTTCCCTTGTTGTGGATGTAAGTGCTTCATTCAAGCATTGCAGACTAAAAATAAATTATTAAGTTACAACAGATAGCTAGTAGAAAGATGGGTATCAAAACGAGCAGAAATCAGCAGCAGGAAGACTTACCTTGCTAGCTCAAGACGATCACAAAGCTTTTCCACCTCCTCCATCATTTTAACACAATCTGCCTCATTATCAGAAAAGTAATTCCAGTTCTGGAAGCAGAAATACATGTTCTACAAAGTTCTTGAACTTTATTGCCCTGTTCCTTCAGAGAAAGGCTTAACACACAGCATTCTTCAGCCACTGCTGTGTTTTGACCTATTTGGTCAGCTTTACTCGTAACTCAAAACTGTATGATACGTATGTGTTTTAGTATTTTGCTTTTTAGTAAACCCACTTTCTGTACCCATCTCCAGCCAGAAGAACAAGTAAGCATGTGATAGGGTCTGATCTAAGCAAACAGTAATTTCACTCATGTAACCTGTATTTTACTATAATAATATTTAAATACCTTGCATGTCGTTCTCAGTTTTTGCCTTTCTTTCTTGATTGCTTTTTTCTGTATCTCTTTTTCCTTTTTAGCCACTAATGCTTGTTGCCTAACTTCTTCTTCCTCCTTTTCTTTTGCTAACCGTGCTGCTTCTAATTCTGCTTGTCTTTGCTGTAATCAAAAGGAATAAACAAAGAAAAAAACCTCAAAGTCACACTGTTACAGGGCCGTTCAGTATTAAAATATGCTGTTTGTGGTTTTTAATACATCAATACTTTAATGTTTGGTTTTCCAAGAATTTTGAGGGAGGTAATGCTAACTGGTATATGTTCATCAGCTCAGATACTCAGTATGAAGACCCCTAGTTTATAAATCCTGACTTCCTTGCTTCCTTGACAATGAAGATACAAAACTGTATGAAGTTTCCTATCCCGCTCCAAGAGTATAAGCCTGGAAAAATGCAGTGGTCCAACCCTTCTCCTGCATCATTATTAACATAATATCTTGCAGTGCTCCAGTATTGTCTTTTAAGTCACTTTTTAGCACCTTACAGTTCCCTTTCACTCCTGGTACTGTTTTCAGAGCCATCTTTTCCAAGCTGTTAATATTAATCAGACATGTTATGTTACCTCAAAGATTTTCATACCAATCAACCATTCACAGACCATATGTCCAAGGCAAGCGGCTGTATCCATTTTACGAGAAAGGAAAGTACGCCACAGAACTTAACAACTACCTCTAAACCAGAGGAAGTATAGGCAACAACAGAACTCAGTTTAGAAGGTTTTTTGTTTCAGATCTGTGCTCCTTGTTTTCTTCTCATTCTCAAAAGGCTGTCAGTCTTGCGCTGCATGTTGCACAGGGATCAGAGACAACACATCTTTAAACCCCAATGCAATTCTAACAGTAGCTTTCTGACACATCTAGAAGCTGAAGCAGTGGATCAGGTGTGAATGAAGCAAGGTTCTTCAACTCACAAAGTAGTTAACTTACTTTTTCTTTTGCCTCCTGTTCTTTTCGTTTTGCTTCTACCTTTGCTTTTTTCTCTGCTTCTTTCTTTGCCTTTTCTTCCTCCTTAAATTTCTTTATCCTGGGATCACAGCTGTATGCATTGTCTGGTAGAAGAAAGGATGCATCATGTACAAAAGAAAAACAAGAGATTTCCACTGCTAGTTAACAAATCTGTCTTTAAAAAGCAGCAGTGTGCATGCTCACCAACAAGTGTCCTAATTCTGTTCATTTCTTCTTTTTTTCTTAATGCTCTGGCAGCTCTGTTCTGCTTTTCAATCCACCTCCTTTCATCTCGACTAAAAAGGGAAAGCATAGTTAGTTCCCTACATGTAATACCCTACAGTATTACTCTGCTAGAAATTCATCATCAAACTTTTTAAAAAAATGTTTCCCCACACAGATGCTCTTCTCTGAATATTTCAAAAATAGACTTCAAAAAATTATGTTCCAGGCCTCAGGCTCCTGTCAAAAATGCTAAATATTTACACAATTACATAAACCTGACAAAACAAGCTGCTTATCTGTCATTGCAGGGAATGAGATCATGGACTTGATTTCCAAAATGCAATCCACTTGTTGACCTAACATTAAACCCAAGCAAAACAACTGAAATGCTGGTATAGTTTAATTAAAGGGCAGCAAGATAATCAATGGCAATTATCTCTATTTTACAGAATACGAGTCATGTCAAGTAAACCCATCTGCACAGAAAGAACACTTTCTACAAAGTACCCTGACACTCTAGTAAAATACAGCTCAGGTTAAATAGATTAAAAATTGGCTGATGTAATAATCTGGAAATATTTGTCAGTGCGGTAAAGAGGCAAATTTTTAGTGGGGGTCTATATCCTCATCCACACAACCAAATACAGAACAGTATCTTAGAACAAAGAAAACAATCCCCATAAGAGTAGGAGACTACTACAAGTAGATAGAAGGTTTAAAACACGAGCAACATCACCTTTGGCAAGAAGCGGTAACAAAATCACGACCACCTAAACAGAAGCTGAAACGTAGTTGTCTCTCAAGTACAGCATACTATGTACCATTTATCTAAACATTTTTTAAAAGGACACCAGTGACAGGAATAAGCACAAAAAAGAGCTATGCAAATAATTCAAGAGCCTTCCAACGAGAAGCCTAGAGATTAATCTGTATAATTTATCAAAAATATCAAAAATACAAGTGATAAGGAATTCATTACAGTGCCTTCACAGAATCTTCACAGGAGACAGAACACTGGGTCCAGAGAGGCTCAGAAGAGTTAACAGCAGAAAAAGACAGAAGAAGAATGAATGCCTAGCTACAGCCTAAATGACACAGGTTTGAATCAAACTACAAAATTGATTTCTATTCAAACTTGGAAGAAGAGGTTCATACAGTGCAAGTTATGGTTATACAAGGATGACTAAGGGATCCTGCATCCTGTGAAATACACATTGGACTAAATGATTTGGTGCTCTAACTTGAACGTTCTGTGTTTATAACTGTAGGAAGGATAAAAACAGAATGTATTTTCCAATGGCAACATGGTCCATGTAATTCAGCAACTATCACTACATTAACAAATACACAATTTTTATTAACATCAAACCATCAGAACTACTCTCTCTAAATTCTAGAAAGTATCACTCATCTCAGCACAGTTGGAGTGAGAAATGATATCTGCTTACTCATCCACTCCGTTCTGGCTCTAGGTTCAACCTTGTGTTTGGGACTTGCTAGAACTGCAAGTCTGAACTTAAATGAACACACATTTCAAAGCACCTCAGAAACACCTCTGTGATGCAAGCAAGAACTATTTCAAATTACACAAATAAAACAAAGAGAAGCCCACAGTCAGTCCAGTTCAAGTCCATGACTGATTACTAAGCTAGGAGGGTGGAATTCAGTCCTAGTTCAGCTACTTTTCTTCCTATGACTTACAGTCCAATAGAAAGTTGGAAAATCTTGCTGTATCAACCTCTCAGTCTCCTGTCAAATTTATTTTTACTTACATACCATTCTGCTTTTTCTTTTTCCTCTTCATCTAAATAGGAAAACTCTCTCCAGGAATCAAAATTATACCTAAAAGGAATGAAAAAGGAAAACAGCAAAACTATTACAAACAATCTACCTTTTTTCTATTAGGTTTCTGGAGGCAATGACACTGTTATTTACAATTTATAATACATAATTTACAATTATACTGCACCTACAGTGATTCCATTGTGTTAAGTCAAAACACAAGAGGCTATTGAAAGTAATGATTTACATTTATCTGTACTGTAGGACAGAGTGTATTTTAGGACGGGATCAGTATCACCAACTCTAAATGCCTACAGTGCCATTTTCTAAGCTCCCATTATAGGCAGTGGAGATACAGTGCAGCCTGTAAAGTTCAGAGATAAATTAATTTAATCTTCATATAAGCATCCGTATTTAGCAGGTAAGTCAAGCCATAAACTCTACTGACTTTACTGGACTAGACAGACCCCCCTTAACTACGAGCTTAAATACCTAGTAGACACCTTCACTGAAAACATGAATTAAGTGATATGAGCCCCACTTCTAGTCCATGGGTCAACTCGGTTCACAGCCGTTGTGGTCAGAGAAGCGTCAGAGGCTCCTGCTGCAACTGTGAATTTACAACACGGATGCCTTAGCTAGGAGAAAGCCAGCCTGGTTTGTGGAAGGCACCAAACAGCTGTGGGGTAATTTTGTGACATTACTAGGTCAGAACAGACCACAGCCAACAACCTACATACAAAAGGGTCTGCAAGCCCTTTATATCACACGTCTTGAATACTGTGAATAGAAACTGAGGTATCAGCTAACTTACCAAAATGAATAGAATGCATCTACTTCTTCAAATGATGAATTCATGTCCCCAAGTTTAGGAACATTTTTCTTATTTGACCACCTGAAAATAAATGGATATAATTCAAGAAAGAATATTTACAATCTCACTTCATAACATGGCATGTCTTAAGTACAGAATCAAAATACCAGATCAGAGGCTCCCTCCCCCCAACACAGAGGGGCACCAGGAAAGAGGGAGAAAACAGAAGCGTTCCTTTTAAACATCCTCCAGATTAGGCCTTTTTTGGGGAGCTCCCCCAGAAAAGCAAACTCCTCCTGCCTGAGTTTGGTGTGCCTACAAGGAGATTTGACGGAGCACAAGCTATCTTTGTAGGTATTCAATTCTCCACACACATTCTCCTGGTAGAGCAGCTTACAGAAAGTGGACAAAAGGTGCTCGGTGAGTAACTCGGCTCTGTGGTAGGCTACAGGAAGTTTCCCACAGGTTCTAATGGAGTACGAAGGAATAATGCATGCTCTGCCTCCATTCCATTTTTTCCCTACAAAGAGGGAAATCTTCCATAAGCTCTAGAATTTGTTATTCCATGACACAGCATCCATTTCCAAGCAGAGAAGGGAACGACCCATCTGACAACCACAGATCCAGGTCTGAATCTCTAGAATACTTGATGAAAGATTCAATAAATTGTCTTTAAATAATCAACAGATTGTTCGGAATGTGTCATAAAGTGCCTCACACAATAAAACGTTTTTTCATACAGATAAAAGGTGAAATAGACTTCAATTGTGACAGCCTTAATACAAAGTTAATTGGCAAGCATGAATCAAATGCAGAAAAAAAGTCACACACCTTAAGAGAGAACCACCAAATATTGATAGTTACATTTATCTTCTCTTTTAACCAGCTAAATTGTGAACATAACTATTGTCTCCTGTTAATGTCTCACCCTCATAAGAAAATCATAAAAAAAAGGAATTTTTAGTCAGTAGCATACACACACTTGGTATAGTAAATAAATAAGATGAAACAATGTGTTGTACAAAAAGCACAGTAAGTAATACGGAGCAAAGAACAGACTTTTTTTTTTAATTATTTCATGGGTCACTCAATGCCACCAGTGTGACAGTTCAGATTATTTTAAAATGAAATAAAGAATGCACTATTTTACTTGTATTACATTTCTAGCAAATTAATGCATCTCCCAGCATCCCTTAAACTCACACCTGTTACAAACACAATGCCAGAAGAGCTTGCAAATGCTGATTCTCCAGTAACAGCAAAGGCAGTCTGACATAGCTTACCTGGCATTCCTTTCAAAAACTGGTGAAAAAACTTCAAAGAAGTTTTCTTTTGCTTCACTTTTGGAAGGTACAGAGTTATCAAAAGTAGGGTCTATGCTGTTAAATGCTCGTCGTTTCACAGGATCAGATAGTATTTCATAAGCTGAAAAAAAAGTTACCAGACATAAAATGTGAGACCAAAGTGAGTCTTCCCCACAGGGTGGGAATGTTACAGAAAAGGTTCTAAATGTTTAAAAAGATACTCTCAGATCTGTTTGATCCATCATTCTCTACAACTTGATATTTAATACTTTTAGTGACACCAAATAGCATTGCTGTTAATAAGTAGAAGGAAAAATGTACGAAAAACAGCACATTTAACCATTACGATGTAACAAACCAGTTTATATTTTAAATAATTTTATAGCAGTAAATTTGGTTCAGGCACTGGGAGTTTGGACATGACATCTTCAGGCTTTTATCCTACACCAGATCCTTGCAGATAAATTCACAAAACAGTCTGCTAAGACAGGCATGGAGTAAAAGCAGTCCCTGAGTTAATATGAGGTCAGAACTGGCAAGAACAGGAGCCATTCATTAGAATTTTTGCAGCTCATGATGAAGTTGTACTGAGACTTGGTGGTGTTGTGGTTTAACCCACCCAAGAACCACATAGCTGTTCACTCACTTCCCCCCAGTGGGATGGGGAAGAGAATCAGAAAACAGGTAAAACTCGTGGGTTGAGATAAAGACAGTTTAATAGGACAGAAAAGGAAGGGAAAATAATAATAGTGATAGAAGAATATACAAAACAAGTGATGCACAATGCAGTTACTCATCACCTGTTGACCAATGCCCAGGCAGTCCCTGAGCAGGGGGCCGCCACCCCCCGGCCAAGTCCCCCCAGTTTCATTGTTCAACATGATGCCATACGGTATGGAATATCCCTTCGGCCAGTTTGGGTCAGCTGTCCTGCCCGTGTCCCCTCCCAGCTGCTTGTGCACCCCCAGCCTCCCCCGCTGGCAGGGCAGCATGAGAAGCTGAAAAGTCCTTGACTTAGTGTAAGCACTGCTCAGTAACAACTAAAACATCAGTGTGCTATCAACATTATTCTCATCCTAAATCCAAAACACAGCACTATACCAGCTACCAGGAAGAAAATTAACTCTATCCCAACTGAAACCAGGACACTTGGAAAGAGTGCAGAACACCACATAGCTACTAACCAAAACATGCATGTGCTCCCAGTTTTCCCGTTCCTTACAGTCCTGCAGTTGGGGAGCATCACATTACTGAATCTTACAACCTGGAAATCACACACTGTAGCTTCAGTAATTCTTGTTTTCTCTCAAGGAAGCATGGAATTATTTTGTCAGTTCTAGCATACCCACTATTTTTTAATAAGAGTGAAAAGTCGAAGGAATCAAATTTGCATTGTGATCATTCATGGGCTTCTCTGACTGCACCCCTGGACAGAGATCACTGCACCGTGACGGTCAGATCTAGAAGGTGGTAAGTTGGGGGAGACCTTGATGCTCTGTGGTTCTGTAAACTGATCTCACTGCACCTGTTAATGGGGAGAGGAAGGAATGCAAGGGACCACCAACGAGCTGCTGCCTGCCAGGCTTCCCTTCCCGTCTGGGAAGGGACCAATACTCTAAATGACCCCAATGATTCTCTACATTGCAAGCTAGGAGCTTCAATAACCCTCATACCATTTTCCTGATGCAAGAAATTCTGTGCACATCCATTGGTTCCTCTTCCACCTAAGAGATGCTTCTTCCATATAGATCCCCAATTCTACTCCCACATACTCAGTTCCCCCAGCACTGTACCTCGCACTCATTCCTTTGTCGGACCCAGTTCTGAATCCCACCTACGTACTCCTGCCTTTCCAAGTTTCTTCTCTCCTTCCCATTACCACTTGCTCCTACTCCAGATTCCCCTTCCCTGCCACTGCATTTCCTTCCTCCAAGGTGCTGCCTGGGAGCATTACTCCTCTTCCATGCCGCTTTGTGCTTTCCTTTCTGTTTATTCTTAAACCTAGATTGTAAGTGGTGAAGGGGAAACCTATTTTGCTCCTTGAATGTAGAGCACAGAGCATATTCCTGAATTCCGGTGCAGGTCGTTCTTATTATAACTATCTGCCAGTTTCTGACAGGATTGCAACTATGGAAAAAAGTTTCCTTCGGCAACTTCTTTTCCTTCTGACAACTCTCGAGGCTGAAAAACATCATTAGCTTGTCTAACACAGCATCTAACACTTTAACTAGCGTTGCAAGAAGACACTCAGAGGAAGAAAGTTTAGAATACACAAATTCCAAGATTTCCCCCCACCCCAACCTTAGTGAGGCAAACAAAATTGTTTAAAATAAACAAAAGCGCCAAACTCCAAAGCACTTCCAGAGGCCTAAGGCATACACCTACAGCACTCCCTACGGTTCTGGAATCAGCCAGCAGTGGTGTTCCAGGTCACTGTAGGCCAGAAGGGAAATGTTATTCAACTGAGTTCCCTCCATCATCCGTGGGCAAAAAGAGCAGCTGAAGAAACTGATATCCTACACCAAATCAACAGATGCTCTGTCGGCAGAGTAAGCGCATTACAATTCAGATTTTTCCAATTGCTGTTGGTGTCCCAGGGGAATGACTTCAGAGCACACCAGTTCATCCCAGGTACGTGGCTACCTCTAGTGGTTCATCTTTGCTGCTACAAGGGTTCACATTTTGGCACCAAGTGGCATGGCCGACAAACGCCCATCAGTTGCATTCCCGCCTATCAGTTGCATTCCCGTACTGCTTCTACCTGCAGGGAAGTTCTATTAGTGTGATCTCGATTTATTGAGGCAGTTTTCTAAAATGGAGTAAGAACTTCTCTGGCTTTTTAGTAATTGACAATTCTATAAAAGCCTAGTAAAACACTACAAATAAGTTCCAGATTATCAAGTAGATCAAGAGTGTATCTAATAAAAGAGATCAATTGCTTACCTTTAGTTATGCAGGTAAAATAATCATTATCACCTTCTCCTATCTGTTCTCCTGCAGCTTTTCGCTTGTCTGGATGATGTTTCAAAACCATGGATTTATCTACCAAATAGATGCATTACGTTTAGAAAGGCTTCATCATCAACAGTTTATTTCTCACAAACTACAAAGTAATACAATAAGTGCAACTGACATTTCTCTAATTAGATAGTTAAAAAAACCCACAAAACAAAACCAAACCCCAGAAAACATTGGGAAGAAAACAGATATGAGTTAATGAACTTTCTTTGATTTAACACTACTGTCAGAATTAAAATTATTTCAGCTTTGCTGGGACACAAAATAACCACAACTGAAACTCTATTCCACTTTCACCAGCTGAAGAAGTACTGATTTTCTGAGACTTATTCTAATATTATGCATAGCCAAGTGCTTCAGTAACTCTAAGTGTGCAGTTAGCTTCAAAAAGCATAATGCAGTTTCAGGACCTTAATTGTGCAAGATTGTACAATTCCCTGTGCAATCATACTGAAAAATAAAGAAAAACAATTAATGTAATTTTAGTTGCTATTTCTAATGAAAAGCAAAGTAGTTCAGATAAAATAAAAATTGTATTCTATCCCTTTACTCAAGTTCTGAACACAACCCAAGATGAAATGTAGCAAGCAAATTACAGCCGTGAGCCTGTGAAGACTGCTGCACTTATCCATGGATAACATTAAGCACACAGACAAGACTTTGTGGTCAAGTTCTCCCTCTGCTTACGCCTTAAATCCTAAGATGTAACACATATAGAGTAGCTACTAAAGATGCCACCAAGGTTGTCTTAGTGTTTAAACAGTAAAAACAGATTTTAAACTGACTTCTTTCCCAAAAGGACTAGCCATATTACCATATAACATAAAATGTACCTTCCTGGCTCACTATAAAATATCAGAGAGAAGGTATCATGCGAGTAGTTACAGCAACCTGCCTTTTGAGAAACAAATCAGAATCCTTGTTAAAAATAGGAAAGCACAGTATATACTGGTGAGAAAGACTCACATCTCTATACCACCATGTAATAATTGAGTGCTGTTAGGATCCTAAAGAGAGAGATGCCCCAGTTCTTGCTCAGCAAGATTAGCGAGACCACTAATCAGCACCAGAACAGGTGTTGCTCTATGCTGTATTAGCACAGGCTCCACAGTGGTGCTGCTAAGCAACACGTACCTGAGGCAACATAATTTCCTGTGCCAGCCGATAAATTGCTAATTTCTACCCATTTTCATTTGAGAATAACTTAATCTTCACCTGTGGTTTCACTGGGGACAGTGATTCTACTCGCACCAGTACAGTTATACAGGCAAGAGCCTGCAAGATCAATTCACAAAACCATCAGCTCATTTCATACAGGCTATCAAACAATTTTCAGAGTACTTTTAAATCTTCCTCCACTAAATACTTGCATCCTCCTTGCAAAGTCAACCCTTAACTGCATTGCTTTCTAGGAAAAAACGTTCTGAAGCCCAACATGCTCCTTCACATAAAGCACCCCCAATCACCTGCATGCATTTCTGAATCATGTCATGATTTAATACACAGGACCCTGGTATCATTAAGCAACACACTGGCACTTCCAGGTTCTATTGTTCACTTACACAAAATGTCAAAGAAACTTAACCTCACAAGACTAATGGCTTGGGAATACCCCAGAGATCCAGCCAGAGGAACTCTAGTTTTCACATGGTAAAATGACCAAAGAAGAGCAAACCTGAGCTTCTCAGTGGCCTAAGTAACTTTTAGTTACTTGAATACCTGAAAATTCAAGAGTTGCTGCTCCATTCCCATGCAACGCTCAGTCTAATCAGAATGGTAACAGCAGCGTACTTCTTGAGCATTCATTAGCATTAATGTGGCAGCTAACCGCTGTAAGGGGGCTTCAAGATACCAACCTACTGAAATACACAGGGCAGGGCTACCTGTATTTCTCTGCCTCTCACTGAGCCTGGCTGCAGACTCAAAAATGCAGAAATGTACAGTTACAGTCTCAAGGTTGTTGACAAAAAAATACACAGGCAAGAACGCTAACACGTGAACTCGGTGAAATTTCTGAGTTCCCTAGCTTTAGGCCTGGGGATTTTTGATCTGTGATGTGAATCTGGAAAGCTAGTAAGCAACACAAATCAAAGGGCAGGGATTTTTAGGCCTGTGAAATAGTAAAAAGCTTGTCAGTGACATGTGTGTATTTTCATGTGGAAAACTGTTGTGTACATCTGAAAGAAAGGTACTTACGAGCTGCTTTGATTTGTTTCTGAGTAGCCCTGTATCGTATATTTCCTAGCCCAAGAACAGCATAATGGTCTTGATTCTGAGGAAAAAAAACAACCAAAGAACCTTAATGAACATTGATAAATACAACCTAAAAAGTCACAACACATGAAGAAAAAGTTATCCTCCCATGTTTTAAAAACAAGCGGCAGAATTCCTCCTTTTCCCAATAAATATCAGAAAAATTGTTGTAAAGGCCGTAATTATTGAATAACCAAATATCAATACATTAAGCCACAGTTACAGAAATTCCATTAGCTTAATCTAAATTGGATTAAAGCACTGAATCCCAGAAAGTTCAATTATTAGAAAATTGAATTGCTGTCTCTAATATTAAGAGTGCTGACGCAGAATAAGGGAGGCAGTAACAGGAAGAAGACAGACTTTTAGTGCTCACAGGCAGTTCAAGACTAAGATCTTATCTTGATGTGTGCTTGAGTTTGCCCTCATCAACTGTTACACGTGAAAAATATAAACCCAGATAAAACACTATCAAGGACACAAACCAATTCAGATGGGGGTGGGAGAGGAGGAGGAAAGGGATCTTTAGCTGGGAATGACAGGTAAGTATGTAGGAGACTCCCAGCAAAAATAAATTAACACTAATCTGTAACAACTGAATACCTTCCAGTCCTTTGGATCAAGGGTTTTTAACATAGGAAATTCTTCAAGCTGCAATTCTTCATCCCCTGATTCTTCAGAAAGTTCCTTCTCATCTTCTAGCTCCTGGAAAGAGGCAGAAACATTTATGTTTCTCCTCTTAATAAATGCTTCAAACCATCTTCCCACAGGTTCCACTTGACAGAGTACTGATGCTATAAGCAAAAACATAAAAGCAACTTCACCTTCTGTGGTTTACTTTTTTCTTCTTTTTTAAATTAAAGCCCATAAAAGTACTGCATCACACAAGGCCACAGACTGCCAAATCTTCTAGTTTGCTCTAAAAACACCGGACTGCTTTAAAAATTGCAAGAACCAGCACACATGTCTATCAGATGGTATCTTCCAAACACTTCACTGTGTTCTCAGATCTTGAAAGGTGCTTTCAAGTTAAAGGAACGCCCGTGTTAAATGATATTTAATATTTTTCTTGCTTCGGTAATAGAGAAGATAAATGCGGCAGAAACATTAAATTTGGATTGATCTGCTCTGCGTTCCCGCTCCCCCTTTTACAGGCCACTCCCTCTGGCAGCGAAACCAGACTTGTTGCTCACACACTGACTTGAAACGAGCACCGAGGCAGATGCAACACGTGAAGAGGATAGAATCAGAGTAAATCAAACAGGCAAGTTCTTCAGAAACAGAACATTTTTCAACTCTTAACGCCTAAGCAGGTGCTCGGCGGGTGGGTTTTTCCCCTAGAACGCGCACTTCCTCGGAGCGGGAGAAGCCTCGCTCCTGACAGCATCCCCAGAGGGGTGCCCTGCGCCCCGGCCGGCAGCGGGAGATCCCGGCAGCGCCGCCCCAGTCCCCTCCCCGACGGGGCTCGGCACCAGCTACAGCCCCGCGGCCGGGCCGCTCCCGCCCCCCGCCTGAGGGGCCGGCGGTACCTACCGGCCGACAGCGCCCTGGTGACGGCCGTGACCTGCCCCTCCTGCGCCCCCCGCAGCATGGCGGCGGCGGGCGGGCGGCCGGAGCGAGCCTCGGGCCTGGGCACCGGGCCCCGCTCGCCTCACCTCGCCGGTTGCCAGGAGCCGGCGCATGGAGGCGCCCGGCGAGCGCTTCCGGGGCGGCGGCGGCGTGCGGCGGGATAAGCGGCCCGGCGGGGCCCGGCCCCCCCGCCGACCCCCTCGCCCCCCTGCCTCCTCCGCGCCGCCGCTCCGCAGCAGGACCGGCATCCGCGGCGGGGCCCAGCCGGGGCCGGCAGCAGCCGAGCTCAGACCCGCGGCTCGGGGCGGGGCGGGTTTAACCGGCGCGGCGCACACAGCTCCGCCGACGGCGAGCGGAACTCTGCGGCGGCGGTAGCGGTGCCGGGGGGGAAGGAGATGCCGGTGGCGCGAGGCCCGCGGCGCGCACGGGCCGGTGCACCCTCCTTTGGTGTCCCCCCGGCGCGGCGCGGCCCGGCCGGAAGCCCCGGCGGTGCTGCGTAACGCATCCGGGGCAGAGCGGGCCGCGGACGGGGCCGCCAGGATGCCGGACTACCTGGGCGCCGACCAGAGGAAGACTAAGGAGGAGGAGAAGGAGGATAAACCCATCCGCGGTGAGGTGGTCCCTGTGCTCATGGCGGGGGAACTCCCCGAGCAACGCCGGGGCGGGGGCGGCGCTGCCGGCCGCCATTTCGGTGCCGGGAGCGGTGGGGTTGAAGGAGCGCGGCTGGAGGGAAAAAAAGACGTAAAAATCCCTCTAATGCGCTTTCTGGCGCGGCGCCCCCGGCCCGGAGCCCGGCCTCGGCCGGTGCCGCGTCTGCGGCGCTGACGGGGGAGGCGGCCTAGGGAAAGAAAGGGCGGTGGTGTTAAACGTAAACATCAGTCAGGTTTTTCAGGATTCTGAGGGGAAACTGCGGGAGGTCAGGTCCGCGAAGGCTGTTGCTGAAGCCGAAGGACTGATCGGGGAGCGGGTAGCAAACACCCGGGGGGGTTGTCAGCGCCCGGCCGGTGCTGCGGGGGAGCCGCTGGCCGCCTGCGGCCCGGATCCACATGCTGCTGTCTGGCCTCGCTGTTTCCAAGGCTGAGGCTTTCTTATAAAAGGCTCCTAAAAAGCTTCGTTTGCTCTTCGTAAGACAAAAGGCCTTTTGTGGTTTAATGATTAGCTAAAAGACCAGCCTAATAAAACGCGGTAATTTCTTTTTCTTCCCTGGTGGAGTCCTGCAGAGCTGGCTGTCCAACCCTGTGCGCTGCCACTTTCATAAGTCATTCAGTGGAAGCGGGAGAGAATGAGATGGCAAATCTTTCTGGAGATACCAGCACAGTGTGAAAATTACCAGTTGCTCCTCGTGTTTGAATTTCATTTGCCTTTTAATTTCATGTTAGTAAATATTAAATAATGCATCTGGAAGCAAAAGCAATACTATATGTAATTAGTGATGGACTTTGAACTGTTCCTGCTCAAGAAAGATTTTTGAATTGTAGCAACAGTGTTTACTACATATAAAAAAATCAATGGGTTAGTACAAATAATCGGGAAAGAAATAAGGTTCAACACTAAAAAAAATCTTCAAAATACTGTATAATACATGCTGCACCCAGATCTTCAATACTGTGTGGTTTGGACTCCCTCTATCTTAAAAAGGTACAGTGGAATTAGAAAAGAGAGAAAACTGAGGCCAGGGATCCTTAAGGTGAAGGCCGTCATTTGGTCCGGAGAAGAGATAGCTTTTGGGGGAAGGCAGGGAGAGTGTTAAAGGTCTGTTAAATGTCAAGTGATATGGGAGTAAATAGGGGATGACACTAATAGTTATATTTTTCTTAGTTAAGTGGGAGAGTTCACTGGAGCATTTCTGCAGGACTCTGTGCAAAAAGCTTACGCATTTAACAGCTCACCCTGCTTGTTCTGATGCAGGAATTATGAGGCTTAGGTACAATTTTTAGATTCCAAGTTTAAGTCAAGTAAAGGAAGCACAATGCTGATTTAAACTGGGGGATTCTTTCCTGCGTATTCTGCTGAAAGTTGTCGAAAGTTTACAGGGATACAAAAATTTTTGCGTAAGGAAGATTTTTTTAAGGGCTCTTAGTAACAACATGTGACGCAGGAATGGGAGCTCACTATGTATTTGCTACGTTTGTAGACCATTCTGTTGGAGAAGGGATACTGGGCCAGAGTGTTTATCTCATCTGGTACAGCCATTCACATGTTTTCCATTTTATAATACTAAACCTCAGCATGTGTTAGTTACTGATTCTAGGCTGCTTTAGTAGTTTATGGTAGTTTTTTGTTACCGGGACCAGCTTAGATTTGGTTGCTGATTCCTGCTCACACTGGGCATTTTGGAAAAGAGACATCACTGGTGGAAAGTGGTGACAGTTTTTCGCTGATGTTTAAGAAAACATGTTAAGAAACAAAAAGTTACAAAGACGAAGTTTTGATATCTTCAATTCCTTCTCTGTGTAGTCACAGGTCAGTAAGCTACTCTGAGCAAGGCAAAGTTTAAGTAGTTTGCCTGCTGTGAGCTGTGGGTGGTACAGATTTTTGGACTGAAGAGAGTAGCTGGAGACCCTGTTTTGTTTTTCTTGACTGTCTGATACTTTTTTGTTCCACTTCGGTTAAGTGAAAAAGTAGAAACTCAAGAGAATCCCTTTAAAATACATGTTTTCATCTTGTAGAAGCAGAATTGATACTGCTGGTTTTGTTTTTAAAATTGGAAGCTAAGTCTTTCCTGTCTTGTTTCAGCTCTGGATGAAGGAGATATTGCCTTGCTGAAAACATATGTAAGTAGCATACATATATATATATATATATACACAAGAGTGTTAAAGAAAAAAAAGCAAGTCCTGTTAGGAAGTGAATGCAGGAGTGGAGGGATGTGTACTTAGTAACTCTGCTTCTCCTAATGCTTTTCTCTCCTACCAAAATCTTTTCTCCCTTTCTGCCTTCTGACGAGAAAGCCTCAAACCAAACCCTAAAAAAAATCCAGTAGATTTGTTAGCTTGAAAGTAATGAAGGTTGTTTTTTTCTTCTGTTTTTGTTTTGTATCTCATAGCTGATTGTCATAGGGGTCTAACAGCAAGGGCTTTTCTAGGGCTTTTCGCTAACCAATTTTCTTGCATTATAAAGAACAATAACAGCCCTTCTTCCATCAAATTTACTTGCTTTTAGCCATCATGTTAAAAAACTGTTAGTGAGCAATCCATGGACCTTGTCAAAAAGAATGTAATCTTGGGAGGCATTTTCCACTGACAATAAGGCTTAAAATGCAAATCTTCACTCCACCAGAGAGTACAGTGGGTCTGTGAAACTTACAACTTGGTGTATGTCTGCATTTGGGTATGTTTGCCAGAAGTCTGAATTTTGTTGACACTGAGACCCCTTTACAAAGCTCTGAAATATGGCTTCTGCCCACTGTGGTGGCTTCTGTGTTGCCAAGTTGATGTGAAGGAGATCTTATAGAGGAAATCCAGATTCAGCTCTGCCTGCTTTAGGCAGGGCAAGATAGTAAAGCATTTTATCCCAGGCAAGAATCTAGCTTCTGATTTGCCCCATGATCTTTCTGCTATCTTCTGTGGGTGATGGAAAGGTTGGGTAAAGTAGTTAAAGAACTTGAACAGATGATTTTCAGATAATGTATACAGATAACGTATACAGAATTCTATTGAGATACAATTTTTACTAAGTATTTTTTAAATTTTAGAAAAAAAACAACTAAAAAATAAGGCTGAACAGGTTTAAAAGAAAAACAAGTCCTTGAAGTTTACAAATGTGGAAAATTTCCACTTGCGCAATTGGTTGATTGTGTGTAGCTGCACTCTATTTTTGCAAAGAGAAATATTGTTACTGGAACTTAATACTGTCTTTTTGGCTGTGATCAATAGTTGGCTGTTATACCAAGACAGTCTGCTGAACATCTTGATGCTTAGCAGCTATTGGCATTTTTTCCTAAACATAAAATAATTTGAGTTACGAAATCTACATATTTGTTTTCCAGGGCCAGAGCACATACTCAAGGCAGATCAAGCAAGTAGAAGATGATATTCAACAACTGCTTAAGAAAATCAATGAGCTCACTGGTATCTTTCTTTCTTAAGCCACATATACCAAAATGAGTGTTTTAAGGAGCTGATTTTAAACAACTTCTGCATTGGTTTATTATTGTTGTTTTTCTCAAAAGAATACAATTCTTTATTTGGTAACCTGAGGTTTTTGCTTTGTAGGTGATGGTCTTCTCAATTGGGCAGGGCTAATCTGTACATATGATTATCTAATTTTGTAGTTTAACACATTTTTATTCAAAAATGTAATTTTTATTTATATGGTGGCATGAAACAAATGCCCCTTTCTCACTAGATAATTTCTTGTGATTTGTGTCAAGTTGCGTTTGAATAGTGAGTGAACTTCATAGACTGCAAAACCCCAATGTATTAAGTAGTGGTGCCAGTCCTTGTATAAGCAAAAATGTGTATCAGAGCAGTGAGCATTTAAAATCAGCTGGTTTAAAATCAGCTGATCAGTTATGACAGAATAAAAATTGTTTCCTAACTTTTCTTTGTTTTGCTGATGTATGTTTGTTGCCCTGTTACTAATCCTCTAGTGGCCCTCAGTTCTGCCAGGAAGACTGTAATTTCTCTTTTCCAGTAAAATCCTTGATTCTTTCAAATACATCATGGAGATGGTACTTTTTATATCCATGGTTTGGAAGATTCATCAAGTTTCTCATCTGTGTGAATCCTTTAGCTTCTGATATCTTGCACTAAAGCTTTCCTTGAGTGAAAGCACTTGCAGAGTTCCGCTCCTTTTCTGAAACTTTCAGAAATACGTTTCTCTTGATATCTCTGTCAAGCTTGGTTGTAATTGTCCCCACACTGCAAAATTGTATTAGAGGGTGGCTAGACTGGTATTTGCCTGTTCAGCTGGCACAGTCACGTAGGCCTCATTTCTTTAGGAAACTTGGTTTTTAGGAAGTCTATCAAAGATGTGTGTGCATGTGTTTTGGAGGTCTCTCAGAAAGCTTCCTGCAGGGTTACGTCTAAGGTTCTTGGTGTGGGAAGGATCGCTGACGTACGGGTTAGCTGCTTCCTCCTCAGCTGTGTGTGTTGTACATAGGAATCAAGGAATCCGACACTGGCCTGGCTCCTCCTGCCCTGTGGGATCTGGCTGCAGATAAGCAAACTCTCCAAAGTGAGCAACCATTGCAGGTTGCAAGGTGGGTCTACTCTTCCTCTTTGCAGTGGAGCTGCATAGTGTTAAAAATGTGACTTATAGCTTATGTGTAGACTTTTTTTTTAAAAAAGGTTCATGCGTTGTGCATACTGAAAGTGCTTTTTACCATTGTATCAAAAAGGAACCGTGTTGTGTTTGATGATGTGTTACGTACTTCATGCTTATACTTATTCCTATAGTTATTGTGTGATGCTATAATAATAGAATCACAAGTACAATATCTATTTCAGTGTATGTGGAAAATATGACTCTCTCATCTTGATGGTTATACAAATAGCAAGCCAGCCAATTAGTTTTTCTCCCTGGTGGTGTTAATTGTATGTTCTGTATTAGGTGTACAAAGATAATCAATGCAGACTCGGAGGATCCCAAGTACATTATCAATGTCAAGCAGTTTGCCAAATTCGTGGTGGATCTGAGTGACCAGGTGGCACCTACTGACATAGAAGAAGGCATGCGAGTTGGGTAAGCAAAATCTTTGTGTTCTTAAGATTTTTCCTGGAGACAAAGCTTCCTCATCTGATCCATTAGTTTGGCATATCAACAACTATCATTTCATACTTTTGCAGTGGTTGAAATTGTAACACTAATGTCTTTCTGTTGGAAGACAGTAATTTACCTGCATGCTATGCTGAAATCTTTTGATTTTGATATCATTCTGACAAAAACTGTGCATCATGAACGGAAACCTTTCAGTTTGGGCCCCAATAGTCCCAGGTTTCAGGGAGCCTGCGTAGCCTGCTTCCTCTGGCTGGCTGCACAGTTACACACAGGGTGGCTACAGGAAATGTTCGCTGAGGAGGTGAAGCTCGTTACTTTTTAGAATCAATATTTTGCCACTTTGCTCTGTGGGATATTTCAAAATACTTTAAGGTTTCCAAAAACATTAATTCCAAACTTCCCTGCAGAAGGAATTTCAGTTTCTAGCCCATCTGACTGTTAGCTTTCAGGGCTGGGCTGTCTTGATGCCAGAGAAAAGAACAGTTTAAGAATTCAGCTTTTAATTTACAGAGTGTTTTATACATAACAGTTTAATTAACCGGTGTTAAAGTAATGGTCTTTGTGTTTTCTCACCAGGGTGGACAGGAACAAGTATCAAATCCATATCCCCTTGCCTCCAAAGATTGATCCCACAGTCACCATGATGCAAGTGAGAACTGCCTTTACTTACTATGACATTGCTTTGTCTTGTAATTTTGATTACTTTGATTGGATTTTGTTCTGGGCTGTTGAAAGCCCAGAGAGATGCACAGCATCAGGGTGTTAACTGCTTGCTCATCTTTTTGTTGTGCAGGTAGAAGAAAAACCAGATGTCACTTACAGTGATGTTGGTGGTTGTAAAGAGCAGATTGAAAAGCTGAGAGAGGTGGTTGAAACCCCTCTGCTTCATGTAAGTAACCTCCAGATTGAAACTTTTATTATTTTGAAAGTATTCTGGTCATCTGCTAGCATTTGAAAAAAGCAAGAAAAAATATTGTAGCTGAATGTAAACACCTAAATAAAAGGGAGTCTAGTTTTAAAGTGAAATCCAGCCAAGCCTGGCTTATATTGCTCTTCATTGATGATTTTCTTTATGTGCATCAAAGAGTATATGCAAATTATGTTTAATTCACACATAGCCTTGCTTTCTGTTTCCCACCATTACAGCCTGAAAGATTTGTTAACCTTGGAATTGAGCCTCCCAAAGGAGTACTTTTGTTTGGACCACCTGGTACAGGCAAAACACTTTGTGCCCGTGCCGTTGCTAACAGGACTGATGCCTGCTTCATCAGAGTAATTGGATCTGAATTGGTGCAGAAGTACGTGGGAGAGGTAAGAGCAAATGGAGTGTGGAGTGATTTGCAGATTTCCAGTCGTGGGGACCAGAGGCCATAGTGGGTGCGGTGGATGAATGTACATGAGGTGGGGGGGAGGAACTGTCAAACAAATCGCTGCAGATCAGGCAATCAGTTATGAGACCTGAAGTATCTTGTCATTGACGAAACAGATTTTGCAGCACAGAGTTTAGTCTGCGGTTCAGGAGGACTCTAGGATTAGGATTCTGTTCCGAACTCTGCCACATATTTTTCAGTTGGCCCTGAGAGAAATGACTTGATCTGCACTTCTGAATTTAAATTAGCAATTTGTCTCTGCTTTATAAATTGCTTTAAGATTTGTGAATGTTCCATTGTATATATGTGTACAAATGAGAGAGTTTAATCTTTGGAAATTTAGACATGTTTGGAAGCATGAAAAGTTTAATTTTGATGGTTTTCCTTTAACGTGCCTTGAATCTTTAACAAAATCTTGATTTTTTTGCTTTCAGGGAGCTCGAATGGTTCGTGAACTCTTTGAAATGGCCAGAACTAAAAAAGCTTGTCTCATATTCTTTGATGAAATTGATGCCATTGGAGGTATGTTTGTAGTATCTATAGCTCTAATCTCACATGAGAACTTTCAGGTTTTCTTTTCATGTTGTAATTCTTTATCTGTATTGCTGCATTTCAAGAAATGTGCTTGTAGATACCTATTTAGCAAAACTACTACCAGCATGTTCCATGTCTGGGCAGCTATCAAGAAGTGATTTATATATCTTGAATGTATTTAGCCCAGAGGAGGAGACATTTTTGCATATTTGGAACACCCAGATTATTTGAACTTCAGTGAACAATCTCTGTGTTATGTTGCAAAAAGTACTGTTAACTTAAAGCCCCTTCAGCTTCCGGACTACATACTAAACCTTTATTACTGCCTGAAAATTAATCTCAAAAAAAAAAAAAAGGTCCTTTGAAAATAGAACAATTTTTACACAGACAAGGTGGGGAGGATTTGGTTGAGGGGGAGGCAAAACAGACAAGCTACACTTATAAATGTCAGCAGCTTGGCTGGTTATTAGGCAGGGAGATAGGCCCTTTTGTACTAAGGATGAAGATACAGCGCCTGTTGTAACGGATGGGTAACACCGCTCACTCTTTGTTTGAAATGTGTAATTTTCAAATAACCCCCTCACACCTTTTTTTAAACTCATCGCAAATATTTGTATGTAACTTAAAATTATTTTTCCCGGTGTCTTCTGTGTAGCAGCTGCGACACCTCCTCCAGGCTCTGAAGCTCCCTCTTTTATTTTGTAAAACTTGTGTGTCTTCCTCTCCAGGGGCTCGTTTTGATGATGGGGCTGGGGGTGACAATGAAGTGCAACGTACTATGCTGGAGCTGATCAACCAGTTGGATGGTTTTGACCCACGAGGCAACATCAAAGTGCTGATGGCTACAAACAGACCCGATACTCTGGATCCAGCGCTGATGAGGCCTGGCAGGTTGGATAGGAAGATAGAGTTTAGCTTGCCTGATCTTGAGGTGAGAATGCTTTCTTTCACAGCTAAGTATATTCTGATATCAGAGTGTTTCTTCAATTGGGGCATTATTGTCTGGAAGCAGTTTACAAGAATTAACAAAAGCAGCACTCTTCATTTCCGTGAAACTACATGGAAAGCTGGGGGATTAAAGATGTGCCAAAAAGGTTTTCCCACACTGCACAGATTCCATCCCTGGCCAAGAAGCTATGGTAAATAGCTGTATTGACTGTATATTCCTGACTCAACAGATAAAGAATCACTTAACCAGATCCATGATTTAGTTCTTAAGTTAGAATGTGTTTTGTTTGGCTCTTTTGAGAGAGATTTCTTGAGGTACTTCTACCATTAAAGCTATTTTAAAAGTTATTTTCTTAACTTAGTAACGGACACGTTAATACGCTAGTCCAGATATGGGAAGCTATAGTTGGGCAGCAAATAAAAGTTTTATTTTCCATCTGTCCTTGCTCTGGATATGGACAGCTGCACAGTAGAGTCACCACCTCTTTCATACTGCGAACAATTCTGTCCTTCATCCTTTTTTCAGGGGCGAACTCACATATTCAAAATACATGCTCGTTCCATGAGTGTTGAAAGAGACATCAGATTTGAGCTCTTGGCTCGGCTGTGCCCTAATAGCACAGGTAAGCTGAATTTATTTTTTTTTTTAAACAATTTTCTGTATGCTTCATCTCCACTGGTGGTCAGTGTTGAATTTGTTTGTCCCTTTCTTTCAAAGGGGCTGAGATTCGCAGTGTCTGCACGGAGGCAGGCATGTTTGCTATCCGAGCGCGTCGGAAAATCGCAACAGAGAAAGACTTCTTAGAAGCAGTGAACAAAGTCATTAAATCGTATGCAAAGTTCAGTGCTACCCCCCGCTACATGACCTACAACTAATATCTTGGGATGCTTTTCCTGTTCCTGTTGTTAAACTTGCTGTGAAGCAAAAATCCAAGTGCAGTAGTTCATGTTTTGTTCTTGGAAGCTAAAAATAAATGGAGTATTTCAAACAGGAGCTGTGAGTTCATTATGAGTGTGTTCTACACCAGTGGAGTATTGCTGCTGTAGGAAAAAAATCTCAGTGAGATTCTAACAACACAGCCTAAACCAGTGAGTATTTTAAAACCAGATACCTGGGCAATGTTAGAAATCCAAAGTTTAGATCCCTAGTGACCATTTACACCCCAAAATTTACCATCTAAGCTGTAGAGGTGCTGAAAGATCCCCATGTGACTGCAGTGTTTGTGGGTGCACCCAGAAATGCTTGTGTGATGCTCAGCACCGAGATGTAGGTGAGTCCCAAGAAAACTCGCAGAAACTGAGCTGAGGAGAAGTCAGACATAGCTCAGCTCAGCTCCAGTGCTTGGTGGTCACTGGCAGTGACTGCCCAGCTTAGGGAAGACACGAAGGAATGTTTTTTCTCCCCCTAGGTGAACCCTCTGGTACCATCATAACTTGTTTTTCTTCAGTGGTTTTCTTCATCTCTTTTGCTGAGATTATTTCTTAAAAAATAGTAAGTGGGTCAAGAAGGAGGAAGAAGTAAGCATAATTTCTTAGTGCTAAGGGAAGGAAGATTCCTTTTTCCTGCTCTAAAAAAGATTATTAACAGACATCAGTCTACTAAGGAGCACTTTGATACATTGTATTTCTTGTCCAAGATGCTACTGTGCACAGAGGAGGACCCTGATTGCATCCTGGTGCTCCGGTAGCTGGGCAATAGCTGACAGTTGTTGGCGGCAGGCAACGTTGAAAGGTGGATCTTCACTCATCTGCCATGTTCCTACGGAGCTGGATGGTTTGGACAATGAAAAGCAACAGCCTTTCGTTGTCTTTTGTTCAAGTGTTGCATTAAAGTTTTTTTGAGGGAGGGTGTGGGAAGAGCTCAAAGAAATAACTGGGGGAAAAATGCTTTTGGGAACTGCTTTGTCTTGGTCTTTATCAGGTCTCATTGTGATATAACAAACATCAATTTATCAAGCTTAGATTGTGAAGCCACTTTATTTTTTTTGAAAGAGGAAGCATGTGCAATAGGGAAAGAGGGTATGTGGTGTGTGAACTTCATTAGGAATTTGGCCAGTGTCGGTAACTTGATATGCAAACTTAAGCAATCCTGTGGTTTTGCCCATACCTCCTTGAAAAACTGATCTCAACTGTTATGTGTTATTTTGGTAAGAACATTTTAGGGAGGGATGCAAGTTTTTTGGTGGGACAGAATTTTTTTCATTCTGAGCCTGAGAAGAAAGCGAGCAGCACTGAAAGTTATCTATTTACCAAGAGCAGCACTTGAAATTAAGTGTACCTGTTAGTGAAGAAGGATAAGTGAAGTACATAAGAAGAGTCTGGACCTTACTGGGTATCCTGAATTATCATCAGTACTCTTGCAAAAAAAGGAAGGGGAGAGGAATATTATTCTGATCATTAAGAGGTGTCAAACCAGACTTGGGCAATCCAGTGACCTTTGCTGTGGTGGGGCGGCAGCAGTGAGCGGGTAGAGGCACTAACTACTCTGTCACTGTCAACACACTGGAGAGGGGAAAGAGTATGAGTTTAAAGGATGGGGGTTTGTTTAATCTAGCACTGACAAGCCTAAAGTGGGATTTAAATTTTTAGAGAGCAGTCTGTTAATCAGTATAGGAAAGAGGAAGTCAGTTTACTTTTTAGTAGATAAGTGAGGCTGGCGAGTAGGGAGCCGTGCTTCCGCTGGTGGCAGCAAAGCACCGGAGAGACTGGTCAAAAGCTGCCCGATTTCATTTTGCTGGATGAGTTACCAGCAACACTGGTAGCACCCAGGTGTGGGTGACAGAGTACTAGTGCTGCAGAGCCTGGGATCTAGGACCTTCCTGGGCAAAGGTTTTCAGTCTCACGTCTCCGCAGCTCCCCGGAAGTGCAGCTGTTGCTGCCAGGATGGGAAACGCAGCATTAATTGTATCGTTGTGGGGCCTGGCAGGGATAGGAGCCGGCGGGGGGGGGTGAGGAGCAGGAACCTGAGCAGCAGGGAGGACCTGGAGGTGGTGACCCTTCCTAGCTTCCCCCTTGGCAACAGACACTTGCCTCTGGGGACCTTGGCTTGTCCCACATAAAAACATCTCACCAAGACAAAGTGGAAAATTTTGACAAGTCAGGATCATCACTTTATTCTGGGAGTTGACAGGATTTTGACATGAACTGAAGAGACTACATAGTTAAAAACTGAAGCTGCGACAAGCTGAAAGTAGAAAAATATACTGTATGTAGATACAAAGGCTTGTTAAACTAGTTATAAAAATGTACCAGAAGTTGTTTAAATAAACACACACAATGTGTTAACATGCATTCAATTAATCCTTTGAACTCCAGCTAAGCAGTAATTTCTGATGCAGAAAGCTTCCTATCCCTATTGGCAGGGGAGTCTGAGGAAGTAAAACATCTTCCCACCTGCCCCCGGTTCTTGGGAAACTTGGTTTACCTGAAGCAAGGCCTAATGGCAGCAGATCTTGAAGCAAAAGGAAAGTATTAAGTTCTGCATTCAGAAGAGAGGAAGTTGTCTGAATTACCTTATGCACAGGACCTTTGATTCGAGGGTGCTAAATGAAATGTCACTGACACTCCACTTCCCCTGTGCTGTTGAAATAACCCACAGAGAAACACTTTTAGGTTCCCACCTCTGCTCAGATTCATAGTGATTGTTGTTAGGGAAATACAGGTGTTGAAGATTGCTCTCTTTTGCTTGAATTACATTTCCCTGTTTTTCATCTTCCATCTGAAGTTAAGCAGTACCACAGCAGCCAGGTTGTGAAGACAATTGAAAAAACACCCACACTCCTCCTTTTAAAAAACCCAAACCTAACATTTTTGAGTTCTATTCAAATCTATTTCTGTCCTGGTTTCAGCTGGGCTAGAGTTAATAATTTTCTTCCTAGTAGCTGGTACAGTGCTGTGTTTTGGATTTAGTGTGAGAATAATGCTGATACACTGATGTTTTAGCTGTTGCTAAGTAGCACTTACCCTAAGTTAAGGATTTTTTAGTTTCCTAGGAGAGTGAGCAGGTGCACAAGAAGCTGGGAGGAGCATGGCCAGGACAGCTGACCCGAACTAGCCAAAGGGCTATTCCATACCATAGACCACCATGCTCAGTGTATAAACTGGGGGGAGTTGGCCAAGGGGCTGATTGCTGCTCAGGCATCAGTCAGCAGGTGGTGAGCAACTGCATTGTGCATCACTTCTCTGGGTCTGGGGTTTTATTTCTCTTTTTTTATCTTCCTTTTCATTACTACTATTATTAACATATCTTAATTATTATATTTTATTATTAAACTGTTCTTATCTCAACCCACAATTTTAACTTCTCTTTTTTTCAATTCACCTCCCCACCCCACTAGGTGGGGGAGGAGTGAGTGAGCAGCTGCACAGTGCTTAGTTGCTGGCTGAGGTTAAACCATGACAATTTCTCAAAGCACTTAAAAGCTGAAGCAGAAGCAGCACTGCTGGTAGGAAGATCTCAGGCCACAGGAAAGTTGTTTTTGTAGACCACTGAGACTTTAGACCCTGTCTACGTTTTTATTCCAGCTTACGAGACTGCATATAGGGCATCAGTTCATAATTTAATAGGCTTCATTCCTGCCTTAAACCAGTTTTGTCTTCACACTTTGAAGCTAAACTAATTTTAGCTTAAAATCAGCTGTATTCTTTTGTAGAAAGTATAATTTTGTTTTGGCAGTGAAAGTACCATTATTGATAATATAATAACTAAACAATGGGTTTCTAAGTGAACTTCAGATTAGAGTGAAATTGTTAAGGCAACAAAGAGTTGAGTATAGTTGAGACAGGTTAGATATTTAAAAAAAATAACTGTACCATCCAGGTTTAAAAAGTGTAGCAGCTAAATGCCACCGGTGTGAATTCATTAATCCAGCTGGCAGATCATTATAATTTATATGAATCTGTTGTATGTAGATGTTGACATCAGGCTTTAAAAGTCATCTAAAAGTTCTTTAAAGACACTGGTACAGTGCATTGCAATTGCAGAACAGTTGTTTCCTGCAAGATCCCACCTCAGTGAGTTAAAGTGCCTGTTTTCTCAACAGGAGTAGGAATGTCACCTTGTCTATTGGATTCTGATTGTAACAGAATACACTGAATTTTCTTGTCTTGCATAATTTTGTGCTCATATGTTTTGGAAGGATATACCCTGATCGAAGGAAAAAATTCAAGAGCATGAAGGCTTCCAATTCCTTATTCACTCTTCCTACAGAAAATAAGCACCACCCTATACCCGTAGATACAAATAGCCTTAGGCTCTCTTTAAACTGTGCAAATTAAATATTCAGAAAGAGTCTCCATCAGCATAAATCTGGCTTCCATTCTGCTCGATGCCACTCTTCAGAGGTCAAAGTTAGTCTGTGAAGCAGACCTGTCTTTCACTTGGCAAGCAAGTACAGCATCATGAATACTGTGAAACAGCAGCTCTCTTGTTACAGTGTTATCAAAAAATTTCAGTCTTGTCAGCTCATTCATAACAGGGCCTAAAAAATAAAAACCAAACATGGCGTTAGTGCATAAACTAAAGTACAAAGATGGAAGACAATGGTATATCAGGAAGAAGATGCCAACTTGATCTCGTACTTATTATTTAAATTTAAAATAGCCAGGTGGATCACATACTACTTCTACTCCAAATGGGTAATTCTCTTATCCAGACATACACAGAGGCCTATTCTTGGCAGAAGATGTTACAATTTCAAATATCAGAAACTTGGAACATTGCAGGCTTTTCTCCTTATGACATTATTACAACAATTTCAAGATAAGAAGTGCCGTGTGGCATTTACAATTTGCCAGCTGGAATAAATGGGAAGGGGATCTAGTCCTCACAGAACTCATTACATCAGTGCTCTACTTTCACAAAAGTGAAGGCTCTAATGCATATGGACTTGCTTTTCCTCAAATGCAATTTTAATCCAATTTTATGTGAAGTAAGTGCTGGTACTACTGAGGCACTTGGCAGCAGGAAGTTTGGGGCCAGAGGGAAAGAGATAAAACACAGTTTTTTCCATAAAGCACACAGAAAAAAAATCAAAATCTCAACTCACCACTACAGCTGGCAATACAGACACAGACACCAACTTCTTTGTATTCTTTTATAATCTGCAACAGAGTTAAACTGAAGTTAAACACAGGTATATCAGTGTACACATTGCAGTCCTGGAAGATGTAAGCCAATTACCGTGAAAGCTGCACAGTCCACATTCCCCAGTATTCAGCTAAAACTTGCAGAGTTACAGAATTAAAACCATGATTAGGTGAAATACTGGATTGCATTTGAGCTGGCATTTATGTCTCATGCTGACAGGTGCCCTATCAGGTATCTCAGAAGTCTTCTATTGTTTTTTTCTGGGGAAAAAAGCTCTACTTACTGATTTTAATGTTTTTGCTCCAACTGAATCCACAAAGTTCACCGGTGTGAAATCCAGAATTAAAGAGTGGATGTTTGGTTTGGGCTCCACAAAATGTTCGTGCTCATCAGGAGACTTGTCTTGTACACTAGCATCTGCAGATGCAAATTTTCCATTTACAGGTAACTCATCAGTTGCTATCTCATGTTTTACACTTGCTTCCACGTCATTAGTCTGGGACAGAAGATAAATAAAGCTTAATAACAGCCAATACTTTTTCAGCATAGATCCCCTTCTTCCCCATACTCACCTATTCTTTCAGCCTTTAAAAGATGTACAGCTCCTAACCCTTACAGAAACTGGCTTTACACGCACACATACTTCCATATCTTATGTATATCAAGGTTTATTCTCTTAGACCCAGCCTTTCTACAGTCACATGCAAGCAGCTTAAAGCTGTTATCTCAGGAATGAATTACCCATTTCCTTCAAACACTGACACCTGTTCATATGTTTTTACTCCATTTCCTTGCCTTATCCCTGCTGATCCTGTCAAGGCCTATCTATTCAAAAGAAGCAACAGCAATTGGGCTCTTAACTGAGGCATTTGGTTGGTTTCCCATGGTAAAAAGCACACACCAGCTCCCACCATGAGGGTGAATTTAAACATGCACAAAAGCACAAGCATGTTTCAAACAACCCTTTTCAATGTACCTGCCTCACTTAACCACACCAAGATCAGCAGTGAGGATGACACCTTTTTATTATAGGGGCTGCTAATTTGAATTAATTTTATTATATTTATATATATTTATATAAATTTATATAGTATTATATTATTTGCCTGCAGTACTGTGTTCAGCACTGGGGCCCCCACTGTAAGAAAGACATGGGCCTGCTCAAGTGGGTCCAGAGGAGGGACACAAAGATGATCAGGGGGCTGGAGTACCTCCCCTGTGACGACAGGCTGAGAGAGTTGGGGTTGTTCAGCCTGGAGAAGAGAAGGCTCTGCAGAAGACATTGTAGCGGCCTTCCTTAAAGGGGGCTAACAGGAAAGATGGGGAGGGACTCTTTATCAGGGAGTGTAGTGATAGGACAAGGGGGGACTGTTTTAAACTGAAAGAGGGTAGATTTAGATTAGGTATAAGGAAGAAATTCTTTCCTGTGAGGGTGGTGAGGCACTGGAACAGGTTGCCCAGAGAGGTTGTGGCTGCCCCCTCCCTGGAAGTCGTTAAGGTCCCCTCCAACCCAAACCATTCTATGAGTCTATGATACCCTATTTCTGCATGATTATTACAACTGTGTGGGGAGGGGCAGAGGTAAGGTCTCTGCCAATTTCAGCTGACATCACTGCTGAGACAGTATGACAGCATGGAAGGGCTCTGCTCTGCTATGAGCTACCAGAATGTAATGAAGGTTCAACACAGTTATCCAATCCAGCCATGAGCCCCTGATCCTTACGCTGTCCCCTCAGTAGCCTGTCCACATTGCACAGTGTTTGTTCCCTAAGCCTTCCTACCTGAGTAGCACTCTGCACCGTGTATAAACAAAACTGATAACTTAAGAAAGCAGCATGTTAGCTGATAAAGCAGAGGTAAATATTTACCGAAGAATTCACTAGTTTCAGTACAGCTTTCTTTCTGAGTTCGTTTGCTGCCTTTATTTCCCGGGCGTGCCTCTTCTGGGCTTTTCTCCTTGCTGCCAATACGGCACAAGGGTCCACTCCAGTCTGTCATAAAAAGAAAGTATGATCAGAGGAGATTCGGCTTGTTAGGATGACATTGCAGTATCAATTAGCATTGAATTCATCACTGTCATAAATTTAAAACACAAGCCTGCATTGTTCAGCTTTCCTTGGTGGGGGTGAAAACAGTATAAAGTAAGAAAGAATAATCTTGGCAAGCACTGTGTTAACAAGATGAGGAATAGATGCATCACATTCTTTTCTTGAAATCAGAGTGCCATGTTTCAACCAAATGCTGATTCGGGTGCACAGAGCAAAGGGGAGAGAGGTGCATTTGGACATAAATCACTAATACCTCTTGCTTTGTGAAGGTAAGTACCACCCACCTGTTTTGCATAAGACTCATCGTGGGAGCTACAGAAAAACGTTTCAGAAGTTAGTAAGGGTACAATTGCTACTGGGTCAGGCAGTTCTGCCCTTAGCTAGTTCTTTTATTGCCGTTCCCACCCAGTCAAACACCGGTTACACAAGAGGTGAGGCATACTCTGTATGCAGGTAACTTGTTGCTCATGAGAACCATTAAATGCCCACAGTATTCCATGGTCTTACATTCCAGTAAAGTTTGTCACCCAAGAAGGAAGCTTTTACTCCCAGACATTTTGTTTTCAGTTCAACGTCTACTTATTTTCTTCTGAAAAAAAAAGTGTTTGACCAGTTTGTGCTCTGCAACCAGCAGACTCTCCATTCACAAGCAGTTAGTATTAAGCTACACTTTGTCCATTTATTCCCTCCCACCATGTTGTTGCTTCCTAAGATGATTTGCAGTTGGCTAGAGGGTCCCCTTCTCATGTTTCAGGCTGAGAAACACTGTGCTAGATGCTACACTAAAGGAGCTGAAAGATGAGCATGTTTCAGAAGCCAGTCTGAATTTTCAAGATACAGACATTAAAGAATTTGCTTTACTCACCTTTTTCTTCAGTGCACTTGTATATGACTCACTATTGGCAAAATAAAGTGACGCATTAGCTTGAAATATTTTTATTCCAGGATATTCTTTAACCTAAGGAAAAGAATATTGGATGTTCACAGTTAAGTATTGCCTGCACTAGAAGAAAAGCACCTGTGTGATCACAAGACACATGAGCGTGCAGCAGCCCAACAGCCAACCCTGAATGGCTATCAGCACGTGTCAAATAAAGAAGGTTGGCACTATTGTGAGCAAAGCCAATCAGAAGACCAGAACCTCCCCCTTTCCCGGTGTAATGCTGCACACCATTAATGCCACATGACGTTTCTCCTTTATAACAATGAAATGTACAGCCATAAAAAGGAATTACATATTTGCAGTTCTCTGATGTTGCTATCTGCATCTGGTATTACCATGAGGAAATGATGCAGATCTAGGAACGCTTCCTCTTAGCCTCCCTTTCTACAGGCATAATGACTTAATTCTCTCTTTCTCTTTTCTTGTCTCCTCAGGTACCAAAAGAAGAGCCTTTCAAATCTTTCATTTTAAACAGGCCTTCAGATAGGTCTCAATATCACTTCTTTCCTCTACTTTAAATGAAGTCATCTCTAAACAGGCTGCACTCTGACATTTTACATGCAAATGACCTGGCCAGCAACAGAGATGCAGCCTGCCACATGTTGCCAACCCCATCTTTATACCGGAGGAGGAAATGCTAACTGCATTCACTGCAACAAGAATGGAGTCTCCTCTTTGCACACAGCTATAAACATGCCCACATATGCTTTTGCTTTGTATAATATTCAAAGCAGAACTGCTGGTGAGATAATGTTTTCAGATTACAGCATCAATTTACATCATTTACAGACTGGTTCCTCAGTAAAGGGGGACGTAGCCTTTGTAGCAGCAACTCTGAGAACATGGCAGAGAGCACAGAAAATTCTAGTTGCTGTTACAGAATGTTTATATCCATTATATTGACAAAATATACTCCTTTCACCAACTTTTGATTGAACAAAATGGCATTTATAAGAAGCTAAGGGCATGGCAAGCAATTGTGCCATTAATCACGTATACTGAATGAGTAGGGGACGGGTGGAGGCAGGGAGATGTTGATTTGAACAGTTTGTACAATTCTGAAGAACATACCAGTTTGGATCCTGGTTCCATGGATTTCATGCAATACGGCCATGCAAGTAAAGAAAGTGCCTTGTATGCACTTGTGTACACAGCAGGTTTAGCAGTGGCATTCCTATAAACTTCACCATTTTGTACAAGCTAGCACAATGGAACTAGTATAAAGGTTACTTTTGATCACTTCCTGGTTAAATGTACATGCAGTACAAAAAGCTAGCATTTTGAACAAAATAGCTTTTACTACTAAAATCAAATTTATTTTCTTTCCCTTCAACACAGGTGAATGCTAGGCAGACAGCACTGTACATGCAGTAGGGTAGGACTAAGCAGCAAATTGCCACAGTTGTCTTTGCTCTACTTTTCAATGCAGAAGAATACACTCCTACCTCTTCGTACTCTTCCACATCACAGTAGATGTCAGTGTCAGGAATCTGACCAAGAATTCTGTATTGAGGGCTAGAGAGAAATGGAGAAGTGAGTGTTCAATACACATTGAAACTTATTTTAAATGGTCATTCTGCAGTGCCTGTCTGGTACAGGCTTATCTAAACATGGTCAAATGCAGTGGGCATTTTATGGCAGAAACACAATAAAGGGGCCATTTGGTGACTAGACAAGATTGCTTCTGCCAGTGCAAAAACAAGTTATAAACTCAGCACTGTAACATTGTCATTTTCTGAAAAGCATGGGCCAAAGCATGCAAAGATACAGGGCAAATGCTCTTTGGGATGAACTGGTGTGACTCCACTAACTATCTTGCAAATATAGAAACCTCATACCGGCAGAAAACATGCTGCAGCTTCAAAGAGCCACTCTACTCCCAGGACAATGCCTGAGCAGATGAATATTCCCAACTCACAAGCAGTGTGACCGTGAAGTACATTAATGTTCTGTTTGCAAGAACAAAACCATATAGAGATGGCAGAAAAATACTCTTATTTATGCAGAGTGGAAATCTCAGAACTTGGTTTCATTCCAATGCAGACCAAAACCAAGACTTTTACACATTTTCCACCTAGATGTTCCAGACCTTGTGCCTAGAAGCCTCACATGCAGTTCTGTCCACAAATGTAAGAAATAATTTCACTGTAGACCTCCAGGTCTACAAAAGCTTCACAGTAAAAGCTTTATCACTTTGAATGGGGAGAGAAGTGATCTGAAAAACTAGAAGGGCAGGCACAGTTTTTTGATGAATTAGAACTTTCTTATCAAATACCTAAACATTCATCTAGTGATAACCTTACACAACCTCTGCTTGACTGCGACAACTAGTGCAGATGAAATATTATCATTTACTGGCATCAAGCAGATTTGAAGTTCTAAAGTCATTAGTCATTTAAAAAAGTAAACAAGAAGATTAACCACTATAAGAAATAGAAAATCTTCTGTTTATTACCGAAATTGCAAGTTCATGCCCTCTAGAAATTTTGTTCTCAGAAAACAAAATGTGAACCCTGGATCAGAGACACAGGGCATGACCTATATTATGAAGCAGATTCTATACTGCATGTAGTTGAAGAGGGTGGAATGATCTTCTCCTTATTTGCACCCCTTAAACAAACAAAACCACACAGAAGATCAGCAAACACTAATTTTGACAAAGAAGAAATCTGACCTTTGTGTTCTGTAAATAACGGTTATCATTGCAAATGCTACTGCAGTAAGCAAACCATAGTCTAGTCCCAGGAGAAGAGAAGCCACAAAAGCTACCAGCCAGATGGCCTAAAACAAAGAAAAGGTCTGAATTATTATGCATCCTTTTCTGTTAACAGCAAAAACAATAGCATAATTCAACCTCAAAACCTACATATCACTTCTGTTCAGGAATAGGCTATAATGTAATCAATCCACCATGATAGCAGACTGTAATTGCCTTAACCTTTCAGAAGGGCATAAAAGGTCAAGGCGCACTAACATAACATCTGACAAACTGTCACATATTAATTAATGCCTTAAGTCCTGTTCTCCAAGGAATCCTGTGTTACCATCAGACTCCAAATACCTTAGGATAAAAAAAAAAAATTCAAATAGCTCTCACTTACTTCCATCAGCCAGTCAATCCACCAGAAAAATGCCACCAAAATGTTACCTCTGATAAACTCTTACTTCTGGCCCACTCCAGCCAGGATTTTGGTTTGTCTTAAAAGATGGCAAATACCTTCAAGTAGTTTTCTTTGCTACTCTTTTTCAAATTCTTCTCAGACATTCCCACAGCCTTCAGTGCAGTTCCTATAGCAACACTGCAAAAGCTTTGCTTTTACTGCAACCAAACTACTTCTGACCTTAGTTAAAGGTTGTTGAACAACAACAAAAACATTTTTGTCTGCAACAGATCACTCTCGTAGGGTACTTACAGCTCCATATCTTACGTCCATCTGCAATGCAACATCAATTAAACTCCTTGATAAGTTTCTACCCTGGTTTGGGGGTTAGGAAGAAGAGAAGCCACAAATCTAATACAGTAAAATATATTCACTGTGCTGTGCATTACTCACCAGCTCAATCCTACTGGTTCTCCAGAAGTGCATGACATCTCCAAACTGTTTAAACATTCCTTTCAGGTTCACCATGACAATTGCAGCTAGCACTGTCTAAGAATATTACACAAATGCAATTTTCAGAAGCAAAATAATCCAAATGCCAAATAAGAACTTAAAAGCATCACAAATAACTGTATTTCTGTGCTTTGTACAACTCATAAGTCTACTGAACAGATGTTCCATTTAAAAAACCCCAACTTTTCAAGTAGTTCAGTGGAGGTATGTTTTTACTACAACTGCAGAAATGGCAAGCCAGAGTCAGAACACTTCCATTTACTCTTTCCTAGCAAGAGAAATCACATATTCCTGAGCTCCATGCTGCTGCCATTATAGTGCCTTTAGTGCCTGAAACAGGTAGACTATAATATCAAATTCAAGTTTCTCTACAACATACTACAACAATTCATGCAACAGTCATGTAAGTGTAACCCAAGACACATCTCCTATAAAAAGAAACAGGAAATGCATATCATCCTATGCCTGTCACCAGAAACAAACTTTCTTTTTTAGTCAGATTACATTTATTCATGTAAATATATTTTTATACAAATAAGTAAAACTGCTTAACAAAACCAACCCATTATACTAAGCCATCACCCAGCCCCAAGCCTTTCCTTGCTGAGCTCTGACTTTCTTTTAACTTTTTAACCTCTTCCCAGAATTCTTATGCTGCAATCAAATGCCCCTGTACTTGGCAGTGGTGAGGCTGCAACTTGAATAGTGTGTTCAGTTTTGTATCCCTCACTGCAAGAAAGACATTGAGGTTCTGGAGCATGTCCAAAGAACAGCAACAAAGCTGGTGAAGGGTCTAGAGCACAAGTCTTACGAGGCACAGCTGAGGGAACTGGGGTTGTTTGGAGAAAAGGAGACTCAGGGGAGACCTTATTGCTCTCTACAACTACCTGAAAGGAGGTTAGAGCAAGGTGGGTGTTGGTCTCTCTTCCCAAGTAACAAGCGATAGGACAAGACAAAATGGCCTCAAGTTGCACCAGGGGAGGTTTAGATTGGATATTAGGAAAAATTTCTTCACTGAAAGGGTTGTCAAGCATTGGAACAAGCTGCCCAGGGAAGTGGTTGAGTCACCATCCCTGGAGGTGTTTAAAAGACGTGTAGATGTGGTGCTTAGGGACATGGTTTAGTGGTGGACTTGGCAGCGTTAGGTTTATGGTGGGAGTTGATGATCTTAAAGGTCTTTTCTAATATAAATGATTCTAAAAAGGAACTGTGTTTGAAGGTATCATTTTTAATGTTCTGAAGACAGACTCCAGAATGTCCAGTATTAAAAACTACAACAAAAGGCGTGCTGGGTGCTTCAAAATATTATTAATTTCTAGCCTAACTTACAGCAAAAATGCATACAAAATTTAAAGGTTTCTGGATCTAGGCCTAACTGTGTTACTTACTAATCATCCCACAACCTCTATTTTAAGCAATACTCACTGGCCTCAGTTCACAGACAATGCAATGCCTAACAGGCAAAACTCCCTTACCTGTGGAAGTGGTTCAAAGAGGTATCCAATAGCCACAATTACCAACAGAACCATAACTGAAGAGAGAGCACCTGCAATCTGAACAAAAGAAGCCAGAAATAATTTATAAGCGCTCCCAAAGGGCAGTATTACCGATTAGCTAACCCCTCTTGAGCTTTCCACAGGCTGGTTGTTCAAGTGACTTCTGATCCCTCCCACTCAGTTCACCCATTGTGGCTGTCATGCAGCTTTCTATCCTGGCCCAACCTGGATTTGAATCATGGGAAACTCCAGTCATTCCTTCTGCCACAGGCAGAGGAATCTGGCAATCTAGCAAAGCTTCAGACTTTGACTTTGAAGCTCCAAAAAGCAAACTCTGTTTGGCTCAAAATTTGGGTTTACATACCTGAGTTTTCCCACCAGTGCTTTCCTGAACAAGACTCCGAGACATTGAACAAGTGATTGAAAAGCTTTGGAAAAATGACCCCACAGAGTTGCATATTCCCAAGGCAATAAGTTCCTGTGTTAAACAACAGAGTAAAATAAAAGGCAGTTATACCTAGCAACTGTACAAAGCTGGAGCTATCCATACATATTAATAACCACATCTTATTTACAGGGCTTTCTAGCAATCTTACTGTAAAGAATAAGCAGCCCTACTTATACTTGTGGTTCTCACACATGCACAAGTTGATGCATGTTAAATCATCTGTAAAATAACGTATCTGATGAAGTGCTGGAGACATTTCCCATCCTTAAATATTACAGTACTGAGTCGGAATGAAAACTAAAATGAATGACAGCATTGCTTGTTTAAGGATTTAACTTGGGGATAACTTGGATTTTAACCCTGAATATACATGGAAAATGGCTTCTCATACACACACTGTTCTTCGCTTACCACCCTAAACTCTCTGTTTAGTACTATTAGAACCAAGAGCAGCCTTGGCTGTGTTTCCATGGGTGGTAACCCATTGCTGTACATGAAAAAAAACCATGTGTGTCCACTGCTTCACCAGGAAGATCCCACATGAGAACTGTTATCATGAGTGAGATCAGAGCTCCATCTACCTCAGTACTGTGTTTCTGATGCCTGAGGAAGTATTTGCTTTTCATGAGGCCTCCCCACATTACTCTGCATTCCGTTATTTGTAACTGAGGTGATTTGAGTTATACATTTTCAATAGTTCTCAGTGAGTTTCTCCTCTTTGCATTTGTACAATCCTTTTTTGATTCTTTTAAACAGCATGCACTGCATTTCGTGACAAGGAGTTCTGTAGTTTAACATCCAGGTGAAGTAGCATCTGGCACCTCCTGAGAAAAAGAGCTAGATGCTTAACTCAGGTCAGTGATGATTACTTTAACTAATGTAAACAGAGCTGATTCCATTCACGCAGCTAAGGATTTGTCCTCTTCTCTCTTTGGGTAACAGAGAACAATAACGTGAAGGATGAGATTCATCTGAGCAGAAGTAAAAATCATTTAAACTCCATTTACTCTCAGAGGAAGATAGTCATTTTGAGAAGGGGGAACAGCTGACCGGCGCTGTGTCAGATGCTTGCTCTAGGAAATGCATTACAGCATAGGAACTTTCTGTCTCCCTTGACACCACAATGGTATCAACCAATAATCCAACTGCAATATTGATTGTAAATTGCACAGGAAGGACAGAGTAGGTGAGGATGACATATCATTTTAGTTTTAGAAAGTCCCTAACCACAGTCTTTATCACTCAAATCATGATCAGAATGCTAACTACGGACAGGGCCAATTGCTACCCCAGAAAATGACAAGCCTCATATTTGCAATGGGTGGGAATAAAAAGAAACTATAAAACATAACTGGAATTTCTAAACCTTAGATAATAGTTCTTTGACACATAAAGCATTGTATTTATCATGTGAGAACTCTATGCTTCACTCTATTACAGAAAGCAGAGATAAAGTAGCTGCCCATCAGAACAGCAGGCTAAGTAATGTCTGTACCAACAATTAATATTCATGCATATGTCCAAGTCTAACAGATGCAAGTTTCCCAAAATGAAACTAAAAGTGAATCTGGTTATTAAAACACAGCCAGAAGAACTTCAAATAATTCCTGGCATTTAAATGTGTAGGCTGTCAAAAACCTGACTTGATTCCACAATGAAAGAAAAACTACTTTTTTGTCCAATATCCCATTCTACTTTAATGGTAACAAAGGTGGTACTGAGAATTTTCAACAAAGCAATCCCAATACTTTTACCTGATTCCCATCAATGGTGTAACCATGTTTAAGGGCAAAGATCTTGGACATTGATACAGCCATTGAAAATCCAACTATTGCTATTGCTATTGCATCCACAAATATTGCTGGGATGAGCTGAATCTCAGGAACTGCTGGTGCACGTAACCTTGGAGATGAAATAAATATTTACAAATTACTATACTAAAAGCTACATGCCATATGGAAAAGATATAGTTTGAATAAGAATATATCACCCCTACCCTTGAGGAATATTCCCAACAATATCCACTCTGTACGACTCGTTCAGATTCATTCCAGCTGAAACTCCTGTACCAATAATTACCTAAAAATCCACAAACACATTTGTAAACATCAGCTAGAAAGAGATAAAGCCACTTGAAGAACTAGTAACAGTTAGCTGATTATGAATAATATACAAGGGATAACACTTATTTGTCAATCAATTTTCTAAGAGTTAGGGGGTAAAGAAGCAGATAAAAAGGAGGAAGTATCATAATTTTCCTTCCATCATGTTCAACCCCCACTGATTTTATAAAGTTTTCTTGGAAACAGTTAAATGGAACACGCTATGGTATGATCTGAATCATTTGAATTTTCTTTGCCTGAGCCAAGCTCAGGCAGAATAGTGTATAGCAAAATTAAATGCAAGGACAAGCCAAGGATGTCTGCACTGCCATATTTTCACATGCATAACCTGCATGCTCTCCGTGAACAGAACTGGTGCAGCAGCAGTGAAAGGAACAGGTGTAAGTGCTTTGCTATTGCCTTACTATCGAACAATACCCTATTACACCAGTTCCATCATCTAACAGCATCCCTTTTCTTTGTTCCTTCTATCTAGATTGTACTTATACCTTCAGTTATTCCCCTTCTTGCCTCTGATTTTGTGCAGGTTGTTTGAGAGCTCTAGTTAACCAAGAAATCATTCTTAAATTCGACCAATTTTAAAGGTGAAAGGTTATCTGAGATGTGGGTTTTGTGTGTATTAAGATAGTCTGCTTTACCCATGTATTTTAAGAGTAGTCATTTGAAACAGAATCAATGCTGCGGTGAGTTATCAGTCTCAGAAACAGAGAAAGGAAGGTGAAGTAGTAAGTCCCACTGGTTCCTGCTCTACCACTGCATTTTAAAAAGCAAGCAAGCCCTGCAGAACCTCTGAAATGGGCATCTGTAAGCACCTTCCTTCAGGAGGGGGTTCCGAGCTCCTGAACTCCAAGTGGGAAATGCCACTCAGAGGCACGTCTTGCAGAGAATTATTCAGGTGCCGAAACTCCAGGATAGAGTGGGTTTTACAACAAATCTCTACCTGCCCATTGCCACAAGGGACTGTGGGTGTTTAACTGGGTTTTCAATTCTTCTTTGGGACTTTACGCCTAAAACGTGGGCATGTCAGTCCCTAACCTTATGAGTATCCAAATCTTAAACTGGATCAAGCCTCAAATGAATTATGTTCAACAGAAGTTACTCTAAAGCTCAGTAAGACTTGACAGAAAATGAGATAGTCTACAGCTTTAGAATAGTTATATAATTTAGCTATAGAATTTCACAACTGGCTTACCACAATGATCTCCATAGGAATCGGAACTGGGAGCTTCTTCTTAAACCGGAGATTGATTTCCTTGCCAATCAACAATAGAACAATGCACGTTAATCCAACAATCAATGCAGCAATATTGGTTGTTGTTATTTTTGAAAGCACAGCAGCAATGCTCTGTAACACAACAGAAGAATCATAATTATTCCTAAGAAAATACAATCTTAATGAAGATTTGCCACAAAAAAGCAAATTATATACTGCTGTTCAGCTGTGTTTTCATTCTGCATTTATAACCACAGTGAATCAGTGCCTCACCAAAATCCCCATTGTTCCCACAAAACATGTAAGTTCAGAGTATCTCAATGAGGGAGATGCACTTGCAATCATTTACAGTATCAGTCTTCCTCAAATGGGTCAAAAATTTGGAGGAAAAAAACTATAACGGGGGAGAAAGTCTAAACTAAACCACATCTCTTATCCTCAAGGTTTTCACACATATTTCATACTGGCAGCTACCTGAAAGCAATAAATGCAAACTCTTTCTAATACCTTCAAATATTCTTTGGCAAGTCACATCTACTTAGAGCTGCATAAACCATTCTAAAATGGTAAAGCAGCTGATACAACCATTGAGGTTACCATAGCAATACGATTAAATAACAGTGATCTTGCAACACTGCTGAACTGGCCATTATTCCAAATATCTTCTAGTTGAAAACATTATTAAAGGTGTTAGGAAAGAAAGCTTGCTGGAACACCCAAGTTTCTAGAGGGTAAATGATTCCCCTACCAATTACCCCTCCTTCTTCCACTGTTTAAAAAAAAAAAAAAAATAACCTCTGGAGAGGTCTTTGAAAGAAGACATACATACCCTTCTTTAGACAGAAGGAAAATTACAGCAACTATCAGGATATCATAAATTCAAGATGTCCTGGTAGTACATCTTGAATGTATACCTTCCCTCCTACTTGTTTGGCAGTTAGTATGTCTGGTTTCTGGATTACTGAACCAAACAGCAAATTTAGGAGTTAATCATTAGTGCAGCCTTGTTTCCAAAAGGTTTGTTTTATCTGTACAAATGTGTAAGAAAGATTCCCACAAAGTATTTTCTGTAGCTTCCGTGTAGCCAAAATCCTAACGCTTCGCTATTGCTGAGCTACCAGTCTGCTCAAAAGCTTATGTTTTCACAGATATCTGAGATCTTCCCTACTCTTCCACTCAGGAGTTCTCGTCTGCAAAATCAGAGCATTGATTTGGTGTTAACAACTTGGGGCTTCCTAGACTGGCAGGCATATTAGATTCAGATGCATTTCAACCCTGCTTGTTCACAACAGCAAGAAAGCAATGCTCATAGAAACTTAAAAGCTTTGGTTGTGATTTCAGTTAGAAATGTCCCTTTAAACAAACTAATAATTTGCTGCATGGGATTCATTACATTTTTTTTCAGAGCACAACTGTCAATTTTAAATTCAAGTGAACAAGAGCTTTTAGTTTTACTTAAGTCATACTAACCAAATCATAGCTTTACACTGCATAGTTTTTCTTTTGTCTTCTCGCATCACTATGTGTTAGACAGAAGGTGAGTGGAATGCTAGTCTATGAGCTATGTCAAACACTGGATCCCTACACGCTCTGTACAATCAGTTTTAATGCTCAGTGTCTTTGATAAACAGTGATGTTTTACACTGAGTGTCCCTATTTCATTTTTCCCATTACTCTAAAGAGCAGGTACATTTATGATGACACAGCACTTTGCATCCAACCACACTACAAAATAGCTCACAAACAGGAAATGAAGAATACTCCCATCAGGAATTGTGTGTGACATTAAAGAAATACAGACTATGCAAGGTTCTTAGAAAAACATTTCCTAGGTTTGCAAAACATGTCTGGTCTACCGTGAAGCATTTTAGTAGCACATTTTCCCATGATGTACAAGAGACTTGCTTCAGTGAAGATGTACAAGAGACTTGCTTCAATGAACATTATCTGTTCATATTACAAAACTACATTTAGCAGAATCCTAAAATCTGCCCATCTCAGACCATCCTGATCTATCAAGTTGCACCCAAGCTGCACTTTAAGATGCTCAAATATTCCTATGGCACTTAAAGACCTCATACCCAGTTTTGAATACTGAAGCATTATTCCATTTAGTGCCAAAAGAATTTAAAAAAAATAGGAAAAGCCTTATATACTATATCCAGACAATGCAAAACTTTCAAGTTTAGTAAATGTAGTTACTCACATATACAACTGAGAGGGGTCCACTGTATCGGTTAGTCTTAATGCCAAGGAGATACTTTAATTGAGAAGTAAAGACATGAACCGCAGCAGCAGTAGTAAACCCTCGCACCAGAGGCTCTGTTAAATAGATGGCTACAAATCCAAATCGAAGGAGACCTAAACACAACTAACGAAGAAGAGAAATATTAACCATGTGACTCCCACTGTAGCCTGAACATCACCGCTACATAGCGGATGGGTCACAGGACACCTTGTCTTACCTTGATGCCCAAGCCAGATCAGGCAAACCTGAACTTGGACTTTCTAAAGCCACAGTTCAGTAAGCAGCCCTAAAGGCACCAAACCTTCCATGCCACTGGCAGGTTAAGTATGGAATACAGGTAAACATATGTGTTTGTACTCATTTATTAGAGAACATCAGGTTGAGTTTTTCTGATGGGATAGGGATAAAATGAAAGGGAGGAGGTCTAATTTTTCCCAGTCAAGCCAAGATGCCAGAGAAAGACTTGCCTCCAGTGTATCCCTTCCCCACTTCTGTTATGTGGCTGCCATGAAGCAGCCTGTATTCTACACAGTGCAGTGCTGAAGCACAAGTCTACTGACAGGGTATTATTCACCATGACCCAGCACCCCCTGCAACTGCAAGTCTAGCAGCAGCATCTGAACTTGCCCTTACAGCAAACTGCAAGCACATACCTGGATAATTCCTGAAAGAAAGGCGAGAGTCACAGCTACCTGTACCCTCTTGGTATCCCTAGCATGGTAATATTCAAGGGAATCCGTAACATTAGTAGAATTATAGCCTACAGAAATAATTTCATCAGGCACTTGTCTCACAGCAACACCACCAACCATCATACTAATCACAGCAAAGGTGCCTGAAATTAGGAGAGGAAAAGAATTGGTTAAAATCCTGTTTTTTTTAGGAGTGGTTCTTAAGAGATATGTGGAATTAAACTATAACAGAGTTTTCTACCTAAATATTGTATTTTTTAGTCCCAAAATCTGCTCCAGTACTCATCACCATTAAAACTAGTTAGATGGTGAACACACACCTCTACACCATCATTTTTTTTGTGTCTCAGTTTCTATTATGCAAATTAATGATTCATCCTGACCACACAGATGGTTGACTGCGGCAATGAAACTATAGTTCAGGAGTTCACAGCACACATTTCTAGATCTAATCTGATAAAAGATGCTCCTCTATTCCTTCCTAAGTAGGATGGACAAATGAACAATAAAAAATATTGCTAATATTTGACACATTTGCGTTTCTCCTATTCACTTAAATTTGAATTTATGGAAAACTACACTTTCTATTTATCCAATTTTATTTTTTACAACTTTATTAAACACACGCAAACACACAAACTTTCAGTTATCCATACAGATATACCTATTGATATGTGCTTGGAGGTTCCAAAAAAAGTATATAGAAAGACAGGATAAAATGAAGAATATAGGCCAAATACTGGGGGAACAGCTGCCAGCAAAGCATAGGCTAAACCTAGAAAACAGACACAAATACGTATGTTAGGCAAACAACAGAAAGAAACCATCTGAAGCAAAAGGATTTAAGCCTACTAAAACTGAACTCACTTAATAGGAGATCTAGTGACATATCACAGGTTTAAAAAACAAGAAGTCTTGCAGGGAATAGTCTATAATATGTCTAATACTGTAGGGCAGTGCCTAGAAACCTAATAGCTTGAGTCAGGAAACCAGAAGTCTCTAATCACAGGCACTGCAGGTGCGTGCATGTCTGTGTGTACATCTGTGCACTTACTGGTTTGCCTTTGTGGTTGGAAGCACTTCTTAATAGCCAACAAACACTTTTGTTGCTTTTGTCTTCATCTGTCAAAGCATGTAATTAGAAACACCCCAAACCCCATAACTAGTGGGACATGTTTGATTTTTCTCCTCTTTTTCTCATCAGACATGATCTTCATGGTATTCTATGACTGGTTAAACACTTCCCTCCTCCCTCATCCCAGAATGAGTAAGATGATGTAACAGTTTATGTTTCCACAAAACATGGTCCAAAATGTAAAATAAGCAGAGAATCATTGTTTACAATCTGTAAAGTCACAGAGCTTATACAGTCTGGTATTGTTCCCAAAAATTAAGTCCTTTTTGTTATTAAGCCCTGTCCAGTTCCACACAGCGGAAGTGCGATCCACACCATTCCTATTTGTAGGGGGGGCTGGTAAGCACAGCAATGGAGCTGTGCAGGAAGCAGCTCTAAGGGATGCCAGGGAGGAACACCTCCCACAGTGCTCCCCCTCTGCGTGACTGAGCGTGTGCTTATCATGGGACCAGCCTCAGAAGCAAATCGTGTGCACCATGTGATATGGTGTGTAACTGTCCTGAGCAGTTCCAGCAAAATCAATAGTTCTACATGGCTTGCATTAATGAGAATTAGACACCAGAACTGAACAAATGAGCCTCGAGAAGAAAATGTTGTATCCTGGCTTGGCTTGGTTCTGCAATTCACCTTCATAAGTGCAGACTCATAACACTTGAGGAAGCTGTGTGTTCTTACCACACTTGGGCAGACTGCTCCAAGTTAGGACCAAAAAGCTCAACGGTCCGGTGCAAATGACAAAAGGAAGCAATGGTTCACCCACCATGGAGAGCCAGTGATACTCGAAAACACCTCTCCCTATTAATTTATTTTTAAATTGAGACCCAAAGCATCGGGTTAAAATGAAAGAATAAAACCAGGAAGGGATCTTCTGCATCATCCAAACATGCTTGCACAGTGTAATAGCTCACACAGCCTTGCTCATGCCCTAAGCAATGTCTGACTCCTAACCAAGAATTCATATTCCTATCAAACTGGACTGATAATATCAATTATTCTCTTACAGTAATGAGCTTGTCATTAAGTACTTCTGAAACTCATTCCACATATATTCTCTGCCCCAGGTGCTACCTCTCATGCCAAGAGTATCAGCAGAACACCCTGTACTATAAACAGCCATGGTGATGAACTTAACAGTACAAGTGACCAGAATTGAAAACCAGTGGATTCAAAACCAGGAGAGTGGGTCTATGTGAAGCTCCTGATCTGAATATCATTTTATTCTTTTTCATTTGTACTGGCATTTTTAAAGGCTGTCAGTGCCAAGGAAATAAAGAGATATTGACATGACAGGAGTTCATGGCTTAAACACCCTGGTCATTGTAGTACTGCCTGGAATAATTCCCAGGCTTCTTTGAACTCATGCTTGCTATAATTACATCCATTCTAGAAAAATAAAAGTTCAACTTTTGTCTTTTTAGAAAGGGAAGGATTAGGAGCAGTTTAAGGGCATGTCTGCAGCCACCAGAAGGAAAGGATAATGTTTAGTTTAAAACAAAGTCACAAAGTTAAGTATAAAGTTCACTGCTGACCACCTAAATTTTAGTACCTTATCTGGTCATCACATAAACTGTGTTTCAGTATACAACCAGTAATGTTTGTGTCTAGTATATGACAGATTTGCCTGACAGTTAACCACATTACTTATCAGTTTAAGACAAGTTGATGTTTATATTTGTGTAAGAAAAAATATCTTTAATGATAAAAAAATTGCACAAAACCAGGAAGCTACAGAAATAGTCAACTGCACAGACTAAGTTAGGATATTCCATTGCTTTAACGGTTACCACCTATTAAAATCTAGGCTTCCTGGATTTACAGATTAATTCTTCAGGTTTGCCTCAACCTGAAGTGGAACAAGTTGAGGTGGAAGTATGAAATAAGCCAAAATGCAAGTAAACTTATATATGCTTAATTACATTACCCTTAGCATGAGGACTCCTCTGGACTGGGCTCTGCACAAGTCCCCTCTACTCCAAGACCTCCTGGGGAAATCTACTGGGACTGTGGCAGCTGGCATGAAGCTGCCATTCCCACAGCAGTGATGGCACCCCATAATGATACTGCTGTAAAAATGCTGTCACTTTCTAACCCCATAGCAGTTCTGGAACTGCTGATAGTAATTTGTCAGCCTGAACAAAAGATTCCACTGGTCTGGTCACCAAGAGCTGAACAAAACAGTGAACACTGGCTTTGCGTTCATCTTCCACAGAGTCTGCTCCTGCTTCAGGGCCAGTCTCCACTTGGGGTGAAATTTCCAAGTAATTTAATAGAAATTCCACAGATTTACAGTCTTGTTATAGAAGATATTTTTGATTTATTTCCACCATGTAAATCACTGCCCACTACTATGCTTAAACTGGTGACTTCTAGCCTTAAGAGAGAAAGAGGCATCAGTCTGATTTCTTGCAGGTTCTTCTCTGGTTGATTTCATTTGGTTACTTTGCAATAGCTTCTCTCCTGAAACATTATGTCTATATGGTTATTAAATACTGCTACCCTCTGTAGGAACTTTGCTACAACTTTTAGGATGAGGAGATAGGAAGATAATTGGGTGCATTCAGCAAAGGTTTAGACGTGCACTTAAACAGTGAAAAGTTGCTCTGTCGAGAGCTGCTGGTATTGATCAGAGAGGTAAGCTTCTTTCAGAGTTAGCTGCATACCACTGACTTGCAGTTTCAAGGGAATCATCACTATGGGCTGGTCTGCAGAATGTTGTACTGATCTCCACACACACACCTGAAATACACCTCCTATTCTCATGAGCACCTGTTCTAGAAGCCAAGCACTACCATAAAAGCACACACAGAAAAAGCAAAGAGCATAAATAAATCCAGAGAGATACTCACCTTGAGGAAGCTGCATAACCCCAGTGCTTATACCTGAGATAATGTCTCCTAGTAAGTATTCCTTCACTGGGTAACGGGGAAGCCATTTTAAAATTGGTAAGAAACTGTAAAGATGAGACTTGGCTTTCTTAGAAGAACAACTGAAAATACCAAGCAGAAAGAAAGAGTTAGACACTAGCAGTGGACAAATGGGTTCAAAAAATTGTCTTTTATCCCTATGCAGGGAAACAGCTTCATTAAAGGCAGGCTCATACCCCTGATGACAGTAATTTCTGGACAAAGTTTAAGCACAAACAGCTATGACTCCAGTTAATTTAGCCCTCTACCACATGTTGGTTGCTGTTCATAAACCTTATGGAACTGGAAGAGAATGACAGTCCTGTGAGGCTGGAGATCAGTGGGAAGGAAACCATTCAAGTCCATGCACGATTGAGCAGTCACACAACACTTTTTGCTGAAATCATTCCTAGCAACAATCTCCTGAGGATAACTTGCTTTCTTTCCGATAGCGGCTTTCACTCAAAGTACTTTGCAATGCTTTTTCCTTTTTTTATTTACTATTTGTGTGCTTTATACTTTTTTTTACTTTTTTGATTATAACACTATATTATTATGCCTTCTTTTTTTTTTTCCCAAACTATTATCTTACTAATGCTTGTTACTATCACTAGTACTGATAGGCTAACTTTAAGGCTATTTGAGAACATAATCCTTCTTTACTGTGAAAGGAAAGGCACTGAAGCCAGGAACACCGATCCTTGCATCTCTTAGCAGAGTTATTAACCTTTTGAAACCCTGACTCATGACAACTGAACAGAGCCAGGAAATAAATATCTCTATCCAGTAATGCCATGCATCATACTCTGACTGTAGTGTGGTAAGAAAGTTTAACCTTGGGTAAAAATATAACACTGGGATCATAAAAATGCTTTTCTGTGTAGGGGAACTGCAAGAGGACTGCAGAGATTTGTTAACATTTCTGCATTCTCATGGGATTAAACTGCATAGTGAGGAAGCTTACTGCTACAAGTGAGAGAAGAAATAGTCATCCACACTTCTTCATATTTAAGCAGATTGAATCACAAGAAGGCATAGCTCAGGAGGATTTTGATCCACATAATTTTATTCAGGACAGGTAAGTTTTTTTGAGGCGAAATTATGTGGTATTACCATTAGAATGGCCATTTCATTGACCAAAACAAATCTCTAAATGTCAAATCATGTGAACAGGAATATTTTACAGACAAGCAGTCAAGCTGAAATCATTTGTTATCTTGCAGAACAAGGTTCTAGCAAGAAATTAAATCAACTCTGCAAATGAATCACAGATAAATGTAAAGCTAATGAGAACTTAACTAGAGTAAGTTTCTCTTCACTGTCCTCTGGTACCATAGAGCAAGAGTTGCTTAGTTAAAAACATTTTCTGTCTATCCAGATGATACTTATATGCCAAGGCAGTTAATTAAAAGCTACAGAATGCCTCTATTAAGTCCTTATTAGACTACTAATTCAGATTTCTACACAGCTGTCATACATCTCTGTTCTTCTTCCGTGAAAGGCTCATGTGAAGCACAGATTTGGTTGTAAGTGTTTCCATGTAAATAGAACAGATATTCTTCTGTGTCTTATGAATTCATGACACATGATTTGACTAATACTTCACATTCCTATGCTTCATATTTTTCCTTTGCACTTTGATGAAGACAGTTCAACTAATTATCCAACATACTGTAATATGGTTATATATTAACATATAGAAACACATATCAACTTCATCACAGTCTTGCTGAATAATCAAAGTAGAGCTAGTGCTTTTATCTTTTAGATTTCTTTGAAGAGCTATGTGCATGAATCAATTAAGAATTAGAATATTTCTAACCAATAAAATAAAGATAAGACAAAAAATCCTACCGACAAGAATGTGCAATCTTCTGCCTTAAAGTCTGAGGTGTTCTTTCTCGTCTGTGCAGCTGTCCTTGCAAGAGCTCTTGGTTATATATTGGTCTCTCCACACAATACTTCTGGGTTTGCTCAAGACATGCTTCATGCTCTTGAGCATGTTCCATAGTTGATCTCATGGAGCAGGAGCCAAGGAAAAACAGTTCCACAGTCTCTACTGAAAAATCTGGTTGCAGACAAAATAAGTTTGGTTACTTTTTTAACCTCGGATTTGGCATTTCCTTTCAAAGACTGTATTTTGACAAGCTGGAGACAAGAACTGTGAATGCAGTTTAAAGGCACCAATTAGATAGTCTAACAGCAGTAAGTAAATAAACCACACTCAATCTTTACTGTATGAAAGCCATTAATTTATGCTTCTCTTAGGTAAAGAAAGCTCTTGCATTAATTACTCTGTCAATAATGGCAGAAACAAAATGGGAAGGTTATATTCATGCTTATCTGGATTTTCCCTCCCCAGTTTTTAAAGAAAATGTCAATGTCCAAAGATGATTACTTCGTTGCTGAGTTACTTCCTGCTTACTCACAAATGGTCACGTTCATTCCCAAAAGACAGAACTCTAATTTTAACACTGAGAAAGCCATTTCTTTCTTCCAGATAGCCAGTTGCTTCCTCCATCCATCCACCTGCTTTCTCCTCCATTTCAGAGTCTTCTTTTTCCAGACAGCATCTCAAGGACGCACAACTCACTACTTTCAAAAAGTTATTCTTTCAATGGATGTGTCACTTACTGCTATTCTCAGTCCTGCGCCTACTAAAACAGGAGTCAGGAGATGTACACATTTTTAAAACTAGCCAGAAGGTTTGTAAACACACATTAGTCTGTCTGATTCAGTGCCATAAACATCTTAACATGTTTAGGAGATACTCTGTTAATTCCTTTGCCCCATGTTGGCTGCTTCTAGAAATACGGAGCAAGAAACATTCAAATTATGAGCAAAATGACAGGACTGCTATATCGTTAAGCAGAGATGCTGGCTAGCACTACATTTGATGACAGAACGTGAGTGTAACGGGAAACAGAGCCATAATTGTGAACGAGGCCCTTGGGCTCAAGTCCAGCAAGTCACTTAAGCATGTGTTTGCCTTCAACCAAGGGAGCTAACCCAGAGGTGTTTAGTTTTTAGCTGTTCATCAATACTTTCCTAGAAAAGGGTTATCACACTGAAATTAAACAAATGGCTACCTAAACATTCAAAGCTAACCGCAATTGGTCCAACGTTCTGATTCAGCAAATACAGTCTGCCCGGCAGCAAAATACCAATATCGCTACTTCAGCCTTCAGTCTGATGAAGGTGGTGGAATTTTCCACTCAGGGCTTGCTGTTCTCCATCTCCTAGGACAGACACTGCCTAGCATCGCTTCAGTTCTCATTATTTCATAAGCAACATTTTCCTACATAGTCACAAAAGGATGTTTTTACCAAAATTACAATTTTTTTATTTACACCACATTCAAGCCTTACTTCAGCTTTATCATGTGAAATAGGATATTTAAAACTTATAAGAACAGTATCATATCAAGGGTACTATCAGAGCTTGTTACCATTGTACTCCTGGAACACATCTGAAGCTTCTTTTGCATCTTTCCATAGTTTCAATTAATTAAGAAGCCTAAATGACATTTTGTGAACTGTTTTCTCATGTTATTGTTTAGCAAATTCTAACTCTCAGCATTACAATTTTTCCGTCTACCTGCAGAATTTCATCCAGTCAACATTAGAATAGGATTGTTCTACCAGCAATTTCCATCTGGGCAGCCCTCTGTCTTTTTTCTCACCTTCATATTATCACATTGCGTATTTGAAGCATCTTATTTCATATTTACAGCAATGACATCCATACTAAGATGTATGTTTGGCCACTAAAATCTGCAGCACTTTTTTTCCATGTCAATGTATACCTACCCACAAATACCACTTCCTACTTTACATCTTGCCCTGTCACAGACAGTGACATCCCATGACTCCTAGTGTATTAACTTCTGCCCAGTGAAACTGAAACTTTAACCACCCTAGTGTCTGCTGGAAAGGCAACCCAGCAGGGCACAAGCAATCCAGGAACCTTCTGAGGCGCAGTGATGATAGCTTCCTGCCCCCGGTGATGGAGAAGCTGACAAGGAGACATGCTCTGCTGGACCTGATACTTATAAACAAGGAAAAACTGGTCAGGAATATGAAGCCTGGCGGCAGCCTTGGCTGCAGTGACCATGAGATGGTGGAGTTCAGGATCCTGAAAGAAATAAGATATATAGCAGGCTTACAACCCCAGACTTCAGGAGAGCAGACTTTGGCCTGTTCAGGTACTTGCTTAGAAGTATCCCATGGGATACAGTCCTGAAGAGAAGGATCCAGGAGAGCTGGACAATTTTCAAGGATGAAAAGAATGGTCCATCCTGAGTAACAGGAATTCAAGCAAGAGTGGTAGGATGCCTGTGTAGATGAACAAGGAGCCCCTGACAGAACTCATACATGAAAAGGAAGCATATGAGAGGTGGCAGCTGGACAGATGATGCAGGAAGAACGTAGAGACACTTCAAGCATGCAGGGATAGGGTTATAAAAGCCAAAGTCCACCTGGAGCTGAATCTGGAGAAGGACATGAATGGTAACAAGAAGGGCTTCTACAGGTATATCAGCAGCAAGAGGAATACTATAGAAAATGTGGGCCCTCTACTGAAAAGGTGACAAAGGACATGGTGGAAGATGAACTTTGCTAGTCTTTATCAGTAAGATCAGCCTTCAGCAATCCCAGCCCCTGAGACCAGTGGGAAAGTGTGGAGCAAGGAAAACTTCAATCAATGCAAAAGGATCAGGTAAGGGAACATTTAAAGCAGATTGGACATACACAAGTCCATGGAACCTGAAAGGTCACACCCATGAGGGCTGAGGGAGCTGGCCAGTGTCATTGCAAGGCCATTCTTGATTATCTTTGAAATGTTATGACAACTGGGGAGCTTCCTAAGGACTGGAAGAAAGCCAATGTCATTCCCACTTTCAAGACAGACAAGAAGGATCTAGGGAATTACAGGCTGGTCAGCCTCACCTCAATCTCTGGAAAGGTGATGGAACAAGTAACCCTGGAAATCATTTTCAAACATGTTAAGGACAAGAAGCTGATTGAGAATAGTCAGCATGGATTTATAAAGGAAAAAAATCACACCTCATTAACTTCATAGCCTTTTATGATAAGATGACTGGTTTGGTGGAAAAGGGAACATCAGTGATATTCTTTATCTTGTATTTTTTAAGGCTTTGTAAGGCTTTGTCTCCCATAGCATCCTCAAAGACAATCTGATGAAATACAGGTTAGGTCAACAGACAGTGAGGTGGACAGAGAACTGGCTGAGATGTCAGGCTCAAAGGGTTGTGATTAGCAGCACAAAGTCCAGCTGGAGGTCAGTCACTACTGGAGTACCCCAGATGTTGATACCCTGGGCCAATATAATTTAGTATATTAATTAATGACCCTGATGATAGGACAGAGTGCACCTTCAGCAAGCTTGCAGATGATACAAAACTGAAGAGAGTGTTTGATGCACCAGATGGTTACACTGTCATTCAGAAGTACCTTGACAAACTGGAGATATGAGCAGACAGGGACCTCATGAACTTCAACATGGGGAAACACAAAGTCCTGCACTTGGGAGAAATAGCCCCATGCAACAGTAAACACTGGGGATCAATCACCTGGAAAGCAGCTATGCAGAAAAAGACGTGTGGGTCCTGGTGGACAAAAAATTTGAATATAAGCCAGCAATGTGTCCTTCTAGCAAAGAAGGCCAGCAGCATCCTAGGCTGTGTTACACAGGGCATGGCCAGCAGGCTGGGGGTGGTGGTTCTTCCCCTCTCCTCAGCACTTGAAGCACATGTGGAGTGCTGGGTCCAGTTCTGGACTCCCCAGTGCAAGAAAGACACGGGCATCCTAGAAAGGATCTAGCAAAGGGCCACAAAGATGATTAAGAGATTGGAGCACCTGATGTACGAGGAAGCTGGGATTGTTCAGCCTGGAGAGAGGAGGAGGGGGTGGAGAAATCGTATCAACGGATATAAATACCTGATGCAGCAGGGAGTAAATAGGCAATGGGCACAAACTGAAATACAAGAAATTATGTTTAAACATAAGGAAAAAAAAATTACTGTGAGCATGATCAAACACTGGAACATAGGTTGTGGAGTTTCCATCCTTGGAGATACTCATAAGCCGACTGGACATGGTTTTGGGCAACCTGGTCTAGGTGACCCAGCTTGAGCAAGGGAGTTGTACTCTATCATCCCCAGAGGTCCCTTCAAGCCTCAACAATTCTGTGATTCCATAATGGTCCCTTATGTCATTATTCACACAGAACATATCTTTTCCGGTAATTAATTGGTGCATTCTGGCAACATCAGCCTCATTTACAAATTAAGCAATTTTAATCAGTCTTAAACAGAAAACCCACTCAGATCAGAACAAATAAGAACTACAGCTGCACGCAAAAGGCAAAAACCAAATCAGTTCAGAGTCCTGTTTTTGGCCAAACTGTTCCAATAAAATGAGAATATAATATCAAAGCATTTCTATCGAAGATTTTAAAAACATGCACCCCTTTTATCCTCTTCCTAAAGAGGGAGCAACACAAAACAGTCCCCTGCTAACCCCAAACAATTCAGGTCCTGATCAGGACACATACTTTCCACATTCAAGTTGGTTAAGCTTCAAGTAGACTGGTGAATATTTGGAACAGCCACACAGGTTTTTAATGTAAATCTGGGCGTGGAGAGGTCTTAAGATCTCCAGTTCCTTTTTCATTTCTGTACACATGCCCAGACTCTTCCAGGTACTGTGAGAATATACAGAACAACAGAAGTTCAGTCCTCGCTTGGTTTGTCATGGTGAAATAAATGATACAGATGTATTTGACTAACTGAACAGGGCTCAACTCTCAATCAGTTATCCAGATGATGGCAAGTGTTAGTCTGAAATACTACCAGAGGTCACAACTCAAGTTTCACCATTACTCAGTCTGAAGGTTTTTAATTGAGCATTTCTGATTCTGTTTGAACAAGGAAGTTATACTGCACTGAATCACGAGAATCATCTAACACAAAAGGAAACCTGAGGGAGGATACAGTAGGATCCTGTGTTTAGGTATGGTTCACAGGGGATACCAGAACACAGAGAACAAATCACATGCCATTAAAGGAGGTCCTAAATCTACCCCAAAACTACAGCTGGCTGCATAATTTTCTATATTCCATGTCATGTCACCAACCTAATCTTAACAGCCGTACACAACCATGTTCTCTGATGACCATTTTGAATACTAAGCTGTAGATAATACAATAAAGACAGAAGTCTTTAATATCATCCACCTCCTTTGCAAAAGCACACACAGAACAAGGATTGAGATGTCTGTATATACAACAGATAATATGCATTGTCCACAGGGTAGCAAAATAGCAGCATTTGGTGACTGGTTGAAGAGTCTCTCCATGTGTTTGCTGCATAGCAGTATGACAAACTACCACCAGAGATATCCAAGGCTTGGAAATTCAGCCTTGCACTTCACACCCAGCATGCTCAAGGAAGGGCAAAAGCAGGTACTGTCATTTTCATAAAGACAAAGCTTACTGCTATGATTTCTGAAAACTGCCAGACCTTTACCCAAAGGAAGAGAAAAGCAATCTCTGGGCATCTGAGTCTTAATTAATAGTGGAATATTGCTCTTGGACAACCTTTGAACTTCATGGCAAGAATAACATTAAAAAGCTGTAAGAAACACTGCCATTAATCTTATCAGCCAGATAAGAGTTGAGCTGAAGTGGTTAAAAGCTGCATGCAAAAGACTTAGGAGTTGGCAATTCTTTATCTGACTGATAAAGGCCTGTCTTATGTCTTTACTGCTATTATCAAATTGAAGGTGTTAAAGAAAAAAAAAAAGTAAAGCAAACATCAAGTTTTAACACTATCACTAATAATTAAGTACTTTCTCTTCCCAATCTTAGACGATAAAGGAGGGCTGTTAAGCATCTATACTGATTCTTATAGAGGACAATAATTTTTGATCCAGTCCACATGAATTAGAATGCAGCCACAAAATTTATAAGGACCATGACTTGGCTGCTGTTCCTTAGATTCAAAATATGACTGTGGGGAGAAAACAAACAAAAAAAGCCGGAGACAACAAGAATAGTGTACCGTGTGGCTACTGCAGTTTTAATAGGCTTATAATTACAAAATGGGGCACTTTTGCTCCTAACCTTGTGTATCTAACCTGAATGTATCTGAGCTACCTAATGCAACGGGTGGGAGTCAGTGGCAGATCCACTGACTTGCCTGTTTTAAAAGAGCAGAAAATCTTTCTTCTGGGAACAAAGCACAGAGTTGCTTTAAATAGAGGAAAAAGCACAGGTGGACAAGACTAGTACAGTGTTATAGTAGAAAAATGCATCTGTGCTGGGGAATGCCAAATTTGATTATGAGCTGCAAAGTCTATGAAGTATTTTGTACCTTTAAGCTTACAAATACAGGCGACTGCCATCAGCCAAAGGGCTGGTGGAAATACTGCCACTCTGCAAAATATGTTTTCCCAAATGGACACTGAAAAGCAGAGTTACTTCAAGGTCTGTTCCTACTGTCTGAAAATGCTAGACAGAAAAACCGAGGCAATTTTAGGAAGCACATGTTCTTTCATTTCTTTCTTTCCTCTCTGGCCTCATTCCCCAGTGCCCTATGCCCTTCCACTTATCACCTTGAGTGATATGTATAAAACTAGACCAAGCCGGAATAGAAGTTTTTTTAAAAACAAGCACAAAGGTGTAAAATGACTGGGTGGGGTCATAAGGAATGCATTCTCCTAGTTTTCTTGGACTGTGCTTATCATCCTCATTCTTCCTCCACTACTCCCACTTAACCCACTAACAAAAAGATGGTTTAGACCTGTAGCCTTCATGTAAAGCTTCACAAATTTAGAAATAACTTGTGAAGCAAATAGAATTTTCCTTGTGTAGGTCCTAAGCTAAGTAATGCACTCCAAGAGAGAACCTTTGTGAAAAAAATTAAAATAAAAAATAAAAATCAGGACCTTGAGATCCTATACATCTTTTAGGCAGGCAAATTTTCCACTCTGTACCACACAGAAAGGCAAGATGGCTACATAACCTGTGTTGGGTTGTGTGATAAAAGCTGCTCCACACATCCACAGAGTTACTCAGAGGGACAACGGCAGGACAGAGAGCCTGGATAATATCCTGCTGGGCTATTCCCAGGTCCATCAGGGAGCCATCAGCCCATCAAAGGCTCATCTCCACCAGTCCAAAGCAGCATAGGAGGGTCAGCTATGGGACCATGGGATTCCCTGCCAGCTCTGGGTGTGAGAGCATCTGCATACCTCTAAGAGTAAAAGCACAGCAGGGCAGCTATTGGGACCTGGGAAGTCCTGGACAGCCACATGTATGCACATGTGATGGTCTGTACCAGCAATTGGAGTGGGGCTGCAGCCTTGAGGGCTCATATGCCCAGCTGCCAGCAACTGGGGAGGCTCGGATGCAGGAACTACCCACTGGGTAGACTGAGTGTCTGAGCCCAGTTGCTGGAGGGATTCACTTTGTACAGATGTGTGTGTGCACCTATATCTCCTCAAATGTATATATAGTCTCATTATTGGACCTCTTAGGTCAGAGAGGGGAGGAGGATGAGGCTGTGTTGCCTGTCTAATCTGTGCGATTTGCCATGTACATATGGAAATATGTTGTGTATTCTGTGTGTGTATGCCTGCTGGGAATACATCTTCAGCCTTGATACTGGTTGGACCTGGGGATATGGAGCAGCAGCAGCCTTGCCTTCTTAGGCTGTTGGATTCAGTGGAATATATTTTTCCCTAATAAACTGATCTTATCCACTGAAAAGAGCATAATAACAACATGTGAGGCACAGAGATTCTTGTCTCAGAAAATGGTAACAAATTAGGCCTATATATATATATATATAAAATTATGTAACTGATAAGGGGTACTTTATATTTCATGTTCCTTGACAAAAAATACTTTTGCCTCTAAAGATTTACTCCATGGACTAATAAATTCATTAGTATCTTAATGGTATCTCTTATCAACCAGCAATCTTGTTTGTTTTCAACAAGAGAATGTTTTGGGAACCTGTTATGATGATTGAGCTGTTTAATCAATTCCACATAAAGCAAACACCTGGAGCACTTTGAGCAGCAGAACACTGGTCTCCTTCCCTCTCAGATATAGATAAGAGATGGCTTCTGTTTTCAGTGTAAACACGTTGATGACCATGAGAACCCATGGAAATATGATCATTCTTGTTCCTGCCTTTTATGGCTTTAGTGACCTTGGGTCTGAATCTGCCATCCTCATCCCTTTTGAAATCCAAAAGCAGTAGCTAGTGATAGTGGAATCAGATAAGTTAATCAGAATGCTACCATGGCCAATGACCCCCTTGTCATGCTTAAGCCATCTGATAAGGATGTACACCCCCTCAGAGACAGGTAATCATTAGCTAGCTTCATTTTTCCAGAGGCAATCCACTGCCAAAAAATGTTAGAGCAGTCTTCATCATAAAGCTCCAGTTGATGACCAAAGGAGAGAACATAAATCAAGATCATGCATACGCACCAAGCTAACTCAGAATAATTTCTATAGCTCATGTGACCTCAGTGCACCAGTGACCTCCAACAGCTGGTTCATCTTTTCTGGCAAAGTGAAACAAGCAGACATCAAACAAGTGTCTGTGCAGAAGGGAGAAGTTACATGATACACCTCCTTCAGCAGAGAAGCCACCAAGAGTCCCCCCTCCTTATCTGCTTCATCAACCCTGTTTACACACATCACTAGCCCCTGAAGTGCTGCATCAAGCTAAAAATAAACAAAACAAAGCAGAAGGTTGTTATTTATAACCAGAATCATTTCAGTCATCATGTTTATAGTGCAAACCTCTCAAGTCACAGGGGAAGCTGGAGGACAGTAAAACAGTGTGGTCACAGGAAGAAATGACTGGGGTGGGGGGAGGGAAGAAGAGGGGGTTTAGGATGGGGTTATAAATTTATATTCCAGTTTCACTGTTGAAAACAAGGCACCAAGTAACTACCTTATTTAACTAACACAAGATTTTGAAATGTCTCCAAGCATTCTCTACAAGGTCCTCTTCCTAATGCTTTCTGAAAGGATTTGCCCCTCTGCAGAACGGGCTACAGTCACTGCCATGACTGAAGAAATTCCTGAAGAACTTGTTTCTGACAAAGCCAAAGAACTTCAGCATAGGGCAGGCACTCTCTGGGAAAGTAGTAATGATAACTATTTATCTAAGCTGCAACTCTCTTCCTGCTAGTTTTGAAAAGTTCAACTTCCCTATCGATGTTAGGATCTGCATTTGGAAGAAATATTTCATTCTTAGCGCTACATTATAACACATGTTTTCTGTATGTATCTTTTGTGCACTGGGTATCAAACCAAATCCTACATGAGCAGTAAGTAGGACGCGATTGTGACAGATCCTGTTCCCAATTATGCAACTGCTGCTTGGTTAAGATTATATTATCCAAGTGATAGAGTTTTCCTGTCTCCTATGTACTTAAGGGTGTTGCTTCATGTTCTGAAGGTGATTGCCAACTAGTGGGAATGACCTTCCTCAACATCTTGATGCCAAAGCTACATATAAAGGCCATGAGTGCACAAACACTGGCCAACATTACTTTTCCTTGAAATATTTAAAATTCATAGTAAGCAAAATGAACATGTAGAGAAGTTTCTCTGATAAGTACTTCAGAGCAACCCCCCCCCGCTTTATTTGCGGACTCACCTTGTGGCTTTGCATTTCTTCTGTAGCTCATGACAGAGCTCACATTTTAATGTGAAGAGCCCTGTGTCTGTTCTTAACTACGCAAGTAAAAAGACTAACCTTCACACAGCTAAAGAAATGACCACAAACCCAAACCAAACAATCAAACAAGATGGACAATATACAGAAATTGCTTTGGCCTGATGCTAGTTACTGGTTGGCGCTCAACATGTTCATATGTTGAAGGTTCTATGCTATAGAGTACAGGAATGATAAAACAACCTACCAGGCCAATGTCCTTGCAGTTATACTTTAGGTTTACTAGGCTATTGAAGCACACAGGACCCTCAGATGTGTTGGTCAGGTCTTCATAAATCAGTGGCATTTATTAGGTAGAACTGAAGATATGTATATTCTGTGAAGAGCTCTAAGAGAGTGGTGTTCATCATCCAATCATGCAGTAAAGCTAAGAATCCACCTACCAAAACATCACCTATACCAGATTTGTAAAGATGTCAGTCACAGAGTTTAGTTCAAACAGGTCTGTAAAGGCAAAGAGTTCTCCAGCCGACTCTTCAAGTGTGTTTCGCAGAACAGCCCAGCATGAACTGATTCCTGCAACATCTAACAGTAAAACAGGGTGTCGTAAGGAAGGAACTGGAAGAGCAACAAGGGTGTCTGGGCTGAGGATCGTCAAATGAAATGAAGAAAGGTTCATGGACTAATTTTCTGGTGACTTCTTGTAAGAACATTCCCTCAGAAACACATATGCAAAAGAAACAAATGTCACCAGAAAGGGAAAAAAAAATAATCAGACTCACTACATCTGTAGTAAGTTAAAGACTCAGGCCATCTGTTCAGCTATGTAGACACAAATACAGCACCATCTATAGCATTGCAATGCCATAGTGAAAAAAAGATCATAGCACTGATTTTAAATGCAAAACTGGCAAAGAAATCAAAACAGAAATACATAATCCAGAACTGAAAACAAGAAAAGTGGTATAGAGCAAAATTCAAATTGAACAATGAAATGGACCAGAGACAGAAGAAACAATAAACCTGAAAGAAATAGGGAGGGCTTAGAAAACAATGTTAAGTCAAAGCTGTGTAGCTATGACACTATCCTAGTAAAGCACGAGATGCAGGGTTAAATCACAACATGCTCAAGTGGTAATTGAACTCAGGTCTAGCTTTCTCTGGGAAATGACTAACTATGTTATGCCATAAAGTTATGACAGCAACAGCAAAACTTCAGTATTTAGAGAAGATATTACAGATGCCTGTATCTATGAAAGATCTGTGGTTTTGTTCCTGACATGACTCCTCAGACATGTCTCTTCAGACACGCCTGAGCTCAGCAGAGCTCCGTGAGAACAGGAACAGGCAGCTGCCTGTGGGCACCTCTGAGCAGCAATCCAAGTTTTCTCCTGAATGGTATATGGAGTTCCGAATTCTGCTCCATGAAAACCAGGTGCCCAAAACTGAAGTTTTGTAATGCCTAATCAGCTCAATCCTTAATTTGGTCTGGCCCTACCAGACCGAACTCCAACAAGGATGTTTCAAATGACAGACACTGCAATCTTTGATTTGGATTGGAAAATTCTGTCCATGCTTTAGTTATGAGAGATTTTCTGATAAGTTCTCCAAAGTCCCAGCCCCGTCTCAGAATCTGATTTCCATATAATAAATGAAAATGAACAATTTGACTTTAGCTCTAGCCCAGTCTGGGTGGCAGAATCTCAGGTTTTCAATTAAAAGGTTAAAATCTATTAATTAGTGAAGAAAAAGAAACAACCCAAACCAACCTACACCACCACAAGAATGCAAACAAAATTGAACACACAAAATGGTAGGCAATAACCAAAGCAGAGCAGCAAAACTTGATCCAACGCCTGTGCAAAACTAGTAAGAATTCTTTAGTGAAGGCTGGAGAAAGAGAGACTTCACCACAGTAGTGAAAATACAGAATCATTGTCAAAAAGCTCCAAGATGGCAATCACACTATTGTTTGTCACATGGAAGGTGCTACTGCACAAAAGAAATAGTTAATGCAAGTCTTTGAGAATAGTAGTCCAAGTTCCCACATAGGCCAGTTATTCATATATTCATATAATGATCTTATGATCATTAACAAAATCTAAATCTTACCAATACAACTGACTTGTAAAACCCATGGAAATGCCTGACACTGTCTGTTTGTCTATAGCTTTCTCATTACCTGGGCACATGGAAAATAACTACAAGACCTGGACTTTACTGCTGCTCATACTTCTGAAAAGCAAAAAGCTGTAGATAACTAGCTATAAAATAATAGCAATGGCAGGTCTTGTAGCCATATTAAGAAATACTATCAAGAAGGACTATCAAGAAATACCACCTAGCAGGAAAAGATCCTGCTGGCTAACAGATCTACGGAAGGAAACACATCAGCCTAAGGAAGATGTTCAATTCATTAAACTTAACTGGGAAATCATTAGGCTAACTTGAGCTTGAGAATTTTAGCTTCAGCATGGTCTTCTTGCGCTAAAGGTTATAGATCTACCAAATGATCAGACAGAAAACCACATGCTTTAGAAATCCAGTTCTTATGGAAAAATTATATCAGCAATAAAATAGAAGAAAAAATAGCAGTCAGCAGTTCATCAGATTCAGAAGGAAGTAAACACTGGATCATGGGGAAACGCATGAGATGCCCAAAGACCTTTGTGTAAAGCTATTCAGAAAAAAAGTGACTAGTATGAAGAAATGAGGGAATCCATGAAAGCTACTGAACCTTGAGTTATGAATTAAACCAACCCACTTCAGTGTTGGAGAGAAGATGGCATTAATTAGTAGACAAGAATGAAAGGCTTTCTGGCTTTCTCCCCATGTGCTAATGTTAGTGCAGGAAGAATGAATGGCTGAAGTGACAAAGGCTCTTTCTAGGAATTTTGCATACTATGATTTAATCATCAAACTGACATCTAATGTACATGCACAGATACAATGTCATTGTAATTTCATTATTCTTTGAGATCCACTGCCCAGCTAAAGATCTGACATTACCATACAGGACAACAATTTGAGAAACTGTCTGGATACCCTTAAGAAGTTGCTAGGCAAGTTACCATAATGCAAATGCTTCAGTCACTGTGCATTCAAACAGGGAACTAGGGGACAATGATATATTAAGCCTTAACACTGCCTATTAAATCAGACATAGTTTGGGCCTAATTATTTCTGGTTGCAGGCCAATCCTGTCAAGTTTACAACATTACTTGTAGCTGCTACTACCACACTGACCTCTAGCTTGGTAACAACTGGTATAACCAAAGCTCAAGCTGAGCAAACCATCATGGCTAGGACAGCCTGCACAGGGGAGGGGTAACACAGAGAAAACATGGAACAGAAAACCCCCACCAGTTGGAGGCTTGTTTTCTCCAGGGGAAAAGTTCCTCTAGACACAGAAAAAGTACCAGGCTCCAGAGTCACGAGTTCCTTTGCAGCTCCCCAACAGGGTTGACTTAAGCAGATGATCAGCCAAACCAGGAGAGGCAGGGGAGCTCAAAGGATTCTGCGGTTCTCTAGGCTGCACAAAAGTCTTGGTCATGTTTACAGAGCCTACTGGTACAGTCCAAATAAATAGCAGTTTAAGACAATAATGGTCTGTCTATATTAGAATACTAGTCAAAGCAGATAAACACATGTTCAGTTCTTCTTTCTCAAGTTACTAGCAAAAGAACAATGGTACTGCAGCCATGTGCTACATCTATGCCTCAGTATCGTATGATTTTAGTGTCATGTTAAATAATAACCAAGTTCCCATGTGGTTTTGGAATAATTAAGTTCTAAAAACACTGCATCCTTGGGGACAGACTACTATACCTATGAAGAACTGTGTGCTAAAGATATGATTTGAACCACCGTAATGGACTAGAAACTCCAAACAAAAGGCAATACCTGATGGCTGTTTGGTGCCCCAAGTCTTAAGATATGATGGCTGAACCTGACATAGCACTTCAGTTTCCACTCAGCTCATAAACTGGGCTCAGTTTGTGGCAGAGGCTAAAGACTTCACCATTTCCTAAACCCTTTCCTCCAGATCTATGCTCAGCCATCTTCACTTTTTTTTTAACTGTAACTATGTCAGCCTTTAAGCAAACTGTTACCCTACACAGAGTTTGTACAGTAAAATCAAAAAAACCCATCAGCTCTGGACAGATATACTTAGAACCAAGACTGGAAGTAGTAGCAGGTTTTTTTCTTATTGGACTTAAGAGCTTTCCTTCAATGAAATGTGACTCTAGTTATAACCCAATATTGCCACAGCTCCCCCCACAAATATACCTTTAAGCGTAGTGAAGCTTTTAGCATGAAACTGCTGAGTTTAAGGTCCTGAAGTCTATACAAGGGAGTAAATGCTACCTCAAATGAATATGCTTTATCAGCTACCAAGAACAGCTTCGCATGGGTGAAACTCCATTTTCTCCCTATACTCTTTCCCCATTCCATTTCAGAAATGTTTCACAGTACACTGCAGGACAATTAATAAAACACTTCAGGAATACTGCTAAATGCAGAACTGGAACACCTACCATATCCTGAGAAGACTTGGAATTGCCATAAACCAAGTATTTCAAAGTGTGATTACTACCACTTGAGGAAGGCCAATGCGAGAGTTGATCCCCACAGAGTTAATGCAGTGCAAGTCACCTACACATGCTTGCTTCTGAAACAGCACTGGTAACGATCTTAGTTTTTCCATTTCTACAGCAGCTAGTAAAGTAGCATCTCACTTATGAAAATTCTGTAATATAAATCAAGACTCCTGTTAACCCACAATACATTCTATTGCACATTTAGTAGAAGACATTTTAAAAGTCTGTCTGAACATTTCAGTCTTCCTTTGTGAAAACTTCGGCCAAAAAAATTCCAGTGGCCAGACCCTTGTTAAGGCTGTCAGTCATTCCCATCCAAACCAATGCTGTGCAACTGTTACTGTGATAGATATGAAGAATTATGAATGTACATTCTGCTGAATCATCTGCAAAAATAATGGCAGTAATTTTTTTTTTTCTTTCTTCTTCTTACTACTGGACTATCTCTAAATGCCTGCTGCAACAGCCATCGGGTTATCTGAAATTTTGAAGCATCCTGAAAACAACTTTCAGCCGTATTTCAACGTTCAGACAATTAAAAGTTTTGCAATAGCTGTATGGGCACCAGCACATCAAATTTAAGCCTACTTACTTCTCTGGCTGGCTTTCCCTGGTTACTTTCACTGATCCCTTCTAAGGAGTTCAAAATGTTCCCACAGTTCGCAGACCAGAAGTTGAAAAATACTGACATAGGGAAAGCCACAACATTATTCTTTGCCAGAAAACTGGGGTGGTGATGGGGAATAGTTCAGTCAAGGTTTTGAAGATCTTTGCGTTGAAGCTAGTAACAAGGCACAAAACGGTTATTTCTTGTAATTACAAGACTTCTTGGACAGTCGCTCTGACCTAAACTGACAGCCGGCAGCTTAACGTCAGCGAGTTGCAGTCACTAGACGAGGAAATGACTGATCCCTCCACCTTCCTCTGGTTTCCCCTTCCACTTTTTCTGGTTGGTGTTTTTTTTGGTTTGTGGTTTTTTTTTTTTTTTTTTTTTTTTTTTGCAAGCTAGCCCGGGTGTTTTGCGTATATCTTACAGTTACCAGCAGCGTGGGTGCTGTTTGCTGCCCGAACAGCCCCTGAGCTTTAAGGAGCGCGTTAAGGAGGAGGCGCAGACCAGCCCGCTGCCTCGGTGAGGCGCCGAGGCGAGCACCGCGTTCACAAGTGCCTTTTAAACCGCTCCCGCCACCCACCAAGCTCCGGCAGCTCCCCGGGGACCGGCAGGGAGGGCACGGGGTGAGGCGGCAGGGGACGGCGGGGAGAGGGGGCGAAGGGAGCAGGGAAGGCACCGTGAGAGGCAGGAGCACCGTGCGAGACCCCCGCCCCCCAGACCAGCCCCCGTCCCGGAATGACCGGGCTAGAGCCGCAGGCACCGGGATAGCGCGACCCTGACCCGGCTCCTCACGGCAAGGCTCGCCCACTCAGGAGGGACCCCCCTCAGGAGGGAACCCCCCGCCACCAGCCCCACAGCGCCGCGCTCACCTCCGCCAGCCCGCCCGCGCTCCACTCACCTCCAGGCGCTGCCTCCTTCTAGCCCGGCGGCGAGTCACGCCCGACAGCGGCCGCGCACCGCCTCCCCTCCGCGCCCAAGGTGAGCGCAAGGGGTGCGGGGCGGGCGGCGGCGGGCCGCCAGCCCCCGCCTCCTCCCCTGCCGGCCGTGGGCGAGCGCGGGCGCGGCTGGGACTCGTAGTCCCCCCCGCAGCCCCCGCCGGGCGCGCGCCCGCCGCGGCCTACAAGTCCCAGAATGCCGCGGGGCCGCCCGCGCGGCGCGCGTGTGCGCGGGGCTGGTGCGCGCCCCCGCCCGGCGGCGTCGTTACCGTTAGCCGGGGCGGGCGGGGGGAAGGCGGCGGCTGCGGCCGTCGTGGGCGCGGCCCTGAGTGTAGCCGGGGGGTCACCCGCAGCCCTCCCTTTGGCATGTGTATGCACACACACGAAATACATAACATAGATGGAACTTAAATTTTTTAAAAAGACCGCTGGGGAGCACGGGGCAGGCACTGGCCGGCAGTGATGCAATACAGGACACGGCCTGGCTGGTTTTGGTGTGCTCACGTGGGGAACGCCGTGTTGTTTGTTAAATAAACCCCAGTTGGGTTGTCCTGAAATTGCAGTGAAAAAGCCTCAGGATTTATTGCCTAAAATTAATTTGAAAAAGCAGGCATCAGTGCTCTGTCCTTTAAGAAATGTAGTATATGCACCAGGCATCGGAAATGTGCCAGTCATGAAATGAATGTAAAACCGGAAATTTCTGAAAGATTTCATGTTGATTGAATGCTTCAAGAGACTTAAAATTATTTTTCTTCTTGTTTAATGAGGAGCATGTTTTTGCCAGCTCTGCTCTCTGAGAAGCACATTGTCAGCCTGGGCCTCAGAGTGGTCGGTCTCACAAGTGACTGGATGTAGTTTTTTATTTCTTTAGGGATGCAAAGGGTACATAGGGATCAATTTTCTTGTGAATATGCAGGAATTAGTAGTGAAATGTCTTTGTAGAGCTCATCTTTCAGTCCTTGACTTATAAATGTTTTCCAACATAATGACAGCTTTATCTCTTGCCCAGGAGAAAAGACCCACCTCTCAGATTCTTAGAGATTTGGTTTTGGATATAAAAGTGGTAGGAAAAAAATTTTTTTGAATTCTTATGCAGTGAGACCATGAAAAAAATCGTAAAACTGGTGCCTACAGGCATGTATTATTTTAAAAACGTTAAAATGATTCCTTGACATGTTAGCCCTTTTTAGCGTTTAAGACTAGTTTAAGTAAAATTTAAATTAATTCAAGCTGAAGTACAGTACTTTAGTTTTTTAAAATATTTATCCAAATTTAAATTTTTAAAAAATATCCAGAAATCTGTTTTTTTTCTGAACTTGGGTATCTGTATCTTGTATTAGAATGCAGGTGTAATTACCTTATGACGGTGTGGCATCACCATTGATGTAATGAAATTCTGAAATGCTTTATATAAGCATATATTGCAGTAACATACCACAGGCAGACCTGTGCTTATACACCCTTGGGCTGGGTTTGTGTGGTGGGGTTTTCAGTAGTGGAGGAGGGGGCCATAGCCGTGGCCTCTGTGAGAAGCTTCTCCAAGCTCCCCCGGCTCCAAGTCGGACCCGCCTCTGGCCAAGGCCGAGCCAAGTAACGATGGTGGCTGCGCCTCTGCGATAGCGTATTTAAGAAGGGGAACCTGGGAGGAGTTGGAGTTGTGAGGAGGACACCACTGCAAACACCAACATCAGTGGAAGGAGGAGAAGGGGGAGAGGTGCACCGGAGCAGACACACCCCCCCACACACCATATCCCGTGGTGAGACAGCAGGGCCACCCCTCCTGCCACCATGGAGGTCAGTGGTGGAGAGAGACTCACCTGCAGCCCATGGAAGACCCCACACTGAAGAAGGCCGGGACTCTGTGGGAAGAAGCCCCTGCTGTTGTAGTTTGGCACTGGGAAGACTGAAACACACGGGGGTGACGCTTTCTGGAGCAGCGTGGGAGCGTCTGTGGCCCATGGAAAGGACTCGTGTTGGAGAAAGTTTGTGGAGGACTGTCTCCTGTGAGAGGGGAACCATGCTGAAGCGGGTGAGAATGCCAGGAGCCCTCCCCCTGAGGAGGAACAAGCAGCTGGAGTGACCATAACCTCCATTCCTGCACCGCTGGGGGGAGAAGATAGAGAGACTGGGACCAAAACTGAGCCTGGGTAGAAGGGAGGGCTGGGAGGAGGTGTTTTTAAGATGTAGTAATGCTTCCCACTGTCTCACTCTGTCTGTGGTGGTGTTGTTAGTGTTTGAACTAAAGTGATCTTTTTTCTTCCCCTAAGGAGTCTTGCCTTTTGCCCAGACCATAATGGGTGAGTTATCCCTCTCTGTCCTTATCTCATTTCCGGAGCCTTTATTTTTTTCTTGCCATTCCTGAGGGGGAAGGGGTGAGTTAACGGCTTCATGGTGCTCAGTTGCCCTCTGGGGTCAAACCACTACAACCCTGCACAAAGAGGGAGAGGAGAAAGCTGGAAACAAACATGGGAATAGCAGATTTGCTGCTGGAAAAATCCACAAAGATGTAAATCATTTTGAATGTTACAGTAATCCACGCTGTGGATTATGTTACACTAATTGTGTCAATGGTTGCATTTAAATACAAGCTGGTTTTAATTTCTTGTGCGCATTTTAGCATAACCCACTGGGAAGGTTAATAGCTTTTTATTGCTTCTTTCCAGCATTGTCTAAAATGGTAAAAGATGCTTCAGTTCTTCAGCTCTAAGAGGAGGGCAAGGATTAATACAGTGCTGAACTCAGTAGGAACAAGATGAAAAGAGGATTTTTTGTCAAAACAAAAAAGGGAGGGGAAGTTAATACAGAATAAACAACATGGACAATTAGAGAGACTAAAAAAACTCCCATGGAGGATAATTGGGGGAAATTAGTTAATGGCACACACACCACTGGAGCTGTGTGATGACAGACAGCCCAGTGTGAGCTTTGAGGGCTCATCTGGCTCCCAGGGGGTGGAGCAGCGGGAGCCATTGCTCTCCAGTAGCATAAGGAAAGCAGGGAGGCACTGTCAAAGGCCAGTTCCATGCTCACAGCTGCTTAGAGCTCCAGTCATTGGGCTGTTTAGTTCACAACGTCCTCAAACAACCGCTGATAGTGAGTACGGGCACAGGAGCTAGCTTGAGGGGCTGGGGAATGTGAGGCTTCTGACTCTTCTGGTTGTCTCATTGGCATGGACATCCCAAATTAGCAAACTGGGTCAGATGGGCTCCATGGACTGGGTCGCTCCCAGCTGCTCCCTAACTACACAGAGTTCCAATAATGAGACAACTTCCTAAGTCAGAAAAAGCCCTGTATATATTTGACCATGGAGTCTTACATAGGTCCTAGGACAGGTCAAACCAGCTGAATTAGTAAAGTTGAGGTGGACATTTCCAGATGGCAGTGAAATGCATTTAGATGTACAGGGATTTCCCCACTGATTTCAGTGGCAGTTGGCTTGGTTCTTGAAGTGCTCCTGTTAATTAATTGCTGCCCACATCCTATACAGATACATTAGTCATGTCAAGCTTTGTTATTGTTCATAATAACACAATTATTCTAGCAGAGGCCCAAACATTAGGACATTTTCCTTTTTACTGTGCGAAGTTCCTTGAAAGTGGCTGAACTCAAATCCTTTAAAACGTCCCTCAAGAAAAGTCTAATTTTAAATGAGCTAAGTTGGATGTCCAGTCATGAATATAAACCAGTTGAAAGGCTTTGCACGTGCTGTTTCTAGCACATCTGGATATGCAGTATGGTATGAGCAGAAGGCTGGAGTGTATGTGCACAGTCAGTGTGCAGGGAAAGAGGGACCTGGGGCTATCAGCCAACTCTGCAGGTATCAGCAATAGCATCCTAATGCAGAAGCAGCCCAGAAACCTGTGACTGCCCAGAACCTCCCAGAGTCCTGCCTTTGGCCCAGAGGGAATCAGGGAAGCAGCCGAGCCCTCTGAAATAGCTTCTTTGCCACTAACTTCCACAGATCCCCCCTGAGCAGCACAGCTCAAAAGCACAACCACATCCTTTTATTTTTTCCTAAAGAAGCTTAACAAACTTGTTTTCTTTCAAAAGAAATACAGATTCAGCATTTATCAGCATCCTCCACCACAATATTCCTCCATCCCTGGCATACCATTTTTACTGGGCCCCTCCTTGCTAGGTGCCAGCTCAAACTCCCTGCCTCAGGCTCTGTGGTAATTAGGCATGCACCAGCCTAAGTCCTTAGGCTTGGTGCCAGGTTGGTCCTTTCAGCTGAACCAAGAAGAACACGGGGAAGAAAAAACAACAGTCATAAACCATCAGTAACCCAGGAGAACACTAGGCGCTTTGTCCACATGTCACCCATATGACTTTTGCAGCCTCAGACTTCATGGTTGTTTCTTCTAGCAGCAGATCCACCACCTGCGGATGGTGGGTGCTCTGTCCGCTCCTTCCCAGGAGATGTGCCGCAATCGGTCCCGTGGTCTCAGCTGCTCCAGATTGCGAACAGTCCTTGAAAAGCTCTTTAGGGCCACACTTAAGGTAGGCAAGCCCTTTTGCTGATCTCATTTGATTTTGAGGCTCCCTCACCAGCTGAGGATTAAGGTAGCTCCCCTCTACAGCTGGCTTGTTTCTGTTACTCTAGCGTTGAGTCATATTTAGTCAAGCCTTGCTACAGAGCTGAACTGAGTGGGGTTTATCTGCTGTACCTTGCTGCTTGTGCGTGGCCCTTCCTGCTTCTGTCAGCAGAGGTCACAGAGCCCCACACAAGCTTCCTGCTTGGATAATAACCAAACCCCATTCCCCACTGATGGATAAATGATGAGGTGATGCTGTGGCAGCATTTCCACCCAGTGACATTTGCCCTGAAGGGTTAGCAAGTAAATAAAACATAGATCCGTGTTTATGGCTGTTGTCCTGTCTCTTTCCAAATGTTTTCCTTTCTAGACTAAACAAACCAGCTCTCTCTACTTAGAAGCTCATGGTTTCAAGGGTCTTGTTTCAGCTGCTGTACTCTGCAATCTCTCCAACTTGTTTACATCTGTATTTAAGTGAAGGGCTCAACAGTGGACAACTGCTGTCTACTTTACCAGCACTGGCAGCCATATGTATATTTACTGTGTTTTACCATAAATGCTTCTATTGATACAGTGCAAAAATGGCATTTTTTAAACTGCTTTATGCTGTTGATTCTCCCCCTATAGTTTTGCTGCCTAGCCGGGTATTTATCCACTTTGTGTGTTGGTACCTTGCTCTTTGACAATGTTTTGTCCTTGAATGTTATTTGCTATGTTATTTCATTTCTGTGTATTTCTCTAAATTGTCAAGTTCATGCAGAGCCTAATTCGGTCCTTCAGAATACTTGTGCTCTGCCCGTTAAGGTAGTGTTGTCACCTTTGGATGAAGCAAGCTCAAGAGAAGAACATTTAGGCAAAATTATGAGAACTCCAGGTTTTGATTACTCCAGGAACTCCAGCAGGTCTGAGCTTCATCTTCCTGTATTTTTATTTAATTTCTCTTATGTTCTCCGTATTCTACTGAAACATGGGTTAATGAGCTGATAGGAGAAATGACGAAGTCTATAAGGCAGACTAAAAGTATCAGTTTTCATAGTTATGTCTGCCAAAGTTTTATACCAGTAGATAAGCTTATTAGTACATTTTATAGCAGTGTCACTGTTTTATTGCCATTGATTATGCGCTATGTCACCCTTGCTATTTTAACAACTATATAATGTCAGATGACTCATTGTTTTCAGTCATATGGGAGGAAAAATAAAACAGCACATACACTGAACATGCCATATGCACATGCTACCTTGTGTGCTGTAGGAATGGAAAAAAAGGAAGAACTTCCTAGAATCTGGAAAGGGCAAATGACAATGTCACTTGGGAATCTACCAGAGAGGATGATTTTCTTGAGAAAAGCCTGTGCACAGTTTGTAGTAAGTTCTGGTGAAATGCTTCGTGGGATTCCTCAGTAGACATGATTACATATGTTACTCAAAGAAAATAAATACAATTGTGAAAAGCAGCTTCTCTGGTTATGCTGGTCTCTTACCCGGAAAAAGAAGTCAGATTAAGTGCCTCATTGTATCTAAAGTCTTTAAAATAAATGAATTCCCTAGCAACACACTAGCTGCACATGCAATTTAGATTGAAATATCACCCATCTATTGACATATTAGGGCAAATAAAATTATCTTAAAAAATAGGAGCATTTATATCTTGTTTGTTCAATGGGCGAAACTTTTATTACAATATTTTAGAATCTCTTGCCCAAACATTAAGCTATTATATTCTTTAATAACCTCATTCTTTTTCTTCCTGCTCTTTCTCTGAATAGATCCTTTATCTTGTTTCAAGTATTGAAAGCATGCACATGGTTCTCCAGAACGGTATGGTAAGTCTGCAGCTGCAGGAGGCTGGACTGTTGCAGTAAGTTTCCAGGTCTGTCAAAGGTCTGTTGCATAATTTTGACCAAGCCAAGGTTTTGACTAGTTGGTCAGTGAATGACCTCCTTTTTTCCTGCACTGCTCAGGTACCTTTGATTAAAAACCTCTTAAAAATTAAACACATCTTAGGTGGCTGATCATGGATGTGTAACAAACACCCTTCTGGTTCAGACCGGTACAGTGCCAGAAGCAGAGGTACATGATGTAAAAGCATAGCAAGTATATATGATAATTCCTTCTGATGAGGAGCAGCTGAGGAAGCTGGGGTTGTTTAGCCTGGAGAAACAGAGGCTCAGGGGAAACCTTATTGCTCTCTACAACTACCTGAAAGGAGATTGTAGCGAGGTGCGTGGTGGTCTCTTTTCCCAAGTAACAAGTGATAGGACAAGAGGAAATGGCCTCAAGTTGCACCAGGGGAGGTTTAGATTGGATATTAGGAAAAATTTCTTCACTGAAAGGTTTGTCAAACATTGGAACAGGCTGCCCAGGGAAGTGGTTGAGTCGTCATCCCTGGAGGTATTTAAAAGACCTGTAGATGTGGTGCTTAGGGACATGGTTTAGTGGTGGACTTCACAGTGTTAGGTTTAAGGTGAGATTTGATGATCTTAAGGGTCTTTTCCAATCTGAATGATTCTGTGATTCTAAGAACTAACAAATTCATCTGTTGTGAAACAGGTTCCTTATGTGCTGCACTGTAGTCCTCAGAGCTTGCAAACACCAATTTTCACATTAATATTAGGTTTGCAGATAAAGTCAAGTGAGAACGTGCATTGGTCTGTGGTCCTGTTTCATTCCTTGCACCAGTACCTGTTCCACCAACGATATTATGCCCACAGGTGGGACTGGGAAGACTTCTTGGTTTGTGTTATTTGCTAAGTGCTGTTAAGTGTGATGTACTAAATATTAAAAAATACCATTGATGTTTGTGTTAAAATCTAGGTATTTAGTGAAAGAATTTGGTTTATGGTTTCATGTAAAGCCTTCATGGCTTGAAAAGTCTAACATCAGAATTCTTTGTTGACATTATTTTTATTGAAGCATGGATCTTTAGCTTGGTTCACCATAAAGTGAAGCATTTTATTTATGATAATAGACAGTTTAGGGCTATAGGGGCATTATAACGTTGCTGGTGTAGATACAACTTTATCAGAAGATACAAACATGACCCGCAATAGAAACAAACACCAAAGAGAACACGATGAAACATTCACTGTTTACAAATCACTTCATTACTACAGACACCAAATGGCAGTTACTGTAAGTAAATCAGTTGCAGAGAACTGACTACATTTAGACAGGGAACTGGGAACTTCTTTATGGGGCTTTATCCACAACTCCTTAGTAGAAAAAGGTTTAATGTCAAGCATTCTTTTTTTATCTACAAAACAATGCTAACCAACAGACATATCAAAGAATAAGACCAAAGGATATCAATGCCTTTACAACTACTTTTGCAATTATCTTCTTGATTAGGTACTTTGATTTTTTTTTTTAATACATTTTGTCAGAAGGTAAATAGCCCAAAAATCAGCAGCAAAAATATTACAACAACAAAACAAGTAAATACAGTGCCAATGTGTCATGTTGTAGAGGAGAATACAAAGAGGACAAACATCGATAACTTAATCATATAAAATGACACAGAGCTGAAATACAGTGCACTTAAATACCTACGTGACAAAAAATGTTAAATTCTGTACTTAGTATGTAGGTTTTTTTAAACATAAAATCTGAAAAGTCTTTGTGCTTAAACTTTTTTCCTGTTAAACAGAATTAGTTGCTTACTTCCAATACTGCCACTGTAACTGATATTACAACAGATCACAATTTTCACAGACACATCAACATTAAAACATTTACCTATGAGAAAATAAGTCACTTCTCATTAGTTCACAGTGCGAAAAAGTGGTGTACACTCTGTCTTGAGAAAGGCTTTCAGTTATTCGTCAAGCCAGTTGCAGAAAAGTCCTGATACCAGATGCAGTGCTAGATTTAAAGAATGGAAAGCAACACATCACATGTTGGGAGGAAAAAATATAAATTTCTCGTTTCTTCATGGATATCGTCTAAGTGACCTTCGTCTTCTGTTGTAGAAATGCCTGAGCCCATGTTGCCGTGAAAAATTCATCATGTAATTTTGTTTGCGAGTGCTGTTAAAATCAAAGGGTGGAGGAAGAGAAGCATGTCAGTTTCTTTTAGATGTACTTTAAATTATTCTGGAGCAGTGAGCTAGTGGGACAGATTCTTCTTTGTCCTTGCATGACCTTTCAAGCCTGTGTAAGGTTGTGACATACACGCTTTGTACAACAGCCAAGGTACAAGGCCATTGAGAATCTGTCCCACTTTACATTTATTTACAATTCATGATCTTAGGGAAAGGTTAAGATCTTTCAGTTAATGAAAACTTGTGCTGCCTAGGGCCAGATTCACTAAAGCTGTATGCACATCATACCCTCTCAATACAGGGCATTTCTCTACAGTGGCTTTATACTTCAGTTATCCTTCTGGCTTCAATCATTAACTGCTTTATCTTGAGAACAAGAAAAGCATTACTCCATTTCTTTATCTTCCACTTTTACCATATAGGAAGTGAAGTACAACAGTTTTATGCAGACCTAATGCAGACTATACACTCCCATGCAAAACTGAAGAAAGATCTGGGAAATAAGCGTCATCACATCTGGGAGGAGATCAGGCAAGAGACAGCCTGACTACAGCCTAATTGAAGAAAGGACACTTGTTCAGAAGACCCACCTGGAGGACAAGACCCATCTATGCAATGAAGATTTCTACTTCTCCCATTGAGGGAAGAAAGAAGCATGAGAGGGCAGTGGTGGACAAGACAGCTGTCTTGGACTTTTGTACCTGAAACTCATCTAACTCCTAAGGGCTGTATCCCACTTTCAGTTTCCAAATTTCAGCAGCTTTGAAAATGAAGCTGTGACATATGTGGTGCATCCTTGTCAGTCTACTTATGGCCTATACAGACTTGCATACACCTTGGGGAGAACTGCTTGTGCAGCACCCCAGACCTGTGACATCCTACTGCCTCTGCTGTGGCGGGCGACTGCAGAACATCCACAGAGCTTCATCTGGCTATGCTTTTTCTTGGTCTGTTTACATACATATCCAAACCTTTAGTGCATGCACACAAATACAGGTCTACATAGATCTACAGCCAGACTGCACTCAGAATTACATGGGAATTAAAAGGTTTGTGTATTCTGAAGTTCTAATAAAGGATGTCTCCTCTTAGATCTACAACTTGCAGTACACTTTGCCAGACTAATGTATAAAGCAGCTGAGAAGTTGCTATAAGAGAGGCAGTGACTTATACTCTGCACTGTAGAGTCCTAGGGCATGGGAAAGACCTTCTGATTGGAGAACTACTTTTAAAAATAAAAATAGTATCGCATACTGCTGCCAGATTCTAGTTTTTAGAGCCACCTGACCTCCTTTCTCCACATGGAAAAATGGCATACAGGATACTCCCATCGATGCAGTCAGATGATGCAGTTTCTTTAAGAGATCGGAGCACAGCATTAACCATGCAGATCCCAAGGACAACTCCAACAGGTGTAAGGAGCTTCACCCAGGAGGGACTGCTGGTGACTGCAACACCAAATTTTCTTTTGGTTTCAGGGGAAAGAAGCTGCAAAGTCTTAGTGAATCTGTGCAGTCTTGGGCTAATTTCTGACTCCCTCTCCTAATCCTTCATGCCTACTTAGGACCTTGTGCTTTCTAGCTTCGTCTTGCAGTGGGAGAAGGATGCCTGACTTAAGCATCTCTACTCCAAGGGACTGGATATTACCAGGACCTTCCAAACCAAGAATTCAATCAGATTTTAAAGGCGATCTGTGAAGTAGAGGCCTGCAGTAGACATTACTGTCAATAAATCTCCCATTTGTGTGTGCAAGGCAGATTTTCACTTGTGAGTTTTCTCTGTGAGTAAGAAGTATATACTCATACTGTAATCAGTCATACTTCCCTCTCTAGTGCATAAGCTTAGTTTTAGTGAATGTGGCCCTTAGGAAAAAGGAATGATTGCATGCTTTGCAAAATACATATGGTCCTCCAGAGGCAAAGATAGCTTTTGCTGTCGTATACTAATTTAATCTAAAAAAATCTGTATAACAAAGTTATACACTTTTCAACAGCTAATCTAGAACACAATTGACTAAACTGAAGAAAAGCGGTCGTGTCAAAATCTAGATTATAAACCCCTAATCAATTCCAAGTCACTTCCTGACTGGTTTTCCAAGGCTTTGAATTTTTTTGTTTGTTTTGCCACTGGAATGTACATGCAAGAATGAAACAAAGTCCATCTCCTGGTGACAATGAAAGCAAATGGTCTAGACTTGGTACAGCTTTTGGCACTCTCACAGTAAGGCAGAGCTTTAGAGCATTTGGCAATTGAGAGAGGGGTTAATGTTTGAGGTTGACTTGTCCTAACTTTCACCTGACTTCTTCAAGTGAAAAAGAAAGATCTGTGCTGATTTGTAAGAGTTTTGTGTGAGAGAGTGACAGCGGTGAGTTTATATAGTTTTAATGTCACTTGGTAGCTCAAGTGCAAAGAAGCTTTGAAGATCAGTCTTTATTCTGGTGCTGTAGTCATCTCAGTGGAACATCACCCTCACTCCAGTCAGCACTGTGGAAGGCAGGAGGGAAATCATGACCCTGAACCCACTTCTGAAAGTGGCTGCCATTGGTCATGAGGCTTGAAGGAGGTCTTAATCTTGCCTTCCCTTTAATTCCCATTGCCTGGGAAGTGGGTGGTTCCTTAGACACAGGGCCTTCAAGGTGACATCCCGCCTCTCAGGAGAGCATCCTAACCATGAAGTGAGGATGAAGCACCTATCTGCTGGGAGAAGGCTACTCTGCAGCCAAAATACAGGAGAGAAGGTCCTGGGAGAAAACACTGCCCAACTTTGCGTGGCGTCGCTCTTGGTACATGGCACCAAGCAGAGCTGTCAATGTTTTTGGCTGAAAAAATTGCCATTTCTAGACCTGGTTAAGTTTAGGACTGAGCTTGGCTGTGAGAGCCTCAGCTTGGGCAAGACTTGGACAGCAGGGACACATGCTGAGCTACAGTCTTTAGCCCAGGGACCTTTGTGTTCCCCCATCTCCCTCTTGCCTTTGGTCTGCTCACATTCAGCCACTGCTCAGCAGAGATTTTCAGGACTCATTTTGAACACTGCTTATGTGCACCTGCACTCTATTTCACTTCAGTGCCTAACCATTTTGTATCTGGACTTAAAGTTATGATGAAGATGTTTAAAACAATGAACAAAGAAAAAAAAAACAACAAAAAGAAAGGAAAAGAAATAATTGAAAAAAGCAACAAAGAAAGGGTTATCTAATAACTTAAAAGATTTACTCATTTTTTATGTATATCATTCTGTTCTGTTATTTTATAAGATGATCAAGAAGTTACAAAGAAACATATCTTTATGTCTTACACTGAACACCAGAGCAGTAAAGTGTGTGAAAAATGAGAGAAATCTAAATTCTCAAGAACTAAATGGTTATTTTTTTCACTTGCACTGACATGGTTCAAACTTGTCCTCGCCAATGTCTGTGATAGACTTCCCAACTACTGGTTGGATGCCACATAAAAACTGCATGCTTGCTATAGAAAACGGCATGATTTTCACTGTTGCGACAGGTAAATATGTGTACCTTATGTATTATAGTATCATATCATATTGTATAATATGTATAGTCTGGTATGCATAAAATCACAGCAGGTCTATATTTATTTCTCTGAAATTAATTTTATATATTGGTAGCTGGCAAGTACTGTATAAGAGAGATCAATAGTGCTTTATAAGATCACGATAAGAATTATATAATATAGTTTGCAGGAATAATTAGGCATTTCTTGCATTTGGTGGATTTAAGAATGCTTTCAATACTATTAATAACAAATTTAATTTCTATTTTCACAGACTGATAGAAGGCTTTACCATAATTTTGCAGTTGTTTTGTTGTTTGGAGTACCCAAAATATGCCAGGCAGCATCAAGCTATATTATGAATAGACACCCCTTCCATAATGGAGGGTATGGAGGGAATTTTTGTTGGGATATCAGTGGCAACTTGAAGGCTGCTTTGCAAGTGTTAATGAACTGGTCAGCATCTGCTGAGCCTTCTGCCTTTTCTGTGCATTCACTGAACCATCAGTAAATCAGAAAAGTACAGATCCAAAATAGTTATCTGTATATTGCTGATGGAGCAAGCAGCAAAAAAGCAATCAATAGGAGCAACTACTGCGTAATTTGTTCAACAGTTTTGAGTGCATTATTAAAAAATAAATATAAGCTAATAGTGCTCCAATTTGTGTAGGAAACCCTAAATAACTTTCCAGTGAAGTCACTGGAGTTATACTAGTTAGATGAAAACAATATGCAGACAATACAGAAGAACAAAATTCTGTCTAGGTCATGTTCAATAAATACCTACAGTGAAGCAATTTATGAGAAGGAGTCGCTCTGGGTCTTTAGTCTTTAATAGAGCATTTTGGTTATTGCGTGCTTCCTAAAGCACAGTTTGAACTACAAGTCTGCAGTTTAAAATTTATGAAAATAGAACATAGTCAAATGGAATGAAAATATGCAGTAAAAAAACCCAGTATATACTAATATCGTTCATTATTTCCATGTTTTTAATTGACAGGACACAGTAGGAACCAAATAGAAACAAAAATATTTAGATTACAAAATGAACATGAACAAAGCCTTAGGAAACAGCAAAGGCATGCCTCTCAGGACTAGGCTTGGGGTAAATTTTGAGGCTGAATTACAAATGCTTTCTTGGAGGGTACTATAATAAGAAAAGTGATATGCTCCGACTAAAGTCCTGATGGCCCATATCAATGACACATGTTCTTTGGCTTTGGTGAGGTCAAGATTTGAACCCAGAGCTCAGTAATTATGTTGGTTAGTGGTATCTATTAACTGTGACAGCACGAAGCAGCAGAGTTACAAGAAACAAAACAACTACCTGGGAGACACTTGCTGTGTGTCTAAGGGGCACGCGTGGCTATGCCACCATGCAGATTCACTGACATACACTACCTGGCTGTGGCTTCAGCTCTGTCGTTATTAATTATGGAGAAAGTGGGAATTCCTTTTTAGAGTTGAGAGGTCGCCCATGCAACGTGCTGGGTGCTCTCCATTGGCAGGTCTCATTGCACTGCAGGAGAAGAAGTCCTTCTCACTGCAGCCTCAGTGAAATTCCCACTGCGGTATGGGGTGAGCTGCTGCATATTTTCTGCTAAGTTTAACTTCCCCCAGTGGGGGAAGAGCTGGGGAAGAGCTGCAGGAACAGGGCCCTCAGGAGCTACGTGGCACATGTCAGAGTACAAATGATTTTCCACCAACCCATCATCGACAAAACTTTGTGAAGGAGCTGTAGCTATAACAGAAATGTACATCTGATATTGATTCAGGGAAAGTACTTACCTTATTCTAGTGTAAAACCAATGACAGCAAACAATGAAATACAACACAAGTTAGAAAATGCCTTTCAATGCATGCAGCACTGTGATTAGTCATAAAACCCTGATGAGGTTTAGAGGCAATATAGGACTTTTCATCTCTTTTGAAAATAAAAATTGAACAAATTATTTCCTGATATTTCAAATCAGTATTTATATTTTTATTTTCTATAAAATTCAGCATGCACTTTTTAGAAACATAATAAAAATGTCATAAAAGCACAAACTGCATCATATTAAATTTGGCATAAATGTTGTGAATATTCAGATAATTACCTAATGTTTGAACTATTTGTGTTCTTTATTATAAATATGTTGATACTTTAATTTAAATGCATTTTTCAAATCATTGCTTTTACTAAAAAAATGAAGCAGATGAAAATGCTTTTCCACATGAGCACTCCTTGTTAGAGCTAGAATATATAATTTGTATTTTAATGTTCAAAATAAGGATAAACATTGTTTGCATCAAATGCAACATAAGTTCTTACTAAATCATTTGTGCCAAAAATGTGAGAGTATCTTGACAATGAAGAGCATGGAGTAATGGCTATGGAGGGAGTCATTCTGTAATCCAACAGTTAACCATAAAATAGTAGGTGGGGATAAGATTTCTTGCATTCCTTGCACAACTCAAATTCCTTTAGATCACATACTGAGTTTTGGGGTGCAAAGAAAGCAACATCAGACCCTTAGTGTTCAGCTTATCATTACCCTTTAGTTCTCAATACCTTTGATCAGAATTGAGTTTGTGAGAGTTCTATAAGGGCCTGCCCTATACACAAAGAAATGGCAGTTCCAAATGCACATGCAAAAAGGTGCGTGGTGTCTGTGCAGCAGACAGGCTGAGAGCTGTGCTTCCAGAGAAAAACAATGTGCAAATGAAATGCAGAGTTGGACATGGGCTCTTCTTAGGGTGGAAGTACAGGGGCACAGAAAAATACCCTTTCTTAAGTCTGGGGTAAAATATTTTTTTATCCTAAGAAGAGCCACACAGAACATGTGAGAGTTGTGTCCAAATGGAGAGAAAAAATGCTGCACTAACAAGGAATAATTGGCACTAGCTTTAAAAGGGACTGGAGAACTTGACAACTAGTATCCTCTCTCCACCACAGCATAGGCATCAACCATTGTTAAAATAAGTTGGCAAGCAGTTAGTTGGCAAGATCAATTTAATGTATAACACAGTCAAAGCAGGTATTGTGTTTCACCTGTTTGAAAGAGGTGCTCAGTTTAAGCACCATTTGCAGTCTTAACGATACTATTTTTTAATGAGTGATTCAGATAATTCATTCAAAAGTGAAATGATTTTAATTAACATAGAAAAGCATCCATCAGTGGCCTTTCTTATCACTGCCAGGTATTTTGTATGCACGTATAATCTGCATGTTAATTTTTGCCCCCAGCAAACTATTTTGGGAGCAAAGGAAACAAAGGAATTGCACCCTGAATACATGTTTGCTGGTGAGAGGATGATGGCCCTTGACTCAGAAATCAATTGGACTGAACAGAGAGTGACCCTGGCTGTGCATCAGCTGCAAGTGGTATCTGCACTATGACTTGGCAGCTGGGCCTGTGACAGAATTAATTTCAAATCTTTGGATTGCTGTGAAGAGTTGAGCCATGAAAGCAGGTGTTCACAGATTTGTCCCTGGGGTGAGCCCTGTAAGGAGGTGCGGGTACATCCTCCATGTTGGATGGGAAATAAAATCAAGAAAATCCTTGGTTGTGCTACATCCCTACAGATCAGCTCTCCCTGCTGGCAGGTGCTTTCCCTGTTTGTCCTCTTAATCCAGCCCTTAGTCTACTCAAGGAGAGCGTGGCTCACTTGCCCATGGGCTGAGGAAGAGCTGGCACAGCACCAAGGTGTGCACCTGGGGGTGCAGGCAGCCAAGCCAACACCTAGGGCATTTGGGAGAATCAGACCTTTTTGTCAGCCCACAGGGTAGTGAAGGAAACACAAGATGAAATGTGTGAAAAGCCAGAAATTTCTGTATGTCCCAAACCACACCTCCTAGCATAGGTCGGCTTCTTGCTGTAACAACTCATAGGCTAGAGACTTGTCTGCTGTGTCAACATGGGTATGCAGACCACAGACAGACATGAAAATCTAGGACTTAAACCAGGGCCAGTGAGGATAATTTTGATGGTTCCCAGAGAGGTGTATGGAGTCTCAGTCAGGTGGGTGATGGAGTGCAGGGGTATAAAAGGACCGAGCACAGACTGTGTTAGACACAGACCATCAACAGGTCCTGTAGCCAGGGATGTTCATGGCTTTCTGAGACAAGGTCAGAGTGCCAACAGGAATTACTTCCAATTTGGGAGACACAGGTGTTTCCAAAGGTATCTCAGCTTTGGGATGAATAAGCCAGACAGAAGCCTACTGATTCGCCAGTGACTCCCAATAGAATTAATGGGAAGAGGTAATTACAGCACCCTGGTGAATGGTTTTAGTTCAGGCTGTGCCTTTCTGCAGCCATGTCAGAGAGCCCTGGGGTGGCTATTGCCCACAGAGCTCTCTTCTGGCAGTCTCAGTGGGAGGGCAGAGCACCTGAGGGACGCTGTCTCCTTGCCTCTTGCTGCAGAGCTGCCTGGGCAAGGTGGCTTGCTCTCCCAAGGGGCGGGCAGGGTTTCTGTGCCCTTCATTGGAAAATGAAGGAATATTAAGAATTAAAGCTAAGTCCTATCCCTAGTATTCTTGTGTGAATCCTGGTAGCCCTGGTGTGTGCAGGATCATCCAGGGTCAGTGCTAACAGACACTGATGCAGGTTCCCTTCTCTATGCCTGGAAGCTCACCATGGAGATGACTGAGTGTCTTCATCATTTTACAGGTGAAGAAACCGAAGTGCTGGGGGTAAAGTGACCAGTGTGAGGTGGCCACGTGAAATAGCGGAACTAAAGGAAAAGCCAGGTGAGAGTATCTATTGACAAGGAACAGTGTGCCTCCTTTCAGAAAGCCTCCCAGAGGCTTTATTGAACCCTTTGTGGGTTACTTGCAAATAAAATTTAAGAGACCTACAGAATATTTTGATGAATTAGAAGGTGCAGCTAGAACAAAACAGAGGGGTTGAAGCCACCTGCCAGGTCTGAGCACATGTCAGCATATGAACCAGATGCGCCACAGCATGTATTTCTGCCTTTCCTGAGAGCAGCACATCTCACGTGCTGTAGTTAGCAGGGTCTGGAACTCCACATATGGCCTTTGGGAAATACGCTGCCATGGCACTGCATTTCACAGTACTTGGTAAGGAGAAATCTGTCTGGTTTGGTCTGTCTTCCTCTGTGGGTTGTACCAGGTGTTGCTTGAACAGGGTGGAAACTCTCTGTCTCTAGCCTGATATTTCGGCCAATATTCAGAAGAGCCTTAAAGTTCTTTAACAGAAGAAAAAGAAGAGAAAGGAGAAGGCACTGTCTGCCCATCTGATTCCTTCTCTAGTCAATGTGTGATTAGTTGCTATATCATTTCTATTGCTGTCTGCATTCTACTATACCATATCTCGTATGACTGACTTGTCACCACTCATCTTGTGTGTCTAGTCTACAGCATGGCAGATCTCATTGTCAAGGAAGTTCTCCATATTTCAGCCTAAGAATCACTTTTTAAGGATCTGTCCTATTCCTACTTACACCCCCTAATTCAATGCTTGGGTTGATGGGTAATAGTATGCTTTATTTTTTTTTCTGACCTGGTTTTTTCTTTTTATTTTTTTTTTTTTTAATTGCAAGGTAGAAAGACATGGGAATATTTCAGAACTACCAGTTCCCTTTTCCATGGTTTCCTAAGCACTGTGAGTCTCCTGCAGGTTCATACTCTTCCATATCTTTCCTGATGCAGCATCATACAGCCATTAATTAAGCCAGGAATCACATCCGTCCCTCTGTTCCTTCAAGTTTTAAGCTTAATGTTATGGAAGCAGAGCCCAGCAGGTGTGTAAAAGCAGCAGAGCGTGTACAGTTACTCAGTGTTGGGACCAGTTTGGTTTGGGATTGATATGAGTGCCATGCAAGCTGGTGCTTCTCGGTGGAAAGAAGAACGGGTCTAACTAGCAATCAGATAATTCACTTTGCTACTGTTACAAAACATTACTTGCAGTGTCTCTGCTAATTCAGAAACCTCATGGTTATAATTACACAGTCTGGAGGTTATCCAAGCCTAATTTCTTCATTGCTGGTTTTTAAATTGTTCAATAAAAGGAATGTTTGAACCTATCTATGGAGCAGGCACGCCTCTCTCTGCCAACCACTGTCAGCGATGAGTTCCCGCCCGTGAAGCCACTAGCATTTCACTTCTACTGGAACTAAATTGTTAGAGAAAAAGCAGGTCATCTCTTTGTGACATAACACAGGAAAAACGGGTTAGCTTCCAGTGAAACCCATCTCAAGAATGGGAGAATCAGGAGGGTGCAGACGCTTTACTTGGTAAAATCTTGACAAGGGGATGAATATAGAGCTCAGACCATAGGAACCTGATATAGTGAACCCTGTTTCTGAACAGTATCCTTCTTACTAAAAAAAGGAAATGAATAAGGCATTAGTTGCTAATGCAAATTTTTCAGAGGCACAACAACATTACTTTGTGCAAAGAGCAATACAGCAGACTCTTTCATATCTTCAAAAGGATATAAAACAGCCTTACATGGCAGCACAGCGTTGAACAGGAATATCCTTTCTTATGTCCCAGGACAATATTTTTTTCACAGTCATTGCTGCATTACAGGACCACACCAATACTTGGTGTGATAAAGCCCCACTTTCCCTCCTGCATTTTTTCATGATGCACAACACATACCCCTGCTGTGCCACTTATTTCATGGTGTCTTAACCACTGACAGTTGCAGTCAGTGCAGAGCATTAGCAGAGACTGGTTCTCAAAGGTTTCTCTGGGGCACAACGGTTCTTACTGAGCTTAACACTCGTGCCATGCTGGAGGAATTTCAGTGCTTTCTGAGATGGGGTGGGATGAGGTGAAGCTGATACTCACAGGACGACTTCTACGTGGTCCAAAGCCCACTGATCATGACCTGTTCCGTTGTGACGGGGCTGCCACCAGCGCAGTAAGACTCCTTTCATTCGTGCCTCCCTGTCATCACAAACGCAAGAGCCTGTGAGAGCTCCAGGCTGTTGGCATTTTGCACATCCCTATCTACCCCCCAACAGGAACCGAGAGCAAAGTCAAAACATTATTTCTATATCCCTGATCATCAACACATTGTACATGCAAACCATTTAATGGTGAAAAATGCACACAGACAAGGAGGAATTCTTTTTTTCCTCATATCTTCAAGTATTTCATTTTTCTTTCAGGTATATTGATAAACACTAGGCTGAAATTTCTTAATCAGCCTTCCCCTTAAGTATTCTTCTTTGTTTACCCTCTCATCAACCTTTTTTCTTGCACAGTGATGCAAAGATAGATTCTTTCCTAGCAGAAATATATCTGTGCACTTAGAGGTAATGAAATGTGACTAGGTACTCACAGGGGAACATTATAAGACACTCTTTGGGCTTGTATAAAGTCCTTTGGCTGATGCTGTGCGATTACTTGCCATGTAATTCCATTATTTACACTGTATTGGAGGAGCACTGCCTTGTCTACAGTGTTAGGATCACTCAGATTGGTATTGCAACTGTCTGTTTGTGAAATACTTCCAATTTGCAAAACAAACATGATTTTGCTGTAAAACACAGAGAGAAAAGGTATTTTCAATATGCAAAAAGTATTCAAACAGCAACAATAGCATTTCCAGGTTTACTGCAGTTACCTTATTAAAACTTTGAGCATCCTCAAGAATCATTACTTTTAACATGCAAAATAAACTGTTCTCACGGCTCTAAAACACAGCTCCCCTTTCAAAGTAATAGTTTACTATGTATAACATATTGCCATATAGCTGGAGACAACACATCCAATTTTACAATCGATCTGCACAAAACTGAGATACATAAACAATATAAACATGCAAATAAGTGTATGAAAGCTAAAAAAGTGCAAATAAAGGTTGAATAAAATGAAGCGCCTAAAAAATTTATCATATTCTACCTGGGTGTTCAAATAAGAAAGGAAGAGCCTGATTTATATCTGGCCCATTTGCCAATTCATCCTGTTCCTAATCTTGCTTTAGACAACTAAATACAAACCAGTCCAGAAAGCTGTCACTCTGTTAAGAGCCAGCACAGGCTGGTTGCATTTGTTTTTCCATGGCCAAAGAGGCTCCATAGATGAAAAAGATACTCCTGTTCATTGCCAGGTGAATATAATTCTATTTGACAACTGAAACAGGAAAATGAGTCCGTAATTACTAATAGCATCTTTAGTTATAACTGTCGTGGAGGCACATACAAACATGGGATTTGTCTTATCAGATCAGGCACTGATCCACACAGTCTGGTGTCCAGTCTTTGCCAACAACTTCATTGTCAGTGCTGGCTTACTAGACAGTGCTCTGTTGGGCATAACGAAAACATCTGACCTTTTCATCTGACATCGCTTCCTCCTCACTCTCCATCTCCCAAATGGAAGTCACAAAGCATTTTGCCAACCGTCATGTTTATCTGCCAGCCACATCTGACTGCATGGTACAGCCAGGTCAGTCCATCCTCATCAGTACTGGCCCACATGGCTGCACGTACCATGAAGAGTTTCCTTTCTTATGAGCTGCTAAAGAACATTTTAGACTCAAAGTATTACCTTGCTCGGGTGAGATCCAGAGGCTTAGTCACAGCTTGTCGTATTTGACATCCATTAAAATAGAGTGAATCTCCGTGGGCGTAGGGTGCCAGCTGCCCGCATCCATTCCCTATCACTCCCCCCTGAATTGTTTCCCAGTTTATTTCAGTGACTCTTTCAGATTCAAAATTATCTTTAATATAACTGGGGAGGTCATGGCTAAAAACAGAGCAGTCATCACCTAGAAATGACACAGGGAAGTTATAAAACACTCAAAAAGCAAAAGAATTGATTATAAAACACACAAAAATCAAAAGAATTGAGAAAATTGAGTTACAGTTTATTGTAATTCCATTCGAGGTTGTGGCCCAATATACAGTGTGACTACAGTCTGAATGTATTTCAGCAGATCCATTAATAATGTGCACATTGCTGTACAGCATCAATTTTTAGAAAATCGAGGCTGTGACTCTTATTTTTTACGGCAGTATAACGTTAAGAACTGCAATACAGTTTCTCTTATTTTGCATTGATGCCAATACGAGAAACCTCAAATTGCTGGTTGAAGGGAAATGTGTCTAAAACAGGGAAGGGATCTGATCTTAGAAAGTTATGAGACTCTCTCCTGGAAAACATTAAACACTGGCTCCACTCCCACAAAGTACTTATAATTTAATGAGGACACTCAGGTACCATTAGGCATGTGCTTAGCTGCATTGAGGGATTACAGCAGAACCTTCTGTCCTGATGGGGCACAAAACTGATTCCCTTACAAGTGCCAGTCACCAACATGTGGATACCATGTACACATCCCCTGGAAGTGGGTGAACCCTTGGAAGGAGTACAGGGGTGGAAGACATTTCTGGGTAAGCAGTCAGCCACGTTCTGCCTTCAATGAAGGCTGAATGGGCTTTACAGACAGTGCCAGACAGTCTACTGAGAGACTGCTGACTCAATCCAGAAAGAGTAAAGGGAGGTAAGAGCTGTTATTTGCAGCTCTGTCAAATTATTAATTTAGAATTTGTTACTCAAGCATTCCAGTGATGAATGGAATGGAATTAGACATGATACATCACTGTCTTTGTATTTAATTTTGACCTAAATTAGACTGTAGCAGATGTATAAGAAAGAAATTAAAGAAATGAAACCTTGGTATCCTTCATCACAAATGCAAACGGCTCCAGTTGTGCAATATCCATGGCCACTGCAGAGCTTAGGGCATGCTTCCCCGATGTACACGTGGTCAATTGCCCAGCTTTGTTTCTCTAGTTCTTCTCCCTTCTGAATCCACCTGAACTGAGTTGCACTGCAAATATCAAAGTCCAAACACCATATGATGATATCTAGCACATCTGTACAGTGACATTCAAATACACCAGCAGCAGATGTAATGAAAAATGATGTATGAAGGGGCTGTGACTTCAATAACTGGAAAGACCCACCCTGAATGGGTGGCTGCTACACCATTTGCAGTAGCCAGTTCTATTAACAAAAAGCTTCCTGAAAAACATTAATAATGTATCAGATCTAAATCCAGCAATAAAGAAGCATTTTCAGTTCACTAGTTGTTCCAAGCGAGCAGTGCCAGCAAGACAGCTGAAGTTTTATAGGTCCACAGTGAGCTGACCTTTCAGTAACCTACCTGGATGAGACATGATCAGGCAGCTGGATAGTTATTCTTCTCCACACAGAGCTGTTGACAGAGTTATAGATGGTAGCTTCGTGGAATTGAAATGGGGAGCAGCCAATGCTATTAGATGAGGAAGGAAGACAGTGTGTCTGCACGAGCTGCCATGAATCTGTCCTGTAGGAAACAAACAAAAAAATGTTTTAGAACAACTGAAAGAATAATGAAAGGGAAACACGTAATTTCTAAGGGTCATGACATTGCCTGTCTTACTAAACAAACCCAAGAGATTGTCAGCAATAGTTTCCATGCTCTGTAGCCACAAATAGACAAGAGGAGAGAGGCTGAAGCACCAGTGCAGCCAGGGAGGACTTTCCAGCACCAGGCTTGAGTGCTGTGAAATGCTTGCGGGTGGTTACACACAGCAGAGTCCAACCCAGAGCTTCTCTGGGCTGGCATGACAGAAGGAATTATTTTGGAGTCTGCTCCTTAGTCTCTCTCTTACAGTGTTCAGAAGAGTCCCAATAGAATTTTCTCCATGTTCACCCACAGTCATTTGAGCACAGAATATACCTTCGCTTTTACAAATTACAATGCACTATTCTGCTACAGCACAGGAGAGTGTTATTAATGGTTTGCTAGTTAAAGACCAATTTGGAGTTAAGTAACTCCCACTTCAGTACAGCTTGGTCCTAAATATATAGTCCTGTATCATACTAAAACAAGTTTCCCGTGAATGTATTTTTCTGCAAGCACATTTTTAACAGGAGCATGCTCATGACTGTAACTGCAAGCTCAACACCATGAATCTCTCAACATCTGGGATAAATTATAAAGAGAATTTACAGAAGTTATGTAGACAAATCCCAGTGCTTGCACACAGGCTTTGTTCAAGATGAATAGCAAAGTAATTGCTTTAATAAATAAAAGTTCTCTAGGTTTTTAATATCATACTATTTTTTTTGTTATGTCTATGTATTCTGCTGTCATTTACCTGGCATCCTTTGTGTACTCCAGCATCACAGAGTGGAGGTCCCCACAAGAAGTTGCCTCACAGCCAACCACGATCTATAGCACAAATAAAATCGGCCGCTATAACAAGTCAGGTAGAAATTTAATGTGATATGTAATGAAGTCTTGCTCTCCTTTTTTTTTTTTTTCTTTAAGGGGTGGGTAAAAGAGATTGCCAACTTAGATCTTGGTCAAAATCCATCGAAAGTGGATGGAAAACAAAAGACGCAGTACTTCAGATACTGCTTTTACTTAATGAATTTGACTGCATTGCTACTGTTATTTTCAAGTAGAATCCTAACACTACGTTCCTAAAGTTCAAATTAAATATCTAAACAAACATTGTTTCTGAAACACAAAGATGTGGTAGCTCCTTGGCATTTCAGAAAGTGAAGTACCTAACCATGTGTTTACCTATGAAATTTAGAATTGATAATGATAAATATGTGCATATAATCTTCAAGTCAATCCAATTTAAGATTAGAATTATTCTGAATATTTAAAACAATAAACATATTTTTGTCATATTAGAGTGGAGAGATTACAGTACCCAATGTACAGCACTGAAAAGATAACAAAAAGCTAAATTTTAAGACCCTCAGAATCAAATGGCAGCCATGCACTAGAGCTGAGTTCTTTAGAAGTAAAATCTTTGCTGTGACTGGTGAAAAGGAGGAGTCAAGAGAGAAAAACTTTGCAATGAGAGTTTAGTAATATGAACTATTAACTGCTGATGTGTTATCATAATTTTGGCCTTAAAATAGAGGAAAAAGGTGATAGGCTGGCTAAAATAAACAACTTGGGGGGGTCTTGGCATTCAGTAGTAAAAAACATGTCAGACTCCTCTTTTATAAAATTTCTTTGAAGGTGGCATGCTGTGTGAGTGGAAGCAGGGCCTTAGGGTTTATATTAGTCAGTATAAAATTGGCAATGATGTTGAGAAAAAGTGAAAATATTGATTAGTGGAAGATGGAAAATTCTGGAACTGTCTTGTCAAACAGAAGAGCAAGAAAAAACACATAACAAGAAAATGGGTGACTGTTTTGATAACCCTGCTTTCATATTAGTTCCTGGCTTATTAAGACATGGTACTTGGGAAGGGCCTAGAACATTTCTGGACAACAGCTACATGTTGCCTTTGGCCCTGTGCAGGATATTATCTTAAAACAAAGTAAAATATTCAGAAATGTTTCTCTGATTATTTAGGTCATTTGCCATGGCAGAAGTAAATAGAAGGGGTACTTCTACTTGGGTACTTTTATGTTTTCCATATGCCACTCCTCTCCAGCCTGCCTCTACCTTGCCTTTTCTGCTTATTTAGGAGTTAGGGGAAAATGACATATTCTGCATACTGTGTATTCTCACCTTAGAAAATAATTCCTACTGTATCTGATGATCCAGTAATTTCAGGAAAAAGAGATTAGACTTCCAATCCCTCTCAGTAACCCCCAAAGCATACACACAGTCAGAATAATTTGACATTTAACATTCATGCAACCTTTCTGGTTCCCATTACTTATACTTCAGAATTTCCTTTAAATTTAATAAAAAGTAATTATTAATTATTCATCCATCTGGGCACCCTAGTTGGAAGAAGAATAATTTCTGGAGACACATTAGATGATTTTTCATTGCATACTTTACTTTGGAGAGAGAGAACATTTCTTACTTTAAACTGCATCATGTATCCTGGCTGTATAATGAGCTCCCTGGAGGACAGGATGTTGTGTGTTTTGTCCTTTTTCTTATTTGGCCAGTAGAGATGGAATGATGGATTTCCACAGAAACCTGCAGTCCTGACTGCATTAGGGTAAAAACTCCAGTTTTCTTCATGAGATGTGCCTTCTATTAAGATGAGTTAAATACAATTACTGCATTGTCTTGGTAAACATCAATTACTAATGAATCCACAGAATCACTAGATACAGTACTTCAGTGATATAAACACTAAATTTATGCAATCTGTTGTGACACACAGTAAGCAAGCTACTAACAGACATAATAAAAACATCAGCTCCAGAGAGGTAATTAAAATGTTTAAATAATAGTACTTTAAAAAAATATGATTAAATAGAACTTTACTACCCAGAATTTAAATGAAATGAGTTGGACTGAAATAAAAATTTTTGCCTTTTTATACATATATATATTTTTATACATATATACACACATGTACATAACTGAATATATTTGTGTATATATATATTTACACACTCTTATTAGTAGCATGATGAATAGCATATAAACAACATTAGTCTACAAAATGAAAAATCTGCAGAGTTAAAAAAAAGAAAAAGTGTGCATGCAAGCTGCCAGGGCTTATCTTAGATAAGATAATGCCAGACAACAGATTAGCTGTCACAGCCTGTCTTACCATCATCAAATGTATCTACCAGCTGGCTGGGGTTGATCTCTGCTCCTCCGATCAGGATATTATCCAGAGCCCACTGCGCCCGTTCAGGGCCTGAAACCACGATCCCGTTGCTGATGGTAAAAGGTTGCCACCAGCGCAAGCGGGTTGTATTGGTCAGAGCGTGTTCGGGGAGGAGGATGTAGTCATGCCTGACTGAGATGTATTTTTGGTAATCCATCTCATGAAGCAAAGTCCAGGATATCCCTGGAATGAAAAGATGCAGGTTTAGTAATAAAAACAAGCATATGGTAGAATCTTCTAAAAGGTTAAAGGAAGGTAATAGGAAATAAAAAATAATAGCTATGGTCTTCTGATAGGCAAATCTTAACTTCTAATGGTAGTTGGCAACTGTTACTCATTGCAAGAATAATCTTGTAATCGTATAAAGGAATCAAATTGGCTGGAAGTCACTGATTACTGAAATCAGGTAGGAGGATTATGGAAAACTCCTGAGCAATAGATGGATATTTTATGTAGGGAAAAAACTTTACAAGGACAAAATAACTTCACAATTAAAAATCATCTTATTATTTTGGATCTCTCTGACTTCTCAGATATCCATGGCGCTTGAATATAGAACAAGGCTGTAGCTTAGCTGAAACTACAGGATGTACTTGCCTCCATCAATGGAATAGTCTAGCAGCACTCCCTCCTTTCTGCAAGTTGGTCTGTGACATGTTGTCATATTATTTTCACTTCCAATTCTCCCCCAGTACTGTAGAAACCTGAGAGTAAATGTGTAAGTTTACATCTGTTAAAGATCTGCACAAATCGAGAAGTTTGCTTTCTGTTAGCGGGTATGCTGAAAGATTTCAAAATGCCAGCATTTTTAAGCAAGTAACATTGATGTACAAGTAAAACAAAGATTTCTAAAAACATTGCCTAGTAATTCTCATGGCAACCTCATGAAATTCAGCAAAGTCCTGCCCCTGGAAGGGGCTAACCCCTTTCAATGGTAGCGGCTAGGGGCTGTCTGGGTGAGAGACACTTTGCTAACAGTTCCCTGGGAGTCCTGATGGAAAGGCTGCTCAGCATGAGTTAACAAGATGCACTTATCTCAATGAAGGACATAAAAGGAATTGATAAACTGAGGTAAGGTCAGTGAAGGCCACTGAAATAGTTGGGTCTGGAGCATGTGCCCTGTGAGGAGGGGCTGAGGGACCAGGGCTGGTTCAGCCTGGAGCAGATGGCTGCGACTGGAAGACAGTTGTCATACATTCAAAAAAGGGAGGTTCCAACTGAATATAATGGGGAAAAAAAAATCACTGTGAGGATAACTCAACACTGGAACAAGCTGTCCAGAGAGACTGTGGGACCTCTGTCCTTGGAGGTTTTTCAAGACCCAACAGGACAAATCCCTGAGCAACCTGGTCTGAATTCAGTGTTGACTTGGCTTGGAGCATGAGATTGGACAAGAGACTCCCTGAGATCCCTTCCTTACTGAAAGGTTGTGTGATTCAGTGAATTCTTGCTGAATTACAGAAGTGAGTAAAATGACTGTTGTTTTCTACATCATGTCCTTAGCTTGTCTAAACTGACATAATTCCATTGCTCTCTAGTTAAGTCATCCTCTTCTACAGAATGTGAGTGGGGTGGGTCTTGTATGGGCACCCAAGAGAGGACAACCAGCAGAGGTTATGTTCTTAACTCAGTGGGAGATGCAGCTTGTGCCTTCAGTAGTGGAGACAGCGATGCCCAGGAGACTGCAGTATCTTACCTCTTCGCAGGACAGGCATTGCTGGCTCCAGGACATTCCTGGGGAAGGGGACCCGCTGCCTTACCTGGACATGGCAGACCCTTTCCACTGTACTAGGGTGAGCCTTGCTATCTGTGACTCATCTGAAAGCATCAGTGCCTTGAGAATCATAATCTCTACCTGAAATAACTTTATGCTTGTGATGGCCTACAAATTCCCTGAGCTCTAAGCTATGTCACCTGCTGCTTTGTCAGCGTTTAACAGAGCTCCCTATTAAAATGATATGTAAACATGACCTACTTTGCCCCCCGCAGGTCCAGATCTTGAGTCACAGCTTGCCTCACAGTTGCACCTCCAAAATAGAGGGTTGTGTCTTCTGCAAGAATCCCACACTCAGTACAGGTATTTCCACCTTCTAAGGACATCCATAAATCTGGTTTAATTTCTTCATTGTCAAAGCGTTCTTTCAGGAAAGTCTGTAAGTAAGGTGTTTAACATAAAGTACAGGTAATTATGATCTTAAGCCTTTCTGATGACCACAGCCAAAACTGACCTAAACACATCTGAAGGGCTCATGAACACTGTAAAAATTTATTTTCAGTGACTGAACATAATCACTTTTGGATGAACATTTAGCTACTCTAACTGAATTGGCTAAATGTGAAACTATATTAGGGTTAGATTTTAAGATACTTGGGAGGTAATCCAGCACACTAAAATTTGCATGTGCAAATGAATGGGTGTATTTGGTTTGCGTGGCAAGGTTTTAGTAGTGGTGGGGCTACAGGGGTGGCTTCCATGAGAAGCTGCTAGAAGCTTCCCCTATGCCTGATGTCAGACCCACTGCTGGCCAAGGTCGATCCTATCAATGACGATGGTAGCGTCTCTGTGACAACATTTTAAGAAGGGGAGGGGAAAACTGCCCAGCAGCAACTGCAGCCAGAGAGAGGAGTGAGAATATGTGAGAGAAACAACTCTGCAGACACCCAGGTCAGTGAAGCAGGAGGGGGAGGAGGTGCTCTGGGTGCCAGAGCAGAGATTCCCCTGCAGCCCGTGGTGCAGCCCATGGTGAGGCAGCTGTGCCCTGCACCCATGGAGGGTAATGGTGGAGCAGATCTCCACCTGCAGCTGGGGGAGGACCCCACACTGGAGCAGGGGGATGCCTGAAGGACGCTGTGGCCCTATGGAGAGAGGAGCCCACGGTGGAGCAGGTTTGCTGGCAGAATTTGTGGCCCCATAGAAAGGACCCACACTGGAGCAGTTCATGAAGAACTGCAGCCCGTGGGAAGGAAGGGCTCACGTTGGAGTTTGTGGAGGACTGTCTCCTGTGGGAGGAACCCCACACTGGAGCAGGGAAAGAGTGTGAGGAGTCCTTCCCCCGAGGAGGGAGGGAGGAGTGGGAGAGACAATGTGTGATGAACTGATGCAACCCCCATTTCCCATCCCCCTGTGCTGCTCAGTGGGGAGGAGGTAGAGAAATCGGGAGTAAAGTTAAGCCCAGGAAGAAGGGAGGGTGGGGGGAATGTGTTTTTAAGATTTGGTTTTATTTCTCATTACTCTGATTTAATTGGTAATAAATTAAACTAATTTCCCCAAGTCGAGTCTGTTGTGCCCATGATGGTAATTGGTGAGTGATCTCTCCCTGTCATTACCTCAATTCATGAGCCTTTTGTTTTATTTTCCCTTCCCTGTCCAGCTGAGGAGGGGAGTGATAGAGCGGCTTTGGTGGGCACCTGGTGTTCAGCCAGGGTCAACCCACCGTAATGGGTCTAACTCATAACTGTGGTTATTTAAGACTATGTAACACTACTCCAGTACATATCTAGTATGTATGGGAGAAATTGCTAGTGTATATTATTTCCCCAGCAAAACCAGTATTGCAATGAAATTTTAGGGTTATTGTAGTGAATATGCATTTATGCAACTGTCTGCACAAATATATGCAGTGAAAACCATCTGTAATATGTCTCTGATTTCCACTTACCTCCAGTGTGCAGTAAAAGCAATGCCATGAGTGAAATCCTGGCCTTAGGAGATAGTAGTAAAACTCCCCTACAATTGCTAGGATTCAAATGTTGTTAATGTGAAGAATACATTACTAATTAAAAATTTCAAACAGATAATGATATTTGTTAATTTGTAATTAATATCTCAGATGAAAAACAGACAGCTATAATAATTCAAATGGCATAACTGAAAAGCTAGTTATATTCTTTTTAGACAGAATGCTGCTTAACCTGTTGTTTTTGTGGCATGTGTGCCTATTCTGTTCTTATCTGATGTAGAAAAAATGAGATAGTAAATACTGCATTTTAAACTAATTTGGGGTTCCTTACATATTATTTTCTAAATATGTTAAATTTAAAAAATATTTTCACTTTTAAATTAGAAGTATATAAGTAGATTTCACTCACTTTTTATAGGGTAACACTAATAACAGCTAGATGAATTAATTTTATGTAATTTTATGTAATTTTCTTGTATTCCCTACTTCAGTAAGCTCTTTCATGATACAGACAATCTTTCCACAGGTCTTGATCAAATATAATCATCTGTGCAAGAGTGATCTAGATCATATAATAATGATCTAAGGATGAACAGTGAGCTTTATCATAGCTTTTTCAGGCAGTGTTATTTGCAAAGGAACAAACCTGTTCTTGGATACTGCAGTAATAGTTTTGTTAAAAAATGATAAAAGGGCTGAAAATGGATTTGAGTATCTTCAGGCTGACAGGAAACAAAGCGAAATTTCCAGTGGGATAGATTTCTCCTCTCTCTCTTTCTCAGACAAACACATGGCAAAATTCACTCTTTAAAACATGCAGTAAAGTTACCTTCAGTGTTTGGGTCAGATAGCAGTTTGGACCCGAATACCCAGGATCACAGATGCATTGCTCATTCAGGCAGTCTCCATGACCTCTACAGTTTTCCAGACAACCAGGACCCAGATAGAAATTATCGATGGCCCACTGCATATCTGAGTATTTCTGGTAGAACCGAAACCTCACGGGACTAGATATAAAGGAATGAAGAAAAACAGACATACGTATAAAACTACTTTGCTCAATTGAAAAAAGGTGGTTGAAACACACTATACTTATGACTGTACTATCCTCTGAGCTTCCACAAGTAATATCTGACGGTATCTGTTGAAATTGATTTTATACATATCCATATCTTCTTCTTTACATATGTACTACCTACATGGTAGTCCATACATATATGGACGGGTTCCAGACACTCCTGAAGCTGGAAAAAGCTCTTCTGTCTTCTTGCAAGAGAATTTCAATTTTGGTTATACTTCCTGAGCAGATTACTCAAAGAATAAAGAGATTTTAATTTTGCAGAAAAAGACAAATGGTTTGCATATGTGTGGACTACTGCAGACAACAAGGGTAACTTTTCCACTCAGTAAGGTCATAAATCTAGTCTCTAATTGCCTGCGGCTGCCTGAACAGAGCAGCACATGCTGTACCAGAGCAGACTGCAGAGAAGCAAGGATAACTTTGCCGGTTGTTCAGACCAAATGTCATGGTCAGTCTTGATGGATCGGAAATAAAATTATGTAGCATACATAATGAACATGAATGCTGCTAGTCTGCACTTTCCTTCAAAGAAAATGAACAGGCAGAAATTTCCCGTTACGTTTTTCAGAAGATACTTAATCCAAGACAAAATGAGTAGCAAGTTCATACTTACTTGCCCACAAGGTTTTCAGGCAGTGCGTAAGTTATTCTTTTCCATCCTTTTGTGGGAAAGAAGACAGATGGCTGCGAAACACTCCCAGAACATTTTGGATCAGCTGGTAAACACTGAGGTACTAAGTAACTCCAGCTAACACCAAAGTCAGTGGAATATTGCACATGGACCTGATTTTGTGCAAGTTTTTCTGAGGTTTTACATCCAACAGAAACCTAATAAAGAAGAGAGCATAAGTAAATTAGAATTAATTGTGGCGCTGGTTAGAGTTTAAAAAAAATGTTTGAACCTGAAAACTGACTGCAGAATTTTGCTTGAAATGATGGCAGTAACAGTGCTTGTATGGCACCAGTCATCTGCGATCTCATCAGCATTCCTGAGACAGAACAGGCACCATATTCTGAGTTTCATTTTCCTCTAGTTAGCTCACATTTATGGATTTCCAGGTTTTGACGTTTGTGCCTTATACCCCAATACCTCATAACTAATAAAGTTAATCCCCCCTCCCACACAAGCTAAGATTTTAATATTTCAGAGGAGACCACCCAGCTCGGTTATGTTAGGTGGACTGTCTTTATGGGAGAGATGTGCAAAGGGCTCTTACAACTTCCAGATATATGCTGGGTTATCTCTTTAGTTTAGCTAAAGGGATGTATGGAGGGCAGTTTGGGTACAGGTCTGATGTGAATGCATGACGACATAGGAGTGGTGTGGACTACTTTGGAGTTGCTTTTCCTGCACCAAGCAGCTGTTACAAATAGGCACCTTGTATATATGTAATAACCTTATTACATGAGCTCAATTCAACTGCTGTGCTGGAAGAGAAGAGTGCGACACCTGTGAAAACAGCCTGCGGTATTAAAGCAGACCAACACGGAGTAGGTGAGAAAAATGAGGATGACCTAATAATAACACTTTTTCCTCAGGGAATGGCTCATTCATAGGCCTATACATCATCCTACCTCCTGAAAAATCTACTTAGACCTGGAGCAAAATGTGGTTTTGAATAATTATATTGCAGACAGATTTTACCTTAAACTGCATAATCCAGCCTTCTGTAGGAGTCAGGTCATGGGTGACTGCGTAGACTTCTCTGCCGTCATGGCTCCCGCAGATCATGACACCATCAGGAGAATCACAAAACTTTTCAATTGAGCAATCATCATGGAATAACCAGTGTTCATTCACTTGAAAATAAATGGCAATGTCAGTAATGTACAATGAAAATATAAATTAAACCGGGAGTAGTGTTAACCACTAAAGGTGATTCATGGCGCTATTTTTCAGCCTACATGAGAATTATTTAGTATTGCTCCTGAGAATGTCAGTACCCCATCTTTCCCATGTACATATTTATTACATTTATCACATTTATTGCTCAAAGCACCTCTTACTACTCACTTACATAAGCATTATAACGTTATTTTTTAATGTTTAAGAAGTAATGATTTGAGACTTACTGAAACATAACCTTTGGTTGCACTGGATACTATGGGAGAATATTTTAATGGGTGTTGCTTACATGTCTGCACAAAGGGTACCCCAGCACTTCTAACTGTTAAGTCTTTTAAACACCCAGAAATACATCCTCTACAAAATGTAGTTGTAAAATGTAACTTCCCTAAAGAATGTTTAAAAAAGTTAGGAAATAGGAAGCAGATACTCAGGTTAAGAAATCTGCTTAGAATAACCTTGCACTTTTTAATCCTTTTTTCTTTCTTTGAAGAGAAATTAATCTTCTAAGCAAATTTATGCAGTAAAAAAAGTTACATCTTTTCATTTCACATTTCATGAACTAAAAACAAAAGACAAGACCCCTCTAGCAGTGGGATTGTCTGTGATATCCATCACAGTGAGACAAAGATTCAGAGGCTCAGCAAGATTGGAAATCACTGCACTGACTTCTTGCTCTTAAATTCAGATCTATGTGAAACCTTTACCTGTAGTTTTGTCTTCCATGAACATGTCAAAGGCAATCCTCCCAGTGGGCCCTGCGTCAGCAGGGGAGCGCTCATGCTGTGGTAGGGGAGCGCTGCTGAAGGTGTCAAGCATCACCGTCCTCTGGTCAGCTGATCCGGCGATCAACACATTGTCGATAGCCCAGTCGTTCTGGTCCAGGCCATCGTGTTTAGGCTGCCACCAGCGGAAGCGCGTCCCAATGATTTTGGCATCATAAGGTAGGAGGATGTTCACAAAGCTGAAATAAAAGGTGGAAATTAGTTGTAGGAAAGCAGCAGGAGGAGGACACTTCTCAGTGCTCTGTGCTGGGTGCTTTGATAAGGTCCACTCCCATTGTTTCCTAGAGAATGTGCAAGTTGGAAAAGAAGGAAAACACCGGGTGATCTAGCCTGTGTTTCTCTATGGTAGATTTCGGAAACAAAAACCTCCACTCCCAATCTCATCTCTGGGACAGCAGCTCAGACTGAGTTGGGAAGGGCCAGCAACCAGACTGTGGCATGATTTGAACAGCCTCACGGGCTCCAGCTGTGCTTATGGGACCAAATGCAATGGTCTAGACTATCAGGGTGTGAACATAAGGTCCCAATTAAGGGAAGTGCTAAGAAGGAGAATGTTGAAGTAAAATTGAGATTACTATTTTCAACCTGGAGCCATTCAGCAGATAGAAATGTTCCAGTACCATTTTCTTATTTTCATTACAACAGTAGATGATAGTACACTTAAATCTCTTGTCAAAGTGCTAGTGATTTCTTGGTGTATTCAAATGAAATAGCAAATAATGTGTCCCTCCCAGCCCCATTTTCTATGAGTCTTTTAAATTAGTCAGTGAGGAAAAGGTCCACCCATATCTATGCATGATTTGAATCTCACAAATGTCTGAAAATATGGCTTGAGTGTATCCATCCTTTTGATGGATATCTGCAGAAATTCAGTTTCTGCTCTCCACACCATTTTCTATCTAGTTCAAGCAATGACTTTCTGCTCTTGTCAGTAAGAAACTAGATTGCATATGAAAGTATCTTAAAGAACAGGATAGACATCATTACAATAGCTATTAATTTATCTTCATGCAACCATTTACAAATCTATCAGACTGCTACAGACTCCTTACTAACCTTGTCTTTCTGGCCTAGCAGCTGCACAAATGCTGATGCTCAAGCACATGCGCTAAGGCCATTCATAAATGTTTGTAGGACTGGAAAGGCTGAACTCTTGAAGATATGACATCCAAACCACAGCAGTAATATGTCCCACAGGTTCTTATGAAACGTTCAAGACCACCTTACTTTAGTACAGGAAATTATACAGGCAGAAGAAGGTACAAACCCAGGCTTGCTGAACTGATCATAGAAAATTTCCATTAAGAGGCTCCAGGTGATTCCACCATTCACAGAATACTCCAGAAGCACTCCTTGGTTGCGGTTATTAGGAGTTATCAGACATCCATACATGAAATAAAACTGGATAAATTCTGCACTGGTGAGGTTCAAGTCCACTGTAACTAACATACGGCTGCAGCCCTTAAAAGCAATGAAAAATACATTGGCTGGCGTTGACTGGCAAAACTTATGACCATAAAAAGTATTAGACTATGCAGTCTCTATTATTATAACTTCACCTTGTAAAACCTTCAAAATTGTACAAAATTATACTAATTATAACAAAGGCAAAGCTACAACAGAATAATAAATGTACTTCCTTGAGGACATAATTTCAGTTATGTTCCATCTTAAAAATTCCTGTTGTGCATTTATACACGTTGCTACTTGAACCTACAGCTTTACAACATTCAGTATCAAGAATTGTATTCACCTTTCTTCTGAATACAAGAGTTACAAAAATCCATGCTTCCAGTGTAAAACACAAGGTTTTCCAGGCAGAATTAATGAATCACTGGTTATGTGCTAATGGCTCGATTTATGCAAACCATCAAACGGCACAGCAATTTTAATATGTGTGTTTTCCCGTAATCCATTATATATTTTACATTGCTTACACTTAGTAAGTGGTGCCTACTTAGTCCTACTGCAAGGAAGTGGAAATGTAATGTTTCTGTTAGTTTATTTTAGAAAACTCACATCAGTTTGAACCTAGTTATAAATTTTCATGGAAGATATCTACAAGCATAATTTTTACATGTTTCTAAAATACTATTTTGTCATTTTTATAATCCCAAGGTTATCAGTAAGCAAACTGTAATTCAGCAGCAGTCTGGGTTATATACCTACATATGTAGCTAAACCAGGAAATTTTACTCTGAAAAAATCCAGCAATGAAATATCTGAAGGATGAGGCTGTACACAGACATATTTTTCAAGGACCAAGTGCAAGTTATACACATGCAAATAGCTAGTTATTAATTTACCTCTGTGGTCTGATAAGAAGCTGCACCAAACTCTGGTCTCTGGAAGTTATAAGTGCTATGAGGAGACTATTATGAGTGAGTGGAATTGAATGTCTACATACTTAGACTGTGCTTTAATCTATCAGCTCCACCTCCAAAGGCCTCTCTATGGCTCCTTTCAGGAGGTACATACACTGTATCTCATTTTTTTGGCTGCAGCATAGCCAGGAACATAGCGTCTGCTTTCCTGAAGTGTTTCTGTCTGGCCCTAGTCTGTAGGACCTGTGTGACTTTGACCTTCAGCTGGGCAAAGGATGTAAGTCTTTTTTATATGTTATATGTTTAATATGTAATGCTGATATTTTTTAACACCTTGCTATTTATTTAACTTTTTAAGTCATTCCTGTTTATACTGCCAAAGGGAGTGAATTGGCCCCCACGCCGAACACACACCCCGCTGAAGTGAAGAGCCATCCCAGAGGCTACTGCCCCGCAGACTGTGCTCAATTTGCCCCCGTTCACTGTCAGCCAGTTCTGGTTCGATGGCGAGCGATTGAAGTTATCTTTCAGTTGTGTCGGAAGGGGGGTCTCTGGCTCATCACAGTACAGTCCACCCCAGTGCTCATCGCAGCTGCAGAAGAAAACAAATGCAAAATTCAGCTGGCAAAGGCTCTGCATGGAGGTTTTAATCAGTGCCATGTTATTCCACATTAAGGTGCCATCTTATTCTGCATAGAGACTGTCTGCATCATTTACTAGCACACAACTGGTATATGGGGGTTTCAAACATCTGCCACTTTTTGTAGTTAATATGAAACAAAAATGACTTTAGGAAGGTTAGTGTTATGTATCGTTCAAGCTGCTAATACAGAGTACACTCCAGCACAGAGTAGAATCAGTGAAATACATTGTACTTGGATAGATAAACGTAAGAGAATGTGCCAAGCCTAAGAATGTCCTGCTAATGTTAAATTTTAAGTAAGTGTCTGTAGAATTTTAGTGGATGAATACTTTCCTGTTGTTTCTTTATATAGTCTCCCGTTTTTTTTCTCCTCTGAAAAAACTTCTTACAATGTGTCAAAGATTGGATAACAGCATGGAAATGGGTTCTGCTACTATGCAGATTTCACCAGGGAGATCATGCCTTGGTACTTCAGTGCTGTCAGGATAGAGGACAACACAATAATATGCCTATTCTGCAGAGAAATATATTTCTAACAAACATAGTCAAAGCACAATTATACAACCATTTTCCTATTCCTGTTACCATTTGTGGCTGGAAAAAAGCAATACATCCATCTGGAAGGTATTTTTCTGTTGCCAGACAGACAAAGCTGGGGAGATCTGGTTGTTGTTAGCTTTGCAGGGCTCTATGTCGGCTGTTATACAGACAGTTTGAGGATCAAGCCAGTCTGCCTCCTCCAGCAAACCCTACCATGGATCAGAGGCATCAAGCCATCAAGCCAACACCAGTCCCAAGGCAAAATCTGGCCTTGTGAAGAACAGGCACAATCTCCTTTTGCTTCATGGACGCTTCCCACCTCCAGCCCAGGCCCTCTGCACCCAGTGCCAGGATGAGGGCATGGGGATACGGCGTGAAACCCCTCAGGAATAAGGATAACATCTGGGAATCTCCAGGACTGTATGTCCCTAGAGGGGTGTTCAAACTCAAGGGGTCCCTTCCCCCTACCTGGTGGGAGGGGAGCCAATATGCAGCATAGACAACAGCAGAGGTGATGCACTGCCACTGAGGAAAGGACTGGCAGCATCGCCCATGACGTGTGAACAGGCAGAGGGCTGGCAGAGCCAACCCCCGCACTTACCCTTCCTCTTGTTATTTCTATTCCCAGGAGGTCCCAGTGCCCTGCTCAGTTTTAACAGCAAAATCCACCTTCCTTTTAAAAATTGTATCAAAGTCTTTCCTGCAAATTTGTTCAGATGACAGCAGAGGAGTGAAATGCTACAGCGCTGGGCAGGACAGGGGACAAATGGCACTTACACACAGTTGTCTTGTGCGCACTTCCCATGGCCGCTGCACATGTCTATGCAGCCATCCCCAATGTAGACATTATCGATTGCCCATGTTTGCTGCTTATCGAAAGGAGCAGGCTGGTGCCAGCGGAAACGAGTTGCTTGAGACCTTTGGGAGAGAAAGAAAAACAGAAAGGTAATATTTCTAGCTAAGCTAATCTTTATTTTGACTGAAAGGAAATGTCAATCTTAAGGCTAGACTGCTCCTGGAAGATTTGTTTGATATCAGCACAACCCGGGGCTCATTCCTGATAATGACAAGGTCCCTGAAAACCCAAGAACAGGGTGCCCAAATTTTGAGAGCAGGACAAAGCACGGATGCTCAGTAACATGCTGAGAGTGTGGGAGGTGGGAAAGGGATCGCCGATGAGAGCAAAGCAAGTGGGCTGTGGATGGTGCAGTGGAGAAGAGGGTAGGAAGAAGATAGTATGCCCAAAGGGAGGCTCAGACCAGTCATAACCATGTCCCAGCACAAATCCAAACTTGAGGGATAGCTGGGAGCTGGATCAAACCAGAATCACCCAAATCCTCCAAGTTTCACCCTGAGCCTGAGTTTTATTGCTTCAGTGCAAGTCAATAAACTGACCTAACTTTTTCTCTATGAATTCTCCCAACTACACTTACGTAAGAGCATCTCTAGAAAGTGAGTTGGCTCCTAGGCAAGATGCTGCCATTTATAAATCTACAGGAGAAAGCTGAGAGCACCCATGCAGGGCTTGTGGCGTGACCCTGGTTTTGCCATTTCCTCCCTCCCCTCCATCCAGGGCTTGACTGGAAATGTTAAGAAATGATCTACGGTGTGATGCTGGCTCCTTTCAGTAAATAATTTTCATTTTGTTGACTAAAGGGGGCTTAGCTCCCTATTCAGACACCTTGCTTTGATGTAGCTATATGTGAATTAATTGTCTCGGCTCCCAAGAGAGATGTTGAAAACCTAGCTGAAACAGTCAGGGGTCACCAAACAGCTATTCAGATCATGCAGCAGTAGACATCTATATTTGAATAGCTGTGAGTAGATGAATTTCTGTAATAGCAAAAATACCATTTTAAATTTAAGCTTCTCCATGTTTTGCTGTACAGCACTAGATGGCAGCATTGAACTTTATGTAGTCTGTTTTCTTTTGAAACTCAAAGGGAAATCACAATTACTGTAAACACCAAAACAAATAAACAGCAAAATCCCCCAAATTTATTCAGTGTAAAAATAGACCTTTTATGGTGAGGTCAATGTTATTCTATGAATTATTTATTTATAAACATGTTACTTGAGGTGAATGAATAACAAGTTTATTCAAGGAAAAATCTACTGCTGTGCTGTCTAGCTGCTCATCAAATAGCATTTTTAAAAGAAATGCATAAATTGTGAGGAATTCCTTCAGGAATAAAGACAAGCACCTATATTTTACACTGCCTGCTTTAGGTTTGGCACTTCAGTAACAATTTATGGAGGTGATGCTCCTGGGAGAAGCTTTGTATTTGCATTTGCATTTTAAAATCAGCTCTGAGTCTAAGTTAAAAGTAAGAGTTCGCTGTGTTCTACAGGCCAGAGGTTAGATAGCACACTGGGGTATGAGCCCTAAAAGGCTATGTGAGTATGGGTGTTGTGAATCAGGCCAAGCTATTGATTATGTAGCCTGCATGTCCCTAAAACGTACAGGCACAATTGGAGACACACACCTGCTATTAGACAGCTTGAAATAATAAAGCAGCATAAAAATTATATCACATCTGGACTAAAGAGCCTACTAGCTGCACTATTCCTTATTCTAAAGCTTAAAGTCTCCCTTGCTTGTGAGCTAAGGTTGTAATAACCTCTCTCATGCAATCTCTACCTTAATATCTTTGGGAAATGGTATTACTTCAGCCAACAAATACAGTTATTGGATTAGACAGAAGAGAAATCTTTGCCTCATTAGGGCATCAGACTTCTTTTGACATATAATGCTCAAAAAACTTTTGAGTCTTAGAATCACAGTTATTTATAAACCTGAGTTTATCTCGGGTGGTAGGTTCCTTTCAGGTCCAAATTCAATTGGTTTGGAACATCAACCCCAGTCCTGATTTATCCTATTCAGCCCCAGAAAGCCTCTCCTGAATACAAATTTACAGACTTTATACAAGAATTGTTGGGGTAATGGATTTTACAAACAATATGTAGTGAAGCAGAACAAAAGAGGAAGCAGAGGAGATCGATGCTGGGAGCAAGTCCTAAAAAAGTACTGTTACTTGACATGAAGCACTGCACTGAAGATAGGGAAGAGTATAGATGTCCCAAATGATTAGTAATAAAACATGAACTTTTCCACTACTAGTATCAAAACATGTGACAACTGTATAGGCACTCCCAGTACAATCACTAAAAAATAAAGTTCTCTGTTTCCAAACTCATATGTGCATTAGCTGGCATCTTTCATGACAACCTTCTCAAATAGACATAGGCTCTGCCTACACTGTGGTACTTCTGTGCCTGCAGTTAGCTCAGCCTATGTCTACGTGAGGAGATTGAGCTCAGCAATAGCAGCAAAGCTGTAGAGTCGAGCTGTGCTGAGAGCCTCATGTCCACGCTACCTGTGTGTGCAGGGCTTTACTCTGGGCTAGCTCTACAACAGCTTTATCGGGTATGACTGCACGGGGCACAGTCACAGCTATCACTGCAAAACAGCACATCAAGAAGGATGCAAGCTGGAAGGCTGAACCACCCAGTTGTCTGTAGATGGATCTTACTGTCAAACAAAAGAAAAATCCAGCAGTTTTCAGGGCATTGTAGGGAACCTTATGGCAGTACTCCCAATAGCACTGTCAGTCCCAAACAGCTTGTTTCCCTGCAGCCTCCCAACAAATCTATTTTTAATTCCTTCACAGACAAAAAAGTAGGAAAAAGAAGAGGAGGTGAAAATGGGGCACGTGTAAAAACAATGACAAGAGCATCAAAGCTGAGAGAGATACAAAGAATACAAGGAATGCTCAGAAAAGGAAGAAGCCTGACAAGTTAAAACATCACCTCATAGCCAACAACAGCAAGCACAGGGTGCAGTGGGGATTCAGCCAGTCCAATCAGCCAGCAAAACAACCAGAATTTAGTGAGGCTGACGATAACATGAGATTCTCTAAAAAGCTCCACCTGTCCCTCCCCAGAACAAGACGGATGAGAATTTCCTATATTTACATAACTAAGAAAAGTAAATGCACATAGTAGCGTTTAAATTTTTATGCAAAGCAGGATGAGGCTTCATTTACTGATACTTATTTGTTGTTATAGACATGGACCAAACAAAAATGGCAAGGTACAATTATTTTAACACTGTTCGTTTATCCTGCCTTAATACAGAGTTTGCATTTATATTTATTCTGTGGAAAACCAGAGGGAGATACCTAGTATAGGGAGGCAGGGGCAAAGTAACCCGGGTCCACTTGTTGAAAGTGTCCGAAATGAGAATCCTCTGGAGATGGTACTTGTTGCATTCCACATTAGTGGGAAGACAGTCTCTCAAAATTGGGTGCCAGGTCAGCCCAAGGTCCACTGAATACTCCAGTTCAATAGCTAAGGGTGGAAACATGTTTAGTTACTTAATTTAAAGACTTACATCTGTAGGTCTACAATAAACTAGTAACCTCAGAGAGCATTAGTCACAAGTTTATGCTAACAAAATAACCACTCAAAAGTTTTCAAGCCTTTGTCAGAAGCACAAAGCTTCAGTGGCAGTGCTGGAGGATATGTTATATGTTGCTGAGCAGGTACAGCTCAGGAGAAGGCTGGAGTATACCTCCGTATCTGCCACCTAACTCAAGGGACCACAGGTGCAAAGACAAAGTCATCTGTCAAGTCGCCAGGATTAAGTCAAGACAATTTCTGTAGCAGCAGCATGCAAGAAAGTGATGTGACAGCATCATGACCAGCAATCTTTTTTTTTTTTCAGGCTGAAGGATGAGATTCAGCTGGATGTAATCACTGTGTAAGGCAGAACAACACTCAAATTCAAACTTTTGGCTCTGTCACAAGATGGTTTAGTCACTCTTCCACCCCTTCCAGACCAGCTTATTTCATTATCCAGCATAAACAATTTTAAATTGAGTTTGTTAGTCAGTGAACTTGTTTTCATTCAAACACAGTCTAGCCACATTAAACTAATGTATTCATTTCTCAGCAAAAATCAGCAATTTCATTGTTTTTATGTTTATGGCTTATAAACTTTTATTATGAAAAATAGAAGTTAGTCAAGCTCACTAAATACTTCAAGTTAAACTTTTATGCAGCCATTAAAAAGTAAAGAGTAATAGGCACAGAATTGTAACTAAAGTAAATGTTCCAGCTGCCAGGCATTCTGGCTGTGTAAAACATGGAGCATGGTTGCAGTGACAGGGGTGATAAATCTGCAATCTTTTTTGATTACTACAGACCCATTTTTTCTACCCTCATGCACAGAGAATGACCCTTAATCACCCAGTCAGTCCCACTTGATGTCCAAGCACAGAAGACAGTGCTTTAGAAACACAAGGACAAGTGGAAACAAACAAGGCTAAGTGAATTTTTAGTGAAAATGAAACGCTTTGCTCATCATGACTGGAAGCATGATTAGGTAGTGTCCTGCCTAATTTAATACTAAGTTAAGATAATGGAAAGTTTAGTAGACACAGAAACCAAAAATGAAGAAACTGATTCTTTGCCAGTATATAGCTAAGCTGCCAAAACACTTTTAAACTTAGCAGGGATGATCTTAGTATGCCATAGTCTTTTTCATACCAAAAGAAAAAAAATATTGTTAGACATGTGAGTAAAATATCTCAGTTACTTTCATTGGCTTCAGAATAGCAAAATCAGAGAAGCCGCTTCTGGGACTTCAGGTAAAATCTTTTTCCATTTTTATGCAGAATTCTGGAGAAATAGTCAGCAACCCAGTGAATTAACACATGCTACATGCTGCAACATATTGTATTCTCCTTCTCAAAAAAAATCTATACCCCAAAACCCTACACTAAAAGAATATAATTTAAGATGTACAAACAAGAATTCAAAAGCTAGGAGGACCTGTTTCTTGTGCATCTTAAAATTCACATCATGAACCAATTTTTAATTTCCATGTGATGTGTATTGAGTGCAGACCATGTTTTTATTTATATGTGTATATGTATGTATATGTGCATATACATATACACATATAAAAGCATGCTCTGCACTGAATACATATAATGAAAAAAAAGGAATCTAGGTAATAAAAATTGGATCATGCACATTCATACATGCATGCATCCATCCATATATATATGTTTATTATTTTGTATGGATGATACAAATTTCTGCAGTTGATGCTGACTTAGCATGTGTCAGATGGATGCTGATATAAATGATTTCTTAGTTATAGAGGTGCAAGTGAGATCTGAACTGAGACTTACTTCACTGAAAATGCAAAACCACAAAGCAAGAAACATATGCTGGGAACACCCAGCTGCTTATTATTAGAACCACAAGATCACCCCAAGCAGTGGATGCCACATACTGGTAAATGGGTTTGAGTAAGACAGCTGTTAGTCTTTTTCTTAAATTAATTGAACTGCAACTTAAGTGCTTGGAGGGAATAATACACTTTAGTTTATGTTAGGCTTCAGACATCTAGAATAAAAAAGCTGTTATTACAATTCCTAACAGAAACATGCAGCTTTATTTTGTTTCTGAGTTCTTGTTATGATGAATCAGAAAACAAGTGATCTTTCCAGCACAGGAGAGGAAGAAGGGCAGGAATTACTAAGAAGTCATTACCATAACAGGAGTCTGTAACAGAGCAGGAGGCTGCAAAATCTATTTGCAAGAAAGAGTCTTCATTGACAACGATGTCAGTAGTAACAACATAGCGGGTGCTAGCTTTCTCAATGAACACTAGAGCATCCCCAGTAGACCCACAGACTGGCATCTTTGTTCCACCAGGGTGGAGTAGCCACTTTCTACTATCCAGTGTGGTGAAATCATCTTCTAATACTGTATTGCCAGAGATGTTTCCTCCAATAAGAATCTGAAATGTCAGGAAAGGAATTGTTATTGAAAAGAAAAAATGTCTAGAAGCCTTCACAAACATGCATGTGGCATAGCATCCTGGAGGAGGAAGATTTACCCATCTATGCATATATATTCTGCTAGTCCAAAATGGACAAATTCACTCTGTAAAGAGTTTAGGTTATGAGGAAGGGAATATCTTTTTTCTATGAAGGGGCCTCAAAGATATTGGCTCAACTGTACAAATCTAAAGTTCAGGTAGGTAAACTCCATCCTGGGTGAAGTAAAACTGCTCACAAAAATAAATGTTGGTAGGAGCAAAGTGATTAGACTGTCATTTTTCCCACTGATTGTTCAGCTGTACTATAAGCTGGTGCACTACTATCAGCTTGCATCTGCTGATAGAACTGGGGAGTTTCTCTTTTTTGCCATTGCCTGTAAGACACCAGCATTTTACTATTCAACAGCAAGCAAGGTAGAATTAATTTTCATTTGTTATTCTGAATTCAATTTCTGATTGTTCTGAACTAATATAGCTACATTCAATGAAGATACAGGAATTAAAGAATGAGGATTTTTTAAACAGAAAGATGGGAAGTAAAATTTTGTAACCACATCATTAAACATGACTGGGAGTTTGGTTTCTGGGTTTCTCCTAAGGACCTGAACTAACTCCTTTAAAAAAACCTTCATAAATATTTAAAGCAAGTTGCCTTGTACAGCCCAATAACACTACTTAGAGTGCAATCACTTTAGTGGGGTTTCTTGAGATTTATACCAAGTCATACAAAGCAATGTAATAATCTTTATAGAAGCAAATCCCAAATATGAAACACAACTTTGCTTTCAAAATTAGAAGATGGATATAGATTGACATTTTCTATAGTTTTTTCTATTACATTCTATCAAGCCAATTACATATTTAGATTATTAGATACTATATATTTTTAAGTGAAGGTTTTTGAAGTTCGGCCTCAGACTTGCATGTTGCATGGTAAGGCCTTCTGCAACATGAACATGAGCCTCTACCCATATATAAAAGACTTTCCTAGCTCCAAAATGTGTGTTCAGTACCCCGCATGTAAATGGTGCATTAAAATCACAAGATTAGCAAACAGTAATTGTGCTCTGTTCTTTTTCTAGATTATTATAATTCTAGAATATCTTTATATAAAGCATTTTTGCTTGACCCGGTGAAATGACATATGCCAGGAAAAGGGAAATATTAAGACTGAAAACAGTCTAAAGTTGTATTAAAAAAAAAGAACCTAGAGGATTCCTTACCTGGTCGATTACCCAGGGACTGTAGAAATGCCCGTTCTCAGATGGTTGCCACCAGCGAAGCCGAGTGGAGCTGGAACGGGCCTTCAAGGGAATTTCCAGGGCAATGTATCGTCCCACATTGCTGGAGTTACTGAAGAGGAATTCCTGGAGAAGGCTCCACGTGAGGCCCCCGTTGAGTGAATACTGCAGCAGCACAGGCTGGCTCCTGGGGTCTGGCACCCCCTTGCCGCATCCTAGTCTCATGAAGAACTGCACAAATCTAACAGGGGGAGCAATTACTGGAAAGATTTATTTTCTGCAACATCCTAGATAACCAGCTAGAGAGACTTGGAGTTTGTCTGTTGACTAGCCCCATGATTTCTTGCTGTAAGAGTCAGCTTTAGGAGATCTTATGATTTCCTTTTCAAAGACTCCAGAATATAAGCAGACAGACAGGTGGGATGATGAAAATTCATTTTGCCTGTGTGGTAGTTTGCCAGGCAGAAGAGGCTTAGCAAAGCTGGTCATTTATGTTTTGAGCTTTTGTCTGCATAGCAGATGGTGTTGCAAATATCAGAAACATAATCCTGGGTGAAATTTTTATCCCTGCAGTCCATGAGTACAGATTTTAGTGGCAGAAAAGCAATGGTGCCTTAAGTAGATCATAATTTGCTAATAATTTGCTGAAGTGCTTAAATTCAAAATAAGCATCCTGGTTTTCCACTGGCATAAACTAGAGAAAACCTGGACAGGAGAACAAAGCACGTTTCACTTTCAGGGATCTTTTTGTCCGTTTAGTCAGCCTGGGAAATTTGTCTAAATCACACCGCTTAAATGTGCTGGCTTCCCTGAAGCCAGCCCAAGCCACCCAGGGACACCAACACTTTCATCCCTTATTTAATTGGCTTCTCCAAAGCAGCACAATAGACTTGTATCAAACTGTGAAATTCTTCCCATTAGCTGATGCTTATAAAGAGCTCTACTATGCACTTGGAGTGGAGGGAACCACTGCCGTAATGATATTTACCTATCGGACTTGCAGGGATATTACAAGTATTAATTCATGTTTGCACAGCTTTTGCACAGCTTTAGAGTGTTGTATCTGTTCTAATTATTATTGCATTAGTACTGCCTGTCTCATGGTTAAATGAAATGGCTCAAAAGAAGTTTTGTATCAAAAGTCTTGCTCTGGCTTGATCTGCAGGTAGATCCACTGGGAGTGGATGCTGCAGAGGTGCTGGACAGATGAAGCTTCAATAAAACACCAGACCTGCAAGTCAATTAATTCTAGTCCTCGCTGCGACTCATGGTTTCCCTGCTACTATATATAACTTCTTTCGTTATAAATTATATCCACCTCCACGTCCCAGACATAACATATTGCTTGAGCTGTAAAGGAGCACTGGGCACCCTCATGGATCAACATATCAACTGTAATGGATTGGATTCACTGCTGGAAAGTCTTTGTGCCTCCTCAGATTTACTCCAACGTTCACCACATAATTCAAAGGAAGTAAACCCAGGTGACCTTGTCTCTGTTGAATCTGCTCTCTGTTGATTGCTATTCTTTTATCTGAATTTTTACTAATATAGTAATAAACCCACTCAAATATTGGTAACATAACATTTAGCAGATGAAGAAGTAATTTTAAATATCTCTTCTCATCCCACAGATATTTTGCAAATGCTCTGCCTATTTTGAAATGGAAAAGCAAAGTTTTCTTATAGATCTAGTAACACTAAAATGTGTGGCTATTCTTCCAGTAATTCAGAATTGAAAGGGATTTGATCAGTTGGGATACCTAAAATATTGTGTCCCTACTGATATTTCATGCTGTCCAGTTTCAGCTACTGGTATCACCATGATATACTGTCTCCTGTGTTAAATTCTTTAAAATATAGAAATGATGGCAGTGGATAGTGGATTGGAGACTCCACTTGATTTCAGTTCCCAGGTGCTCAGTGTGGCTGGCAGCACCAACAGACACCACTGCTTGCCTTTGTATTTCAGGGGATCTCATAAGGGGAAGTTTTAATGTGACTACTGAGTCTGATACCCTTAAAAATATCTATGAGAAATGCTGTTTCTCATCATTCCTGCCATAAACTGAAACTTCTCCCCAAGTCCTGTGCAGAACTTGGCACGTCTGTGTCACAGAGAGATCTGTTGTGCTTTGCAGGTGGCCGATAGAGTCAGCCTGGAAATTAGGAAAATCCCTCTGCAATTACTTTAGGCTGCTAAAGAGCAGCCCCCAGCAACACCATTGCAGTCTGCCTTGCTGTTTAGAAGAGAACATACAGTTATTTGTTGATAACTGTTATTTTTCATAAGCATATACAAGAAATTAAACATACTGCTTTGTTTTCCAAGACAGAATTAATTTATCTCCATGTAACACCTTGAGGTCAATATATGCAAATCCGGCTACAGACTATCACGGAGAAGAGATAAATGACAGTTCTTTGAACATGAGCAATAAGGAAAACATGTCATTTAGTCTAATGGAGCAACTTACAAGATCTCTTGTATCTTTTGTTAAATAATCTTTTAATTTCAGAATGGTCTAGGAAATCAAATTAGTGCAGAGAAAATTGATGTTTGTGTTTACCAAGTTCTGAAAAAAGTTTGCTGTGAGGAATCTTACAAATTCAGTACAGGAATCTTTAATATTAAACCTCACTGAGGGTTAGCTAACTGCTGATCTAAAAAATTCAATGGTTAGAAATTAAGTATCTTTATTGACCATGAGGCTCTGCAATTAAACCATTATTTGAAGCTTCAATGCTGATGAAGACAAGTCAAAAAGAGATAAAGTGCTTGTTAAAGTGTTTCCCACAGAACATTAGAGAGGAGTAGGGTGTGGGTGTTTACAAGAGATCAGTGGAAAAAAGTGTCAGAGAAAATGCAATCCCTCCAAAGTAATAATATAAGGATATAAACTAAGATACTGAATAAATTATAAAACAATGCGTATTTATTAACATGCATGCAATTAGGATGTGGTTTAATTTATATTAGTGTAAATTTTTTTAATGTGGTTTGCTGAGCGTGTCTCAAACATCAAATATCTCCTCTGCAGGCCGTAATCATACAACGTAATCTCTCAATATGCTAAAAATGTTTGCTTTTCAATTGCTGTGCTTGGTGTAGCTGGTGACAGCTTGATGGGAATTTCTCAGTAAATTGTTGGAAACAAATGTGCACTATAAGAAGAAAGCAAGCTTCAAAAATGAAAGAATTGTGAGATGATGAATGTAAGAGTTATACTGGCAGTAGGTACTCCTGTTTCAGCAATAGCTCATAATACACCAAACTGTAAGACAACAGAGCGTGTGAGGTGCAGTCGATTTCTGTAAGACAACAGAGCATGTGACATGCAATCGATTTCTCACAGTATGCACTTAAGAAATAAAAACTTGCACAAAGTACTGAAGGTGTGGCATCAGATCCTGGAGTTAATATTCAAGGAAAAAAGTAAGATTTAAATGGTCCTGTTAAAGTTCAGGTTAAATTTAATTTAAATGGGTAACAGTGGTTAAAATGCAATATTTGCTAAAGTAAGGACCACAGAATATATCAGTTTGCCTTTACCACAGAAATATCACGTATGTATTATTCTTCAGTATATTATTTCTTCAGTGAAATCCTGAAAAAACTTTGAAATTGTGTTACCTGGCTTGTGACAAATCTAGGTCTCGAGTCATCAGCATGCGTAAGCCTTCTTCATTAAAGAAAAGGTTGTTTCCTCCAGACATGATACCACATTTCCTTGATGGCTTTCCACCACTCACAAGCAAGAATCTATCCGACTCCAGCTGACCTGAATACACAGTAAATACATATTTATGATTTACCTTGAAGTGCTCCTACTGCAAAAGTACTACTTCCAGAGGAAAAGAGCTAAATTAAACATCACATGCAGAGTGAAGAAATATTCAGTGTTTCTGATGCAATGTAATCTAGAAAACTGCCATGAATCAAAATAAAATAAACAAAATAAATCCAGATGTATGAAATCTGGGATCTTAGTCTCCAGATATTCACAAGATTTTCCACTTTTATTCATTTTTCTTAAGATAACAACAAAGTACCCAGGTCTATATAAAGAAACTTTGGGTACCATGTGGTAGTACGCAAGCAAGGGCTGGCAAAATTTAAAATGAACAGCAGCACCTATGAAAGGATGAGTTTGGTTCACAGCTGCTGCTTTATTCAAAATGTGCTCTTCTTGCCATGCTTGCTAGTGGGGGGAAACCTCTAGGTGGTTTTAGAGTTGTGTGTGTGGATGCAGTGTGTGCCCAGGCACGCATGAGGCTTTGAGTTCCCTCCTACCATCACTGGCTTGGGGTCTGCCATGCCTGCTGAGCAGTGGCCCTCACTGCTGAGACACACAGTCTGCTCTGAAACCGTGTTTGCTGTATTAAGGCCACTTCGATTTCCCTTGTAGTGAGAAACAACACAACCTCAAAGCCTTCTGTTGTTTGCCTCACTTGTATGTGTTCTGTCTGTGCTAAAGTCAAACTACTATCAAACCATCGTTTTCTTCTAAAATTATTTTCTACATGTAGAGTTTCAGGAAATTCCATTTTGGTGAATATTTTGTATTCTGGCATTAACAACTTCACAAAGAGTCAGACAGACACTCCAAACCAGGCAACTGATAGTCATTGGATATTCACAAACCATGCTTGAGAATGACATCTAAACTACTTGGTTCATGGGAATACGCCCACAGCATAAATTATATTCAGAAACATTCAGGAGTGAGGAAGACTTTGCTGTTTTATCCCTTGAGCCCTGGGTTCCACTAAGACGGATGGGCAGAATTCACCCTTCCCCCCAAAAAAGAGATACCTTCAAAATCATCCTTAAGGAAGTCAGAATTCTTGGTACTTATTTTGCAGGTTGGCCCAGAGTACCCAGGGTCACAGATGCACTTTGTGCCGTTGATACAGCTGCCGTGCCCGTTGCACATCTCCTCGCACTGGGGGCCGATGTACACATTGTCAATGGCCCAAGTCACTGGCTGGGATCCAGCAGGGTAAAATCCTTGGTACCACCTGAACCTTGCCAACCTGAAAAAGGCATAAAGTGTACTTTAAATAATAGTTCCATCTTTTTTGTGTTCTCTATATATGCCATACTATGCATATATACAGTATTCTTTCTGTTGGAACTGGCTTGACAAATAGCTTAATTCTAGAAACTGACTGCTATACCTAATTCCTTTAGTACCTCATGCATCTTTATGTTGACGTTCAACCCAAGTACTGACAGAAATAAAAATAACATTATTCATTAGTTGTTACACCAAAACTGAATGACAGACTTGAAAATGGGATTTGAAATCTAACCACTCTTCTCTCCATCGTTCATGGGGAGGATGAATGGCTGTAGTCTGATGGATTTCCTTCTACTTTGGCATACAGTGTCTGGGTCAGATCAGACCACTTCCACCCTCTCCTGGAGAGTGAAATCCTACTTCATGCTGCCACCCTGCCCCCAGGGAGACCACCTGTAGAGCTGGGGTGATAGGATCTCACCATCAGTTACACAGAAAGAAAACATGATCTGAAATGTCACCAGGTATTCAGTTTGCTTTCAGGTGGCTTAATCTTAAACCAAACTGATATTGCAAGTTGTTAATTTAAACTGTATTCTCCTTTGGGTGCTGTCCTGTCATTTTTAGTTTGCCTCCTAAGTGCTACTCACATCAATGCCACATATAAAGAGGAACCGACTAGGGAAAGAGGGAAAACAAATCAAGATGGGGAAAAATACTTGAGAGACTAATTTTATTGACAATTCAGAAAACATTTTAAAGGAGGAAGGAAACCAGAAGAGTGAGAAGGGAAAAGCACTTATTGCCTTGCATGTTTAATATGTCTTATTAGAGATATCTAAATGCAGCAGGTGAATCAATAGCACAGTTAGCTGATGAGGTTTTTTTGTCTTGGTGTGATAAAAAGAAATTTTTATGAGGGGATTCAGGTGATAAGGGATAGCTGATGGGTGGGGACACTACTAAGAGTTTCAAGAAAGATACCCAAGAACCAGAGTCCTGCTGAAAGTCAAAAACATTGATTCTAGTGTGCCCTGAGGCGAGGACACAAGCGTGAGGCTGGAGGTTTTGTAAGATCCTCTTTAGAGGAGATCTCTGCCCCATGGACTGGATTAATTCCATCCCTGAAGCACATCAGCTCCTTCTCTCAGGCTCCCTCTTGGTGGGGGTGAAGTCTGACTTGTGTCTGAAGTAGAGTGAAATACTGGTCTTGTTGAAGTTGGTAGGGGTTTCTTCACTGCCCCAACAAGCTCTCGTCTTTTCCTTCAGAACATAACTGGAATACTAAATCTTAGTTACAGCTGTCTGCTGAGAATATATATTAATGTCCAAAATAACATATGTAGTAGAAATAACTGAAAATGTCTTCATCTTCATTTAAATATAATCACTTGACACTTTGGGGATGAAAAGGCTGGGGTTTTTTTAGGATTACACAATGAGTGAGGTTTGGAGTTTTTTCTTGTTATTACAGTGTATTCTGGTGCAGAAAATCCCACTTCAGCCCTCTGGCCCAAGAATTTCATGGCCCTGAATGCTCCATGGAGGCTGCTTTGCACTGCTGGGTTTGGCTGGCTATCAGCAATTGACTTCTGGCCTAGTGTGTTAGGGAAGGTATAGGAGGAAAGGCAGGCAAACAGGAGAAAATGGCTCAGGAACAGAGGACTAAATGAAAATACCTGGAAGGTTTAAATGAGTTAGGAAGGGATGTGTTGGTAGTTGGGTAAATGGTCAAATAATTCTTTTGGGCAAAGCCAGAAGGACAAATGAGCTGCTGCAAGAGACTGTTACCTATTCCATGCTTGAAATGTTAACTGTCTTAAACCAGAAAATACAAGTTTAAAATGTAAACATTTTCTTAAATTATTAAACATCCAGACTTTCCAAATGTGGTTCTCATCTCTTATATAGCTCTTTTCATACTTTCAGAGGCACATATGGGGCCACTTATTTAGTGGAGGGACCATTGCATGCAGTAGTTTCTTAAATACTCAAGTCTCATAGTTGCACAGACTCATAAAGTCTCATAGTTGCATAGCTCATTTTCATTCATATGTGCTACAGTTTAATCCTTAATGGTGTGTTCTTTTACAGAAACTGAGTTAATGCTACAAGACAGTTTTCCCTGAAAAAGTAAACAGTACTGTTTTATATTTTGAAAAGTTACATATTATTATGCATGCTAGCACATATTGTTTTTCTATGCCATGTATCTGATAACATCCAACCTAGTCTGTTCAACAAACATTAAGTTTCTGAGTGACTGCAGCAGTTATAATTTCTTAGAATCAGAGAACTTTACAGCTACAAGAGACCTCAAGTATTTATATCAGCCCATTTCCTTACACTGAAGTAGAATCAAGTTTATATTAGCTCACATTTTACCTCATTTTCTAATTTCATGCAAGAATCATAGAATCATAAACTCATAGAATGATTTGAGTTGGAAGGGACCTTAAAGATCATCTAGTTCCAATCCCCCTGCCATGGGCAGGGACACCTTCCACTAGAGCAGGTTTCTCAAAGCCCCATCCAGCCTGGCCTTGAACACTGACAGGGAGGGGGCAGCCACAGCTTCTCTGGGCAAACTGTTCCAGTGCCTCACCACCCTCACAGGAAATAATTTCTTCCTTATATCTAATCTAAACCTACCTTCTTTCAGTTTAAAACCATTACCCCTTGTCCTATCCCTACACTCCCTGTTAAAGAGTCCCTCCCCATCTTTCCTGTAGCCCCCTTTAAGTACTGGAAGGCCACTATAAGGTCTCCCCGGAGCCTTCTCTTCTCTAGGCTGAACAACCCCAACTCTCTCAGCCTGTCCTCACAGGGAAAGTGCTGCAGCCCCCTGATCGTCTTCATGTCCTTCCTCTGGTACTGTGTGAGCAGGTCCATGTCCTTATGTTGGCGGCCCCAGAGCTGGACACAGCACTCCAGGTGGGGTCTCACAAGAGCAGAGTAGGGGGGGAGAATCACCTCCCTTGAGCTGCTGGCCACACTTCTCTTGATGCAGCCCAGGATACAGCTGGCTTTCTGGGCTTTGAGTGCACATTGCTGGCTCATAGTCAGTTTTCTATCTGCTAATACCCCCAAGTCCTTCTCCACAGAGCTGCTATCAGTCCACTCACTGCCCAGCTTTTATTCGTGCTTGGAATAATATCCTTGCTGAATATCCTTGCTGAATTTAAATGGCTAACGAACTGCAGTAAAGAACATACAAAGTGCTTTAAGAACAGTCAGTTTTGCATTAATTTTACCATACAACCCACTTCCATAAAAATGTCACCAATTACATACATAGATAAATAGGATATGATTTGTGTCTATTCTACATTAGCGTTAGGCACAACATATTTGAACACTAACATTCAAGACAAAATGTGGAGAAAAATTTGTCATCTGGTCTGCTCTAGTGTTCCAGTTCTTATGCACCACTCTTGTGCTGGGAGAACATTTTGGATGGAAAACAGAAATAAAAACAAACCAACGAGCAGCTGGACAGGAATAGGAGCTAGACACTTACCCACAGAGGTGCAGTTTTCCAAAGTGAATGACCTCCCTTCTCCAGCCCTGGGTGGTGCCTGCATAGTAAGTGCTACTTGGGTGATGCTCAGTGGAGCACAGGGAGCTGAGGTGGCTGCTGCTGCTGTAGCACAAGGGGAGCAGCAGGTGCCAGGTCGCCCCCAGATCTCGTGAGAACTCCAGCTTCACCGGGTCAGCAGAGGAGCTATCAGTGGTGCAGCCAATATTGATCTGGGGCCAAGACATGAAATGCAGAAGATGACATAGGGCAGGACTCCTAATCACTCTTCATCTTATTCAGCCTCCCCCATTTGGTATGGTATTTATTTAGCCCAGGAAAATGGTGATTTGGGAACTCATTTAATAACTGGGATGATGCACTAAGGACATGCACGTGAACATGAACTCTTGCACATTGGCCTACCTGTCCATGGGCATATCACTTATCATAAAATGAATGTAAAATGAAATCCCTGACTACTTCTACTAAGAGACAACCATAAAGTTAATTAGACAAAATCCCAAAGGAGAGATGCTAACGTTGCTGGAGCAAATGCATCAGCTCTTGCAATCCTCTGGCAGGTACTGAAGTAATCACAGCACCAAAAGTGCATTTTTAAAACCAGAAATATTAAAACAAAATGTGCAAATATGAACTTTTTGTTAAATTGCTGATATACACTATGGTCCTCTTTTATGTTACACTTCAAAAAAAAAAAAAGCTTATGCTACAGGGTGTGTGCTGTATCACTTCCATATGTTCTTCAGATTTCATACTCACTACCCATTTGCTCATGTATAGCAGCAAAGCCCTAGGAGACAGCATTGAAAGAGTATCATAGCTGGATGGATTTAGATTCAATGTCATACCAAAACATAGTTTGGAAGTGTCAAACCTCTCAGGCTGTTCTTACAAGATTCCTGATGTAGACAATAGAAAAGGCAGAAAACTTACATGAATAACAGTTGTACTACTGAAAAAAAATATAAAATGTTTTGTACAGAATCTGAGACCTCTTAAGACATATTTTCTGCATGCACCCAGTGCATATTAGTCTGCTTTTCTTTCACACCGATATTAAGATGTTCTTTTAGTTTCAAATTGCTTATATAAAAGAAGAAGAAATAGCTCCCTTACAGGATGACTCTGTCATATAAAATAAGATGTACTATACTTACCATGCAATAAATAAACATCCATTGCTGATGAAATACAAAGCCTGTACTAAAACTATGAAACATTTTGGGGTTTTTACATATCTTTGTAGCAGAAAATAATTGTATAACATGCTGCTCTGTAATGAAAAATCTATTTTTTTCTAAAATCCAGTAATACTTAGAACTGTGCATGAATGTTGAAAATGTATCTTACATCGAATTTCCTTCATCGCTCTTCAGCGCACATGAGTCCCATCAACCTACATTTGACTAGAAGGGTTGTCTACTCATCCGGAAGCTTAGAGAGATGCTTGAGCCAATATAGGTTTTGACTCCTGAGACACAGAGAGAAACTCTACTGCATTATGCATAACTTCTTCATTTATACTAATGTCCTCAAAAACGTGAGCTGAAAACAATGTTCTTACCACATATGGAAGTAAGCATGTAGATTTTATGAGGTTAATGCTCTGAAGACTTATAAATATCTTAAAGTGACCTCAAACATTTCTGTTCTACAGGTTCTAATCTATATTTTAAAACAGAAAATGGTTTGCATTCAATAATTTATGAATTTATTGCATGACAAACTGAAATGTGCATGAGTACACAGCTAAACCTAGTTTTCTTGGAAAACCCTTAGTATCATTTTAGTAATTGTTTATAAATCAGTATCATTTGCTGTTTAATGCTACAGCATGCTACATCTTTGTTAAAAGCAGCCTGGTAATTGTGGCATGGCAATTTACATGAAAGAGTCTTTTACTGGCAATATAATGAACCCTCTAGACTAATATATACTAAGCTAAATGGTTACTCCTATCAGTAGCTGCCCTAGCCAATGCACAGTTTAGATTTTAGGATAAACCAGAAACACAGTTTAGTTTAGACTATGTGTTATCATTGGGATTCCTGTTTCCACTGACTATATGAGAAGCACAAAAAATATGCTCCTTATTCATGAGCTTTAGATAACTCCCTAAGATGGGATGAATTCAGGCCATCATGGCTAAAGAACAGCTTCCTCTGAGCATTTCTGAAAGCATGGGCAGAAGCAAAAAGAAAACAGAACCTTGGCTTTCTGAGAAAGTACAGCAGTGCAGTTAAGACAGCAAGTAGGAAAAATGAATTTCTAATGTCACAGATGAAGTCGTAGCTCTCCACTGGTTCAGCTCATGGAAATGCTGCACACCTACCCTGAGCAGGCTGGGAAGTGACAATCTGGACCCTCATTATATTTTGCTCATCATCTTGTCTGCCAGTAGTGACTCCAACTCGTAGGACGTGGACTTTAATGTTATCGGTGCAAGTAATTTAGGCAAGAATGTATAAGACTTTGAGGCAGAAATTTCCCTTATCTGTGTATTAAAAGCTTCATGATACACCCACATGAGGGAAAGTAATATCAAAGCAATTACAGGGGAAATTATACAGGCTTCTCTACTTGATTATCATAACAGCTGGGAAAATACAACAAAGAGCAGAACCTGAAGGAACAGAATTCTCTAAGCAAAAGGCAAAATAACTTTCTGAGGACAAGTACCTCAAATTGGATTATAGTGTTTTCATTTACACTCAGGTCTCTTGTTGTAATGGAGTGTTCTCCAACTTCATTTGAAACAAATACCATGGCTGAATCTTCTTCCCTGTAAAAAAAGGAAAGGAGTACTTCAGACTCAGTTTATTACACAGTAACTTCTTTCTAATTTGTTGCAGAGAGATGCTTACGGAGCTCCTTTAGATGAATATGGGCAATAAAGCCCAATGTTTCCACCAGGATAGAAAAACCAGTTGTCCTCTTTGGGACCGAAGTCAAACGTATCCAAAAGGATCATGGGATTCTTTAGGTTATTTCCATCAATAATGAAGTCATCAATAATCCAGATTTCTTCTTTTTTGCCTACAAAGAAAAGGGGAACATTCCTATTCAGACTTAATACTACTATTATTAGAGAGCAGAACAGTAGCCAGTATTTATGGATTACATGGAGAAAAGGGTGCTAAAAATGTGGCTTCACTATTTTTATTTTCCATTAAAATAGAAATGGAAGATGGAGAATTTTCATTTTCCATGAAAATAGTCTCCATACTGCTCTGCAGCCCCACCCTACTGAATTAACTTTTATTCCTTTAAAATTTCTAGAAGTCACATCAAACTGAAGAGTGGAAGACCTGTGATGAACAATTATCTTCTCTTTAAATCACATTTACTTTGAAACTCTAGCATCAATGTCTTCTTTAATGAAGAATCATCTAAATGATCAGCTGTTGTAGAACCCAAGCAGCCTGAAAGGATGATTTAATTCTACACCTTTTTCCTTGCACTCAGCAGCTTGTGTTTGCCTGGCGAGAGCTCTTTGAGAGAGAAGGAAACTCTGAGTGACCTTCTCTCCAATGGATTATAAATTCAAATATGTCAGAAAATTGGTGCTTTCAAACCGGAGATTGCCAGATCTTTTGTGTAACTGTTCTTTTCATCAATGTAAAAGTCTTTGTGTTGATTAGAGAAAGTTAAAAGGCTTCTTTTAAATAAAATTTCTACTTAAGGATAATGTCTGCAAGAAAAGTTTAGTTAAATGTTTTAGTCAAGACCCATCAGAAGAATGAACTGGAACTGGATTCTTAGGACTGGATTTGAATTTGCATTTTTTGTTAGAGGTGTGCTAGGCATTTGCCTGCATGGAATAAATCTTTGCTGTATCACCATATCTATATGATTGCTGGAATTCTTTAGAGCCCTTAATGTCAGCTCCTGCTAATAAATGTGCTGAGAGTAACTGAGAGCAGAGGAGAGATTTCTTCAGCTGGCACATCTCCTGTAATCAGGAGGAATGAGCCACATTCCTCTTGTGGTTTTCTACAGTCCTTTACAATTTAATCAAAAGATTAACTGCTCACTTCATACTCTTTCTAAATGGGTTTTTAATGCCTAGTTAATTCTGAGCAAGGTAGGCCCAGTTCCCATTTACACTTGGGACACTTTTGTATAATTGCAGCATCCTAATGGGCCCTCAGTGTTAAGGAGAATCAGGTCCATTAAAAATAATGAGAAGAACCTGAGTGAAGTAAACTTTATTGATGTTGCTTGATCTCCCAGTCCCTCTAGGACCAAAGCTGATAGTCTTCTGCACAGAGTCAAGGGTTATTAAGTTAAGGTATTTTCACTTTAAAGCATACAGCAACTTCATAAGAACAATAAACATAGTCCTGTGATAATTTTAATTGAAGGAGTTCAAATATAATAAAACATGATTTAAGAGCTTCTATTATTGTTGAGTTCAAAACTCCAGCCTCTTACAGATGCTGAGCTGTGCAAATGTGGACCTGGAATTCCATGGGTGTCTCTTCCTTACCATTGTTGTAAGGTTGCCAGAGCCTGAACCGTGTCGCGTTGCTTTGGGCTGAATAGGGCAGAGGAACATTAATAAAGAGGACATCTGTAGTCTGCGTGAAGTAAAACTCATCTATCAGGTGCCAAGTGATGCCGCCGTTGACAGAATATTGCAGCAGGATAGAATGAGACCTCTCGGGGGTGCCTGGAGCAGAGAGGACATGCATTTATGTTCATTATAATCCAGTTTTAAAAAGCTCTAGCTCAAAAACACTTCTTCAAGTGTAAATACAATTAGGTTACTCTGATATATATTACAGAGTATAGGCTTCCTTTGACAACTTAAGCTGTTGAGACATTCTATGTGTACTGTACATACACATCTCCCCATGCTTTCCTTTGCTTGTCTGTCTGCAAAATGCTAATGAATTAGGCATTAAATTTACATTGCTGTTCATTATATGTATGGTCATGGTTAATTACTTGGATGAGAAGCTATCTCAGTGTTATCATTCTTTAGATTAGAACAAACCAGCTCCTTCTACCTCAGTCATTTTTCAGTAATCCAGTACTTATTTGCTTGTTTTTTCCAGATTCTAGACATTATCATCACCATCTGTGGCACCCACAGATAAAGACATAGTCCTTATCCTCACAAATTTATAGTCTATGGCTCTGACTGTAGACACTGATATAAGCATATTCATGCCCAGAAACGATATAATTGATGGAAAGCACAGATCTTTATTAGCATGTTTTAACAACAACAAGAAAGCAATATTCTGTGCTTTAAATTGGGCCTAAAAATCAGTGGTGGAACTGATAGTAAAATTTGCATTTTCTGACTACCAGTTCCTCCCTTTTTCTACTTAAAGATTTAAAGAGTCAATAAGGCTCTTTACAGCCATAGCTATTAACATATGCTGATTAGAGCCCAGCACTCACACTTGATGCTGGTTAAATCCCCAGCATATGTCTGGCCCGTGCCTGACTGGCTGACCAGGAACATCAGCATCTGAGTGATGGTATATTTGAGCTGAGTTCTCACTCAGCCAAATTTACACTCTCCACATCCTTCATAGTGTGGCACAGTGATGGCATGTCCTCAAAAAATCAGCCTGAGAGCAGGAAACAGCAGCAGAAAAGGACCAAGAAACAGTTTAATAATCCCAGCCTCACTGTACTTTACTGTGCAAGTTTTTCACATGTTCTGTTCTTAAATTAACCAAATTTGCTGAAGCCAAAGTGCCTGATGTACATGCTCCTACTCCACCCTGCTCTAGCACAGAGTTTCTTCAACCACGGCATGTAGAAAAAAGCAGGGAGGAGACATTTGCAGTCAGGAGCTTATTTTGGTTTATCTGTGGTGATTAACAGTAAACACCACACTGCTCTTAATACAGCTGAGAGATGTGTGCAGCTATATTAATTTGTATTCAATGTTAGGGAGCTTGTTGGGACTAGGTCCTGGATCCAGGCCTAGGGCTAGCAAGCCATATAGATGTAATGAGAAAAGATTTCTCATTTCACTGCTTTACCTCTTGTGGGTCAAGTGTCAAAATCCAGCCTTGAGGCATTTGACTATTCTTGCCTTTCAGAATGACATTTTTACTCATTGTATTTTCAAATATTTTGGCAAGGATCGTATGTAGAAATATTTCCAGTGCATAGTTTTGTAAAAGAAGTCTTCACAAAGATTTTGCTTTTAAACATGAAATATTCATCATGTTATTGTTTTGGGGCATGTTTTTGGCTATTGTTTTCTCTCTTTTCCATAAAGTACTTAAACAATAGTAATAAATGGCCAAATATATATGATTAAATGCCTATTAAAGGGAATCAAACTTAATTCAGAAAGAGCTGCATTTTTACTTGCCCATACAGAGATTTGGCTAAGATCTATTTAGGAAGAAAGAGGTGGTTCAGAACTCTTTTCACGCTGTCCTTTGAAAAATGGTGAGTCAGTTAGGGTCCAGTCCCAGGGCACTGATCTTCCCACAAAAGCTATGAACGTCTTCCACCTTCCACAAAATGCAGAGGAGTTTTTGCATGTTGAGAGTTCAGCCTGGAAGTGCTCTACAAGCAATGCTAGGAAGGACTTCTGAAATTGCATGGGAGTTACTCAAACCCTCAGCCAGGTTAGTGGTTCTCTACCATGTCACTCCTGACTTGGATAAAATTATTGTGCAAAGCCAGAGATGGCAGGGCCTTGGAGCAGGGTATGACTGAATCATTGGCTTGGAAATACTTGTACTAGAGAAACTGTCTTAAGCTTGTTACACCAATGTGTAAACTTGGCTTGCAAAGTCTGACTAGTCATCATACACGATTAAACAAAATTATGGCGTTTAGTCATCTCTAAGATACCTACTAGGAAGTCAAATGGTAAGAGCTTTTAATGCAGTGGACTGAAGCTTGAAAATGAAACTCCCTGTAGTTCCTTGTCAGTCCCTTAAGTAATCTATTATAGGCACCATTTTATGACTTTAAACAATGATAATTTTTTTTCCCAACATACTGCAAAATCTTTAAAAAATCTTGAGCTATTTTGTTTCTCTTCTGCTCAAAGACTGTACTAGATGTGCTGTTTTTGACATGACCACAGTTTACTTTTTTCTTAAGAACTGCACAGACAGCCATGTAGGCTGGTAGCAAGGTAGGTTTGATGCAGAAGCTCAAACAAGTTCCCATATTATCTACAATAAACTGATGATCGTGTACACTGAAGTTGAAAATGTAAATCCATATTCTTTTCTGTGATGCTACTATACATGAATAAAGCTAGAGAAGTGATAGGAAATCAACAATGATCTTACCTTTGGCAATAAATTTAAATGAAAACTGGATGTACACGGTATTAGTGCAATCTAGATCTCTTGAAACAAGCATTCTCAGTCCTTCCTGCAAATACAGAATATATAGTGTGAGTCTTAGTTCCCGTTATCAAAGATGCTCTGCAGCTTATTATTTCATGGATGTTTGTAAGTGCTGCTGGTGGTAGCAAGAGAGGTAATTCTCCATCCCACACCTTCTCCCAGGCAGTAAATGGGAACAGTGATAGCCTTGGCAAAGTGAGCCACAGTAATGGAAAGGGCTAGATATGGGTGTGTCACCACACAGATACAGGTACAGTTCACTCAGTTCATGCTCTGAATCACTGGGATGTGATCTACAAGCACTGACTTACTCAGACATTGAGTCCAAGCTAGTCTACTAATTTTTGGGGGAAATTGTATAGTAGCCAAGCACCCTAATTTCCAGGCAGGAAGACTCCTCTCTAGGATCTTTTTTCTGTGCCTCAAAAAACGTTTTGTACAAATATTGTCTTCTGGGGCAACCTCTTGACTTAGAGCAGACAGGAGACTTCATAGTGACCCCTAATGTCCTGTCCATCTCTATAGATGAGCTCAGTGTTGTGTGGATCCTGCGGCCAGAGCCGGTCCGTGTTCTGCAGAGATCTAGCAAACCACCTCTCAGAGCTTCCCTCTTTCTCATACCTATTCCCCCAGGTGAACAACATGCAGGAACAACTAATCCAAGTTTTAGACAATGCACATCCTGTGATTTGTGATTTAGATGATCTAAATAGGTTGAACTGGAGTCAAGGTTTTGCAAAGAAATATTTCTAAATAATTCATTTCTATACCAAACATTATTAAACTTTGCTTTTTTGGTGCACCTGAATTCACAGTGTCAAATGAAGACTTGCGTGTGAGCTTAAAATCTGTGTGTTTATATGAACAAAAGTCTTTCTATTATGTGTTTTGCTGAAGAACTGAGAAGCTCAGAAAATAGGATATTTCCTGGCCTTTTTTAACCTGTAATTAACAACAACAACAAAAAATCCTTAAAGAGCTAGAGAACTTCAAAATGATAGAATTAAGTAAAACACAGGCTAACTACATAAACATTGATTACATAGAATACAGTGCTGACTAATTTATATTATTCAAAATACTCAAAAGCCAATCAGGGGATTTCAAGACACAAATCCAATTGATTGTAATCTGTACCATATTTTCAAAGCACTCACTTGGCCTCAAGAATCTCAGCAGCAGAGTTTCATTCTTTTCCTTTGGTGGTTAAGTAGGAATTTATACCACAAATGAAAGTAATAACCAACAAACAGATGAAAAACATTTGTTCATAAAAAACAACTGTGACAAACATGGTGCATATTTAGGGCAGGAAAAGATAAGAAAAATTAAAATGTCAAATTCTAGCCTAAAGACTTGGACATAAACATATGGGGGGAAACAACAAAAAATTTACTTTCTGTTTTTAACTCTACTGTTTTTTATTCATGTTTTCAATATAAGTAATCTCTGACCCCTTTAAAAATGAGAGCTGTTCCAGACTTGATGGTGTCACCATTCAGGTTTCCCCTCTCAGCACCGTAGACCTCAGGCCAAAGGTCTGGATGCAAGTTACCATTGAAATCATCCTTCAGAACAGACGGCAGAGGAATGACAGGGACACAGTATGGACCGCCAAAGCCTCTGTCACACCTAGCAACAAATTGGGAGGAAAAGGTGTTATCCAGCTGGCCTAGATAAAACACAACATCCTTTCTATGGAGCAGGTTAAACAGGTTGCTACTTACACACAACGACCTGCATCACAGATGCCATGGCCTGAGCACATCCAGGGGCACCCTGTCGCAAGGACCACATTATCAATAGCCCAAGAATCAACACCAGAAGCATAGTTGTACTGAATCCATCTGAACCGTGTTCTGGGAGAGCTAGAAAAAACAGAGTGAATGAATTTCAGGCTTCAAAATGTCTTCTCCACAAAGTGCTAAATAATAAAGAAAATCGCATAGACTTCAGGAGAAGAAAAGCATATTAATAAGCATGACTGCCTGTGTTTGGAAAAGATTCATATTCCAGCTGAAACTGGAAGTTTCAATGTCTCAGGTTAGCTTTTAGGCAAAATTCCAGTGGACTGTAAGGAAGGTGCGCAAAGTGAAAACCAAGAAAGAACATTGCTGTGACTCTTGCCGGTCAGCAAAGTGGTTGAGCAGAAACTATTAGCTACATTAACATTTGTCAGCTCCACATGTTGCTAGCAGAGTTAAAACAATATATAATTGCTTCAGTAAAGTAAGAAGTAATGAAATTTCATTTATACTGAGTGTTGTGTAAAGAAAAAACAGTGATTACATATGTTCATATATGTATGTATAGCAATGTATGAATATATGTGTACAAACATGCACATGCATACACACTGTTGTGATTGCAGACTGCCTTGTTATCCTCAGATGAGGAAAGTATTTTTTAAAAATCTATCAAAATATTATGGGTTAGATCATCTTGCATTTGTTCAGGCAGGAAATGTGCTGTAGACAATGCACAGAGAATTGCCCTCAGATTTTTACAAGATCAGAATATCATTATGTTTGTGAAGAATATTCTTTGGAGGAACATGTATGGTCCTCTGGAGTGAACTATGGAATTAGAAACCAAGATGTTCACCCCAGTCCCAGTTCATTTACTATGAGTCCATTTTTACCACCGTATTTTCTGGGTGGTGAAATTTACAGAGGTAATATGTAGGGTGCTTTGAAGAATTACAGAACTATTCAGAATAATGTAAGCAATATCATCATCATCATCTGTTATTTCTAAACTAGAGCATGGTTTTATTCAGAGAGACGTATGCCAGCATATCTGCCACATCCATTTACAACCACATGATATCACTAGGAGGCAGGCAGAACTCTCCTCCCGCTCAAAAGATTGGAGGTGGCACATTCAGTAACATGTGTTTTGACTTACTGAATGCCATGACTAACATGCCTAAATGTTGGATGATGACTTATATGCAATGACAGAAAATACTTTTATATGAAAGGATGGGTTAGGACATTAATTCTTGCTTATTACTGGGTAAATGTTAGAAAAGCTTGGTTTAGCATTCCTGTTCTTGCTGTCATAGATTATAGGCAAGACTTAAGGATTCACTCATCCAAAGTTGTTATTTCCTTAAGTTCCTCCAGTTCAGATTGTACCTGATGAAATATTTTGAAGTGAAATTTAAAATTCCGGTGGTGTGACAACACACATTTAATAATTTAAAAGACATGCAGAAAATTCCCAAGCTGGGGGATGTTTGCTCAAATTAGATCATCAAAATCTGTATCATGCTAAACAGCTAGAAGAGCAGTGCTCACTTGGTTGAGGGTGGGAGGTAGACAGTAATTCTTTTCCAGTTCTGGAATCTTTCTGAAGTGTAGATGGAACTCTCGGTGTAGTGATGACAGCCGATGGTTGGAGGGACGCACTCCTCTGTCACCAGGTGCCAGTCTCTCCCATTGTTTAAAGAATATTGCAGGTGAATGCTATGGGAATTGCTGTATGGCTTGCTGCAACCCATGCTCAGCTCAAACTGCAAGAAAGTGGAGGCTGATACATGGAAGTCCCAAGTTTCAGCATAACGAGGTTTTCCTAAGAAAAGAGAGAAAAATAACAACAAAAAGTATACCTTATACATATGCTTTTGGTACTGTCATTCAAATTTGTTATCTGTATTTTCAGCTTTTTTCAGCCTTCTTTCTCTGCAGATTACTATATACCTGAATTTGTCTATACCTCCCGTCTTGTAAAAACTTAACCCATAGATAATTTATAAAACAGACTCATACAAATGTGGCAATGTTTGGTGACACATACCAATGTTTTCACTGAACATCAGAGCTGTATCCATAGACAGGCAGTCGATGTCTACTTGACCTCCTTGTATTCTGTACCAGCTTGCCTGTAAATCCACAGTTCCATCAAATTTATCCTGGAAACCAGTCTGAGAGCTGTCATTCATCCCTATAAGGACATCATCCAAAGCCCACTGAGCTGAATGCTTCCCTATAAAAAGTAGAACAGGCAGGTTAGTGGAGTTCCTGTAAGTTATCTTTTATGCCCATATCCTGTGTTCACTCAGTGAGCAGTGTTAAACAAGACTAAAACATTGCTCAAGGATGAACCTGGACTCTAGAGTATGTTTCTATTTCAGATAAACACAGATATTTTCCTCTTCATTTCTCAAGCTTCAGTGCCTTTGTCATCATACGCTCTCCCTGTGTCTGAATGAAGCTCTCCCTGAGCCCCTAGACTGGGGATTTTCATTTTAAGAGTCACAACCTTCCTGCCATTCCCCACAGCTAAATCAGAAAGGCCTCTGTATAGTTCTCAAAGTACCTTTTGTATGGAAGAGGATAGTATACAAAGGAAAATGCTGAAGGTTCATGGTATAGATGATATTCATAGAAGTGGTCTTCACTTTCTCCTTCCCGGAAACTTCTATTCTCTTGCTCTCCAGTCTACAGGCATCCCAGTTCACCACCATCTCCAGCCCATTTCTGCAGCCCTTCATTTCAATATACCTTTCTACTGGCATGCTGAAAATGCCATCTTACTGTACATTCACTGCCCTCACAGGAGAAAGAAAGTCTTGACAACAAATTGTGAGGTAACAGTGATGTGCCAGGACTTTTGTCTTGCCACTATGAGGAACATGGGTCATGGCTGACAGGGCCAGTCTGCACTGAGTTATGGCAGACAGAGGACAGTCTATGAAGGAGCTATTATCTGTAATAAGGAGTGGTTGTCACCTATGGGTGCTGGTATGGAAAGTGGCACTTCAACATTTTTCCCAAACGGACTAGCTTCTTAACTAAATCACATCCCTCTTGCCTTGTCTACTCTCCTGCCTAGTGAGGACAATTAACTCCAGCACACACATAGTAAGAGAATGTACGAATAAAAAACAGCCATCAAAATGATAAATGATATCCAAGAAGCTGCATACCATAATTACCTGAATGTAAGCTGCATGCTTTTCTCCCCAGAGGACTGCTGTTAAAAATGTACTTTGCTATATTTCTGAATATGACCTTATATTTCCTGCAGGGATCCAGGAGCTGCTGCCTTGCACGAAGGTGAGACAATCAGGACACTTTTAATTGAGGTAATGTGCCCCCCACACAGTGGAAGCTCTCACAGCATCTGTAGGTATCAGTCAGCACCAGGGTTTTACTTTCAGCTGAGAATGTGGGAAGTGGCTGAGTGGGCTTTGGAGGTGCAGTAGAAGGCAGGAGAGCAGGGCGCTGGGACAACAGCAATGGCAGGGGATGGGGGTCCTGTTTTGGAGTGTGGAGATACTAAAATAGTGAGATGGGAGCCACCAGGTAGGCAGATTCAAGCTCAAGTTATGCCTCCTCTTCCAAAACAGAAAAAATGAGATAAAATCTATAAGACATTTTGCATCCCAGGTTACTCTATACTCAGGTAAATCCTCTAATCTTATTTAGGCTTTTCTGTGTAATATTCTTTTCCCCTCCCCTCTGTTATCTCCCAGCATCGTTGGTTTAAACTTAGCTCTTAAGCAACTTTACTCTTAGCCCACTATTCTACTAGGTGCTATAAAAGAAATTCAAATCTGCAGTGTGACTGAGGAAAGCCTAAATATGCTCTTACAGCACCCAGCTGTTCACCATACTGTATTTTTGGTAAGCTGAGGCTTCTGCAGAACATGCCCATACTGAGAAGCATTGACATGCATGTTGTGTAAAGCTGCTTAATGAATTTTTAGGATGGCGTTGCTTACCGTGTTGTGGCTGCCACCAGCGGAAAGCAGTGGTAGGGGTTTTGGCCTCTCGAGGTAAGTCTATTGAAACAACCTGGGGTTCTAGGTACGACATGAAGTCCAACTCTTTCAGCAAATGCCAGGTGATCCCGTTGTCATTTGTGTATTGAACAACAAGCCCTATATTTAAAATTAAGAAAGACAATTAGTCTGACTGTACAGAGCAAAGGGGGAAACTCTTCAGGCTGTACTCAGGAGCTGCCAACCCCTGCCCAGTGCACATGACTTTTGGCATCTCCCCTATCCTTTTGGCATCTCCTGGTCCAGGAGCATTTTGTGGATGAAGTCCTGCTGCAAAGGTGATGTGGGCTCACCAGATGCCATGCGTTATCTTGCTTGCCTTCACCAAACTCAAAGAATCAAATCTTTTACAACCCCAGTGAAACTAATTGTACCACAGAAATGATAGGAATAACGTGACTTTCTTCATAACAGTCAGTATTTATTTCATGTTGGATACCCTTACAGCTTGTATGGGACACTGTAATTCTGATAGCTGGGCTCCCAGTATGGTTAGTTTGTAATGCTCATGCTACCTATGCAAGCATCCTTAGAAGTTAATTATTGTAATATTTAGATAATTTAAGATAGAATTCATATCTAACACCCAGTATGGCAAATACTAGGACATAGCAGAATTGTGAAGTCACTTATGAGCTTGTCAAAGGGAATAATACAAGAAAGAAGCACTCATGTACATTTCTTCTCTTAAAACTCTTTTATACTGGAGTATATTCGAAGGTAATGAATTTTCTTGTGTCTTATACTGGTGCAAATGAGAGGAGAATCAAACCTTCAATGTAATCTGTGCTGAAAGATGACAGTTGTGAGTCAGTATCAATGTAAATGCCATACATCAGGAAACAGTCCACTGATGCTGGATGATTTATACTGAGAGGAAAATGAAGTTTTCTCATCTACCAGATGTTAGGAGTCTGTCTTCATGCAACTAGACCACTTTCCATGGGGAATCTGCTCCCAAATCTCTGCTGATCCTTCCCAAACACAAATATCAACTTTCCCTCCCCAGTAACTCTAAGCATGTGGGTAAAATAAGAGAGAAGACAGCTGGGAGAGATTAATTTCTTTAGACTAAATATATTTTCAGCTGCAGCTTTTCCATTTCAGGTAAATCATGCATGAGCTTGGATTGGAAGGTAATCTTTTATTAGACCCACTGGTGTAGTTGAGAAGCTGAATAGGTTTTCAGGCACACAACTCTTCTTCAGGTCAGAAATGGAGGTTGCCCACTTTATCCTGAACTTGAATTTTATTCCTTTTGTTTCAGACCTGAAGGAAGTCCTGTGTACTTGTACATTTACCTGTTTTCCAACACTGTCAAGTAGTTTAGTAAAAGCTATTACACCTCATCTTGTAAATGTTGTCTTTCTTAAACCATCACAGTACCAACAGTTACTCCTACTCATAGATCACCATTAAGTTTGATGGAAATATGTGTAAATATAAGTGTGGAACAAAAGTAAATAGTTGTATGCACCATTTAGGAAAACTAAAGAGGTAATTGATTTATGTTAAAAATAAAACAATCTTTTTGATTTTTAAAGGCAATAAAAGGCAAAAACACTATAGAAGACCCAAAATACAAAAAGCTTATTATAAAGCAAAGGTGCTTTACCTTCATTCCTGGCTCTTGGTCTGTTGCAGGAGTTACCAACAGCCTTGCTTCCAATTTGTACATAAAATTGAACTAGCCTGTTAAAAAAATCAGGGTAGAAGAGACGTGTAATTATGTTCTGATAGCACAAGATCAGTCAGGATAACTCTCCTCTCTTAACTAATATGTCATTTTCAGTTAGGTCATTGTTCTGGGCTTATTGATCAGGTAATGTTCCCAGTGAAATCACACATGGCCATAGTAAACATTGGAGGACCCAAGACAGAAGAAGGTAATGTGGTTTATTGAGGCTGTTCCTAGTAAGTGTATTGTTGGACTGAGTAGCAGAATTTAGCAGTTCCTTCTTTCACACAAAGATGCAAGATCTCCAAAGCAGGCAGATCTACTCCTTACATCAGATCTTACCTTGACCTCTTGTAACTGGAAAGTAGTTTAAGCTTTAAAATACAATATTAGATTTTTAATAAATCACCAATCCCTTTTTTGGTCCTTAAATTCTTGATGTAAACAATTTTCAGTGAAGAGCATTCATGGGATATTTTTTGAAGTAGACCCTTTGATTTTGAACCTATATATTTTGATTTCACTGAATATCCTCTTGTCCTCACGTCATGAGAAGGGGAAAAAAATGTTCCCAATCTGCCTTTCTTGTAACCTTCCCTATAGTCAGTGCTTTTATCACTTCCCTATGTACTCTTATTTGTTCCTGCTGTAAATCATGGCAACTTTTTCATCTGTCTCTCTGCATGGAAGTTTTTCGATGTCCTCAATTTTTCCCATAACCATTTTCTGCAACCCTTCTAAAGCCACAACATCCCTTTGAGACAGTGTTGCTGGTTTTATTGACAGAACTTTGTATTAGCCTGGAACATCCCTATTTAGCTATATTTGAATTAATAACTATCCCATCCTTGTACTCCAAAACGTTAATTTTTTTTCCCAACCTGCAGTGATGCCCTGGTATCCCTGCTAACTGATATTTTCAGTTGTGACTCTGTGGTGTCAGAGTAGTTTATATTTCCTTTTAGATGCACACTGTTGTGCTATATAACAGAAATCCATGTCAATTAATGTACTGCTGCTCACTCACCAAATTTCACTGCATTTTTCCAACATTCATCTGAGTCTTACCTGGTCATAACTAATGTAAAGATCTGTGAGATGACTGAGAATGCCATTGCCACCACATCCTTGCCTTCCTCACAGGTTGTCTGCATTGCACACCCAAAACAATGCTTGACTAGAGCAGGGAACCTGGACTCATGCCCACGATGAGCTTTTGCATGCTGAAAGTTGGTGATGCCATTCTCCTTCTTGTTTCCTAGCCAGTTTTTGACTTAGGATGATGTCTGCCTGTTGTGTTATGACTATTGAAGTACTTGGTGATGTGATGTTTTTAGGAAGCAACTGCTTGGACCTTGTGCTGGGAGTATCCTCATGGAGCACACAAAGTGAGATGAGGTTATTACCAAATAGGGGTTTGAGGAAAAAAAGAACACAAATCTAAGGGAAACCAGGCTTCATTAATTCTACTGCTTGTAGATAACTTCTTTATTTTAAATGCTAATTTTGAGGTAAATTTGTGTCTCTGTGTGAAGACACGAGGCTTGATTTGTCACTCAAAAAATTCCTCACAAGGATAACTCTTTTTGCTTTAGGGGATTTGGTCCTAATTTGTAGTGACATCAGTAAAATCACAGACGAGCCACAGGACTATGGCCAGAGCCAGTATGATGCAGATAGGACTCGAATTTCCCTCACCCACTGCTACATATACAATGTCATGATCCTCTTCTGATTCTAAATCCAACCACACTACAGGTCTGTTATCGAAATCGATATCTCCTATCTGAGATGTTTTGTATATCCATAGGGACTAGGACAAGCCAGAATACACTCATCAGTCTCATTCGTAATATAACCCCATAGATAGCTCAAGAACAGACAGGCTCACAGTACTACACTGTTCAGCCAGGTAGGTCCTATTGTTTGCTGCAGTGCTGTTGTCTGAGACAGTATTCAGGCAATAAAACACTAGACAGTGGTGTCAGAGGTGAAAAGATTTACAGTCTTATGATGAAATTCTCTTTTATGCTTGCCAAATGTAAAGATGGGTAAAAAGCAAAAACAAAAGACAAAACCCCCTTTTTCTGAAGCCAGGTGAATCAGCCCATCTGATCTGTAAGTGTTTGACCCAGAACAGCTCTCTGGGATGGTTACACAGTCATTAGCAACAGAGTTGGTAATGCAGATGGAAGCCAAGTCAGCTAACAAGCCAGATGTCACCACTTGGAAAAAAAATAATTCCATGGTTTTTATCTAGCTGCCAGGTATGCACTTTGTGCAAACGCTCTCACTGAACAGATAGTGAAGAGTGTCATAAGGGACAGGCCATCAAAATGGGAGGCAGTAGCTCATCAGTAACCAAAATGCATCCAGGTATCGTATTGTCAGTCTGGAGGATGGATATACTGCTGGTGAAATTGTGTCTTTGGTACATTGGGCCATGCAAAAGGGAAGGGATGGAGAGACTCCAGGGGGTTTCTGAAGTGTAGGGCAAAAAATGGTCTGGGTGAAATGAATTTTGATGGCTACAGCTCTCTTAGTGCTATGGACATTCTCATAATGTCTGTGAAAAAGGTGTAGTCAATCATGTAAAGAATAAGGAGACAATGGGACAAACAAAGCTAAGATTATGATAACACAATGTATATGCTAAACATCGAGTGCTTGTTTACAATCATTGGCTTCAGGGAGCGAGCTTTAGTTTTAAATGCCCTTAGCATGACACCTGAGTTTGGTGGTGCCCTGTTGGGCTGCTTCCCTGAGCAGCACCATGCACCTCAGACTGGCAAATCTCAAGCCCTTTGGAGCAGAGTGAACCAGGAACACCGAGCCCCCATGGACCCTGCTCCTCTGGGAAGAGAACAGAAGGGAAAAAGGGTCTTTGTACTTCTTACAAAAAAGAATGAAAATTCTTTGCATTCCTTACATAAAATTTACACTTTACATTCAAAAAGCTGTAACTGAAGCAAGATGATAGGGAATATGCATAGGTAGGTCTGCAGAAATTCAGAATGAAAGTAAAACTTTAATATCTTGCAATATTTTTCAATTTTTTTGCTCCTCCATGCCTGATTTAATGAAACAAGATCTTAAAAAGTCTGAGAAAACACTATTAACCTGAAAAATAAGAAGCTTAAAAATCTACTGCAGGAGCTTCAGCCTTCCTATTCACAACCCTCAATCCACATATCTAACGGTATGTCTTTCAAGGCATATTTTCCTGCTGTTTACCCAGTCACCAACCCCCCCACCCAAAAAGCCCATGCAAAAATAAAAGATAACTGTGCAGGGGCTAAGGTGACCCCTAATAAGATAACCAAATTCTATGCAAGGCATTACTGAATGCAAAAAGTAATACCAAAATGGGAAAAAAGTGCTTCCCTCTAATCTCCTCTTTCAAGTGACATTAATTTTAGCTCTGATAACAGAAAAAAAATTTCTAGGCTGAGGAATTATTTTCTTTTTATGGTATAGGTCTTTCAGTTAACCCCTCACACTTTCATAAACTTAGTCTGCCTTTGTTTCTAGTAAAAAAAGACCCAGTTAATGTTATAGATGGTATCGAACAAAGTGGGATGCACCTGTTCTAAGCAAGATGTCTGAAGCTGAATGTCTAAGTTTTATATGGCCAACCCAGATTGCCTTATAATTAATGAAAAAAACCCCATGCTTCCAGACAACAAAGCAGTGGCCTGTGATAGACCCTATTTTAGGATGAGTTGCATTGCTCTTTTGAAGCAGCTATTATCTCCTCTGAACATAAAAGCAACCTGGGGTAATTGCTGTAGTCCAAGAAGCCCGTGTTCTGGTCAAGTGGCATGAGGTGGATACTACCCTTGAGCACACATGTGGCTGTAGAAACCAAAAAATCGATGTTAGTCCCATTTGTGTTTGAGATGACCAATGTGTTTGTTCTGTCTAGCAAACATCCTAGGGATGTGGCTTCAAGCTTGAATTGTTCAAGAAAGTTAAACTGCTCACTGTGATGCTTACAAAAAAAAAAAAAAGCTGATTTATTTTGACAAAATGATCAGCTGCAGCAGGCGAGCAGCTCACATGGTGTGCACAAGCTCAGAAGAGGGATCTTAGTTGCTCTTATCAGGTGTCCCTCTGGCCACTTACGTTCTTGGGGCAGTTTTAAGACACCAGATGACCATGTTCTAGTGCAAAACAGAAGTAATGATAGATTTAAAAAGTCAAGAAAGACCATTGCTCAGTATTTTAAAACTTCCTCTGGCTTTTAAAATGGTTCAAACTCTGTAAAAATGGAAAGCTATAAATATGAATATCTGGCATTAAAAGTGGTTTCAAAGTAATCTTGAAGCTAAAGAAAATCCTTTTCTTTTATAAAAAGATTTCTCCAGGAAAGTAGGACTAACTCAAAAATACTGTTTGAATATAGACTTCTTGATAACATGGCTACTTTCAATATTATGCTTCACAGGATTAATAACATGAGATTTAAAAAGACAGTGGAACAGAAGTGCTCAGATCTTCCCAGAGTTCCAGTGCAAACAGGTACTTGTCCAAAGCATATTTGTCAAACAATTAATTGATTTAATTATTAAGTAATTTACATAATTATATAAATAATTCACATATTTGTCAGATGCACAGGGGACAGAGGAAAGGCAGCTGGTGCTGAGCTGCTCGACGCCAGGGAGCAGCTAAGGATGTCCCCAAACCTGCAGCACCCATACTGCCCCAAGGAACACCACTTGCCTGAGCTGGAGAGTGGTAGCAGTAACTTGTGGCCAATCTTGAGTGATCCCACAATTTAAATAATGCATCAGATCATGGAATTACTTACTCTTGGAGCAGTATTTGTCAGGAAAAATATATTCTATTAAACTAACGATATCATTGTAGGGCGGGCAAGGTTTCAGGTGTGTGATCCCTTATGAGACTGGACAAAGCAGCAGCAAACTCCAGGCTAAATAACGGTCAGAATTAACAGCCCTTTGTTTATCCTAATTACATTAATCAATTAGAAAATGTGAAAAAAAAAAGGAAAATTACTACCAGCAGAGCAGGATTCATGGTAGCAGGGATAGAGGTGAAGGCTTGTTAGCCTCTTGGCTACACAGAAACAAATCACATCCTGTTTTTTTACACTTCTGACAAGTGGACTAATTCACAACATCTGGCAAGTAAACAACAATTCATTGCTATGCCACCACTATGCCTGCAGTTCAACGCAGTCAGGGGAAAGGGAGTTTTTCTGCCCAGCTGTGGGCAGAGTCTTAGGTTTTGTGCAGTCTCAAGACCACATCTTCTGCTTGTCTGTCTAGAATACAATGCAAACCATCTTCTCAAAAGGATAGAGTTCATATTTTTTTATGCTGCTATTCCACTGTTTCTAACATAAGTATTGTCTCTCAAGGAGAGGAAATAGTATACCAGAATGAATGAAAAAGTAATTTCTCTGCCTTTAAGATTTCTTGTACAGGTTGAGATTACCAGAAAATTATTTCCCACCTTCTCACATCTACACTTGTAATAGCATAGAAGAGGCAACATGAATACACAGACAATTATGAGAAGCAGCACTGAGGATTGACCTGATATTTGTGGTGTCCAGGGGAACAGTCCTCGCCTCCCTTTTGCCAGGTCCACTGAAGTACAGAGATTTTCCATCGCTGAGCACACCACAGCCTGTCCCAACCTGACCTCCTGTTATCTTGTACCAGAGAGGGCTTAGCTTCCTCTCAAACCTGTCGAACATCTCACTGTGGTTAGGCACATTAGACACACAGGTTCCATGTGATGCTTCAAGAAAAAAAATAAATATGGGAGATGCTTTGGTGAAACTGTGCTGAACAGAGTAAAGGTCAGATACAGTACATTGTCAGACAGTTCTGTTGCATCCACATATGAGAAAGTACTGGGCTTTTCTAAAATACCCTGATGACAGGATTGTACCTTTTTAAAACCGCTTTACTAATATTCATAGGCAGAATAAGCCCTCTTCCTCTAAACTCTAAGATGGCTTATTTCACTAGGTGAAAACCAGCTATGCTTTATGTTGATAAGACATTTTAAGTAAACAGAAAAATATTATCCTTTTATTTAATTTTAAACAAATTGAACAAAAGATGTTAGTTTATTGCTTTGTTGGTATAGAGGGTTGAAAAGAGTGCAGCATGCGACTGCTTGTGTCAATCACTGATTTTTTTTCATTGGGTTTGTTGAGGGTTTTTTTTGTATTTCAGCATAAAAGCTCCTGAAACCACAAGTGAGCAGAATTTTCCACAGAAGGGCCTGTCAGAACATATGTTCCCTCCTGGTCCCATGCCATCTGATGGCCATGGGACTCAAAACCAGCAGCAATATTTTTGAAGATCATCCAAAGGCTTTTAAGCAGAATTTTTAGTTTATAATCTTTTATTTTGTTTTCCCTTTCATCACTAGTCCCTTTCCATTCATACAGATCATGATGTTCAAAGATTGTAGTTTCTAGAAACATCACCGGTGTCCCCTGACTTCAGCTGCTCTGTTTTGCCTGTGTTGAATTTTATTTAACAAAATGAAAAGATTCTTGCTGGCAACCCATGAAATTTATGTCATCATATATTTTTCCAGAATATCAGAGAGGAAAAACAAGATGCTGGATTTACAGCTTTAACTCAGACAATGCTTACTGTAATCCCATGTAAAAAGGATTGTCTTACCTGTGTAGCCCAGGTCACAGAAGCAGACCCCTGAGACACAGTCCCCATGACCGTTGCAGTAGTTGGGGCAAGGCTCAGAAATGTAAACACCATCTAAGCCGAAAGGAGGCACACTCTTGTGGGAGCTGCTCTCCTGGATCCAGCGGAATCGAGTCTTACTGTAGAGAAACAACGATGAAGGACATGACTATTCCCAGCTTCAATATCCACTGCTCCTTGTTCAAGATTAAAAGGAGCTTTTCCTAAGTTAGCCACTTGCAAATAAGATGCAAATGGCTGCCTGCAAAATATTTCTGACATCCTACATTTTGTGCAACTTCACTAAAGGATATTTTTTTCCAGATTTTTTGGATGTATTTTGACTTCCTCTATTTCTCTGTCCTGTATCCATTGCACTGTGATGCAAAGTACAGATACATGGTTTTATCAACAAGAGTGAATGATTAGACGTGACTCTGAAGGTGCCTTTCACTACTCAGTTCAACCTGAACTGCTAATTATGTATTGAAATCCCAGAACTCCATTTCTCACAGTATTTATGAAAGGAACTCAGTAATGGCAGTGATGCAGAGTTTGTTATGGGATTGTATAATTTTGAGTACAAAACCTTCAAGTAAATTGGATGCAAGAAAAATCATCCACTTCCTACAAATAATAGCAAATAACATGTCCTACAGGACATGTGGACAGAATTACTAAGTTTCTATTCTTGGATGACAACATGAAATTCCTGGAAAACAGTGATCTAATCCTTAACTTGTGTAACTGAAACTGTTCCAGGAACTTCAGTGAGCCTACACTAAGTTACTCCAGCTGACCCCCTGCGTGGGAAATTTGTTGAAGAAAACATATTTTGGTTATTAATTTTCACTCTTTAACTTTTAGCTAAATCATTTTATAGGAGTTCCAGAGAGGGGAACAGATTTAAAATCTCATTACCAATCCAATGGATTAACTAAGATCCTCCTTGCTACTCTGCTTAAAATATAATAAACCTATTGCTTTTTTTCTACTATTCACTGGGATTTGGTAGGTAGGTGATCATTGTGCTAGTGCTCTGTACCAACTGATAAAATGGGATGCTCTCTGAATAACCCATGAATCATGATTTCCAAAATGACCCACAACGAGTTCAGTTTTCGACATACTGAGACCCTCATTGTACGCACAATACTTACATTTTTAATGTGTTAGCATGAACTTCTTATTCCTGATCACATTACTGAACATAATGCCAAACAGATTGCTGCTATTGATTCTGCACTGCTTGTTTTGGGTAAATCAAATCAGCTGGTGTCAGATCTGTGCAATTTGGCACCTGCTTTTATTGCCTAATTACTGAAGAAAAGACAAACTTGTTACGGTACATGCTGCTATTGCAACTCCTTGAGGCAAAGGCACCAGCTCCCTGCTCCACAATATGCCACATACTCAAAATCTGTGCCAGGGCTTGAGGATGAGGAGCCCACAGCAGGAGAATGGGGCGGAAACCCAGGGGCAGCACTAGAGCAGCTGTCTGGGGGAAGAGACTGGAGGCAGCCAGGGCATGGCCAGGGCTCAGGACTGGCTGCCGGCTGCACTGGCAGTGCAGGCAGCAAATCAGACCGGGGAGGTTTACTGATAGGGTTAGACAGCAAGCAAAGGGAGTGATAAACTTCAGCCAAACCCAAGGAAGATTGTGAAAAGCCTCCTGATTTCAAGGGTTATTTGTGTCTTCCACTGTCTGATGTTTTTGCATCTGTATTAACGTGATGCTGAGGTCGTGCTCGCAGATGAGCACACCTATCAGTCCTATCTCCTTTGGCTTCAGCTGTCCCAGCTGCTTTCAATGACACAGCACATTATGCAGCAGCTCAAATATCCTTCTAGGGTTTCTTTGCTCAGTGGTAACTATAAAAGTAATCCTGCTCAAATGGCTTAGTTGATTCAAGTGACTTATCACTCTCTTGCTGGTGCCTCTGACTTAACTGATATGCATAAAGACAGACAGCACCATGATGAAGAGATTGATGTCAAATTAAAATGTTCTAGGTTCCTTGTTGCTTTGTAATTTAATTTTATATACCATTCTGACACCTTTAAAATGGAAAGCTTCTTCCTGTTTTGGAGAGCACAGTATATTTTTCCCAGATCTGCTGATTTTTAACACCACTTTTATTCACAGCTTGCAACTTTGTCCTAAGGTAGCATCAAAGAAGAGGCAGCTAATTCACAGGTACCACTGGCATCACTGTTTTACAATGTACAGTACCTGGCTGCAAGTGACCTGGGGATAACAATAGTAATTCTTGTCCAGTCCTCAAAGTCTCCTGTGTGATACACGGTTGGCTCACTCAGCTCCCGGGAGCTTCCCTCACATCCTTTAGTGCCTGGAGATGCAGGGTAGCAGCCCTCCTTCACGAGCGACCAGAAGAGCCCAGCATCATGCGAGTACTGAAGCAGAACAGGAGCAGAGCTGCTGTACTGGTTGGTGCAACCAATGTTCAGCTGCAAAAAAAGCAGAGCATCAGCTACAAGCTGAAGAAACCTGCACTGTTATTGGTATTTATTGACTGCAAACCACCTTTGACTTTTTGGTTTGGGAGGTTTAGCATTCTGAACACTTGCTTTGAACCCTGCTGGCAAGCAGTGACCTATGCTTGGAGAATGTTTCCTACGTGTATATGACATTTCTCAGTAAAAATTCCCACTATCCCTTCATTAAGGTTGCTGAGATCAGCACAATGAAATATGCAAAGAATTTTTCAAAGGTCCTGGTGCATAGCAGGCCACAAACAATAAAATCTGTGCAGGCACCTACATGCCCAGGAGGAGTGGGAAGAGCTGTATCCTCTAGGACCCATCCCATCTGCAGTCCACCCAGTGAGCCCAGAGGATCAGCCTGGCTCCCAGGTCCCCTTGTCCGGGGCTGAAAAACCTGACCACAGTCTAGTCATTGTCCTCACAGGACAGATGTGTGTGAGTTGGCGCTGCAGTTTGGGCTCCCAGAATAGAGGAAAATTGGATGAAACAGAAAAGTGCATATTAAAATGTGCAATGAGAACGTAACCAAGACAAAAGTCAATTGCTGATTTGAAGTTTTCAGTTTCATTTTTCAAGCTATTAGAAAAATATTAGTTTTCATTATTTTATTGCAGAGATTTTACTGAAGCTGTAGAATGTAAAATGTAAAACAAAATCATTCATGAAAAATGAAATAATTTTGACAAATTATTGTCTCTGAGTTTGTCAATGTAAAATTATTCCAGGCAGCTATTTGAAATGGAAATTTCACAAACTCAGGAAAGCATTTAACCATGTGTTTAAAATTAAAGCATGCAAATAGGACTAACACATTTATGTGCAGGCCAGTTTAAAAGCTTTCCAAAAAAGACAGGAGTATAAATTCAGGCCTTAAATAATAGACTTTATAAAGAAGGACTTGCTCTTCTCTGATACATGTTGTTTATGCTTGGTATATTTATGTTACATTGCCAAGTGTTTCAGCATTGGAAGGTGTATGAAATAGTTTTAAGTATTGCTTTTTTAGACTAAGCCATTTTTGAAATGATGTTGGTCATCAAACCTACAGAATGGAGACTTAGTCACTAAAGTAGAGGAAAGTGGTGAGGAAGCAAATAGCATCTTTTCCAGCCTAAATGGTATTTATATATTGAAATGTTTTTGGGTTTTAGACAGTTTAAAGTATAAAACTACAAGCTCAGAAATTGTACTGCAATCCCTCAGTTTGTATAGCATTTCATTAGCATAACTTTTAGATGAAATGAGATTATTTTACAAATCTCATTATTTCTAACTAACTTTCCTATTTATGGAACTGTGGGAATTATATTTGAAAAGCTGCCTGTAAACATCTGATATCTTTAATAATTCCACTTGTAAATTATTCAGTGTCTGTATCCACCAATTATGTAAGGACCATGTATTTGTGGTGAGCTCATTAAAATTGCATTGCAACCAACCTCCAGAATTCACCAATGGGATTTCATTATAAACTCAATAAAATTTTGATTAGGGTTCAGAAACAAGAGCTTGTCAAAGCAAATACTCTTTCTTTGGAGCTCATATTCTGATGTATTGTCAGACCACTGAAATTTTTGTAAGCCCTTTAAAGAACAGAGTGCTAATTGGAGCCTATATTCATTGACACAATAAAAGTAAATTATATGAAAAACCCATGCTGGAGTACAGAGCAGCTTGTAAGTCCTTAAATAGTTTAAAATATAAAAAATGTACACAAACCACACTGGTGCTTTTGTACTCATGGAGCCTCAGATGTGATAAATCCTTTTCCCTTAACAATGCAGTAGCATTTCCTAGGACCAGCTTGAATATGACTGTCACTTCAACCCACTTCTGAAATGTCTTGAAGAACAACAAGATTTAAAACTTCTCCAGAGGGGTAAAAAGGCTCCCCTGCACCGAGGTTTTGGCTATCCTTTTAGAAAGCAGCATGACAATTTATGCTGTATGAATTCATAGTTGTGCTCTTCACATCTTTTTATGCAATGGCATAATTTATCACCTTGTTTTGAACTGTAGCCCCAATGACATCTTGCAAGTGTTGACTAAGGGCAGTTTTACCAATATTCTGCAGGGATTTATGTTTAAGGAATACCTTGAACTGGAGGACGTATCCAGGCTTCAGAGTTAAATCTCGAGTCACTGCAAACCGGTCGCCATCTGATTTACCAAAGAGCATGGCAGAAGGGGTGGCAGAGCAGAAACTTTCATTTTTGGTCATCCCTTCATTGGCCAACATTAACCATACACTCAGCTGGTTCATAGGGTAATCAAATGCTGGCTTTTCATAAAAGTTCTGTAAGAAATGAAAAGGAAAGCAACAACAAGTACTATCACCTTGCAGTGTGACTTCAGAATAATTCCCCAAATGGTCCACTTTCAAATTCTGCAATTTGTATTTTCTGTCATTTTCAAAATATTGCAATATCCAAAATTTCTCCCTTGACTTTTTGAGGAGATACATAATTTCATCCTCTGTCAAAAAAATTAGGAGCCTGATGGTTTTGCGATAAAACTCAGGTTACTCCCACACAGAGAGTCACAGCTGCAAATACTACAGCTGTTTCCTTAAATACACACAGTATTTTCAAACAACATTATATTCAAAGAAAAGTCTACTAACAGAGAGGATGGTTCCTGTTTTGTGGGGATTCCCACAGCCTGCTCTTGCTTATTACCTGTGGTAAAGTGGGATTAACAACGGGAATGATGTGCTTCTGCTTCTCTGACAAAATGATGATGTCATCAATGGCCCACTGATCATACCCTTCCCCTGAAAACACAGGTTGCCACCAGCGAAACCTGGTGCAAGGCGTCTTGGCTGCAGCCGGCAGCTCCAGATAGACAAACCTGAAGAACATAAATTCAGCAGAACTTTAGGGAACACAGTTTGTAAAGAAATGGGAGAAATGACACTGAACAGGGAAAAGAGGCAGGAAAGTCAGTATCTTATATGTAGAAGTCATCAGAAATCTTTTACATATCTGGATACCTATTTAGACATTGCATATCAAGAAGCCTGCTTTGTCCTTCTTGTCTGTGGAGAACGTGACCTCTTTAAGACAAGGGCTATTTTTTACTCTCTATTACTATATTGCCTAGCACAATAATGAATTGATTTGAACTCTTCAGCTTTGAATTAAACTGTTCAGCTGATCCATGTTCAGTAAGTCTTAATGTTCTGGTGCCAGCAAGTAATAGTGAAATTTTGCTGGCAAAATTAATTTCTCATTCTCTTCTGCCGGTTGAGACTATTTGTAGACAAAAGCATCCTTCTATTACAATGCAATAGATTATGTAGCAGAGTTTTCTGCTGTGGATAAAAATATTTCATCCCTCCTATATGGGGTTTCATAAAAGAACTTTAGGTCTTTGCAGATAGTTTACTTTATGTTCAACTTAGGAAATACCTTACAAAAATTATGTTAAATAAAAGTTAAAGTTTCAAACCTAATCATACTTATGTTAAAAAAGTACAATAATTAGTTACTTGTTCAGTCCTATTTCAGACAGCTTATGTATATGCATTTATACATATATTCTTTTCAGTACTCTTTCTTTATACCACATTATTTTGTAGCACAGACCCTGCTTCACTTGCTGGTTAGGCAGAGAGAGGTGGAAAAAATGTTCAGAGATACAGGGAACCTGTTTTTCCAGAGGTTTCCTAGATTTCTGTGTTGTAAAATAAGGAATTGGAAAATAAGATCTGGACCCCATTTGAAGCAGCAGAAAAATAAATATGCATAGCTATATTCAGTAAGGACCATCGCTTGGTTACTTGAGGGGCAAATGTTTTGTCTAAAAATAATGTATTGGATAGTCCAGTGATGAAGGTTTCAGTATGTAGCTTCTTTGTTGGATGTGTCCTGTAGTAGAGGCTAAACCACCCGCCTAGTGGAAGAAGGGAAGGAGGTGGATGTAGTTTTTCTGGATTTTGGTAAGGCTTTTGATACTGTCCCTCACAGCATCCTTATGGACAAGTTGTCCAACTGTGGGATGAGCGGGTTCACAGTGTACTGGGTGAAGAATTGGCTGAAGAGCAGAGCTCAAAGGGTTGTGGTGAATGGGGCTTCATCTGGCTGGCAACCATTCACCAGTGATGTTCCTCAGGGTTCAATTCTAGAGCCAGTCCTATTCAATATATTTATCAGTGATCTGGATGCCAGAGTTGAATGCACCATTAGCAAGTTTGTTGATGATACCTAACTGGGTGGTGCTGTTGACAAGAGGCCTTGCAGAGAGATCTAGATTGATTGGAGCATTGGGCTATGATTAATGGGATGAAATTAAGTCAAAATGCTGAATTCTGCACCTAAGATGGAGCAATGCCAGGCACAGGTATAAATTGAGAGAGGAGTGACTGGAGAGCAGCCCTGCAGAAAGGGGTCTGGGGGTGCTGTTCGGCAGCAGGCTCAATATAAGTCAGCAGTGTGCCCTGGCAGCCAAGAGGGCAAACCGCATCCTGGGGTGCATCAAACACACCATAACCAGCTGGTCAAAAGAGGTGATTATCCTGCTGTAGTCAGCATTGGTGCGACCTCACTTGGAGTACTGTGTGCAGTTCTGGGCCCCACAATTTAAGAAGGATGTGAGGTCCCTGAATGCATTCAGAAGAGGGCAACAAAGTTGGTGAAAGGGCTAGGAGGAATGATCTGTGAGGAGCGGCTAAGGACTTTGGGCTTGTCTAGTTTGGAGAAAAGGAGGCTGAGGGGCAACCTCATTGCTCTCTACAGCTTCCTGAGGGGGAAGTTGGAGAGGGAGGTGATGAGCTCTTCTCCCTGGTATCCAGTGAGAGGACATGTGGGAATGGTTCAAGGCTGCACCAGGAGAGGTTTAGACTGGACATTCTTTATCGACAGGGTGGTCAAACACTGGAACAGCCTTTCTAGAGAGGTGGTCAATGCCCCAAGTCTGTCAGTGTTTAAGAGGCATTTGGACAATGCCCTTAACAATGCGCTTTAACTTTTTGTCAGCCGTGAAGTGGTCAGGCAGTCGGACTAGATGATCGTTGTAGGTCCCTTCCAACTATTCTATTCTATTCTATTCTATTCTATTCTATTCTATTCTATTCTATTCTATTCTATTCTATTCTATTCTATTCTATTCTATTCTATTCTATTCTATTCTATTCTATTCTATTCTATTCTCAATGGTTTTATACTTCTAAGTGCCTAGATCAAATTTAGAAAAGGACAGTTTGCTGAGTTACAGAAGCCCTTCTGAAAACATTGTTCATTGCAATGCAAAATGTCAAGATGGGAAGATAAAGTTATTTACATACTGAAAGACATGAACTACAGGTAATAGAAATCATATTAATACCTATGCAGACAAATGCAATTTAAATTTTCACTGACAAGCTATCTTACAGCAAATTTGAAATGCTGAACATGATTTCTTCTCCTCCTTAAATATTTCTTTAAAGGAGTTTTTGTTGTATGTGACATTAATACATGTTCATTAGATCTGAAAGCAGTCAGAGGAAATAACAGATTTTTACACCTCTTTTGGGCAAGTTCGGTATATGCTTGCTAATGTTTTGAAGATATTAGCATTTTAGTCATGTTTCACATGGGACGCGAGTGATTAGAAACTTTATATTTTACTTCAGTTTTTTTAAGGCCCACCTTCATTAGATTTTTCCTTCCTAGTGACAGGAGTTTCTGTGGCAACCTGGAAAAGTTTCCATGTAATGATGGCTTTTAAGCATTATAACTTGAAAATATTATTCATGTTTTCATAAATTGAGAAATAATGTTTTTTTAAAGAGCTGATGCAGTATGGATTTAATTTAGATCAAAATTATACCTGGGTTTGCTGAAGTCAGAGAAATACATTTCTGCTAGTAGCTGCCAGTTGATACCGCCGTTATTGCTGTACTGCAGCAGCACACCTTCTTCTCTGCTGTCTGGTTTATTGCATGAAGAACTGTCTCCTCCTATCTGGATGTAAAACTGGACAAAATCCACCCAGGTTGTGTCCAAATCCCAGCTTACCAACTGTCTTTTTCCAGCCTACAATACAAAAAACAAAGGGGCAATAATAATATTAAATATGACACCTTCACTATGAATAGACATATTTAAAGTTCAATACAGGTGAATATTTCATAGAAAATTGCACAACACAGAGGACATTGTGTTAACATGACATTTTTTTGTCTTTCAGACAACGAATCTGCTTGACCATCCTTTATGTCTTAATCACCCTGGTGGGATCTCACAAGAGTTTTTGTTTCTAGATTTCAACACAAAATGCGACTTCACAACACAATTTCCACACAACTATTTCATCTCATGCCTTCAAGGTCCCAAGTGCCTTCAAACCTGGTGCCAAACTAAGTGCCTATCCTGAACCAACCGGGACTAAATTTTTAAGTATTCAGCTCTTTATTGATAAAGCATAAATCAGTAAAAGGACATTTCTGAAGTCTCATTTCCCCAGTCAAATCTTGCACTGTATAGGGTTACCTGATCATCTGAAATTATAGCCCCTATAATACCTGCTTTTTGAAGCCCATCTCCTACACAAGAACAAGGGAGTGGCATTTTCTCTTTATGCCTCACCTGAGTAGGTTTTGTTCCTACACAAAACTATGCTCTTTTCCTAGTAAGTGTGGTAAATAAGAAGTCTCTCAACTAAAACTTGTGGATTTGGTTTCAGGTTTACCTAAGCATAGCTGAAAGAAAAAAATAGCATCATAAAATTTAGTGAACAGCTTTTCCAAGGATGTTTTTGAGCTCTAGCAGGAAACAGCTCTTGGACATCTACGCTGTGGTCAAAATGCTCACTTTGTGCATGTTGGCAAAGGAAGACAAAGCATATTCAGCTAAAAAAAGCTTTAAGGTTTAAGAACCTTTTATTGTGATTGGAATTACCCCATTCTCCTCTTACTCTTGTGCCCTGGTGCTTGAGGGCTGAGGTTGTGGGCTTGTATATCAACAAGCCTAGAAGATGCAGATATGTGATATGAAGCTGCCCATGGTGAGGCAGGACACAGGGTGACAGCAATGTCCCCACCGAGTTGCCCCACACCTGACACAACCCTGCCCCAGCAGAGCATTGTGCTGCCACAAGCTTTTACAGGTAGGGCAAATATGTGTAGCTGGAGGGAGGATGCAGGGATCATATTTCTGCATTCATTAAAAGTAGCTGCAACCTGGCACCAGCCCCCAAAATGGAGCAGAACTGGCAACACGCCTACTATTTCTAATTCCCTAAAAAGTCATGGGTTCCTGTCCATCTCCAAACATAAAAAAGTATCAAACAGGAAAACCTGGGCTAAATTATATAATGATGCCTGTTTTAAGTAATATTTATGCTTTCCTCTGTCTCACTTGTACATTGACAATCCTTCTGACAAATTTCCAGACAAATTTGAGATAAGCAAGTGAGGTGATCTAGCTGGACATAAGTAATAAGATTTATGAGCTGAGATTTAAAATATCATCTGTGTTTTTTAATAAGATGATAGATGAATTTAAATCCCATGCCGCTCATCATCTCTTTCCTCTTTCTATCCAGGTAAGGGTAAACTCACACAGATAAATGTCTATTGCTTTTTTTCTCAGAATATTTCACTTTGCTGGTGTTACAGCCTGGGTCCATAGCTCATTTGTAGACTTTACCAAATAGGCCACATCACACTGCTAGACTAATACCTGGAAGCTGAATGCTTGTGTTTTTGAAACTTGGTTAGCCTGCACCACTGATGACAACTAAAACCTGTGAAGAATCCTTTGACCCTCAAAAAGCTCATTTAGAATACAGTCATACTGATTTGGTCTTCAATTATGCTTGCTGTTTTTGTTTATTTGGTGGTTTATCCCCAGCTGAGCAAAGCCCTCCTGGATGGTGCCATGAGAGTGATATGGGCTCAGTCTTGGGTGCAGCCCTGAGCTTCCTGGTGCAGCTTCACATGGCTAATATTGGCCAAGGTGACACTGATAATCTCTTGGTAGTTTGCTTTCACAGCTTCACTTGGAGACCCATGGGAATTTGAAATTATCAACATCAAATCAAACTGATGATGGATAATAAAGATGCAAAAACCCTTGCTTCCCCATGGGCAGGTGTGTCCCAGCTGGCTGAGGGCATCCAACGTACTGACCTGCAGTGGGTCAAGCTCTAGCTGTAAATCTATTCTAGGTGGGTTTTCATATCTACACCCCACAGCAGCTCTGCCTGCCAAAGAGTTAACCACAGAACCAGGTTAATTGAGAAAGGGCACAAGTGACATAAAACCTCAGAGGAATTGCAGGGGCTAATTGAAAGAGCTCTGTATTGCAAACACACCTACAATTGTTGTAAAACAGAAGATAGAGGGTCAGCAGAACAAAGCCAACATTAATTCTGGTACCAGTAATTGATTATGGCAGTAAACATTAGACATTCAAATAAAAAGTGGCTATTTCAGCAAATGAAAAGAAATAGAGCCTGTGAATATGAGCTCCCAAAACAATACAGAACTGTTAGGCAACTATAAAAATATTTTTTTATTATCCACCAGCATGGCCACTAGATGCCTTGAAAAAGATCTAACCAGAAATTAAATAAACCACCTTCTGTTGACGGCACACAGATTGCTACTACTCAAGAAATGAATGATAACCTAACCCTTAGAGATCAATAGAAAGAAGCCAAGAATTTCTAAATGAGTTTTTCACTCCTCCTTAGCAGAAATCAGAAGAAAGATCATAGCAGGTTAATTCTAATTTAGAAACTACTTTTGAGAAACTTGGCATAAGGAACTGAGCCAGAAGGAAAACATCTAACAGAGAAGACAATTATATTAAAAAATCCAATTATCACAATTAGCTAGTTATACTGATTGGTCTATTATGAAATTTCCAGTGCAGAGCTGCATTTCCAGGGGAGCTGGATGTGAGACTATGTAGGAGTGCTGAAAATTATTTGATGGGTTAGATTTTTGTAATGAGGTAAACAACACACAATTATACAGCGTTGCATATTGGGTTATTCTTCTGGGACTAATCTGGCTCTCATGACAGCAGTGGCAGTTTGATCAAACCTTTAAAAGAGAAGCACATAGCTGCATTTATACTCTTCCTTTCAATTATGAACAAACCAAAACCCAGTACTAGACCCGAGGAGCAACAATAAAAAATAAATCTGTGATTACAACCCATAATCTTACATCTGGTGATAAAGACCTCTTTTTATTTTAGTTATAATTGCTATTAATTAGCAGAATTCCCTATATCTCTTTCCTGCTCTATTATTTTTGTCTGTAAAGCATCCAAGTTATACAAAAGAGTATCCTCCTACAGGCTAACCACTTTCTAAAAGTCTGGAGGGTTTGTTTTTTCACTAGTTTTGGTCCTGTGACCTCAGATTACGCTGCTTGTCCCCTGGAAAGCCAACCTTTCTCCATCCCTCACCCAGAACAGTACAGAACAAACAAATGGGAGCTGCTGGATACTGATAAAGAATTGAGTCTTGAAACAGAAAATGCACAATTAAGACAGTATGAATGTACATACTTCCCAGCACACTGGCAATTTAGTTCCTTCCATTACATCTGTTTTTTCTTGAGTACATAATGCATGTGTCTTTTCCTATCTCTTTTGATTGCTTTGTTCTTTACCTGCAGAGCACAGCTGTGCTGTTTAATGCACTTCTTGTATTGTGTGCAGCTTTCTGCCACCTTTCTTTTCATTGCCATACAACCACATCATGCTCCGTTCAAACCCACAGTACGTGCCTTTCTCAGTCTCCCATCCCTCATTAGTACCTTGCTGAAGTAGAGTGAGGAGCCAGATGAGATGACCCCACAGCCTTCTTCAGGCTTGACGATCTCTCCCCCAATAATTTCCTGCCACTCTGTCTTCAGGCTGTCTGGGTTCTCAAAATCAGACATGATGGTCGAAGGAAGGGGATTTTCAGGCTGACATTCAGTACCCCGAAACCCTGAGTCACACCTGGAAGGAAGCGTAAATGTGACAAGCTTTTAAAGACTTTATTTGACACTGACCTTTTAAAATTAGATGTGAAATTACAAATCATTCTGGGATTGGAATTTTTGATCCTGGAAACAAACTAGAATAACTGATAATGGAAAAAAGTTATATCTTATTTATAAAAAAAACCCTGTGGGGTCCAGAATGTTTGAAGCTAGCAGGCAGTAGTCTGTGCCCTTGGTATTGCACCTGGTCTGACAGCAGTTGCCAAGCAGTGCTGAGCTGATCCCTGGTGTCCCTCTGACCCAGTGAAACAGCTCCAGCACTGAGCCGGTCCCTGGGGTCCTTGTGCAAAGGGCTGGAGGACCCACAAGGACACCTGCAGCAGGGCAGCCGTGTCACTGAAAGCTCTTTCAGTGCCTGGACCTGCCAAGGGTATGGATTCTTGACAGAGAGGTTGGCGCAACCAGCTGCTAATGTTGCTTGAATGGTCTAATCCCCCTTTTATTTTTTAATGTTTAACCTAAAAATAAGAACAACAGAAAAAAAAAAGTATGCAAAATAATAGGATACCCGAAGTATTAGAAGACCATTGGTTAAGAGGAACTGGCAAATGCTTTATACCTGCAAACGCCGTGGTCACACCAGCCGTGTCCGCTGCACATGTTGGGACACTGCTGTCCGATGTAGATGTTGTCTAAGGCCCATTCGTCTTGGGCTGTGTAGTAGCACTGACTCCATCGGAAACGTGTGGCACTGGACCTTAGAACCAATAACAATGCTTTCATTTGTGATTCTTTACAGAACCGTAGGAAAAAAGATAAAATTCAACTATAAAAAATAAAGTTGATATTACAGTCACATACCCAGCCTGAAAAGACTGGCACAACTGAAGACAGATTTTTGTAAATGAACTGTCTAGATGATGCTACCTGCTGCACAGGACTATATGATGGACTTTGCAGTCATTAATGACATTTCCAAGGAAGGCTGACATCTCCACCACCCTCAAAACCAAGGCTGGAAAAGCAAATGAATCACAAGAAGAGTAATTTTTGTTGATGTTGAGCCTTTCCAAGCTGCCCTGCCAACCTGTGCACATCCAACAGGTTGCAGGAGTTGGCTAGCAGCAGCTCCCAGCTGGTGGGCGCAGGGACCTTCTACCTAATGCCCATGCCAAAATGAGATTAAGAAAAATATATTGCATGTGAAGTGAAACAAAGATGGTAAATCATTCATCGTGATGGAGCAGAAGAGGCTGTGCTGGCTGTGTGATAGGTTTGGGAAAAAAAGGGGTGGTGGGGTCAGTGTGGGCACTGAGGCTGGGTCTGTGGAGCTGTGGAGGGGATGGACAGAGAAAGCGAGGCTGACTGCAGATAATTAAAAATCAGACTTTAAACTGGGACAAGCCTGGGCCTGGCCAAGGGCTGACTGGGCGGGCTGAGGATGAGAAGCAGGAGGTTCCTACAAGCAGGAGATTCTTTCCTAGCTTGTTTCTAAGCCATATAGCTATGTTACGATGGCATGGGATATAATGTTGTTAACCTAATTTAAGATAAAAAGCCCTTTCCTCACCTTCCCACCCCCCAAAATTTATCTAGAATAAGACATATTAAAATGAGTATTGTAAAGGTGGCTGAGCCACCTGCTTGAATGTATAGAAGTGAAAAATTGATAGAGGAGGCCCGTGCAGCTAAAATGGACAGTATGGCAGAGCAGTTAACCATCCAGTCACATACTAGAAGCATACAAACAGTAGTTTAGAACACACTTGGAGAAATTTTTAAAATACCAATTTTGAATTTCTTTAAAAACCAAGTGAAGCTGCCCAACCCTTCTTGTCTGTTTTAAGTGTCTGCTTGATATTGCAAATACTGTAAACATTTTTACAGCATGCAGAACTAATCTGTGGGGGCAGATCTGCCGATTAAATACTCCCTTGGGATATAATGTATTGATGGGCTACATTACAAGAGCAATGAATTATCCATTAAAACTGCACAATACCAGTAATCTGCACATGAAGGACTTCTTAAGCTTGCATAGACACAATGGACAGTCAATATTCACCACAATTATCTACTGTTAGTTTTGGAGTGCTCTGAAGCCAGCACATCCCCTTGGTTGTGCTTATGTTCACAACAGAGCATCAATGGCACCTCGGAGACCCCTGACAGAGACTGTGTGCTTTGGAAAGAGTGGTAATGACTGGTGTTAACTCTCGTGTGTGCTGAGGAAAATAAAAATACTGAAACCAAAGGAAGGTATTAGAGCAGGCAACCCCCGTGCCCGCCTGACCTCCCAGCACAATAAAATTGTGTCATGTTGTTTGCCCAGGTGACAGGAGGGAGAGCATCTTGGCTGGGCTCCTCCAGTTTTCCTCAGTGAAGCTGTGTGGGTAGAGGTGGTGTGTGTGACTGCAGCCCAGGGGTATTTACAGCAAACTGGGGGGGGATTTACAATCATACAGGGGCAATTTTGCCATCCTGCAGAAGTCTTGTGGTGTTCAACAAGTGGTGGTGACCCCTGAACACAGCTCCTGGTGCTGCCTGGTGTGGTGTCAATGGCATTTCCTCAGCCGCTTGCCGGCCACTGCCAGGTGCAAACACCCCTGCAGGGTGGCTGTGTGGGTGCCTCATGGCTGGTTTTGGGGCACCAGGCTCACACCTGCCCTACACAAAGGGTGAAGAGAGTCCACTCATGGGTAATACCAAAGTACACCGCTGTGCCCAGGGGCTGTTCCCAGGGCTGGGCCTGCACTGCAAGGCGCAGAGCTGATACCAGGGCCGACAGTCCATGCTGGGGCTCACGTGTGTTTCACCTGAACAAAATGTTTCCCTGGACAGGTTCATCACCCCGCTCCTGATGCAGGACACTGCCACCCAGCCAGGTACAGAGCACAGAGCCACACGCGGCCACGGCGGCTCCATCTTCCTCCACAGGTCTCAGATGCTGGCTGCACGTCAAGCTAACAGTGGCTTCAGCCCCGCTTGTTACTTAGAAGTTCCCCCAGATGAATGCAGCCATGGCAGGAGATTTGTTTCCCTTATTTCGGGGGAGGGAAGATAGGGAGAAGTCGCATTGCTGTCTGGAGATGAACATGCGGCTGAAACGGAGGTGTGTGCATCAGCTGGCTGACTGGGGACGGTCCCCTGGGAGCCACATCCTAGCAAGCAGGGGTTATTTTTAGCTGCAGACAAAGAGAGCTCTCCTCTGGGGACAGCTTTACTGCTGCAGGAATCCTGTGGCCTGCAAGCTGCAGCAAGGCGAGGGGCTGCCCTCGCCTTCCCACACAGCCAGGTGGTCATGGGGCACCCACCGAAAGCAGGCCCACTGTCACATGGCTGTGAGTTTTCACAGATTCAGATTCCTCTCTGGGCAAGGGATAATGAGTGTTAGGCTGAATTGCAATTGCGAAAGCAACACAGCTGAAAAGCTGGTCCTACTCAGTTTCTGAAAGCTCTCCAAGGCTGCTCTGCACCTCAAGGTAACAACAGCTTAAGAGGATTATGCTGTTAAAAATGGTAATCAACAATTTAAAATACCCATGTTAATTAAGAAAAGAGAATAAGAAGCTGAGTGTCAGCTGCATTCTCAGTGATGAAATACTGGTTTTCTGGACAGTCACCATTTGGACACCTATTCAAATGGGAAGTGCAGTATAGGGGAGTTATGAAAGCATTTTATTACAAGCAAAATAAACCTCCCTAGTTCCTCATATTTCTACTCAGTTTGGTTTGGGTGTTTTGTTTTGGGTTTTTTGATGCTACTGGAAGACAATCTGGCTTTCTGATGACATTATATCCAAATCAGGTTGATGTCAAATAAAAGTCACTGGTTTTGCATGACGTTTTACATAAGCACAAGGAAATCATGTCCCAAATGTATTGTGAGTGAAATGATGTTCTTTCTGTTATAAAAATTTTCAGATATGCGAGTTGAATAAAATCATTGTCTTCTCTCCTGATATTAAAAACCCTAATGATCTAATGCAAATTTGTAGCTGATAAAATTCTATTTGCTACCTTCTGAGTTACCATAATTACATTTACCCAATTATCCTGAAACTCTCATTCAGTCATTAGGTGTTGATTTGTTTATGAAGTCAGCAACTGACAGCTGCTTGTATCTCATTAAGGCCTGTTCATATGTAAATGCCTCCCATAAAACTGAAATTAATTTTCATCAGTGTTAGAAATGTTCAGTTCAAGTACAATACAATTTCAGCAACCAGGTGCATACATTTCATTTCTCCAATACAAGTCTCACTGTTGCAGCAGATTTCCTAACATCCCAAATTTTGGATAACACAGAGACCTTGTAAACTAATGCTTGCCAGATGCAGAACATCTACAGATGTACAGAAATACCAGCACGCCCAGAAAGTTTTACAAGAGAAATAGGTGCTGTTAAGAGCAACTTTCCAGCTGCATGAGCACAGTACCACAGCCTGATGCTACCTACACACCCAAGGTGCAAACCCTCAGCAAAGAGCTGTGCATGCAGGGGTAAAAGCTCTGGCCATCATAGCGTGGCTGCGCAGGGGTGTGAGGGCATGTCATGGGCCAGAGCAAGGCTAATGAGACTTCAAGCCCTGGTCCTGAGTCCTCGTTTAGGTGGTTTGTTTCCCTGAGCAGTAAGCACAGGGCAGGCTGTGTATTTGGCAGCTCTTGTTGTGTTGGGCTGAGCCAGAAGGAGGGTCCCAAGTGCCCCCTTCCCCTCACCCCAGTTTTGGGAAGGTGGAAGACCTGGCTCTTCCCTCTGCACTGTTCTTCCTGGCCATCACTAAGTTTTTGCCCGTGGGTGGTTGTTGCAACAGAGTGTGGGTGGGGAAGGGAGAGGAGAGGGAGGGAGGGCATCCTGAAGAAGAGCCCTACAGAGCATATTCTCTACCAGGCCCCTGGGATGATGGTCTCTGTGTGGCCAGGCTGGCAGAGGAGCTCTGCACATCAATTATTCACCAGTAATCCCCAGGTTTGTAAAGGCAGAAGCTTGCCCTCTGTTAGTAAAGTGCTTTAAAAATGCAAAAAAATCCCCTCCCAATCTCAACCCAAAGGAGTGACCGAGCCCTCGGTCTGCTCCTTGACAGTGAAAAAGAGGGGAAAAACAGGGAAAGTGGCTGAAATGCATCTGGTGTGCTGGATTGCTTTTGGTGGGGAACAAGCAGCCATCCTTCCTCTTCACCCCAGTTACGCCATTGCACAACACAGTCATACTGAAAATGTGTTTTATGAAGAGCAAAGTAATGTTCAGTGGTAATTTGTACCTTAATTACAAACAAAACTCTGCTAACAGACAGGAATCCCTTCAGATAAAAGATAGACTGTGAAATATTTATGATTTGTGCGCAGCATAAAACAGGAACCGGGCTATTATTTCATCATAATTTCTCCCCATAGTCTTCTAAATTAAAATGGAATTATTTGTTTCTGTCACCTCATATGCTGAGGAAAATTACTATATCCTGAAGAAAAAAAGGCCCACAACGTTGGTATTATCATCAACTATACAGTGTATAATAATAACTTTGAGTACGGTATATATCTTATAAATGAATTTAAAAATAACAGCCTACTTTAGAGTATAACCTACAAAATTGCAGATACTTTTTAAACTCCTAACTGCCTATGTGAGCCACAGATTTTACAGCTGGTGGCACATAAAGCATGTAAGATTTAGTACTTTATAATCTAACTGCAAAGCAGTTGTTCATAGATTTACTTGTGCCATTTGGTATTATCCGACCTGATATGTTCTAAAGATTCAATATTTGCCCCTGATGTTTTGCCTGGAAATAGGAAATTCTGAATATTGGCTGTGCAGTAAAAATGGCCAGTGTGTTGAAAGAAGATATCATTGTGGGGTGTTGATATAAATAGGTTGTGGTGAGGCCATGGAGAGTGCAGAAGAATGATGAAGGACAGGGAAATACAATGATAACTTAATCTGAGCATGCTCTCATTGCAATTGCTGTGATGGATTCAGGTCAGACATAAGCAAAGTGTAACTCTAATTGGAATAATTTAATTCTCAAATGAAGGAAGCCTTGAAGATTATTGAGATTTATGACAACTTTTTATTTGTATGTTATTATAAAGTTTTAAAAATAAATAATGGAGGAAATCAGCTGTTAAATAAATAAAAATGTTAGAGCAGGCAAAATAAGTTTGATTACAATAAGATGAATAGGGTAGGGCTTTCTGATAATTTTTGTTGCTGTTTCTTGCAGAAGAGAATGTTATTTTTGAAGATATGCTATAAAAAGAATCAAGAGGTAAAAAATTCCCAGAAATGAATCATTGTTTATACAAGGCTTTGCTCTGAAGATGTAAACAATAAGGAATGTGCAAAATAAAAATTAACAATCCAAATAAAGCCTTCCTCCAGTGGGGCATTTACAGACAAGTGCCACTATTTTTGAAAAGGTTTGAACTTTATTAGAAGAGTCACAGTATGCATTAAAAACAATCCTAAACAATAGTTTCTGGTGACTTCACCAATGTTTCACTCCCTAATTATGTAAGGAAGGCATTTTATGTTAAATACCTGCAACAGGGTCAATGCTGGTACCCTGGCACCCACTGGGTTGAATATGATCTACAGAATACTTGATCTTTGTCATAGCAATTTAAAAGTAGATTAACTATCTTCACCCACAACCCCCACCCACCCACCCCACCCCCCAAAAAAATTAAAAAGAAGAAATAAATGCTCACCAAGTCTTCTGTGGTAAAAGGACGGTGATTCTCCTCCACTGAGTAAATTCGCTGGAGTGGTAGATACTTGCTGATGTAAACTCCTGACAGCTCGGCATACTCGGAAGACATTCCTTGAAGTAAAACATTTCAAAACCAGATTTAATGTTGATAAACAATTAGAAACAGCAAGGGTTAAACATTCACAGAACCAGGAGCTTGCCTGGGTCCAGGTGTTGGAGTGGAAGACCCAGAAGCAGAAAAATCCTGGCATGATGTAGAGAAATTTCTCAGAAAACTAACAGTAGTACATTTAAGGATAGGAGAAAGCCACATGACTCATTTAAAGCGTTTAGCATTAATGACTAGTAATGGTTTGTCTTCCTCCATGAGAATGTCTAGCTCTTTTTTTTTACTATTCTCACCCCAGAATGTAGCGCTGTCTATGAAGTCTACAAGCCCACTACGGAATAAGTCTATGAAAGTGACTTCCAGACCATTCTCCCAGTCATTTTAGAGACCTACTTGAAAGCCCTTGCCTGGGGATGCTGGCTCCCCCCACTCCCTCCATCTGCAGTGGGGAGCAGCAGTAGGAACAGACAGAGCCACAACCATGGTCTACTGAAGTTGCCTTCAGAGGCCCTTACCATGCTCTGCAGCTGTAATACCTTTGACACCTACATTAAGTGGTGTAAACTCCCCCTTTCTGCTTCTATGATTCTTACTGCATTTAACTCAGATTAGTAGAGAGGCCTGTTCCTCAAATTTTCTTCTTTTCAGAAAATCTGATCATTATAATGTCTTTTTTATATTAAATATAAATGAAGTCCATTATCCAAGCCTCTTACTGTTTTCTAGACCTGCCTTCACAGGTTACTCCATTTTTCTGCGTTATTCCATTCATTTATTTATGTATTGCCAGAACAGAACTCGAAACTTCTGTGCTATGGTTTTGATGAGGTATTAATAAAGTGCTTCAATGTTATCACCAGCCTGTGTGTACCTTTTCTAGCTACCCATTCAGAGAGTCCCTTCTGCCACTACTGCCACAGCACAGGTCCTCCTGACCATCCCCACCTCTCCAAGAGTCTCTCATTGTTCGCTGCTGTGCTCATCCCCTGTGGGGTGTCAGGCAAGAGGGGGACCTTTGGGGCACACACCTGCCTATGCAAGTAGCCTACTTTGACTGCTCTGAAACTAATAATAAAGCACTGATTCTCTACAGTATTTGAAGCAATTAAGAATATTTATATAGTTAAATTATATAGTAATAGTTATATATTAAATATGAAGAAGGGCAGAATATATTATTTTACAGAAAAATTTATTGCTCAAATATCTTAGAGCACTAAATGGAGATCTGAGAGCTTATTCTGCTTTGGTTTTTTTCAGCACATTTTCTAAAGGCTTAGTTTCCTTCCCAGCAATTTTCAATCATTTTTCGTTGATTCATCTCCCCTAAAAGATCTTACAAAACAGGATCTGATCAGTGCTTGCAAAGCAAACAAAACTTTCAAACATTTTAATTAATTAGTGTTTTGTGTATTTGCCAGATTACATCCTTGAAATATACTACAAATAGCCTTCTCTATTACTCTTTTATCACAGCAACATGGGTGCTGTGAGAAATTTACTTGGCTGCAAGTTCTTTTCTCTGAACTCAGCTCCACTGAGAGAGGAAAGAAGCACTAAAATCTGAAGGCAACTGATCTTCCATTGATGGCAAGGACAAACCCCAAACACCAACCACTAGGAACTATTCTTGGACACCATGATGTTGCCTGGAAGGTATAAAAGACATGAACACCGTTTGAAATACAATTCCTCTGAATTCTGTTTAAGGTAAGGAAGCATTACTTGGATTTGCAGTTCAAAAATTCAGTTGTTGCCATTTCTCTACTCTGCCCACCAAAGTAAACATGGTGAAATACAACAGGGCAAAAGGTAACAGGACAATGCTTTCATTGCTCATAGAAGATGTGGGACTAAACGTTTAAATCTCTCCGTGAACCTACAGAGCAGGCAGTGAAAAGACACCAGGACAAGTTCCCTGACAGCCTCTGAACCTACTTAGAGGCAGCCAAAGGACCTTGGTTAGTTCACCCTGAGGCCAGGGAAAGTCCAGCTTGCCATCTAAGAGCGAAAACAAAAGCACAAATTATGGCCAAATGCACTATTCGCATTTGTGCTGAGACAGGGCTGAGCCACATGGGGAAATAGCAGCCAACACTGCTATTTGCACTTCTAGCAGAGACAGGGAAACAGCCGGTCATTATGGCCCTGGACTGTGTTTGAACCAGGGATGGGGGATGAAAGGCTCTACATTACAATCCCCTGAAGGCATACGCTTTCCATTTATGAAATGGCTGCGCACAAGGTCAGAAAGAATTTCTATCCATTTAAATTCCAGGAAACAGTAGATGCATTTTGCTTTGAAAAAGAAAGCAATAGCACAGGAAAGATCTCAGCCATTACTCTGTAGCTCTCTGTAACTGTGACCCAGTTCTTTTCTCAGCCTTGGTCCATCCCTGTCACAATTTTGTGTTTCAGGCTCTCAGATACCTTTCTTCCACATATCACGAAGAACAGTGGAAATACTTCTATTAGTTATTTTGACTGATTCCAACTGAGAATTTCTTTATAGAAAGGGGAATGAGGAAAACATCTTCCTTTGTTCAGTGCCACAGGTATATTTCAGATAATCTTTGTATAAGCAGAGCTTATGGAAGACAAAGGTCCTCTCTGCCAGCCTCACCTCCTGAACAAGATGCCACGTGAGGCCATGGTTGGTGGAGTAGTCCAGTTTCACCTGGTTGTCCATATGGGGAGTAAACGCCTGACCACAGCCCATCACCAAGTTGAACTGTATCATATATGAAGCTCCGATCTGCATAGATTGGGTCTCCACATAGCGCATGCTAGAAGCTAACTTCGAATCTCCTGTAAAACTGATAGATGTAAGGAAAGAATCAGGATCCATCCACAAAATAATTCAGAAGGGAACATTATGAATGGTTCTGGGTTAAAGACAGTGATGCTTCTTTCTTTGTTCTGCTGATTGGCACATGGGATGAGACCACACACAGGAGTATCTTTTTGTTGGTACTTCTGCAAATTACCAGGAAGACCTTGATGTATCCCAGAGTGGGAAACACTGAATTATTCTGTTAGTTCTTACTATATGCTCTTTGTATTAAGGATCAAGTTAGGATCAAGCAAAGGATAATGTACAGAAAAAACAACATAAAGAAAGTTCATTCCCCAGGAGTGTTCATTGCCTAAGGTCATATCACAGTAACAGCTGTAATTTCATTCAAACATTGGACAGTAAAGATACACTACATTTAGTTTAAAATATTCTTATTACATAGACTTTTCATTCCATTGATTTTCAAGTGATTCTATATGCAATGCATTCACTGACTTTTGACTGTGTTTCAGAATTAATATCACCTATCTTCAGCTTCTTTTCTGCAGGAAGTACTGATATAAGAGGTATATTATCCAGTGGGTTGGATAAGATAATTTTGTCAGTAGTAATGTTTGGAACACATGAAGCCTTATATACGATACAAGGTATCCAGTTATCACATATATGGTACACAATCTATAGTTTGAAATTACAAGTTTTTTTCAGTTTAAATGCAGGTTTTTCTTCTATGCACTATTCAAAAGGAAAAAAAAATTGAATGCAAGAGAGGTATAAGGACAAAGTAATAACAACTTAAACTTTCAATCCTGCACACTAGCCTTCAAAACAGAATGTTTTTAAGTAAGTTCAAATAGAATGAAAATTGCCTTCCTCTCCTTAGTTTGAGTTGTTTAGTTAGTGTCTTCAGAAGTACTCTGGTCCTTTCAGCTTCAACATTTTCTACAACTGTTCTTAAATGTAAAAAATTTAGGATAGGGATTGCATCTTTTTAAAGAAAATCACTGCAAATCATCATGCAAAAATAAAAATCTGCCTTCGGTACAGTGGTGATGAAGAGAATAATCTAGTTCAAGTTTGCCCTTATGGTAGAGTAAGTTACACTTTATCATCTTAAATAAGAAATCCTAATCTTTCAATACCATACAGTAAAAGATATTAACTTCTACCCCTGTAAAATTCAAGGTCATGACAAAGTCAGTGTAAGGACTAGGAATACAAGTCAGCACTACTTAACACTCTTTTAAACTAATTCACTGACCCATACTGTTTTCTACAGTGTCCTTTCCACAGAGAGCAGTTATGCCATAAATGTCAGCATCCTACCTTAAAGCTTTGAAAGAAATTACTGAAAACTGACATTAGTTTTGTCATTATCAAATTCCTGTTACTTGGCACCAGCTAAGATCCAGGCTTCTTTTTACTCTCTGACCTTGCACTGTGTGACTTCATTTCCTAAAGAATGATACAACTTATGGCACCATATGAAACTACCCAGTCTACATCGATCAGCACCACAAACCAGCTGTGGATGGACATTCCCTCCACTTCTGGGGAGCTGCCATGGACAACTGGACCAGAAGGCAGTAAGTTGCCTTGGAAAACTGTATGTCAACTGTTTGCTCTTTCAGTCAGGGTTGTCAGTGTTTTTCTTCTCACTGAAAAGGATAATTTTAAGTTGAGCAGAGGATACAATGTACACTTATCAGTGGCTTCATTGTTAGAACTGAATGCATCTCAGAAGAATTTGTTTGGATAATGCCTGAATTTATTTTTCTTTCAAACTTTATCTTGCACTTTTCAAAATGATAAAAACCTGCAAATTTAAAAGTTAAAGCTGACTTGGTCTGACAGTTTTAATTTCCACAATGCCGCTCGAAATTTCACGGCTGATGTGGGAAATTAAAGTTTTACTGAAGTCCTCTTGGGAAATCTGTGCCAGTACAACCAGCCTCTTCAGGTATCAGTCATCCATGTGCAGTGTAATCAGCTGAAAGTTATACGTAGCAATGCTTTGGAAAATTATTTGGCATTGCACACATAAACCTGGGCACAATATATTACAGTTACCTAAAGCTCATCTGAACAAAGATGTTGAAACTAAACAGTTTCATGAACATCTGCCCAGAAGCTGTCTTCCCCAAAGTGATGGAAGACAAGTGAATGACTGGTTCTCAGCATAGGTGCAAAGAATTAAATGTTTCATTTTGTCTTTGTCTCCACAAAAATTCCCTCTATTCAATATTGCTGGTGTAAAACTAGAAAAAGAAATCTTAAACTCTAATCTTTTTTACTGGTGGCATTCAGGTCATGATTAAAACATTTCAAGTTTAGTATTTATTTTCATTTAATAACTTAGCCACTGGATATTGTACACAGTACATTAAGTAAGCATTATTTTAAAGTCAAAACAGCTCTTTAAAATGGATATTAAAGAAATGTGACAAAGGAAGCTAGTGATGAGATGAAGACAATCTGTGATGCTCCATAAGAAGCTCTTTTAAGGGGAGGAAATCACATTATAGGTTCACAAAGTCCTTTATCATCCACAAATTGCCTCCAGCTGAACAACGGTAGCATTAAAGGTGGGGGCTCCACCTTACTTGCCACTTCTTTGCTTTCCAACTCTCCCGTGTATGTGGTTAGGGGTATGCTCTTCTGCTGGAATACCAAATGTTTTCTTTGTTCTGGGAGTTATGCATCTGGAATACGTTTCCAGATTTTACAAAAGACAGAGGAATGTCCCTGGCATAACAATAATTAACTAAAAAATCTTCAGAAATGAGAATGCAGAGGCTATATTTTTGTATAGATATGTAGCTGTGAGTTGGTTTCTAGTGCGTATATAATTAGACCTGCGGAGGCGCAGGAACACAATACCCATAGGTGCCCTCAGAACAATTGCTCTCCCTCCAAGCACTGCCAACTAATTGGTACTTCTGGGAATGATATCACAGCCAATGTCAGCCAATCTGTGCTGCTCCAAATTGCTCTGGGATCCCCAGAGTTACTGTGTTTTCAAGGCCGGTACTTTCAGGAATACTGAAAAGCCACACGGATGCAGCTGGTTTTGTAAAGCTGCATTGACCAAGAATATTAATGTGGTGGCCAAACACCCACGCCAGCCCCAGCTTTGCTCCCATCAAAGGCAGAAGACATTTATGTCTTTTTACGTCACACCGTACCTACTTTGCTAAGTAATTCCTGAATGTATTAATATATTTTAATTAAGTCGATTACCTGAAAAACACTTTCTGCATGTTACAGAGTAATAATTAATCTAAAAGACAAAACATTTTATAAGCACAGGTAAACTATCAAGCTGACGTAGGGCAATGGTATTACGTTGCTCCATAGGACAGTTCATTATGAGCTAGATTTACAGTCTTCCCACAGGCTGTTCCAGGGACAGTGGGACACTCTATTGTCTGTTACATTGAGTTAAATCATAATGTTGTAATCTGATTGAAGACAGTTTATTTATATAACGCTATTTTATTTGTGTCCAGATGAATATTTAAAAAAAAAAAAAAAAAGAGTAAGTGTTAGCATCCTTATCAATACTTAAATGCATTTCAGCAAGTGTCTGTAAATAGTCTGTAACACTCCAGAGGCATTTGGGTCAAAACCTTGCCTGCGTATGATGATTTTGGAGAAGTGATGAATTAACGTACATCATCAAACATTTCATTTTAAAAGTGTTCTGGAGTCCTTTCAGTATACTCAATACACTTGCAGTAATAAAGTCTAAGAACCAATCTGAAACCAAATGATGATTAGAATCAAATAAAGTGACTGTTCCAGGTGTATATATTATGAAACACTCAAAAATCACCTTTGCTCAAAACATATGTATATAAACAAACCCCTCTTCTCTAAATGGAGCCCGATATTGAATAGAAAAACCTCCTTCTTCAACAAAAATAAGAATTCCCCTCCTCAGTTTTCCCCAATTTTAAGGATAAATATTTCAGATTTATAGATTCTGAGGCAGAAACAGAGGCCTAATAGAGAATTAGAGGCAATTCAGTGAAAATGGGCCTGGGGATGACACCCTGTAAAATGATTTATAGCATATTTACCATAGTTCTACTAATGAAAAAGCAGTTGTCAGTCTTTTCTCAAGAGGATAGTGTCAGTGCTACTGCAAACTCTGCTTACAGGAAGTCATGAGTTAGAAAATGAGAACCAAATGGACTCACAGCTGGGAAAAGCCAACAATAATTAATTTAACTAGCAGCCATTTGTACAGATTTTGTGTAAGTTTAAAAATTTCCCTTGAGAGAAACAAGGTCAGTGGAGGATAGAGTTCATGTCTTCCAGTGATAATGAAAGATACTTATACATAAATAGTAAGGAAATATTGCAAAGGCTTTGATTCTTTGTTTGATGCATGAAAAGTTCAACATTTCCACTATGACTGAGCACTACAAATCCTAGCCAATATATGGGATGGAGAATTTAGCCTGGCGTTTATTATTTTGATTCAGATTTAGAGTCATAGGATGAAAACAGAGGAACCGCTGCTATTTTAAATAACCTACCCCCTTCCCCACGATAAACTGGTCTTATAACAACAGAGGGAAAACAATGTCATTAAAGGGCTTTCATTCCAACTCTTTGATGAAGAAGATGCAAACAGTTTGAGCCCTAACATGTTGTTTCATTTTAATGAGCAGCGAGTACCTTTCTTGTCCTTATTAAAGTGGTTAATGGTGCTTCTACTGCCTCATTATCACCGGTAGAACACATTCAGTGTTGTTCCTACTGCTAAGCCAACTCCTTTTAGTTTGACAGATGATCAGAAAGTCAAATCAGATTGTTCAGAGATACTTGTTAATAAAATTCCAACAGTGTTTCTCTGAGTGTCCATGGGGACTCTAAAATTATTTATATTTTCTTGAGATTTTCTATAATTACTGTGATTGTACTTTCTCCAAATATATATATCTATGCCAATTAAAGCTATACTGGGTTTCTATGTTGCTCAGACTAGCATGAAACTGTTATTTGGTTTTAATCAAAACATAGAGATTAAATTGAACTTCCCTTGTATTAATTCCAAATGGTACACTTATGTACTCCAGAATTTAATTTTTGTGAAGCAGGTTAACATTTTACTGAAAAAGCTTATTTTTACACAGTCTGAACAGAATTTTCTTTTTCTTTTTTTTCACTTCTTTTTCTTTTCTTGCCTTTTTTTTGCTTCGAGGCAGGTGATGTTTTCTTGCTTTTGTTTTAAATACACCACACATTTTAGGCATAATTGCAATATGTCACAATGCTGATCACAGTGTAAATGACTAAATGGATATTATATCAGACAAAATAACTACAAATGACTAAGGTCATTCTACCAACATTCTGCTGCCTTTCCTTTTATGGAGTGTAATCTAATGTCTATGTAAACAGATTTGAGCACCATTTACTAAATATTCAGAGTCTGTATTAAAAGATTATTTCATAACCCATATTAACCTGACTGGATTTCAAGTTAAGATTATGAAAAATTTCTAAATTGTTTCTATTAAGATATTCTTTAAATATTTTGTGGGGAAAGAATGCTACATTCACGGTTCCATCAAGCACAAATTTCTGTGCAATGGGGTGTAAAAATGTACTGCTAATTGCAATTAGATTAGCAACTGTATTTTTGTACATAATGTGAGGATGAGACACAATCATTCTGAATAGCTGCCAGAAAGACTCATTTGTACTTGGTTCTTAGCAGGATGAATAGACAAAGAAAACAAAAGTAGAGCAGAAATGAATATGTGTTTCTCACCAAAGAGTCCAGTCGTGTCCACAGTAGGGCTGAACGTTCCCCAGGTAGAATCCCAGAGACTGTGTGACTTCAACTAGGTTGGTGAAGTCCAGACTGATGCTGTTGAAAAGCACGGAGGTCATGATGATTTCATCGATTGCCCACACATCTTCTCCTTGAGAAGAGTGATATGGTTGCCACCATCTGAACTGAATGCCAATTTGTCTTGCATCTTCAGGCAGCTCCACTGAAATTATTCTGGAAAACAAAACAAAATTATTTTTGAAAGCTTTGCTGTTTGTAATAATTCCATGGGGATGTATTTTATGGTTATTTTTTCTTAATGACCCTAAAAATCAGGCGTTAAATTCAGCCCATAAATACCTTAGCATCTACTGGTATAGCTTCTAGCAGTGACAGGGACAGGGCAATCGTTAGTTGTCTTGGTAGTCAACGTATTTCTTGAAAGACAGCCATGTGCAAAAGCCAGAAAAAAGAGTTTCCACCAATTTTGTAAATTTTGCTGCTACTCTGGAGCTCTCTGTAAATTTAAAGGTGCTCTTCTTGCCAGAAGAAACCTGAATGCCCTCTATTTGAAGGCCAGGAGCTTAGACTGGCAAAGGGATGATCAGCTGACAAGGACTTACGAATTCCAGCTCCATTTTCTCAGACTCAGTGGATTTTATGCTGATCTGAAGACATGCATCTTCTTAACATCTGTGCTTGTTTCTGCAGAGCACAGACATCATGCCTATGTTGCTCTTGTCCTAGAAGAACACACCCCTATAAATTGTGACACGCAAGTGAAAAAGGTTCATCTTGTCAGACAGTGTGATTATGTGTAGTCTTTCATGGCAGACACTTTTCTTCTGTAGTTACAAAGAGATGCAACTGAGGGTGAGTCCCAGGTGCTTCTCTTGGTATACAAGGTCACCTGTTTTGTCATGGCAGCTATGTCAACAAACTTATAACCGACAAACTGCAAAGAAAATTAAGAATATCTAATTTCCAGAAGCAATTATCATACACGGCAGCAGGGAGCATGCATTAATTGCCAGAGCAACAACACTTTCCTGAAAGCTCCATAAATCACCAGGACCATGGTGCCCCATGCAATGCATGTGAGCTATGAAACAGACTGGCAACAGGGACGTATGTCTCCACTGGTGTACAATTACTTGCTGGCAAAAGGGTTTTCGTCAAGCTCATTGTGTAGCTGATATTTTTCTTTCTCTCTTAGAGGAAATGTGGATAAAATGACAAATCAGGTAAAATGGAAACATCATTTCACACTTTAGCACTAATTTTTTTCCAGATTTAAGGCTTTCTAAACTGCCTGTTATAATGTTTTGTTCTGTGCATATGAAACAGTCCCGTGCCTGCAGCGCTCTTAGTGCAAAACCACACTCTTAAAAATGACTTGCTGAACTGTCCTTGTAAAGAGTAAATTTGTAATACTGTTGTTTAATATCACATTGATTTTAAAGAAGAATACAGTAATCCATTAGCAAGAAGAAAATCAAACAGCTTGGCTAAACAGGTGGGAAGCACTTTAAAATTCCTGGCTGGCATTTCTAGGAGCTGCTTTCTGCCAGTTGTAGGCTGGAGAGAGCAGTGTCAAGGGACAGCCAGAGGTGATGGTGGTCGTGTCCCCGTGGCATGGGACCAGCAGTGCACACGCTTTATGTATGGCAGATACATTTCTTTTGCCGCTCAAATACACATGCTTGAATGACTTAATATCCTTTTAAGAGAAAGACCAAGACCCGCTACTCTCTGGCATGTGATTAAACTATAAGGAATTTCTTTCCACCAAGGGTTCCCTAATAAGCAGTAACTCTATGACTTTTTGGGTCATTTTTTGAAGGCACAAATGACACAAAATCTCTACTGATGCTAAAAGCAACTGATGATTTTGTCTTCCATTGTTCAGTAGGGTGAACCTGAGGAAAGCTGCCACCCCGGCTAAGAGGAGCACTATATCCAGCGTACACCATGAAGCACTTGGCACTTGTGTGATCTAATGCTCTGTTATAATCCTGGGTGTATTTCTCTGCTGGTAGCTGTCTCTGATGCCTGCATCTTCCCTTTCACTCTTAACTCTCATAAGCTCACCCACATGGACACTAATTCTCACTGACAGTAATTTACAGAAAATCCTAAATCATGACATACACCACTGATACACCTATCGGATGTTAAAATATTTAACACATGTTAAAATAAATTTATCATCCCAGGGGATTAAGCAAACACAGTTCAAAAACGTTGGTGTAAATGACTGTATATGGCACATACGTTAGTATGCAGAGCCTGACTACATCTCCAGTTATAACAGCTTCTCCTGTCTGACTTCGATTTGTTGGAGATAGATGGAGAGGGAGGGTGATTCTTGCTAATGACTTTTCTGCTGCAGAGAAGAAAAGTGTTCCTACTAACATTACCAGCTACCATTAGATTTCTTAAAAACCAGCTGGGAGACCTTTGCTCTGATCTCATTCTTTCAAGCTATGCGCATACCTAATATTGAAAACCCACTGCTGTTCTGCTCAGAAGAAAAATGCAGCTGTCAAATGTTAGCAGATTAAACGCACCTTTTCTGCAGAACATTAAATGTGTAATTATTTTTTGTATGACTGAAGATTAATTAAATTTCTGGATACAGATTGATTGCCAAACTTTGCAGCAGTCCATCTATGTTACCAAAAATGCTGATAATTTCAGACAACATAACATGAGAAGGTGTTCATGTTCTTCATCATAATTATTGCCAGCATTATATTCAGGTTTGTATGTCTGTCATTTTTCTATCTACCCAGAGCAGATAGATATCCCATGGCAAAACCTTTCTAACCTGTGTATGTTGTGCTTAGCTCTTTGCCCTGTCAGAACAACAGAAATTGTGTTTCATACTTAATCTGAAAAAGAAAAAAAAGTCTTTGGCACCAATATAATTTACTACATTTATATCTTAAACTTCAGTAAAATCAGTCACCGGAATGTGCATTTTCCTTTTTGTTATAAAAATTTCATAGTACTATATATTAAAAAGCTTTAGGGAAATAGAATTCCTACAGCTGTAATCTTGAATCTAAGAATTAGAAACAGGGCCATATAAAATATATATGTGACTATAATAAAGGACGGGAAAGGAAATTTTGAAGAAGGTTTATGAGTGTTCCAGTTTTTAGGATCTTTCCTTTGGAAACATTTAAAACTTCAGAAATTGAAGTCCACATGCAGTATACTTCTACCAAATACAGTAATTCCTCTCAGATTTTTGAGTATTTCTTATAGCTCCCAGGAAATGTATTTAACATTACAAGTTTTTTCCATTAGACTATTCCTAATCACATTTTGTATATTGTATGTCTTGTACTGAGTTTTAACAGGATGAGGAGATCTTTTTTTTTTTTAATGCGCTGATCTGAGCTCAATAAATATAAATAATGAAAGTTAAATACAGTTAAAGGGACTTGCAGACTATCTACAGTCCCACCCCTGGGGTTGACTCAGGCATTACCCTGGAACTGGGTGGAGGAGTAGAGAAGAGGATGCAGGGCAATACCCAGCGCAAAGCCACCCTTAGGTAGGAATGGACCCACTGGGATGGGACAAACGATGTCACCGTCGGGTCTGCCTCTTATGTGCCCCCTTGCAGAGCATCTCCTTTCATTGGGATTTATTGGCTCTGCTGCAGCACCCTGTGGAGGTGGATGCTTCCAGGTTTGAGTGGGTTTGCACAGAGCCAGCCCATATTGTTCTGGGCTTGTGGTACAGGTGTGCTCATGGAGACTCCTGATTTTGCATTGCTTTATTGGAATCAGTGGATGGTCTTACAAGTGTAACAGTAAAGAATACCTTCTTCTCTAAATACATCAGATAGATACATTTCTTTCTAGTCTGATGCCAAACATAGGTGCTGCTAGACAAGATGAGCTCTTTGTTCAGCTTCTTCAAGATTTGTACAATTCCCAGGCACAGTTACCAGAAGGTCCTCCCAGGACAGCAAGTCCAACCAACAGGCACAGGCACAAAGTCATGTAATCCCCTTCATAATGGGAGCAGGTGCAATTTCCCTGCTGACCTGGAGAGACCCTCATGGTCAGATTTTATCTCAGCTGTCCTGCACTGCCTGAAAACTCCTAATCCCAGAGGATGGTGTAGTGAAGGTATCCATGGCTTCAAAGCTACAAATAATTTATGTTAATTTTTCCTTACAAGTGGCTGATTCCATGGGAAGGGACATGTCCCTGTTTCCCATGAGTCCATTTCTACCCCTCATCCTGCACTGCCTCAGCTTGTTCTGTTACATAACTTGAGACTTGAATGCCGTTAAACCCATGTGTTCATTTTTATAGAAGCAGGCAAAAATGGGAAGTGCCCAAAACAGCTGCAAAATTTTAATCAAAAGTGGTAATTTTCAGTGTGCAGTAAAAGATCTCCACTCCCATACCATGTGGGTAGCTGTACTTACTCTCTGCATTACAGTGACTACCACCACCAGCATTAACTGCACGTAGATAATGCTCCTCCTAATATTTATGTATATACCTTGGCTCGTGGTAGTTGAGATAAGAATAGTGTTCCAGTAGTTTCCAGGTAATCCCGTTGTCGTAGGAGTAGTGCAGCAACACTCCTTCCCCAGGCTGGTCGGGTGCTTTGCAGGTACTCAGCACTGACTTGCTGCCCAGGCGTAGTGTGAACTGCAGAAACCTGGATCAGAATTACACAAATATTTATAGGGTACCATTTGCATAGTGTTTTGGGGTTTTTTTCCTAACCAGGTTGTTTTCAGATCTTCTCAATCTAGACAAATTTTGATAAATATCAGTTACGGGGTTTTGTACGTGTGATTTGTTTTTACTGTCAAGTAATGCAATGTGGCACATATAGTTAAAAAATGCCAATCATTACAGCATTTAATTATTTATTAGGCACTGAAAGGGAGGGAGAGATAGTGAATGGATCTAATCAGCTGCCACAAGCTGTCAAATAAACACAACCTTATAAATAATTAATTAGCACTTGGCTTTGACACTCAGGTTTGATATTAACATTTCATATTTTCCATCTGAGATCTACAATAACTTCCCTCCAGTCTGTTTTGGGCTCTGTTCACAAAGCAGGAGGAAAAAAGGCAAGGCTATGAACTCATCATTAAAATATGCAACTAGGAGTTTTTAAAAAACTTTTCTTCCTGCTAAAACACAATTGGCTTAATAATACACAAGGTTGTAGCTGAAACGGGGGGGTTTCCCCAATTTCTTTGCCTCATATTAGTAATCTTTCCTTCTCACCTGGACTGGGAGCTGTCAAGGAATGAGGTGATAAGCTGGCGTCTCCCATCCTTGTTGAAGACCAGGGCCTTGCCGCTGGCTAGGACCCCACAGCCAAAGCTGACCTCAGCCCCCCGGATGGAGTAAAAATTGTGGTAGGAGGAGAGGCGGGAGCTGGCAAAGCTCTCTGAGATGAACATGGGGAAGGTCTGTGACGCCATCTCACACGCCGGCCCTGAAAAGCCAGGGTCGCACCTGCAGATGAGAAAGATTGAACAGTGTAATTAATGGCCCATCTTCTCCTGTGGTTGGTTGACAAACCAACACAGTGGTGGCAGCTGTTCATGCACTGAAGATGGCTACAAAGTCCCTTTCAAAACTGAGGACCAAGAACCTCTTTAAACTTTATTTAGGTATTGCATTGCCAATGACTTTCTTTTAGCTAGTACTTATTTTTCCAATTTAAAAAAATCATAGTTGTGAACACCCCACCAATCTACACATAACACACAATACAGAAATATTTTTATTCATTTTTGGAGCAGAAATACTGCCAACATAATTTACAGTTGTTCGATATGTAAAATGATTAATTTACTTTTATCTGTAGCATGTCAGATTTGATTACAAGAAACTGAGTAACAGAACAGAATGCCCTGTGGATCACACTCTTGATTATACCTAAAAATAATTACAGCAATATTTTGGATGTGCTTACTGCTTTTGAGTAAGTACCTTTTTAGGCTGGAACCCTTTCCAGAAAAAAGTGGAGTGTTGGCCTTCTGTACTTGAGGTCTATTAGGCTATGGGATATAAGAACTATGAAAATTGTGATTCTTTCCTAAAATTTAATATAAAAGTGATACAGTCCCAAATCACCTTCCTATAAATGCATATAAATGCGTATAAAGCATTCATCACTGACATTTCAGTGTGCCCTGTAGCACACTTTAAGGTGAACTGGAACTTAGATTCTCTCCCAAAAGAAGGTTATAAAAAAATACTAAATATGCTGCTGTTTAGAAAGATTGATCTTTAGCTCGCCAATGAACTTTATGCATTCTGGGGTCTATGCTAGTTTTATATTTAGTCATCTCAAAAAGGAAGGGCTGAAATGAAAATCATTTCAACTTTCAGATCATAAGTGAACTGTGTGATAAAAATTGAGCACAAGTACTGAATTATAACTCTTACTTGCAGCCATTTCTAGTACACTGTCCTCGCCCTGAGCAGAATTTGAGGCAAGATGGACCAATATAAACTGCAGAGAAAAAAAAAATCATTTAAATGAAGGATTATGTTATGTGATAAACAGAATATAACAAATACAAGAAAGTACACAGACCTGATCATACAATTATTGTATTTATCTTAATCCCACTAGCTGCAAGAGGTCTACAAAAGGATAAAATGCACTTGACTGTGTCAAGGATAGCTGGGGATAATATATTATTTAATGGGTAATCTGTGACTTGAGACACTAGTGATGTTTTAATTAGAGATCAGATGATTTGCTATGCGTTGACCATTTTCTTGCCTTCCTTTTTCTTCATCTTTCTTTGGAGATGCAATCCAGTATATATATTAGTACATTCCAATAGCAGTCTTGTAGATTTTAGAAATGTGACACTGCTTCTCTCACTGAAATCCACATACTTAACTTCACTGGACTTACTGGAATTAGAACCTGCCCTGGTATGTCTTAAGTAATATAAAATATCATACACTTTCACTGATTCTTTCAAATTAAAAAGCTTCAAATCATATGCACTCAAAAATACTCCAGAATTGTTTTACGCTTTTGTTTCATCTGCCTATAATGACTCCTAATTGACAGTGTTGATATTATGTGAAAAATATGAAGGATGGAAAGAAGAGCAAATCTCAGTATAATCTACATCTCCTTGCACAACTATAAAGAAAAGCATTCATCAGGGTGTTGCCCAAAGTGGTAACTTGTGGGCAATGTTCTTTCAATACAGTATGATAAACAGGCCTTAACCATGAATAGTGTCATCTTTTCTGTTGAAGAATGCCTATTACTCGGAGTTATCCACTTGCACTGTGACTTTTGGAATGTCATCCAAATAGTCACCAATTTAAAATAATCTATAACAAGCACTACTTATTCCATCTCCTAGTTTTATGATGCTGCCCATCATAGCAGTGTGTCAGTACTCTCTGGCAGACGCACTCTAAATCCCTGTTAGCTACTCCCTGTAACTAACTCCCCATCCGATTTCATGTGATTTCTAGGTTTTCTCACTTTTCAGGGTGCAAAAATTCTGTTCTGTCTGTTTGATTTATTTGTGTCTTTTGAGGTCTTTTTGAGGGGGTGGTAAAAGTAGAAGGGTTAAAGATGTAATGATGTCGTTCAAAATTAAAAAGCTTTATGGAAATTGGCGGTTTTCCAGTGTTTCTAAAAGATGGCCAGCTTCCAGATTTCATTTAAAACTTAATTCACATAAGAAACAGTTGTGAAGCTAAAAGTCAAGAGCGCTGAATTCTTGAAAATCTTCCTCTCTTCAAGAATTTGAGTGGCTTGTCAGTGTTTATCAGTCTTTCCCTACAATACAGAGTAAAGCTTCAGTTTCACTAGTATCTAACAAAGGAGGCATGCAAAACCTCAGAAACATGTTCATCTTTAAGACTTGATTCCCGTATCACGGTTCTACACCTCAAACAAATTTTGGAGCAGGCACTTTTTAGGCAGATGGTTGGTAAAACTTCTTTTGAGATAGTACACACTGGAGCATGCAGCATCCTTTGATGGAATTGTATTTTGTTCTACAAGCAAAGGTAGTGGAAATACATGAATTGTCCATTGATTTTCAAAATCTTGATGTTTTGTTCTGTTGTAAAGGATTTGGATCCTTGAACTGATTTCATCTTGCTTTTTTTCTGTGAACATCTATGAGTGTCTCCAACACTTAGAGTTTGCACTTCGTTAGGTAGCAACTCATCTTTGCAGATACTTACAGACATCTTCTTATATTTATATACCTAAATTTTCCCTTCATTTTACTTTCTTTTTGATGTATGTCATCATCTCTAAAGACAAGCATTAATTACATCCAGAATGTCAAGATGATGCTACTTCCCATTACTATGATCAAGAGAATAATTTTCATTACTTTTTGTGAAAAACTTTCATTTGTGGCATTACCTTATCAGATTCAAAGATTTTGTTTTCAAAACTAGGCATTAGTTTACTTTAAGGATTTTGCAAAATGTAACTATTTACTATTCCCAGACTCCATACCAAAACTTACTGGGAATCACTACAAAATTTCACAGGCTATTCTAAATCTTTAAATTACATACTTCACACACCTAACAAAACAAATTTTGAATGTAGTTTACTTAGTCCCAAATCATTTAAGGTTAATGAGCAAGCTAAAAATTTTGCACCTTCTCATAGTTAGCCCTTTCAGTCATGCTTAATTCTGCATTTCATACATTGTATCTATTTTATCCTGTGTTCTTAAATACTTTTTCTGTGCTTTAAAGTATTTCCTTTCAAGACTGGCCCTGGTTATCCTCTGCATTAAGTTTTATAATTATACAAGTCAATATAAGCTCCTTCACATCCATTTAAAGAACAGGTAGGTGAAAAATAATTTCCTAAAAGGAGAATAGTTCCCTGAAACAGATGGTACTTTCCCCCTGAAGATACTGTAAACAATGCAAAAATTTTGTCAGTGTTTTGGTAGCAGCATTGCTTTATGAAGGTCTTCTATGTCTAGAAGGAAAAATATGTCCCAGATGCTGTAGCTGTTGCTTAGGCTGGCACATTACATGTCCTTAATAGCTCAGTGTAGTACCTATTTATGTAATTAGGACTAAGCAGTCAGAGGAAATGCTGTATTAAGCCTTTGCCACCAATATCTTTTCCTTGAAAGCATTCAATTAAAAGGGAAAAAAAAAGGGTTATTGTCTTTTCAAATAGCAGAATTCCCCTCTAGCTTCAAAATGTGCCTGTTATCAAGTGCAGATGAGAAGAAAAGGAATTTAACTGAAAATCCTTTGACTTGTGTTTGTGGAAAATACGTTTACTTGGAGCAGCATATAAAAATTTACTCTTCTGATGTATCATGATCATGGGTAAGCATACTAACTATTATCGATTGCCCACATATTTCCAAGGATTGGTCCTGTTTGTCTCCATCGAATCCGGGTGTCACTTGTTAATGCAGCATTGGGAAGGGGAATAGTTATTCGGTTCCACCTGAAATACATATAACACAAATACTAGCATTTTACACTGATAGTCATTAAGCAACTGCATATTTTGCAGATGTGTTTACTTTTACTGGGAGCTTTGTGAGCATTTTTAATTCTAAAATCTGCTCAAATGAAGCAGTGAAGTTACTGCGGCTTTAGAAAATACAAATGAAAAAAAAGAATATGGCCAATGATATTTTCATACAATATATGAATGTTAATTATTACATTATAAAACCCAGCCATTTTTTACTCTGTATGAATGCATGAAGTCAGCAAAGACCTTAACTTGCTTTGCTGTAGCAACTGCTCCATCACAATGAATTGCATACTGAATTAAACCTTTCAGTATGACTGAGCTCTGTTTGGTGGAAACCCCTGGGGATGAGAAGAGGGGCATAGAGAATTTGGCCTGCTGTGGTCTGGGCCATCATTCTCATATCATCCACAAGGGCAACACTTCCTACACACATGAGGGGTAATGGTTCCTATGAAAATGGTACAGAAATGGGGGGGTCACCAGATCATAACAATGCTTCAACTACACTTCTCGTAGTCATACCCACTGCTCTGAAGTGTCTGCAGAAGTTGGGATACAGGAGGATACACAGCCAAGGGATTTGTGCTATGCAACAAGATGTCACAGTTCATTTTATGGTGAGAACAGTACCAAAGAGACTTAATAAAGAGAAGGGTTGATATAGGAAAGTGACACTAACAACCATCTCCATCTGCAGAAGTATGCAGGATGTGCTTCATTGTAACACAATGTTGAGATTCTAAGTGAGTAACAGTATCTGAGGATGTAAATATAGCTTTGACTGATGGTTCCTTTGACTAAGAAGAAAACTTTTGTGGCTTTGACAAGGTATAACTTTTCATCTAATTACCAACATGCTGTCCACAGCAGTATTTTTGTAATTTATCAGCGTCAAAAAAATAATATTATACCACAAAAGCATCCCCATATATTTTAAATTTCATTACTGGGCAGCCAGGGAGACCAGAACACTCCTTCCTTGCTGTCCTCAGCTAGTCAAAAATGAAAGATGACATGGGGTTGTGTGCTTTGCTTCTTTCTTCTGTCACCTATAATTCACTTCTCTAATCTTACATCTCAGTTAGCTTTCCAGAGAACACTCTCACCCGCTGTAATTTTCGGAGGCGTAGACAGTGCTGTGGGGGAGGTGAGGCCCAGCACATATCTCAGGCAAACACTCAGTGTGGAGCAGGGACCAAGAGCGACCATGGTTGGTTGAAAATTCCAAGCTGATGCTGATAACACAGTGAAGGAAAGAAAGGGGAAAGACACTGTGAGCCTACCTGGCATACATATGAATGTAGAAGTACCAACATTAAGAAACCACCAAATCTGCTATTCTTAATAACTGATGCTGAAACGTAAAATAATTTTAAGCAGACTTTGAATACAAAAAATCCTGAAAATACAAACATGAAGCAAATCTGAGTGTTTTAAAACCAAAAGGGTAGCCTATAGACTGAGGATTGTTTAAACACCTAGTCCTTGTTTGGCCACCAGCTAACTAGTGTTTTTATGCTGCTGCTGTTAAATGAGCTGATGTTACTCTTATATTTCAGCTAGAAATGGTTTCAAAAATAATGAGGAGAAAACTTGGATTAATCAGAGCTAGACAGTATCATGTGAGCACAGGACGCTTATAACTGCCAGCTGCTAACCATTACATCTTCAGAAGGTGGCAAAAGATCACTAGTTATTTATGCACTGGCTGGCTCTTCCCTTTCATTGCCGACAAATATTAACTTAATTGGACTCCTCAGTCATCTGCCTCCTCAATCCATCATGCCTAAATGGAGATCAGAAAAACGCAATGAAACTGAAAATGGCCAGCCCCCACCAAGGACTGCACTGTGTGCAGGGGACTTGGGGAAGGACACCCTTCCAAGAGCCCTAGTAGCATGCAGAACCCCTGGAGCCATGGGAGCCTCTGTGTTGCCCCACCATAGTGGTCCTTGGAGGCTTTCTCCCCACCTCACAGAGCCTGGGGCTTTCAGTGGTGAGTTTTTGTGAATTTTGTGACATAACCATATGCAAAAAATTCAGATTTGCTTGGAAAAAGGCTGCAGTTCTCTGGTTTCATAGACTAGTAGTAAATGAAACCATCCATGTGCAGATAGTAACATTAAAGAACTGGAAACTCTATGAGATCATCCACTAAGTCTATGACAATGAGTTATTAAACTCATTCTCCCAGAAGTTCATTGACAAGTTCAATTTTCAAAAAATTATTACTAGAATTTTTTCCTTCCCTGTTTCACTGCATATTTTAAAAAAACATTGTTTACAGTCTAGGAGTGTAAGGAAATCCTTAGGTGTCTTACACTCTGAAGACCTTGAAAAAGTAATATAGAAAGTGCTTGATTTATTACAGATTTAGTATTTTACTGAAATACTCTTGTAATTTCCTCAATATAATTAGCTTGTAATATTCTGTTTTATTTTAAGTAATATCAGCGAAACATTATAAAAGTCATAATTCATCACCTCAATACTAAATTACTGGATATAACTTTTCCTTTTCATTATAATTTGCTGACAATATGACTTTATTTAAATGTACCATCACTGTAATATTGTAAGAGTGTATTAAAATGGTTTATGGAGGTTTTGACAATTTATTTCAAATTTAACTGTATTGATACCTTGGAGGGTCATATTTACTGCATATATTCAGTGCGAGTCTCTCACATTTGCAGTAATGAAAGCATTATGAATAATGCTGTAGACCAGGATATGGGAAATGCTGCCATATTTGGGAAATACAGATAGGGATAATGGGGACCTAGTGCTTCTTCTTTTATGAAGCAGCTCACTTCTGCTTCAGAAATAGTTTACACGAAGGAATACTAATCTTTCAAAATATATACTAATCCTTATCACATAACAGACTGAGACAGAGACTTTATATAACATGCTTACAGGCCAGGAGTGTTTACAGGCAAAGTTTCACATTGCATGTAGAAAAATGTTGCTGCTTTCCCTTCCTGTGAGATAGAAGTGCCATGCCTGGATTTTTGCTGCTCCTTGAATTCTGCTGCCCTGCATGACTGCTAGGACTGTCAGTGCTAATGCAGCTCTTTCCAGTTGGAAAAAGATGCTATGGGACATGGATGTGAAAGCATTTACATTCTCTTACTTTAAACTCTTGACTCTGGAAAAATATAAGTAACTTAATCTTCATAAAATATCAGGATAAACAGTCTCGCATGTACATAAGGAAAGAAGGACAGTGGGCAGTTTGGGTTTGGTTCCCCTGTTTGAAGAAGGATGTTAAGAGACTGGAGAGCTGGAACAGAGGATGACCAAGATGTCCGTGGCCTCAAGCACCAAGCTAGGAGAGGCTGAGGAGCCGGCTTGCTCAAACTGGTGCGGAGGGGTGAGCTATGGCAGCCTGTGATGGTGAAGAGGACACTCACAAGGGAGGCAGAGCCAAACTCTCCTCAGTACTGGCAGGCACAGTATAAAGGGCAATGGCCATAAAGACATGGCTTCAGTTTTGTACTGGACATTAGGAAACATTTTTTCACTTGAGCAGGTCACCCAGAGAGGTAGTACAATATCCATCCATGGAGATTTTCAAGTCATGGATAGGCAAAACCATGGCTGACCTATGCTGGTAACAATCCCACCTGCATCAGCAGGTTTCACTAGATGACCTGTGAAGGTCCCTTCCAACCAACAGTTCTATGATTCCACAAAATATGGGGCAGCAAATGACTCCCTTCTTTCCCTTTCCTTCTCCCCTAACTCCATGGAAAAAATCATGTTGAATGTCCCAATGAAGTGAAGCCAGCAAAAGAGTTCTGTGATGGGTCTATAGACAATGAGGTTCTCACAGTGATGGTCATTAAGATGAGGACTATTTATCACCAGTCTTACAAGAATTAGATATACTTGTGGCATCAGTAATCTCTGGGAGGTCAGCAGGACAGGTTTCTGCTGCTGCCTTTAATACTTTCCCTCTTACCCGGTATTATCTGGTAAATCAGATAATATAATATCAAATATACAGGTAAATCTCATATCCATTAGAAAGTGAAGTAAAAGTTGCTCTGAAATCATAACTATATTTCAGAATAATGGACTAAGAAAATAAAGTTTTGACCTGGAAAGCTATTTAATAGACTCCTTAATGCATGTGAGACATATAAACCTGGGCCTGTGGAGATCAGGAGAAACATTAGCTTCTGAGAAGTTTATATTTGTCATTATTAATTGGTTCTGTCCTTTCTGAGAAAAAAATTTCCAAATACTAATATAAAAGTTATAAAGCAAAATGTACTAGAAAGCTGATAATCAAAAGAGAGATCTCACTGGTTGTACCTGTTACCAGGTTGATAAGTTCCACAACCCAAATTGATGGAGAACTGGATCATGTGAGTCACCGTGGAAGGGAGCACTGGAAGGACGTGGAAGTAATCCACAGCCCAGACATTCCTGTTGTGGCCTTGGTGACTCTTTTGCTTCAGGCAAAACTTGGTTGCAAGAGTCTGCAGGTCCGGACTAATGACAACAGAAACCAAAGATGGAACCTTTAAAAGAAATTAAATCAGGCTTAAATAAAAAAAATAATATTTAAAAAGGTCACAAGGTACTATTTAAAATAGAAAAGCAACTTCAAATGTGCTGAACCAAACATGTGCTCCTTGCTTAATTTCTGTTAACTTTTTTAGCCACCTTTTTCCACAGAAAATCCCAAATAAAAACATTTTATATTATATCATATGCATAGCTATTAACACTCTGGATACCAGTGCTGCTTATCACCTTAGTGGGATCAGATTGTTTGGTTGTAAAGACACTGTAGAAAAGACTGTACCTTCTGTGTTCTGAAAAATACTAGTTTATTTTGTTGGTGCTCAGTTGGTAATTTGTCCTGGAGCTTTTCTGCTCACAGAAGCAAATGCAGGGTAATGGCATGTCTAGTCTGAATACGTGAGAATGGAGTAACAGCATGCGTTCACAGGCATATGTAGGGAGGATGTTATGTTGTTGAAATAAATGAAAGCACTGCTTTACAAAGCTTAGCCTTTGTCCTAAAGCAACGTAATTAGACCTTTATTATGTCAAGAGAGGATGTCAGCTTTAAAACTGCTTGTTTTAAAAAAAAATCCACAATGAATTTAGTGTAATTTCAGATCCTATCTCTCTCTCCAAGTTCCCCAATTAATTTTTTATTATTTTACAATTACAGTTTCCTTAGTTTTAAAAAAGTTCTACCCTGTGTTTCACACAGAAGCAGGGGAGGAGGGAAGCCATGCACAATGAAACAATGCAAGTGACTCAACCAAACTCAGGCCAAACCATACTGTAAACATTTGCTCTCTGAATGCTAGTGTTACAGTGAAAATACACACAGACCTGTGCTTGAAATCAGCTGCATCTTTATCACCAAATTTCCCACACACTGTATAAGCATACTGCATTTCAATCTCTAGCGCATCCATGTGTATATGTATTACATATCAACTTTTGCTGGGTTTTTTTAAAGCAGCAGAATAAGGACACCTCAGGGCTGGGTTACTCAGTGTAGACATGGTCTAAGTTCTTTCTTGCCCTAGACAGGAAAGATCCTGACAGCAAGCTCAAGGTCCTTATTGTCCTGCCTGAGAGTGGTGGATGTTGTTGGAAGGAGGCTGATAAGCAGAGGAGACGCTGCCTGTGCACATTGCCAGCAACCACCTCCTATGGCTGAGGTCATGCCCGCATCCCTGTGGACCCTCTAAGAGGGCACACAACTGTATTTAAAATGGAATGAATAAGTGTAAAATGTGAAATTTCCTTCACTGGGTGTGGGAAAGAAATTCAGGCATTTCTGAATCACTTTTCTCCCAGCCACTGATCCCACCATGACTGATGCTCTCAGGATATAGCTCCTGAGTATCAAACCATGGGTAGCAGGAGCCTGAGTGGAGACAGGAGTAGTTATTTGTGAGGAGATGTAATCATTAAAGTTTTCAGCTGATAGCTGAAAATTTTTGCCCATTGCCCATTTGTCTGTTATCCTAACACTAGCCAACACACCAGTCTTGCTTGGGGTGGAGTAATCAGCAATAACTGCAGAGCTGTGTTGCAAAGACACCCTATCACTGGAAGATCTGCACACGACTTATGTGCTTGGGAAGGTCATGCTTGACTGTCCCTGTGGAATTCAACATACAACATTGATGTGATGGCTTGAAAATAGATTGATCTATCCATCCCATCCACCTACTTTGTTTAAGACAATTTACCTTGTAAGCAGCATAGGTCAGGGTATCAAGAGGTATGTGTTCCCTTCTGCCTTCAATTTTGGCATAAAGTATGACATCATTTTCATGGGATTCTCCAGAATCACAGGTTCCCCCTGTACAATACACATTTGAGGGAGAAAAAAATTAATTGAAGCCCTTATTGTTGGAAAGTGGAATCATATTATGCAGCCATATTTATGAAAGTAATTACAACCAGATGCTTTTAAACTTAGGATACGAAACTAAAAAACACCAGCCCTAAGGACACAGTGTATAAGAACTATTTGATCAGATACACCATGCCAGAGACCAAGGAGGCTGACAATTATGAAAACCTCAAGTACCTCTCTTAATCATCTTATCAAAACAATTTTAAAAGAAAATGCTCTGCCTAAAGCAATACTTCTATCCGTATGTTTTAAATCCTATTTATATAGAAATATTCTGCTTTTTGAGTTCTTGTCAGTAAACTGTTACTTAGTACTCACACTCCATGCAGCCACACACATTGTGTGTGAGGACCTCTTAAATACTTCTCAGCTGATAGTTTGGAACTTTTCTTGGTAGGAAATGAGGAAAACTGCTGTGTACCTTATTTGTTGTGCTGTTTCTTCTACTGTCTACACTATATCCTAAAAAGGATGGATGGAATCTATTGTATCACACAAAACATGTGTGATATAGTTGCCTCACTGGTACGGGGCAGCATTTGAAATATCTTCACATTGGTAGAACCCCAAACACTTATTAACCTTTTCTGAAAGAGCAGATGTATTGGCAAATAAGAGCATTAAGCTCTGCATTACAGTTACAAGACAGACATCATCACACTAGATTGGTGTTCTGGAAAAAAGTTTTTAAAATAAAGTATCTGTATTTGAAACAGGAAACATAATTTCCCTGTACACTATGGGTACTGGAGGTATTTAAAAAAAAAAAAACAACAGAAAAAACCAGGATGAGGAAGCTTCTTTGAAAAGTCTGTGAAGTAGAAAAGTTACATATGTGAAACACTTTCTCTGTTTTTTTTTGCTACAGATGACAGTTCTTGGAATGGACTAGGCAAAGCAGCCCAGAGAACTAGATAAGATGTGCATTTTTGATATGTATTATACTGTAATAAGGAATATCCACATGTCCTTTCAAGTTCTCTGCTTGCCTGAATGTTTAAACTATTATTTAATTTACAAGTACATACAGAATACATTTTTCAAGCGACATCCCACTATCCTCTGTGCCTGCATGTGCTGACAACTTCTCTCCTAAGTTCAGAAGGTTGAGCAAATTTCTTTCCTGTTTCTCTTGCAGGTGTTGTAATGCTTGGAAGAACTGGGAAAAAGCATCCTCTTTTTCCTGTGCTTTACTGGTAATTCATGTAACACAGAGATGTGCAACAATTTAGGACAACAACATGAGGTCTTCCACTCACTAAATGAAGTGTGTTTTTTCTTGTTGATTCAGGAGGTTGCTTGTGGAGGTCACAAGTTTAGTCTCTGCTTCCTCCTTTATTATTCTATTATTCTCTACTTTAAGCAAAAAACCTCACCTCCTCTAAACACGATGTTGAGAGAATAACTTCACGCAATTTCCTGTGCAAAATAAAAGTTCTGGAAAAACACTGTGAGGTACTGAGTGATAACCACCATGTTTGTAAGGTTTTTTGTCTGTTGCAACATTAAACTAGTGCAGTTGCACTGACAACAACAGTGGGGAGGGGAGATAACAGGATAGGTTTGGTCTTGGCTGCTTTCTTAGTCCTGGTAAATGACTAAGTTGCACTTTGTCCCAGCAGGAAAGGTCCACAGATGATGCTAACACCACATCAGTGCTTTTCATGAGGGATACCACATGTAGGCCATACTTCATCCAAGACTGTAGCAGACTATAGCACACTCTGTGTGAAACTCACTCTGGGTCAATAGGTTAGCAAAGAAAAATGTTTATTAACAGAGTAAGAGCTTTTGAGCAGAAATTATTCTATGGGTTCAACCAGGTAAGACTGTCCCACCTCTGTGCTACTCCTATCTCATCCTCGGGTGCAACTCTGTTGACTCTGATAGATTAACACCAGGGTCTACATGGATATGACTGCGGGAGGATATGACAGATACCTGTAAATCCTCTGTGGTGTGGTAAGGATGACAAAGACATGACTATCTCTTCTAATAATGGAGTAAGGAGCATTGAGTGAAATTAGAAGATACAAGAAGACGCTCCTTCACATGAAGAATTGTTAAACTATGGAGCTGTGGGCACAATAGGCAGGTTCAGTTGATTAAACACTAGTACCAAGGATCATTTTAGACACTGTGGAGGGGCCTGCCTCACCTACCTGCTACTCCAGCAGGCTGTGACTCTCCCCCATGTCCTGGGTTATATCTGCCAGCCTTGTGCTGATGTCTCAGATACACTTGGACACCTCAAGTGGCAACAAAAACTTGTGCTTGTGTAATGAATGCCTGAGGACTGAACAAGAGTGAATCCACACCTATGTGTGCACCAGGTACTTAACCTTCCTTTATATCAACAGAGATCCAACCCATGTAGCCAGTGGAGCCTAGGGAGCTGCCCAGCTAGTCTAGCAGAGCTGTCTCATGGTGAGCTGGATGGGTTTTTCCAGCAATGGTACTGACTGCATCTCCTCTAACTGTAAAGGAAGTTTAGCCACCGATCTTATGGACACACCTTCATGTAACTTCTATATTAAACTGTTTTAACCTGGAGCTAAATGTTTATATCAGCCAAAAAAAATGGCTGGATAAATCCATGGAAGAAAAACACACCAAGGGTTACTAAACCCAGAGTGTTCTGTCCAGTTCAAAAAGGTTTTCATCTGCAAGTCAGCGTCATCTGGGACAATATTTTTGGGAGGCCTGTTTATGTGCCCACCATGTTTGTGCACCTCTGTAGGCATCCAGAAGGGTGGACTCTCATCTGACTGACAGTGGTCAGTCTTACACCCTCAGGCATCACAGTCACAAATAACAGCTATCCTCTTCTGAGGAGTAATTAAAATAGTTCTATGCACACTGCACAATTTAAATCTCACATGTTCACATGTTGTATTACATTAGGAATATATACTCACCCATACTGAAATAAAATCTTAAGTTCCCATAACCTGTAGTGTCTATGTATGGAGTGCATATTTTCCTTTCTCCATCTCTGAGAAATACCATAGCTGAGCCAGATTCCAGTGTCCCACATTCAGTACCAATGACGGCTCCAAATATGTCCCACCTGGAGAGGTCAACAATAGGTGAAGAATGTGCAGTGGCACATTACTGATAAACTCATAAAAAACTTGTTCTGAGAGTTCATTTGTACACACAAAAGTAGCTGCTTTTACTCTTACAGAGGACAACAAAATGCATTTTCAAATACGATTCCTATGACGTTACTTACATATTCAATACTAGCTTTTAAACTCAGTTGACTCAAAGCAAAGTTAATGTAAATATTTTCAATAAATTGGCAGAAAAGCATGAATTACCAAAAAAAAGAGGTTTTTAATGAATTCTATTAACAAATATTTAGTGTATTGTTCTATCATCTTCATTATTTTTCTGGCACAAAAATGTTTAAAATATAATTGCATTCCATTTCATTTTGCATAATATAAGGTTTATAGATCAATGAAACTTGAAAAGGCACATGCCCACCATATCTGCTATACAGTCATTAAATATGTAGGTAATAGCTGAAAATGCTCTCTTTTCATCTTTTTGAGCATTTAGGTTAACAGTTTTTAACTAACACATGAACAGAGTATGAAAAAAGACTGCTGTGTTTCTAATATGTGATGATACGATCTTTCTCAGTTTTTCTGTACAACATTTTATCTTATTTTTATTCAGTGATAATTAAAAGAGCTGTTGCAGAATTTTTCAATTAAATATTTTTTCTGAAAATATGTTTTCATCATGAAAGCGTTGGTTTCTTCAAAACTCAATTAAAATATTTTGAAAGATTAGAAACTGTTGAAAACGTGTACATTATTTTGGTCTGGTAAATTATCATTCATGTTGAAGTCTTAATTAATTCATAATAAAGTATTTTAAAATTATAAGGTTGATAAAACAATGAAATTATTTGGAATCACTACATCCTGATAATCCAATCGTTTAACTAGCCATTGTGATTCAGGATGAATGAGAAAACATTGATTTTTCAGAAACCTTTGTGGGAAGGCAGAGCCTTTTCCTGTCCCCTTCCAACAGAAACAATCTCTAGCCGTGATATGCCATATGACAATTTCAAAAACTGTCATTTCAGGAATTTAACAGTCTATTTATCAGTTTAACCATTCCAACTATTTCAAAATGTATTTCTAGGATCTTCCTAAAAGCTGCCAGTTTCCCTATTGACCTAAGCTGTGACAGACCAGTAACGTGCCTGATTGGAAATCCTGATTTTAAACTGTCAGTCATTTACACAGGAATTAGCAAGCTTAACATCACTGAAAAGCTTTATGATATAAATATAAATATTTTAATGGAAGCACAGTTTAACCTATCCCCAATTCTGTTGTGCAGACTTTTTAAAGGTAATGTGCAATATAATCAAAACACAATTTTGAAAATGGGTCTCTTGGGCTGAAGACAAGTACAGAATTAAACAGTTGTGCCTACTTTAACTTACACGACAAAATCTCACAATGCTCCATTGATCTTTTGTATGCTCTATTTAGCTCAATTAAAACACTCTCTGTACTGACCCACAAAGCAGCTCGGGGTCATGAATGATGCAGATCATGGATGTTTCCAGGGATCCTCTCCCTTTAGGCAGCATTAGGAATGAAAACTAGGAAGTTCTACAACATTAAAAAAACTGACACTTTAATAGAAATATGTCAACACACTGTCTGTAAGGATAAAGGGAGAAGGAACCTGGGTGATGGCATGACAGAGATGTGGACATTCTTATTTAACATTACATTTGAATTAATTTATACCTCACATGCCTCTTGAAATTCTTCTTTACAAAACAGGTGATAGAATAATATGTGAATCTAAATTAGATCAACTGGACACAGAGGTCCAAAGAAGCAATGTATCTGCTAGAGAGAGAGGCAACCTGGTGTGGAGATCTGTCCACATTTAGGATCAGGCCCTAATTTATGCAATTAAAGAGAAGAAGAATGACAGTGGGAATATGTGTGGTACTAACAACAACAACCTCTATTCATGTAGCCTACTGCTTTAGGTGGGACATGCAAAAAATACCAATCAACTCCATATTAAAAACAACGATAAGCTCCTCTACCCTGACTGTTGAGCTCCTTCAGATGTCTCACCTCTGAGAGCATTTGGTGCAGAGAAAGGTGGTGGGGATCCCTACATGTGAGCTTCCTTTTGCTTTCCCTTGTGAGGGATGCTTTTGCCTTTCTTTTGAGAGCTGACATTACAAAGGGGGCCTGAGACCTTCCTGCAAGCTCTGTCTCAGGTATAAACTGTTTCTGTGACTATCTGAATACAGCAAACCAGTATTTCAAATATAGTTCAAATAACATTCAAAAACATTTCTCTAAGAAGGGATTAAGGAAGTATCAACATTCAGTAGAGACCCATAAATTAACAGTGTATGTTTCTCATTGCCCTGGGGTTACAGCAACTAATTAAATAAATAAAAAATAATCAAGACCACATTGTTGACTATTTTCTTTTTGTCAGAATTTATACACTGAGGTATATAAAATGATACTTCTTTACTAGGACACTTTTTTTTTTTTAAAGTCTCACTCATGTTTTCATAAGAGTAGTAATTTTGCTGTCCTAAATGGTTTCTTTCTTTTCAGTGCCCTTGCAGCAGTCCCTGCTGGGTCCAGCTTTACAGGTACGCTTTGAATCCCAATGTATATATTTAAAGCAAAAATAGTAAATAATCAGCCAGATCCTCAGCTCTTGCACAGCAGGCATGGCCATGCTCTTGGTGAGAGCAGGCTGCTGCTTTAGCTGTCCTGCCTCCACCTCCTCCTCCCCTGGCACTTGCAGGCTTCTGCACAAGCAGGAGCTCTCTTGTGGCAAAACGTGGCTCACAGCAGCAATCCAGAGAGGGATGAATTTCTCAAGGAATTTGATTTCATATGGATATGAGTTTGTTAACAACATTCAGGTGTGAATGAAAAAACAGATCAACATCACGTGTTTCTTCAGAATGATTACGTATTTCACAGGCATGACCTTTTCATTAAAAATGTTGGTGACAGGATGGTCTGGAGACACACTGTTCCTCCTGGACTTTCCAGACTTACTCCTTCCTAAAATCCACAATCACTCGTTATTTACTGTATTGCTATTTATCCCAGTCACAGTCTTCCCTGACAACACAGCAAAGACAAAATGCAATTCTCTGTTTATCCAGTTTCCTTATCCCTGGAGTGATGTTGCACGCCTGCTTAGGGCCCTGCGCAGGTGAGGGGCACTCACCCTTTAGGCTGGCTCTCAAACTCTTCTGCCCACTGCTCCTGGACGTCCTCTGTGGAGAGGTCCACGTCCCTGGTTGTGGCGAAATTGAACTCGCTGCCTTCTGTCCCATGGAAGTAGATGGAGTTTCCATCTGACTGGCAGCTATGCTGTGGACAAAGGGAACACATGGAAGGTGGTGTTACAACAGGTTTGTAGCGTGTCCTGCTCACACACTCTCAGAGCTCAGAGCGAGCTGTACATTATCTAATGACTTACCGATGCCTGAAACAAAATTAAAATAAGAAATGGAGAGTCATCTTTTATCTTTGTTGACCCATCCCCAATCATAACTGTGTCCTTATCTTGTACCTGCTTCCCTACAAATGCACTACAGACCATTGTAAAACTGTGTTTGCATAGAAGGACATATACCATATCTTTGGTTGTTTATTTATATTTTAAACTATTGCCATTATGTCTGGCACATACACAATTGTGTGTACAAATAACTTCAGTAGTATACCAAATATTGCTATGGGTATTTTGTCGGCATAAGAGTTTCATGCTGTGAAACACATCAGATCTCCATGCCTGAATTTTTGTCAGAAGAGGTATTTGTGTGTATAATTGCTATGAATTGCCATACAGTAAACTTTGGGCCAGAAGTGTATGAGTGAAAAGGCTATATTTGCCATATTTAATTTGAATAGCACAACTCCATAGGCAAGTGGCTCTTGTGATACTGGGGTCTCAGGGGTCCTGACGCTGCCCCCAAACCCAGTGTGTCTGCTTTTCCTATTGTATTTCTGTATATACCACCTCAGCAGCATCAAATGAAGTCACATGTCTGCCCCAATATGCACTGACTACCACAACTCTACAGGAGTATAGACCTGGAAGAAACTGCCTGTGAGGAGCACATGAGGCTTACAGTAGAGATTTTCTTCTTTCTCCCATTCTACTTTTGCCTTCTTGTTTATCTGAGAAAATGGTAAAAGTCTGTCAAATCTGTGTGGCTGAAACAGATACTGGAAGCTTCTAAAGATCTACCTGGCCTTAAAGCAAACTGAGATCTTGGCATTTTATTGAATTGTTTGTATTACATCAAATACTGATAAAAGTAATAATTAGCTCAAATGCTTTTTTGGGGGGAAATCTTGGGTGCATTAAAAGTGAAAGCTGAAATAAGAAATGATTAATTAGAACAATTCTGCATGCTTACCACAGTTCAACATCTGAAAAAGAGCTACAGTGATGCCAGATTGCATTGACCTTTTCAGTATCGTCTGTGCAGTGCCCTCTTGTCTCTGAACCCCTTCATAACATGCTGAGGGAAAGTATGACAATTACCTCTTCTGCTTTTAAAAAGGTCATGGTAGTGCCATGTAAGTGAATAATTAAATTTTTAACAAAGGGAAAGAAGTGGAAAGAAATGAAAACTGCCCAGTACATCTTTGTCTATGGGATTTTATGAGTAAAGAAAAAATAACACATTTTTACAGATTCTATAACTCTTCCTTCATTTATCAATGCAAAGAAACCATAACTGAAATTCTTTCATTGATGATTTTCAAGTATGGTTGCCAATAACTTAGCAATGAATTTATATTTCAGAGTGTAATTTGTGACTACATTTCTAGAGGTGTCTACACATTTTTAGAAAAAAATCTGAGTACTTGAAGTCTAATTTTTGTATAGACACTTTCTAGTCTATAGTTGAATGACAACAGCTCTATGTTTATTAGCACTGACTAAATATCACTTAAATAAATAAACACACTATAAAAATGTAAAGACTGTTTTGACTGCTAAAATAAACAAATAGACAAATAGATCCTACTGAGCTAGTTATTACAATTACATACAAGTTTTGGAAAATCCTTTTTAAGCCTTACTTATTTCTCAGGTGCTAAGTTATATGTAAGTATATACTTGATAGTGAGGTATGCAATTAGTAATCTCTTGCTTGATGAAAGACACCCATTAAAATAAACACAAAACAGATACAACCCCATTATCATTTAACATTTGTATGTCCTTCTGCTGTCTAACAGAATATTTACTGAAGTACAGCTGATGGAGTTTCAATTTAGGTTGTCAAGATAAATAAATGGGCAGTTTGGCAAAGGGGTGAATAAGTAATTATTTATACAGTGGTGTATGATCAACCCTTTATGAAAGCTCAAAAGCATCATTTATTTTATTAGTTCTATAAAACTATGTGTTTTTATACACAGCTACACAGTATCTATGAATATTTATTTTATGCATATTTTATGTGTTAATGAACCACACAACGTATGGTTCAAGTCACCTTCTGCTCATGTTAGCTTTGAATCTCATGTGAAACAGCTACGCAGAAGAGAAGTTCAGACTGGGGCTTATTCTACATACCTATGAAACAAGTAATAGAAGCTCATTAAAGAGAGTAGGAAAGGTGCTCAAAACACAGGTATGCTTTTAAAGAAGTTCTGAGGGAAGGCCATAATTTTCTGGTATGTTTTTGCCCCAGTGCCACCATCTGGGACCCTGGACACATGCCCATGGGAGAAGCAGATGAGGATGAGCCCCACTTGCATGAGCCGTGCTGCCCCAGAAAAGGCCAGGGATCCTCTGCTCATGATATCGTCCTCTCTCACCTGTCACATTTCCCTCACGTGTATAATCTTCACACCCCGTTCACACTTTTTTTCCATATTTTTCTTTTCATTTTCCAAGCGGTCGCTATCTGTTGCTGCTTTTACTGCTTTTTTTTCATCTGATGGGCTGCTGAGGGGTGAATAACCTCAAAGAGCACTCAGCCAAATTTTCCAGGAGCAAAAGAAGCTCCACAGGAGATGGTCCCTCACCGGCATCGCCCCCAACTTCCTTGTCAGTCTTGTTCAACATCCAGGAGGCTGCTGAATGTGCTGAATTATTTTGTGGTTTTGTAATAGGGCTTGAACAGATTAGAGACTGAATTGAAATCATCAGACTCATTTTCTCTTGGGTTCAACCCAGGATTTGAATCCAAGCCTTTAGAAATGAAGAACTAAAGTACAATTTACATACTGTGTTGCCTCTTTCCCAAATTAAAGGTTTTACAATTGCAGTGGTAGTCTGTATACTTCCAGTATTTAAGGACTGAATTTTATGGGTCTTTTTTTTTTTTTTCTGCTGTTCTAAAGTGATAAAACTTGTGGAATGAACATGTTATTAAATTTGTTCACTGTTTCATTTTTATTTACACTTAAATGATTTATAAGATAAGAACAAATAGGCTTGTTGTGCAAATTTTTTTAACTAAAAAGACCAAATGACAGCAACTTGTAGGATATTTCTCCTTGTTACCATGGAAGCACCAACTGTAGGTCCAGAACTGAAGCAGTGTTTTAATTTTATTTAAAAGAGATTAAAAGCATGTGGAACATCTAGTGTGTCCTTACGCAAATTAGAACACTGAAAATCTAACTAATTTGTGAGAAAAAATTAATTTAGAGAATAAATCCTTTGACAAATCTGATAACCTTCATTAAACAAAGCTTTCTCCCAAATCACCTACATAATAGAGCATAGGACACTTGCAGGCACTTGAATGGAGCCACTTCACAACAGTAGCTATTTCCTATTGTTTGCAACCGGAGTGGGACTATCAGCCTGCCATAAGTAAACTGTTGTATTCCTAAATAAACAACCCCTGCCTGTTGCCAGATGGAAAGAAGCCAAGTTCTGTTCAGGGACTGTGGTCCTCCCAAGGGGAAAAAAACCAGTTTAATTTAATCTGGCACTACCAATACTATTATTCACTAGCTGCAATTGTTAAGCTATTGCTTTGCATGAATAGGGCAAAATGAAAATTGGCTGGATGCATTCCCATATCTCAGCATGCTTGGATTTGCTTTCAATCTAATCTTTACTCTGAATTTTCTGTGTTTCTCAAGTTTGTCTACTGGATAGCTATGGTACCACTGCTTCTTCCCTACTTTCAAGGCCCTACATGGCTCATCCTCACCTGCCTCCACCATCTCCCATATGCACCAAATCATGGCTCACTTTTCCTTGTCTGCCAATGCTTGCCACTACGTCTGCTGGTGAGATGACCAAACTTGCATGCCCTTGCCCATTCTGCCCATCATGCTTGGCAAATTCCCCACACATGTTGTCCTCCAAACAATTTCTTAGTGCTTTCCTCAACAAGTCTTTTTACTGATTACACTGAAAAATGCACTGCTTACAAGGATGAGCACTCTCCCCACTTACAATATTTCCTTTTACTCTGATATCTCCCCACTCCCAGCTTATCACCTGTTTTATAAATGGATGGTGATTTCCTGGGACACAGGCTACCTTTTGGTTTGCAACTGAATAGGCAGCAGTGGTACCTTCCTTGTTCAGGGCTCTTTGATGCTACAATGGTATCACTACTACAAAAAATACATTTTCATGCTAAAATTTCTGTTAACTATGAATATTTCTAGTCTATGAGTACAGTTCTTAGTCAAGTTGTCTGTGAGAGCCACCAAGTCTTACTAATTAAGTTGAGCTTTTTGTTGTATATTATGAGAGCATTAGCTAATGATTTGAAGATACAGACTATAGGAGAGAGTAGTGCATGGTTTCAAAAGCAAACTTTTGTCAAGGATCTGTCACCCTCTTTATCCTACTATATAGTCTTTACATTTTACATGTTCTACCTACAGCTTTCACCTTTTTTTTTAGTAAGTGCTTTTAGGAAAGCCTCTTGATCATCTGAGATGCAGAAGGGTTTCAGTTAGGACTGCTCAAAAAACACTGGTCAGCAAAAGCAGGGAAATCAGATTTGGTGAAGCAGGTACTTTCCAACTGGACCTATTTATGTTTTCATAAATAAATACTGACCAACTTTCTGTAGCATCTAAATGGCTTATGAGCCCCAAGTAAGATCTGGGATCCTGCGTCATGTAGCATGCCTGAACAATCTCCATATTTTTAAAGATTTGCATGAGAGCACCATGTAAGGAGACACCTGCTACCTTCAGTGTGACCTCTTGGCTGGGAGGGACCCCTGGAGTTCTGTTCATCCTGCCGTGTGAAGCAGTACAAGCCTCAACCAGATCATCTTATGCCACTGTTGCAGCTAAGGACACAGCCCTGAAAATTTTTAGAAGCTCAAAAGACAAAGATTGGCTATATAAACAGAAACACTGAAGTTCATCCAAACCAGCTTCTGTCCCAGTTGTTCAAGTCAAACTTGTGAATCAATAAATACCTCTTGGCTTTACAGTATGGGATTTCTTTACTTGGACAGCAGAACAGAGGGCAACTAAATGATACAACTGTGCCATTTGGAGAAGCATCAACAGGAAACACTAGTGTGAAATTCCTCAGTGTAACAGATTTTTGGCTGAGGTGCTGCATATCATCTTCCCGAGGTTCATCCCCACACTCCCATGAAAATGTTGTTCACCTCTGTGGCTTTAAAGTATCCACAGTCATCTTTACCATCATTTAATTAGGTTTTTATCAGAGACGAACACTGATGCACCTCTTCATATTATCTCTCCTGGGCCTAATGGCCCCGATGATTCTTGCAGACAGCTGTAGCCTCACAATTTATTTTTTGGCGACATTTCTTGCATTGGAATGAATGTGTTGGGCATTTGGGCAGTGCCAGCTTGCAAAGGGCTGATGGCAGATGGAAAGAAATCTGCCCAGTATGCCTTCACCTCTACACGAGCAGAGGGCCATCAATTTCCCCCATTAAGGAGTTGTCACGCAGCCCACCCAGCTGGAAGAGCATCTCTGATAGCCAGGCTGGCTGGCGTATGCTATTCAAATACAAAATGCACTTTAAAAGGAAACGAAAATATCGTTTGTCGGCAAATTGAAAATGCATGGCTTTGACCGCAGCCAATTTTTTAATGACTGTAATATTTTAAGTGATTATTTTTGCCACTTCAGATTGCTCCTTAGAGAGGAGAGGTTTTTTTAATTAAAATCTAGGCAATGCAAACAGATGAGATATGAGAAGCAGAGGAACAAGAAAAAAGATGAAGAAAATTAATTAAAGCAGCATTGTCAATGGAGCCATAAATTAGATATTGTGTCTTTCTGGGAATGTGTCACGCAGGTTTTAAAATTTTTTTGATTTTGATCTGATAGCAGGTACAAGAATAGATTTGGTCTTGATAAAATCATACTCTGTATGCAATATCTTAGCCAGCAAAGGTACAATGACAGAATTTAGGAAAGATTCTAAATTCTGTGGATTCCGTTGATAACACTTCTGGCCTGAAGTCCCGTCTTTAACCAAAGGAAAAACCACAACGTGATTAGAATACTTTCCCATGAGACAAACAGGGCTTTAATCTTTCCCACATGCTGCATTTTTACATCATTTAATGCAGAATACAGAACGAAAACTTTGGCTGCACAAGCAGGCCAGGTGCACAGGGGGTTATAGTGCACCTTCCCTTTCCAAAACAATGACATGAAACTTGTCCTGTGATGTAGTAACAAACAGCTTATAAAGTGTGTTTTCACACATTTCCAATTATAGACTGTTATTCAAAGACTGGTGCTCAAAACACTTTGTTTATGAGTGATTTGTATGATTTGTATGGTTCTTAGTTTTCTAGGACATTTCATGATGTTTGCACTACACTGGTCATTCTGGCAATGACTGATTTCCCTAATGAGTCATTTAACTGTCATGAACTGAACTATTCCTCTATGTTATTGGGAGCTATTGATGTTTCTAGCACTCTGCAGTGAGCATGATTAAACCTCATCTGTTCTTCTGAAAGTAATGATGTGTATTTACACCACTGTAAAATTAGAGTCAGAAAGAGTCAGTCAAAGTTGTTTCTACTCTTCAGCTTCTAATGGGTCAATTCACATTGTTTTTACTAATGTGCATCTCACAGTGACTTGCAAAGACCGAATTCTTTCCTTCTAGGAGGCAGGAAAGACCCCTGGTGCTTTGACGCCAGCTCAGAGCTAATGCTGGCTCCCTGCCACCCCCCACAACACTTCCGAGCCACAGGGAACTGGCATGGAGAAAGATGCAGGTTCAGCACTGCTGCCTGACAGTGATTCTCAGCTGCCCAAACACTCACAGCACCATAGTCAACCACCTATCAGTTCCAATGAACCCCTAGGCCTTATATCTAAGTACTATCAGTTTAATTAAAAGTGTGACTGTTAACAAAAAAAGCAAGAGCAATTCCATGCATGGGCTAGACCCAAACCTATGAATATACAGATGCCTTCTCATGAGTGCAGCTCAGTGCCCACACTCTCACTAAAGAGAGCCGGTCGACAGGTTTTGTGCACCCTGCTCTGCTTTCTTCACCTCTCCTCCCCTCTCACACTCCTCCTTCCACCCACAGAGAAGCAGGAATGGCTCTCAGATGAGGTGCAGCAGGAAGCCTGCTCTCCTCTTCCCAGGAGGATATGGTGGACAAAGACTCCTGCGAGGCAAAGCAGCTGGCTAGAAAGCTAGGTTTGGCCCACAGACCAAATGCTGCCTTGCTATATCTTATTCAAAAAACAAAAAAGTCTTGTCAGAAGCATCTATATCTGTGTAATTTTGTCCAATATAAGGTCATAGCAATTTCAATCTGTCATTTTCACACTGGCATACCTAGAGCATCACCTTTCCTCCTACAAACAAATATGTTTGACCTGATTCAGCCAGTGGGTACCTCAACCCTTTTTTAAACAAGACTTTAAAACCAAAAAATGAAAAAAAATCTTGTTCATTTCAGCACAAACAATTAAACCCAACAAAGATATATATGGAATATCAGGATGTTTGTTTTGAAAGAAAACTATCTAATAGCATTCCTTTTAATTAACAGAGTATTCAGAGATTTGGAAATCCACTCTGGAACTGGGGGGGTGGAATAGCTTAATCAGCCTTTCTTTTTGCCAAAATCCTAGGCCTGCATTCATGTCTTCTCTGCTCACTGACACACAACACACAGGTTCAGGAAGGACTAACAGATCTAGGATGTGCGTAGCCCTGTTCTGCTCAGGGTGTGGTGAAAGATCATGGAGTTTTACAGACACATTTTCAGCATATTTTTGCAAGTGTGAGCATTCAGTTCTCCCATTCTCTTCTTATGCAGCTTTCTCTTCTGCTAAACTGGCATGCATTTATGGGAAATTAAAATGAGCTGAATGGTGATGACCTGTTACTTAAAGAGCTCACTGTATCAGGATGTTGGGATTGGCACGTTTTCAGGATTTATTGGTCATGTCCACAGTAGTGAATAACATGCATCAGGTACCATTCCCTGGTCCTAAACCCTTCCCGCCTTGCCCCATCCCATGCTATGCCAGGCTGCATGCTCACAGGCAACCTCAAGTGTAGTCCCCAGGTCCTGCAGACCAAACAAACTAAGCTGAACAACTGGACTACAACCTTCAGCCACCAATGAAAAGCAGCTGTAACTACTGTGAGACAGCAATTCTGTAACTTGGCTCTTCACAGAGGTGAGAAGTGCCACGGGGTTAACACATCATGACCAAATATATCACTGCTCTAGTGTTTGTAATGATCTGTACTGCTTTTTCCCAGATGTGGAAAAATTCCAGAGTCAGGTGGTTCAGTCTCAATGTTATTTTTATGTATCAGAGCACTGCAGAGACATGAACTATAAGACTGCTGAGATTGTCCCCCTTTCTCAACCTCAGTTTTTGAGCTTGCACATCCAACCTTGGACCAGAGCAATCAGAGAAAGCTGAAAAACTTGGCAAATGTTGTACCTCAAAATACAACAATTTCTGGTCAAATATACAAGATACATGAAGTGTCCAGTTCTATAGGAGTAGAGATCTAAGAAACATTACTGAAGGAAGAAGATTTCATGTTTTCCCCCAATTACCTATGAAGTCTTGAGATTCACAGACCTTTAACAGTTATCAGAGTATAGCACTGCTTCATGCATTTCAGCAGTCTCAGCCACTAGTGCAACATCCTAACCATGCTCAGTTGCAAGGTCGTGCTCACACTCAGAGCTGTCACTGAAAATATTGAAATGCAGTCAGGAATTTATCCTGTTCAACACCCTTCCACACAGTTCAACACAGATAAATATGTTCCAGTGGATGCAATTAATCTCCTAAGGGTTGCTTGGCCTTGCTAACAGCATCTTTCTTGTCTTTTGCTGTCTTCTTTGGAACTGAAACACACAAATTCCGTGGCTTATCTCTCAGCTTGCTTCCTATCTCAGTAGCCAGTTCCAGCTGCGTCTGCAACCAGCCATGTGCTTTCAAACGAGTAGCAACCGTTCCTGAGCGCAGCAAGAAATGTAATGAAATTCCTGGTCCAAGCTCAAGACTGGGGGAGGAGGAGAAACCTCTTCCCAGGCTGGGCACAGGCAAGTTCCCACAAGTGCTTATTGAGAACACACTGTCCAAATCCATCAAACTGGTGTGAACACACTGGTGCATAATTACCATTAATGCTTGCACTGTCCACTCCAGTGACTGAATACATCACAAAACCTAATCCAGAAACCAGACAACAGTCTTCATGGTAGTACTTTTCTTTGTTTCAGCTGTCTTTTTACTTTATTAGCCTAGGCAGTTATTAATTTGAGCAGTTTTACTAGAAAAACTCCTGGATTTGTAATGTTTGCTATTTTATTTTTAGTAGATCTCAACTACTACCAAAGTAGACCTTCTAGAGAAAAAATAGACTTTCTTTGCAACTTGATAAGTATCCAGCAAGAGCATGTACCAGGTATAACAAGTAATTCCAAAAGCCACCTCCTGAGAAACTATTGGTAAAGAACTTGCTGAACCACATCTGACTACATGAGCAACAGCAACATTTGTTCTAAACAACCAACAAACCATCTCTTAATGCCTATCTTTACTAACTGAGTAGCCCACTAAGGCAACAGAATGGTATTTAATGAGAATTCCCTTAAAAGGTTTGGGATGTCTGAAGGGATGGGTGGGGAGGGCAGGTCTAACATGCTAGGACCATGACAGTAACTGGATTGGGCCAGGGACCATTCTCTGGCCTTGATAGCAACTGACACAGCAGAGTTTGCATCCACCTGGGCAAACTCTCTCCTCCCAGAAGAAGTTATCTGACAGCTGTGAAATGCTGCTTGAAACAGAGGTGACTGGTGCGGTTACATCTAAAATGTGATGTAATGACATTAGCACAATGTAAAAAGATTCTCACTTTTTATACTATTTATACAAAATAGTGTGTTTGTGATGAACTGAGATTGAAGCTATGCTAAGTGTTTTCAAGAAAATATTAGAAGTCTTTGTAAAGTTTTATACGATGTTCCAATCCTGAAAAGCACAAAAGCTTTGTCAAAAAAATTGTTCTTGGTTTTATAATGCTATGACAGGGTCTATGCTGAATCTGATGTAAATCTGGACCCAACTTAGAGTTTTACTTTTGACATAGCATGAAATTCACATTGCAAAATCTCTTCAAATCTTTTTTGGCAAGATTGTTCCTGAAAATTTGAGGAAAACTGGAGCAAAAACCTTAAAAATTAAATTTGAGTACAGGAATGCTCTGGTGACAATCTAGATGATACATTAAAAATGTTTGAAATAACTACAGAGTCCCAGGAAGAATAAGTGCCTTGTGTCACATGTATCCTTAATCCAGTGTGGCTACACCACAGCCTTACACATTGCTTTAACCCGGTGTAAATGTCTGTACACAGCCAAGCGTCAGCTGGGAACCGACACACATTTCACTTGTCCCTAAAACAGAAGATGACCTTGGAGGAATGGCAGGTTGGTGAATCCTCACTAGTGTCTCATATATTTTGAGCTTAAATGGGTTTTCTGTCCAGAAGCACTAAGTGATCTCTGTGTTCAGGTCTCTCATCTTACATGTAACCATAGTTCTGTATTGACACAAACTGGCTGAGTTTAACTAAAAAAAAAAAAGAAAAGAAGAAAAAGAAAAAAGGAAAAAAGAGGTTTACTTGCTAAAGTTTAGATGCTGTTTGTGCATGTTTCAGAAGGAGCCAGCAGTGTTTAGGCTTGGCCAGCTGAGAAGTAACTGCGCCTATTGCACATTAGTCCTTGATTTGCTTTCACACATTCACATGTGTGGGCTGGATTTTGAGATCCTGAGATAAGACTGACAACACAACAAATGTGAACTGATCACAGAAAATTGCTTCATTAAATATGCAGAACATTATTTGATTTTAAAATCTCATATAAAAACTTTGTCATTGTAGTTTAAATGGTCTTAGTGAAATAAAATAAAGTCAATATGCAGGTACTATGAGTAGATTATGGGAGTATTTATTTCTAAAAAGTTTAATCTGAGGCCATTCATATCAGGTTCTGTGGGAAAAGGATGAGGCCATAACCAACCTCTTACTTCCCTCAGGATTTGACATCTGTTTCCCGTTCAATTGCCAAAACCATTACCAGCATCATAAATGAACCCCAACATCAAACCTGCCTTTTTTGTGAATGAAAAGTAGGATGGAAACAGAAAGCCATCTGCTGTCCAACTTCTGGCTGCTTGGAAACATAGAAAGCAAGAATCCAACTGACTTCCAGATGTTGAACAACTCTGCAATTTAAGGAACTTTATGCACAGAGATCTTGCAGGGCTCCTTAGAGTTTTTCCCAAGGTTGTGTGTTCTTACTGGATCTCATGCATCAAAACAGGGTCTTAATGAAAAAGAGACTTTTAAGGAGCAGTCACTACCTGAATGCAAGAGAGATGTGATATTCACAGTCAGAAAAAGTGGGAAACCACAGTTTTCTGTGATGGTTTGTGATGAAGCGAGTAGTGATAGCTGAACAACACCAAGATAAACAAACAGGTAGATTTCAAAATATCCAACAGAGAGGCTTGAATTTGTTTCAGAAATATTGCACTGTTTTTCTAAAAGGAAGCTGTTTCCCATTTTCTGTTACATGATCTTTGACATGACAGTATGAACTGTCATTTGGTTTTGGTCATGGCAGAGAAGTTGCATTGTTCTAGAAAGTCCCGATGGGACAGAGAAAAGGTAAAAACAAAGTAAAAAAGAGCCCAATTCTAGAAGCAAGTGGAGTGGCCTAAACAACTTTGTATGTTCAGAGTTTGGTTAGATGTTACTGTCATCTTCTACATACAAGAGTAATAAAAACATTAAGCCATAGAAAATCAGACTAACCTTAACTGTGGCTCCAGGAAAGAAAAGCCAGTTGCCAGTATCCACAGGATCAAGATTATCTTCTAACACAACTTTTCTGTGAGCAGCATTTATGATCAGGATGTTGTCCAATGCCCAACAGGCTTCATATACATCACCAGCATGAACATAATCCTGTTTCCACTGAAAATGAATGTTCTCCCCTTTAGCATCTTCAGGAAGGTACAAGATGTGGATGATTGTGCTAACATTGGAAGGGGCACTGAAAAACAATGATATGGAATTAGACCAAATTTAAGCCATAGCCAGCAACATTTTTCCCTCATTTAATATGTTTACTAGGAGTGACACCGCTGTGTTGATGTCCCTTGTATGCTGATAAATCTAAGGAGATCAGAAAACACCTGCCCTGAGAGTCCCACCGTCCCAGGCAGTGCACATACAGCCCAAACAGACAGCCTTGCTTCAAACAAAGTGCAAGCTAAGTCAATAAATAACAGATTGTCTGCTTTCAGCTGGGACAGATTTAATTTTCTTCCTAGTAGCTGGTACAGTGCTGTATTTTGGATTTAGAACAAGAATAATGCTGATAACAGACTGATGGTTTAGTTGTTGCTAAGTAGCACTTAAGGATTTTTCGGTTTCCCATGGTCTGCCAGTGAGCAGGTATACAAGAAGCTGGGAGGGAGCATGGCCAGGACAGCTGACCTGAACTAGCCAAAAGGATATTCCATACTATAGGCCATAGTGCTTGGTATATAAACTGGAGGAAGTTGGCCACGGGGGGGCCAATTGCTGCTTGGGAACTGGCTGGGCATTGGTCAGCAGGTGGTGAGAAATTGTGTTGTGCATCACTTGTTTTTCTTGGGTTTTATTGCTCTCTCTTTTTGTTATCTTCCTTTTCATTACTAGTAGTAATAGTAGTACTAGTAGTATATTTTATTTCAGTTATTAAACTGTTTTTAACTCAACTGATGAGTTTTACTTTTTTTCTGACTCTCCTCCTCATCTCACTGGCGAGGGGAGGAGTGAGCGAGTGGCTCTGCAGTGCTTAGTTGCATGCAGATGTTTGGAGAGCAGGAAGAAAGAGCGGGGCAACATTCATACTTGATGCTGGTCACAGCTCCCAGGTGACTGGGAATTGTCAGGTATTTTGCAGGTCTGGCCAAAAGGAAATGTTAAGGAAGTACTTTACAAAAACAGTTTTCCCAAAATGTGATTTGTGCATGAGCTTTCACCAAAAGAATCTCCTGACTTCTGGTGCCTCAGTCCCTCATAGATCTGGATGGAGCAGAACAGCCAGAGGCAAAAACTGGGAATTTTGTCTGACAAACCTATCCTTCCAATCCCACACCCCTGCTGTCAGGATAATTCTGTGGATGGGGAAGGCCAGGTTGCCTTTCTTTCCATGTTATGCTTCAAGAACAATAGAATCATAGAATGAATATACAGAATACAGAAGAAACACTTATTTGCCATTGCTCTTACTGCTGAAAATGGAAAATGTGGGGAGGAGGGGCAGACCTGGAGTATTAGGCAATGATCAGAGCCTTGAGCTCTGCTTCCCAGAGCTGTCTTCAGAGCTGTGAAAGGACTGAAGTTCACCCCGAGCTCTGGGTGAATGTCTTTACACTGCTAGTGGCACTGAAAGAACCGAGCAATGTATGCAAGAAAGAATGCTGAGAATTATTATTTTTGTTTTATTAATCACCCAGCAAGGGAAATAGCTACATTCAAACCTCAGGCTGCAAGGAGTTACAAAATTGGGGTTTGCAAGATCTCAGCTGCTCAACCATGCCTCTGCCTTGGTAGCAATGCTTTGGTGTTTGAATAGTTTGTCAGAGATAACCCAGAGCTTTTAGGGGAAAAAGGCACCAATAGCTTGCTTAGGTAGTAGGAAATAGAGGAATTTCTCTTTGTAAAGCAAAGCATTAGAGTGTAGTGAAATGTTGAAAAGCAACTGTATTTGTCCCATATTCACACCCAGAATCTGCCCCCACAAATCACCCTGCACTTGCTAAACATTATGTCTATCACCCATGACTGCCACACTGCTCTGAGATGTTGTCCTCACTTCTCCCTGAGCCCACACACAGCACCTGCCTTCCCTGAGAGATCCTTCCCCTTCCTCCTGGGAGTCCAAAGCTGAAGTTCCACCAACACAACACACACCAACACACTGACACAACACCTTGCCTTCACAGCTGTCCTGTCCCACCTCTCCCCAGTTCTCCCACCGTTCCCTGGAGCTGCACGTAGTGCAGTGAAAGCCACTGAAGCACATTCAGATAAACACTGTAATTCACACGGACCACAGGAGAAATGAGCATCCTTTCATAATTTATCCTCTTCACTTTGCACGACATTGCTCCATTGACCTATTTTCTACTGCTGGCTCCAGCAGTCAAAGTTAAAACAATAGAGCTCAAACTGTATATGCATTAACTTAAAAAAAAATTTGGGTTTCAAGGGCTTGTGTTTGCACCATCACAACTCTTGAGTTTCCTGTCTTGCAGAACTATGAGGGTAACTCAACTGATGTTATGGACTAGGTGCATAATTCTGCATCAATCTGAGAAAAAAAAATGGTATTGAGTGGTTACTCTGAGGCAACTCCAGTGGCTGCAGTGAAGTTACTCTTGCTTTATATTCTTCTGAGCTAAGAATTAGCACTATTTTTTTTACTAAAATTATTCATAATTTGTGTCTTTGTCATTGAAATTGTAATCCCACTCCCACAAGGAGTGGGAGGATGAGGTACTGAAATTCGCAGCCTTGCAGCTAGACTTTTGCTTACTCATCAGAAATTAAGTAGCCTTTTGCTCTGCAAATTGTCTCAATGGACTGAAAATAGGCTCAAACAAATTGCCTGTGTGGCACAGACACTAAGGTAATGCAGAAAGACGTACTGAGATGCTATGAGGACATTATACATAAACGGCATTTTTTCTTCCTCAGTTGTACTTGTATAACTATGTATATATGCCAATGCACAAAATACCTTTCCTAATATTATTTAATAAAATGTTGGTTCTGCTTTCTTAGAAAAATCCATCTCTGACACTGACTCTAAAGGTGTGTGCAATGCAATAAAAGATTTTTAAATCCCCTTTTATAATACTTTTCACTTTCATGTAAACCAGTTTGTTTAAAAACAAGGCATAATTCACCATAATCTTGTTATTATAAGAGTGTTAGGAACCAAATGCTCATATCAAACTAGAAACAATTTTTACTGAACATTTTATCCTACCAAAGTAGAAACTTATAACACTGTAAATTATGGCTCTTGCTGACATTAAAAGTGGTTCTAAAATGCAAAAGCCATCAAAGTTTTGTTTTTTCAGGCACCTGACCCTGGTGGTTTTTGAGTTGCATTTAACTCTGAAGTCATTCTCTTCCTTACCTCCCACATAATCAGTGGATGAAACTGTCATTTACCAAACCCAGTGGCAGTTCTGCAATTAGCTTTAGTGACCATAATTTCACCCTCATCTTTTAACGTGTATGAACAAGCGAGAACTGAAAAGTTAACAATTGAAACAAGTTTTAAAAGAACCAGGTTTAAACACCACCTGCTCAGCCGGAAAGCATGAAAGTGATTAAAAAGCTGTAACAAACCTAATTTTCTCCAGCTGAGTCCAATCTGCAGAACTGTTCTTACTGTAGGACACGGTGATGCTGGGATCTGAGTAACTAAAGCGACATGAACCTGATCCTGGGAAAAGCAATAAAATGAGAAGTGTTACGACACAATGAAGCAATAAATGATCCTCCAATAACCATAGTTGCTGACTGTGCCTTTGTCACACCATCACTTTTCCCGATTTTAAAGCGCTTTGATTGATGATGAAATTTCCTGTGATCTGTTGCTGAAGGTAAACACAAAATAATGCATGCTTTATGAGTCAGAAATAAAGTAGAAATGATAAATCACAGCAGTGCTATGTAATCTCTGCAAATTTCCCAGGGGAAGCCAAGAAAATTACTTAACACCCCCCACTGCAGAAAAAGACCCACCGTGTAATGTTTAAACAAAACCTTCTTATTAGAGAGTAATCCACATAGCAGAATTCATAAGGAAAACAACAAAAGCCTGTTTTTCATATTACTACGTATAAAAAAAATTCCAGAATTAAAACTGTAAGTGATAAGAAAATGTGTATGGAATTACTTGAGCCAAGAGCAAATGTGCTTTAAGAATTTAAAAGAATAAAGACATTACAAAATTAGTTATTTTAAGGATGCCTGAAGAGAATTAAATTAAGAAATCATCCAATATACTCACTAGAGCCTATAATTAATAATAAACATTTGATGCTGATCTGGGAATCTCAGAACACTTTACAAAAAATGAACTAATTAAGCCTTATGGCACCCCTGCAAGGTAGGGTAATATATTTACTTTTGATTTATAAAAGGGTGCCTTCTGGGTGTTGTCACAAAAGGTGAGTTTAACAGTTAATAAAGGGGACAGTCAAAATAACAAAAACTGGGATTGAAAAATTCAACCTAGAAATCATGATAAACAGGCTGAGTGGTAATTAAATACGCTAAAAATACTGTTTTTCCTCAGACACAAGATAATTCATCTATCTCAGAAAATTCAACACCCAGTGAAACAGACAAATCCTAACCCGTGCTCCAAAGATCAAAATTTTTACTTCATAAGCATGTTGAAATGTGAGATTCAAAGCAGCGGACATCAGCTACCTTCTACATTTAAGAGAAGCAGCTCTCAATAAATCAGCACCTCTGATGGCATCAGGATAGTACTGAGTGAGCACAACAGCTTTGCTCACAGTAAGAATATGTATTATGTGTGCTACGAGTAGTATGTTATGTTTATGTGTGCTTCAGATGCGTTCAGTCACACTGAAAGTTGTGTATATACATATATTTTTATATATGTATAAATGTATATATATACCCAGATCTGGAAACTGTTGACCATAAAATACTGTCATTTTCCAACTCGGGGTACTTATTTTTGTAATGAAATAAATGGCCTGATTAAAAAGGTGTTAACCACTCGTACAAGAGAACAGCTTATTCGTTTTAATGGGAACATATGTCATTAAGTACACTGCTTGCAGCCCCAGCTCCCCTGAGGCAGTTCACATCCGCAGCTCTCAGCCCTACAGAACTGCTTTTCTACTCTGAGATACACATCACATACCTCTGCAGGGGCAAAACCACCCTAAAACCTGGGATGAAATCTCATCTGTATAATTTTGCCTGATACATCAACTAGCATCCTGGAACTGACCCACAAAGCTACTTTCTTGTATCTTTTACTAATATTAAATTGTAAATAGAGGAACAGATACTTCTGAGCCACTACAGCTGCGTGTGGGACGTTCAGCTGGTCTGACACGTATTCTTGCTGTAACGAGGCACAGAATAATAAATATTGCAAAGGCAGCAGGATTTTGAATTACCAACCATGTACCCAAAATGACTACAAAGCAACTGTCTGGTTATATTTTACTGACAAGGCATTTTATTTCTATCATATTAAAACCAAATGATGTCAGGAAAAGCCTTTGCGTTTCATATTTGCCCATCTGCTGAGATGGTCTACTTTACTGAGTGACATCTGCTGTTAGTTCCTACTTCTGTGGCGTTTAGGAGTTCCAACCCTTAATCACACTCGTTCATTTTATTTCAGGGGAATTCAGTTCAAAAATCAGTGAACTTCAGCCAGTTTAACCACTTTGGCTGGCCAGAGGCTGTGAGGCAAAAGAGCAACATACTGAGTCTTCTGTTAGACAGAAATTAAAGGACTATAAACAGTAAAAATAACCAGCAATATTGACTTTATAACATGGTGCCATTTCAGTTAGTGTTACAACCAACTTTTGGTACAGCGCTCTTAAGCAAAGCCACGTCCAAACATGCTCCTTAAAAGGGGGAGAAGGCCATATTTGCTACCCATACTGCAAAGATGATAGGAAGTGAGAGCAACCTGTCAGTACAATCAATATGAAAAATGCTGTCTGTTAAATCTGAACACTCTCAAACTATGCAAAGAAGATAAAAGTTATTGCTTAAAAGAAATGGGGCCACCGAAAAAGACTTTGCAAGGTAGATGTCATATTTCACTTGTGTTATTGGAAAGGGAGCAATAGAGACAGAATGAAAAGAGAGAAGTGATGGGTCTTATTATTATTTTAATAAACAGGACAGGTTGTATTAAAATTACTTTGGGAAACTCACCAAGGTCAATGTAAGTAGCAGTTACTGGCTGTGACAACAAATGTGTTTTTACACTTTCAACTCAAAATCATAAGATAGCAAGATTATTTATCATTTAAGTATCTAATTCTGTAAAACTCGAACTGACAAAAAAAAGAATGAAATTTGTCCATTTGAAAAAATCATCAACATGGTTCAGGCATTATTCTTTGCGATTAGAACCATCCTTTTTAAATATACAAGAAGCACATGGATGTGTTTATATCTTATATCTTCCCAAGGGAGGAAGGTGAACATACAACTGCACTCCAGGACAGAGTTTACTGAGATGGTACTGAAAGCCACTGGCTTTCAATATAATTTTCAGTATTAGTTTCAATATTACTATTACTTAATAATATTTCTCCATATTACTGTCATTTCAGTAATCCTAAATTAGGATTATTTAAATAATTTTGTATAAATCTGCAGTTTGGATGTTTGCATCTACCTTGACCAGCAAAACTATACTCTGACTTTGTGAACAGATTATCAAAATTCAAGTAGTAACATAGCAGGAACTGAGGGCAAATTCAGCTGGGGAAGGGAGGTGTCCTTCACACTGCTTCCAGCGACAGTAATAAACAGTTTGTCAGCTTCTAGCAGAGCAGCAGGGGCAGGATGTCACACTGTAAATCTACATACCCTCCCATCCTCCAAAGAAAAAGTTGTACAAGATGACATAAAACCTTTTGAATAAGACTAGAACAGGCTTGTTTTAATTCAGGAATGCCCAGGGTTTGAATTAGTCATGAAAATGGGTAATAAAACATGCATAGTAATTGCCATAAAGAAGTCTACATTGGTAAGTTACTGCATTAGAAAAAAGACCATTGTTTTTCTTAAACTGAGTATGTCACAGCAAACCTGATGTCTTGGTGAGGTTACTGCTACCTAAATCTGACAAAGAGTTAGGATTATACTTTCAGTATATGTGGGGATGTGGGGAGGGTGGCAACACACAAACGATGACACACACCAAACCACACACCCCCACCCAAGAATAGCCCGTTTTTTTCTTTACATATGTATATGCAAGCTTGTCCTTGGGTTTCGGGAACAATGTATTTTTCTCCTTTGGAGTTATTTTGATTATTTTGATAGGCTTCTAGCTGAAGTTCACAGACTTCTAAAACTTTTGGAAAAAAGCTAAAGCAGAGACAACCTTCATGGATTTAATTTTAAATGACACATTTAAAGCTCAGACAGCAATTTTGTCTGTTATCAAAACCGATGAGCAGCTTCTGTTATAAAAACAGTTATTTCCTATACTGAATATTCTGAAACGCTAATTTATTTGGCTTGTGCTTTATGTGCTTGGATTTTGCCTCAAGGCAAATTTTAATAAAATAAAATTTGCTCAAAGCTGAATCCAGACACTGATGCTAATAGGGGAGGGTTTTGACTGGCAGAGCATGGGAATGCTAAACTGCTTCTGACCGCTGCTTTGTTAATTCTACCTAAACCAAATAGAAAAGAATAGAAAAGGGAAAAAGAAGTATGCTTCTCAATTGCTTGGCTGCTTGTTTCAGAGGATTGGTAACCCATAGCCAGGACCTGACTAGCACTGACCATCTGCAACATGTCCAACTGAGACAGTCATGACTTTTTTGCCTTTTTTTCCTAAGTCTTGTTAAGCTGATTTTGGTTTCCTTCAATGCCATCTAAAGTACTAGTGAATATTTTACATACTTTATTTTTTAAAATATCATGTAGGTAGAAGTACTAAGAGCATAGTATTTCAGGAAAGATGTGATGAGGGCACTTCATATCAGGTATTTGTATCCAGGTATTCAGTTATTTGTATCCAGGCTGACAATGGCAGGCAAAATTAATTCTCACTATGGCTTTGCCTCCAACTGTGTCAGATTTACAGAAACCTGAGTCATACGGCTGTTGGTCGCTAAGATTTCTTAACAACATTGATTAGAAGCTGGTGTTTTGCTGAGATAAAACTGGGTGCCATCTGCAAGGGAAGCAATATTTTGCTCCTTATAGACTGTGACGTCCTCCGCCTCTTGACAGCCTCTTGATAGTTCCTGCAAGTGCTTCCGTGGATAAGCAGATGAGATATCTAATGCTGGCTTTAAGGCAAATGAGTCTACCATGGAACTGTACAAGAAAAATTCACACGAAAAATTTGTAAAAGGGTTTGAATTTTGTCCTGACTGTGGCCTGAAAAACAAAAGGGAGCTGAAAAGAATCCTGTTTATCTAATGCTAGAAGATTGCTTTTATTCATTTTGTTAATGTGATGAATAATGATTAGTGTTTGCTAAGGATTATGATTTGCTGATATCGCTTGAATTAAGCCAAACTGGATACTATAAATTACTAATGGTCAAATTTGGCTGGCTTGCTAATAGTTCTTTCCAAATTAACGAACCATACAGTTTGGTATAATGAATGCTTCACGAATCCTAGGTTTTTTTAGGTATATGTTTATATTGGCTTCTGATCAAGAATGAGATGATTTTAATCATGTTAAAGGATGGAATATTTTATGCTGGATATACCAGAGCACTGGTACAAAAATGTGCAACTCCCTGTTCATCCCATTCTACCTCTGAAAACTTCCTCTAGAGAAGGTCGCAAGAGCATTTTAATTTTTCTTTGAGGCCACAACTTTAAATCTAATTACAAGTGTGATTTTTAATTATGACACATTTTAGATCTTTAGAATATCTTTTTAAAATTTGTCTTTGTTTATAGAACAACTTCAGAGTATAAATAAATACTTTAAGTGTAAAAAATCTTCAAATTAAAAACTGTAAGAACTGTATTCTATTTTGTAATTGTAGTCTACCTTTTCATGGAAAGAATTAAATATTTTTATTGCTGGCTGCTTTTTTCTCCCTTGTGAAAAGAGGATTTTGGCTATCTGTACCCTGTATGTGTTCTGATAAACAATCTGAAATAAATACCTGACACTAGGAAGCAAAAATGTCAATGGTATTTGCCTCTGGTAAAAATCAGATCTACTCTAGCATTAGTGAAAATTATGAATTTTGAAATGCAAAGTGTCAACTATTTCTTTTCCACAGGTTTCAGAGAGCAGCTAACTTTTGTTCCACTGGCAGCTTTAGGCTGTTGTTCCATTTTGGAGGTGCTGGATAGTTACATCTAAGCAAAAATGAAGAGTTGACAAGGATGCTAAAAGCCTCCAAAGTAAAACTGTAAATGATTAGAAGGATAATTAGTAAATACATTTGATAAAAATTAATCAGAAGGACTTCAGAAATGAAGTCCTAAAAATGAATAGGAGGCCAAGCCTTGAGTGGACAGGACCTTGAGCGAGCTGTCCTCTCCCAGAGGGTGGTCTTGGTTGGAGCACTAGAGCAGGTGACCTCCCACGGTCCCTTCCCACCCACCTCCTTCCAGGATTCCCAATAACAGCAAATGTACTTTTCATTAATTAATGCAGCTAATTTCCTTGAAATGAGAAGTCAAGTCTGAGGAAATACTTATCTGGCTCAACTTCCTCTTAGTCTATCTATGTTCAGAGATATGATGTGCTTCCTGTGTTTACACAAATTTGTTCTAACCAACAAGATCACAACTCATATTGCTTTTTGTGCTGAGAACATTAAGGAGAGAAAAATAAGCCAGGCAGAAAGCTGTACTTCCCTTATGCCAGTTTCCAATTTATTTTGATGTAAAGATGCTCAGCTATTTATAGTGTCTCTTTCTGAGATAGATCCAGCAGGTATGTGCTTGGGTAATGTGTCTGTTGCCAAATAAATAATCACATGATGCTTCTAAATTTAACCATGTTCTTAAGTGCACTAACATCATATAGAGCACCTTGTTGAAGGCAAAGTGAGTGAACTTGTTAGGACCTGGATGTAATGAACAGCCAAGAATTACAGCTCCTGAAACCACAATATCGTTAACACCCCAGAGATACTCTTACAGTGGTTCTTGAATGTCTGACCAAGTAGTAAGCCCTGTGCCCAGCAAGCATTTTCTACTGGTATACCCATATTGTATGCTTCAACATTATTGCCATTAAATGCTTAATGTCAGATTATGTGGAGATCCTCTAAATGAGAGGGTGACCTTTCAATGAAACTGGGCAAAATTTAAATTATAGCATCTTAAACTTAAAGTAGTTCAATATACATTGATATGTATCAATAAGTAGAAAGAGACGTTTTGTTTAATTCTGTTTAGCAGCCTGGGTCAGCTGCGGAGGTCAATAATCAAGAAAATGAGCACCATAAGATGCTGATAAGGGTATTAAAGTACTGCAGGAAGGTAAATGATGTTTTATTTAGATCCCTACAGCCAGTCCATTCTAGAGAGGCAATAGAAAACACATCGGTCCCAAGAACTGCTGTGTCAAAGAAGGTATCTTGAATATAAAGATTTGAAAGTCCTTTCCTTGCCTGCTTTAGCGAAATTCCCTGTCACCAAGAAAATCTCTCAAGCCAAATCCTGAGATGAGGTGTCTCTCTTTTCTGAAACCCTATAAAACTGATTGCCTGCCTTTATATGTGGGTAGATAATAATTAGTTTGGCAAAAGCTTTTTCTTTGCAATTCCTGATGGGCTTTTCTATTTTTATCTGCTTTTGCTTTCATGGAAATCCCCTCCCTTGCCCACTGGAGAAAGACCCAGGAGCATTTTGTTGAGCTGGGGGCTTTTCTGTTCCCCCCGGGAACTACAGATGCTTTGTTGTTTGAGTTAATTCAAAAATGGACAATTTTAATCATACAAAAGTGTTATCCTCATACAATGATACGAGCAGGATTAAGATGAAAGTGAGTCTGTAATCCAGCATTTATTATTTGCAGCAACCAATTCCGTGATGGTCCGTGTTCAACTGTGAGGCGGTGGCTCAGCCACCTGCTCTGGCTCTGAATCCTGAGGCTCTCTTTATCTTTTCTGCTTTTCTCCTTACAGTAAATCTGTAACGCTCACATTTTAATTCGTAACAGTGGCAGAGAAGTCCTCCTACAGAAGTAATAAAGACAGTATTTCATTGTAACCTTGGGCTAGCCAAAACAACACAAATCATTTCACCTCAAGGCCATTAAAATGTCTTTCAAATACGGTATTAACTTTAAACCCTCGTTTCAATCTAGGCATTATCTAGGCAGCCCTTCTTGTATAACTCAGCAAAATCAATAAACACCACCTAACATTTCCACATGCTAGGTGAAGTGTGCTAGATGATGTTCCTCACCTGTCTTATTCTTTCACATTAAATGTAATTTATAACCTATGCATCTACACAAAGGACTTCTCTTCCAGGAAGGTGAAACTAGTAGATTACATGTCAGGCAATAGCAAATGGCAATTTGGGTGGCGAGTCAAAAACCTTAATATTGTTTTATCCGGGTGGAAATGGGAAATGAAGCAAGCAGAAGAAATGCAGAATGGTGAATTACACCAATTTCGGCACTGAATTATTTTGAATTCTCAAGCTTTTCCCAAATGTAAAGGAAAGAAATTATGACAAAATAACCTGGGGGTTCAGATACACTCAGTGCTCTGTTCTCATTGCTTAGAGGGGGCTGGATCTGAACATAGCAACAATCAAGCTTAATTTCATAATCTTCATTTCTCATGGACATTAGTGCTTTAAATTGTCTGTTTTAAAAACTTGGTTTATGAACTATTTAAGCTCAATTCAGACATGGTTCTAACACGAAATCCTTTAGAACCTCATGCCAGCCCAAAAGTGGTCCACATTTGCCTAGTGCACATTTGCCTAATGCACATCTGTCCTGTGGCCACCAGACCAGCAGAACTGGCCAGTCTCTTCCCTGTTGGTACCACTGTCAGCATGACCATATGATGTGCCAGGCCTGCACAGCAAACCTGGTGCTTCCTGGAAGACATCAGAGCAGGAGAAATTTGGGTGACTGAAGAAAATCATCCACGCAGGTGACTGAAGTGCAGGATGTAGCTCTACATGCCCAAAACTTTTGGCACCACAGTTTGTACTATGAGTGCATCAGTGGTTTTGTGTGGAGCTAAGAAAGTAGTGAGGGATTTAAAAGATCATATACTTTTCCATGCTGAGTTCAGAAGGGGCTTATTTTTCACGTTGGTATTTCTCTAGAGACATGTGAATGAATTTTCATAGCAATTCTGTAGGAAATTACTCATCTCTGTCCCATTCTGCTGAGCGCAAGCCCAGTGTTACGTCATGAAATGGCTATTACAGCATTCGTCAGTCATCTGATAGCTTCTGCTAATCATAAAACTGACTAAACAAAAATGGAAATTAAGAGAAAATGATCAGCAATGGTTCCTCTCAGACAAAGCTATGGCTTATTTAACAAAACATGTTTGGATGTGTGAATTTCTATCGAGTGGTCTGAATCCAAGCAGAGGATAAATAGATGCCATACAAGCAGTACTGTCAATATAACAGCTGCCACCAGAACTGAACTAAAACATGACAAAAATATAAATGATAAGTGTCCTCAGACTGTTACATGGGGCCAAATGCAGTCATCGTTGTTCACGTGACTGAGCTAAAGTGGAGCCAGGATGTTTCTGGATGGAAGGAGAAGGCATCAGTGCTGCGCAAATGCTCTGCAGAGCCCTTCAGATGCTGCTCCAGAGGACAGCCCAGAGAGACTGCTATTTCCTCGACAGAAATACATGGGAATCAGTGAATCAGCTGCAGTATTTATGTAATTAGATAATTTTTTTAAGATTTTTTTTTTCCATCATGGTCTTTTATATGCTGAGGTTAATAGGGAAATAAATGTGTTTTCTGAAGCATAGAAGTTTGGCAGGTAAGGATTAATCCAAAGGCACGTTCAACAATTCTGATTATTATTTTTATTATTAATCATCTGTAGTTTGAATATGCATGAGGGAAAAAAAGAAGCACTTCCATTATCTATGCAATGAATTGTATTTTATAATTTAATTCTGCAAGACTCACACTGGTAACAAAGTCAAATTGCCACTACAAAAATGAAGGAAAAAAACCTAAGCCTGTAAAAAAAATTACATTTTTTTTACTGAAGGTGATAAAGACTATCCATGCTTTGTCTTCAGACATCACTGAGACACTTAGTTCATGGATTTGCTGAGTAAAACTGCTTTCATGTAGACCCTAGCAACCTTGGTAGTTCAGGAAGAGTAATAGAGACTGCTGGGTCAATGATTCACTAACGTGAAGTCTTAGGGTGAGGCAGGACATGACATGAAAACCCTTTTGGAACCATTATGTCAAAGGTCTGCATCCAAATCAATGACACTTACTCATATGTTAATCAAAAGCAATCAATAGCATGTTTTAAATAGTTTTTTCCATTACACTTACAGAGGGCTGTGAAGTCAGTCAGCATTAAAAACAGACTTTAAATAAACTAAGCCACATGCAAGTTCTTGGTATGTGCATTGCACATGCTCTTCACCACTTAAAAAGAAAAAAGACAGTATAAATATAGTCATCACAGGTGATACAATTACTCTTCAGTTAACTACAGCTGATGGTCTGGTGGATTTAAAAAGCTGAAGAAATTTGAAGTGAAGACAGAGCTGATTACTCAACCAGAAAATAAAGTTGCAAGGGTGGAAAGTGTGTTGAACAAGTTTGGAGACATTATTAGTTTTTGTTACTGGTTTTAGTGATTATACGGTAAAATTGTCAATGAAAACTTTGTGCATGTAAAAGCAGAAAGTTTAGTATTTTATTTCCTTTTGGGGAAGATATAAAATAGGGGCAAAGAGGATAATACTGAAAGAAGATCACCCAAGTGATGTATCTGCACCCTGAATTAGTCGGGTTCTGTCCTCACCAAAAAGTCCTGAATAGTTGAATACCAATAATAATATTTCTTCGGTAATATTTTAACTATATTAAAAACAATAGATGCACACATTTGTCCTTGCTATAGGGTTCCATTAGAAAGATATTAGGGGAGACTGATAAGCTGCAGGGATATTGCTTGTGATTGTAATAAATTTGTTTTATCTACATGAGAACCCCGTAGGTTTTATCCTTGTCAAATCATGTAATCATCAATAAATTTGGTTGCCTGATGGATATTTAGACAAAATAAGTTGCAACAATGGAAGGGGCAATAGCAACAGATGGCAGAGAAGAGACTGGATGATGTGAAAGAAGCTACCCCAGAAGCAGCAGGAGAAAGGGGCCATTCTTACTCTATGGGTAAGGTCCAAATGCTTCTGGTTCCAGACCAACGTGCAGATCATAACATGAATGACCCATCTTTTGAATAATAACTACTGGGATTTTACTGAGAGGACAAACAGAGTCCATCTGGCAAAATCACAAACCACTCTCACAGATTAATATCTACTACTAAAACCCGACACTGAAAACTCTGGTTTTAACCATAGAATCATAGAATGGTTTGGGTTGGAAGGGACTTTAAAGATCATCCAGTTCCAACCCCCCTGCCATGGTCAGGGACACCTTCCACTAGACCAGGTTGCTCAAAGCCCCGTCCAGCCTGGCCTTGAACACTGACAGGGAGGGGGCAGCCACAGCTTCTCTGGACAACCTGTTCCAGTGTCTCACCACCCTCACAGATAAGAATTTCTTCCTTATATCTAATCTAAATCTTCCCTCTTTCAGCTTAAAACCATTACCTCTCATTCATTCACTACACTCCCTGATAAAAAATCCCTCCCCATCTTTCCTGTAGCCCCCTTTAAGTACTGGAAGGCCGCTCTAAGGTCTCCCCGGAGCCTTCTCTTCTCCAGGCTGAACAACCCCAACTCTCTCAGCCTGTCCTCATAGGGGAGGTGCTCCAGCCCCCTGATCATCTTCGTGTCCCTCCTCTGGACCCGCTCAAGCAGGTCCATGTCCTTCTTATATTGGGGGCTCCAGAGCTGGACACAGCACTGCAGGTGGGGTCTCATGAGAGCGGAGTAGAGGGGGAGAATCCCCTCCCTTGACCTGCTGGCCACACTTCTCTTGATGCAGCCCAGGATACCGATGGCTTTCTGGGCTGTGAGCGCACTTTGCTGGCTCATAGTCAGTTTTTCATCCACTAATATCCCTAAGTCCTTCTCCACAGGGCTGATCTCAATCCACTCATTGCCCAGCCTGTATTTGTGCTTGGGATTGCCCCGACCCACATGCAGGACCTTGCATTGGCCTTGTTGAACTTCATGAGGTTTGCACAGGCCCACCTCTCCAGCCTGTCAAGGTCCCTCTGCATGGCATCCCTTCCTCCCTGAAGGCATGTCGACCGCACCACACAGCTTTGGTGTTGTCAGCAAACTTGCTGAGGGTGCACTCAATCCCACTGTCCATGTCGGGAACAAAGATGTTAAACAGCGTTGGTTCCAATACGGACCCCTGAGGAATGTCACTTGTCACTGCTCTCCACTTGGACATCGAGCCGTTGACCACAACTCTTTGAGTGTGACCATCCAGCCAATTCCTTATCCACCGAGTGGTCCATCCATCACACCCATGTCTCTCCAATTTAGAGACAAGGATGTCATGCGGGACAGTGTGAAAAATGAAGATGTGTGTTTTGCTTCATGTCAAACCATTTTTTCTAGCAATAGCAGGGACTAACCATATGATCCATGCAGCAAAATTACCTAAGGAATTTCCAGTGTCAAGACTGTTTGTTGTCCAGGCACTGAAGATCACCTGTGCTCATGCATGCTGCATCTTCAAGACTTTCATGTTAACAGTGAATAAGGCTCTCAGAGAGCGGCACCTGCTTTGCCAACTCAGTAGTACTGACAGTGCCCAACAGAACTTTAGGGACAAGGTTTTATTATTTTATTTATTTCAGGCAGAGTTTTTCTGCATCATATTGAGTTTCTTGTAAGATGCTTCATTTGTCACAGTGAGCACACACTCCGACTTTTTCAAGTATGCCATGGTCTTGCCACTTTAAATCTGAAGTATAAAAGCTGTGTCAAGTCCTGGACAACATGTAGCTGTTGCAGACTTTCCATACATGCTTTTCTGGATGCCAGGAATTCTGGCATGATCACCACTAAGCTTACAGAAAGGTTTTTCAGAAGACTGCAGTATGCATAAAACAAAAGAAAGTTAAATTTTCTTGATATGGCATGGGCATGGACACTGATGGATTTTATGTTTTACCTCACACTTCTTGATTTCTAAATAAGATTTTGCATACTTTTACAATTTCCTTTTTAGAATCACTGCAGTCCTTTGTAGAATATTTAAATGTTGCTTATATAAAGGTAGTAATTCCATCACAAGATCCCAGTGAATAAGAAAGCAAATCATCCCTGTCAAAAGGTGCTGTTTCAGTGTATCAGACAGCAGTGCACAGAACTGATAACAGTGAGCTGCTGAGAGGTTTCATTCTTAGGGGTTCATGCAAATTATTTTTTGCTTTAGTACTGTATTACTTGGCACATTCTGCATTTCATTTCAACTTCTCTTTTGCATTAAACCAAAGCCAATGCCACACATATGAAATGACCATAACTCAGCTACAATCAATTAGGGAAAGATGGCTTATCATTAGAAACATATTGAAAAAATTGCAAATCCCATATTTGCCTAGAAAGGTAGTTTTGGGGGTGACTGAAAATAGGGATTAATGATTGGCCCAAAGGAAAATCTGTTAGATTTGAGAACCAAACTTTTGCAAAAGTTCTTTATCATGATTTTGTGGGAGGGAGAGTCCAAGCCCAAGTTTCTTCTCCAAAGAAACAAAAAAAACTTTTGAACCTTTGGCTAGTTCTTTGTTTGCAAGACTAATAGCTTGATCTTTAAAAAATGGAGTTGAAGTGCCAAATGTTTGAAATGTTTGAAGACCTATTCTCTCTGAGAAGGTATTTTTTAACTTAAAAGAAAGCCTTTCCTCCCCAAATCAAGTTTGGTTTAATAGGGGATTAGATTTTTTTTAAAAATGGGTGTGGAGTGGGGAGGGAGAATTGCTAATTTGTTCTAGTAATGACAGAGGATCTTGGTGATAGTGGCATAAAAGTTGAAGGGAAAGGAATTTTAAAGAAGGATTCTGCCTTATAAACATTATATATTTACCCAGTACACGATACTGTCAAAATCATCCTGTTCTCAGAGGAGTGTTCAGAAGTTTTCATAACGAAGCTGAAGAGTGAGAGCTTTCCTTATCAAGTTATTCCCATTTTCAAATATTGTGCAACAGCCAAAAACAATCTAGCAATACTAAGTCATAAGGAGAGAGCTATGGAACAAAGTTTTTCAAGATAATATAATATTTTGCATTAACTATTTTCACATTGCGACACATACCACTCCAAGTAGCACCTGCCCCAGAGGCCAGGCTGAGCGTTGGTACTCATCACAGTGCCTTTGACTTCAGCTTGGTGTTTGACTCAGAGGCACTGTGGAGGAAGGAGGGATGGGAAGAGCCTGCCAATGCTGAACTGCCCACGCAGAGCATGCACAGCCCATGTACACCACAGCCATGGGAGCATATGCTTGAAGAGGACACCCAAGGAACAACGCGTGAGCAGAACTGCTTGCACACCTCACTCCTTGGCATTGCTTCCTTAAAGCCTTTCCTCTTCTCCTTATGAGATTTCATGAGTCTCTTTCTTCCTGTGTTTAGCTCAGTTGCTAATCTCTCAGTACTATAAGTCACCTTCCATCATAGTGGTCTACATGAATGACAGATCATGTTCATCCCTGGAGAAGTCCAAGGATGTAGCTAAGGGGAAAAGCCTGAGATTTGGAGTGAGAAATGGAGAATATTTCAGCTAATGAATCAGACTAACATTGTGTGGCAGCTGAGTCTGGAGGCTTTTGTGCAATATCCTGCAATCCCAAGCTGTTGAATTAGATGTTCTGGCCTGAGAGCCCAAAGGCATTGCTTTAAATATCTCAGTTAACAATCCCACTGAACATTAAGGAAACTGCCAGACTTTGTCATTCACATGTCGGAGTGTGGTCTTGAAGAAATATAGTCATGGATGAGTTAGACATCTGGAGTAATTGAAATTTTCTACACACCTGGGCAGAGCGTGCATGTATGTAAACATCCCCCCAGCCCTGGACCAAAAGGCAATGCCACCAGCTCCAAGTGAATGCTGTGTGGCAGACAAGTTGCTCTCATTTGGAAAGGATACTTCACATTAATGTTGTCCTTGTGTTGAATAGGCCCTTCTAATTACATTTTCATCCTAATTAAGCCTTCATCTTAAGTGCACCTTTTCAATCCCATTACCCTTTAAAGGACAAGACTACCAAAGAGGTGGTACATGAAGAAAACTACACAGAATATCAATTAATGAAAAATTCACTAGAGTGTTATTTTTCCTGACCACACAGTTTAAAAGGATCTGGGTTTTATGGTGAAATCAGGACCATTTTTTTGCTTCATTTCCTAGTCATCATCTGCTTATATACCTGCAAATACAAAATTCCACCTGATAATTAGTGATGAGCGAAATCAAAGGGTATGCACTTTAATGTGGCCAAAGCTATGTGACAAATTTAATATAAAGATACCCCCAAAAGATTACAGCTTAAGCTATTCTGTGGTTGATAGAAAGTGTTAAACATTCTTTTTAAAAAAAAGGCAATTCCCTTGGATGAATCCCTAAATAGGGTTATGATTAAATCAGACCTTTGGGAATAAGCTGGAAACTGGCAAATGCATAGTTTAGATTTATGATTCTAAAGCCAAGTACTGCTGAGCTCAGCAGCAGTCCCCTGGCTCATGCCGGTTTTTATCAGTTACAAAACCAATCTGCACTGTATTTCAAGCTCAACATAGCACACGAGGAACTGTGATACATTTTGAACTTCAGGCTGAAATTTGATTTACTCAAGACTTGCATCCACCCCTCTCCTCCTACATCATACTGGGAATTTTACTGGTTTCTACTGGTACAGGTCAAGGTATTCCTACCATATATTCATGGCAATTCTATCATATAGAGTATTTCCTACTCAGCCTGTTGTTACTGTTGTTTTTTTTTTTATGGTCCCCAGTCGATAGAAACAGAGGCTACTAGTGAAATCTTGACACTTCTGGGAGCCTGCACCTTTCTGCAGTTCACCTGCAGCAGACACAAGCCACTGAGCTGTGACAGCAAACATTTACCTACCAACCCATTCAGCTTACATTGCTGTTAACCACTCCAGGCCACTGTAAGAATAATCTATAGAAGATTTTTGTAAATTTTCCTGAAAAACAAAATTCCTCCATCATTGCAAGCTTGCAGCATTATAAAAGTCACCTATCCTTGGGCACAGTCAGTGGAGGGAGGGCTTCTGCAGGCAAGCAACATGTCCTAGCAGATCAAGTGAGCTGCTCCCCTTTCACTGAATGAATGAAACTGCAGGGTAGCTCCAGGCTGGTTTTCACTGGAGGTGCCCAGTATTTATGCAGTAATTCAGTTTAGGAATGGATACATTTTTTTCTGGCTTTCTAAAAACAGTAATTAAAAATAAAAGGATAGGTATCAATCCTTACAACTATTAAAAATGCAGTCAGCTGCAGGGTGACAGGTAATGATGACCTCAACTAGTTAAATGAACAACTTCAGGTAAAAAAAAAAATTTAAATGGTGTATTTCTGAGCCTTCCAGGATTTTGATTTCCAATCCATTAAAAAACCCAAGATGCTTGCCAAGCTACCTGATAGCTCTTATTTCCAGATGAGATTTCCAGAGTTTAATCCCACATCTGCTGAGATACTTCTGGAGAATTACTTTTTTAAAAATAGGAATATGATTTGGAAACACATATCCATGGGTCCACAGAGGAAGCAGGCTACATTTCCTGCTTGCTTTTTTATTGAATCATTTATATCATAAAAACATTTTTCCTTCATATTTCGAACACTGAGATATGAGTTAGCAACCCGTGTTCCCAATTTGCCCTCAGCCCAAGCCACAACTTCTGCCATAATTTATAGCCACAGCTACACAGCGAAAATGTGCAATAACTTACAGCAGGTATTCTAAGTAATACAGCATACAATCACGCTGTTGATAATATGAACTAAATAGCATTTAGTTTTGGTCTACCTTACCTATTCTGTTCATACAGATGTGTTAAAAACAGCACTACCTAGCTGTAACTTGGAATATATTGAGGGTTTTAAATGTTAAAACAAACAGTAATCACACTTCAGAGAAAGAACAAGAGATTATAATCAAGTTATAAAATGAGTGGAAAAAACCAAAACCCAAACATGACTATGCCTCCCATCATCAGAGTATCCATTGGAGTTTCTCTTTTCCAAAGTTTAGGTTAGGAGATAAAAAAATGTGCTGTAGTTTTTAAAAGATTTTTTTAGTCCTTCATGTCAAGTGGAACATCGACCAGAAGGGTAAACCTGAACTTGAGGTTCATTTTGCTTTGCAGAAATGACTTTCTACAATTTCTCAGGTGAAAGAGTAAGCTAAACTTACCAAGCGAAAATTGAAGGACGGATGCAGTAGTTGTGTTAAGGCCAGTGGTGGTCTACAGGAAGAAAAGCAAACAGCAGAGAGGTTACGTTAGATCAGCAAAACAATACATTCATCACTTGTTTTTCTTTGAAAGCATGGAAACTCTCTGGATACCTAGATCTCCAGCACATAACACTATTAATCATGAATTCTTTCGGGTTGAGTGATCATGGACATTTCTGTTATGTCATTTTGATTATTGATATCTCATCATATGTCAAAGCTGGAACTTTTTTTTCTTTCTTCATATTAATGTCTACAAAGCAAGCACATTTATGTGAAACACTGGTGCTTGACCAGTGTTTAGAAGATTGAAAAAATGAACCCTGTTGTTTATGGTCAGCTTAGCATAAATCTGTATATACAGAATGGTTTTCACTTTTCCCAGCACAGAACAAGAACCAAAATAATAAATAAATAATAAAAATAATATTAAGTATACTTGAAATAATAAAATAAAATATTAAGAGGGAATAACAGAATTTAAGTCTTCAGCAGCAAAGCAAACAATACCTTGGTGATACTGTACAATATATACAATGAGATTTTGTAGTAGCATCTATACACTGTTGACATCCAACTGAGACCTAGAAACAGGCAGAAAACATGGAGCAGCTCACTCTGTATCCAGCACACCACCTTCCTTTGAGGCCTTTCTTTCTCCCTTCTTTCAATGGCCCCATATTTCAGTAATTTAAATTAGGACCATTTTTCTGAAAACACTCTAAGACAGAAAGCACTAGAATGTCGTGAAGCACACCTATTTATTTTCAATTCATTTTGAAAGTTGGACTTAATACTGTTACATAACAAGCAAGGCAGAAACACTACCTAAAAACACTGCCTGATCTAGTTATTTTGTCAAAGAGCTGAAAAATCACTGCAACTGTTTAGCAAGCAGAAAGACCAATCAGAGGGCCACCCCAAAAAGAAGAGACTTAAAGTTTGGTTCATTCACTTCAGCAAAAGACCCATAAAAGATATAATTTACCATTATAAGCAGATTTTAGAGGCTAGAATAATGTACAACCTGAAAGATAATGTCAGCATTAGATCAAAAGAGAAAAGGAAAAAAGGCATGACCTGGCCAGACAGTAAGTTGACGCAATCATAAAAGAAGCAATATAATTGGAAGAACATGGACAGCAAACACCTTAAATAAATTCATCTGCTATTGTTGCCATTGATGTCTGCATCCTAGATTTCAAGACCTTGAACTTGTCCTCCCATGTCAGAACTTACACAACAATAATTCATGCCATTTCCCATGAAAGCAGCTACAGACTCTTCCTTCAGATGTGTTCCTTGTGATCTGCATCTATGCACCACGTCATATCATGGATATGCCACAGAGAAGTCGAACTTCTGAGCAAATTCAGTCCCAGAAGTAAGGTCCTGGGGCTAGCAGGCTTTGGCTACCAGAGCCAAGCTGGGAATTTGTATGGAGGCAGCTCCAAGTGGAGCACCCACAGGACTTGAATAATCCTCCTGCTTTGCTTGTATGATTCATGTAGAGGAAACCGAATAGTAGATAAGAATGAAAAAAAGTGGTAATCTGCAAAATATAGATAAATATTTGAGCTCATGGACACTAAACTGACGTTTTCTAAAAAAACCAGCACCCAAGTAAAGATTAGACTCAATGACCTGGAAGATTCTACGTTCTTTCAAGCATCCATTAACTATGGCACTATTACAAAGGCAATTTTATCAGCATTTTGTAACGATCAACAGTACAATTTCTGCATAATTTCCCTGAGTCACATGGTGAAGGCAGAGATTCTTCCATTATCAGGTATTCCTGCGCTCTTTAATTATCTACTATGCAGATAAACATGAAAACTGTTGAGAGAGATCTGTCTCCTCTCTGAAGTCGCTTACTACATTAAGCATTGCTGCATGACACTGAACAAAAGCTAGTCCTAAATGCAGATGTTTTCTGACTATTATTTAGGACTCCATTGACACAGAACAAATATTCTCTCTCAGTCACCTGTATTGGCTTTTCTGTCTTTGGAGATTTTCAAATGAATTTCCAAATCTTTGCAAATGTATATTCAGAATGTATATTCAAATGTATATGATTAACAGATTCTAGGTGATAGCTCCCTCCATTCCCTTCCATGTACTAACATCAGCTTTTGGGTAGCTACATGTTAAATCAGCTCAAATAATTGACTTGTGTTAAACTAGTAGTCTTTTTCTTTGCAAGTTAGTTTTAACCTGGATTAATTTTTTGGTGTGGTCTACCATTCAGCCCACCAGTGCTCATACGAATACCATCCCTCCCCCGGTGGGAGGGTGCAGGCACTGATGAGAAGAGCAAAAGGGACTGGACTTCTCTCAGTGCCGGTGTACACCCAGTTGAGGTATTCATGAAACGATGCCTTTGAAAATAATGGATGGAGACCTGTATGAGTTGGCATGAGGTTTTGGTGTGTTTCTTTTCTACATACATATTACATATGGAGAGGAATTTATAAATATTAAACAACGGGATCTTCACTGAAATGTACTGAAGATTAGCTGATAACAAGACTACATGTGCTTTGGGAGAGTGCATGGAAATTTAGAAGATTGATCACAGCTCTGTGAACTAAGACAGATTTAGTGGGACAGACTCCCAAGGCTTCACAATCAACTCAAACAGCAGCTTTTAAAACTACCTGAAAATTTGGCACTATCTGTACATAACATTCACTTAAAATACAGTTTTCCTCCCCTTGGAATATTCCCAACTGATAATTTTAGTCTTTAAACAAAAATAGGAAATTTGCATTTATGTAACTCCTTTTAAAGTACAGTTGCATCCCCATTTAAGTCCATTCTGTCAGGATCGATTCAGTATTAGGTATCACACTCGCCATGTCAAACAATAAACTGCTTTCTGACTTGAGTTATGAGTACCTATTACATTAGCTTACATTCAATTAATTATGTTGTGCAAACTCTAATTTGAAAACAAAACCCTTTATCAACGTTCAGTGGCTCATATCACCAAGAAATTAAATGTACCAGTTATCACAGAAGAGGCATTTATGTAGACTTAAAAGAGACTTTGTTGTGAATCATTTCAGTAATGCTTTAGAAAAAAGCATTAGACTTACTAAAAACTTTTTACAAAGTTCTACAAGGGACTACTAAATTCAGGTGCTGCAGAGAAGCTGGTAAGGAGATTTTAGCAGCTATTTTCCTTTGCTTGCAACATCTCTGACACTATACATCTTTCCAGGATTTTGCCAGTGGTAAATTCTCACCAACAGACATAGACACTTGGCATTAAAAAAAACCTCTGCCTTCAGTAACAGGCAGCTGATGGAAGTGAGGAGGAGAGAGGACAGTCAGGGAAGCAAACCAGCAGCTGTCACAGCTGTTGATATAATACATTTTGCAAATTCAACTCTTCTTGACTAAGTATTTTAAAGCAATAATGTGGCACTAGGAGCCATGAACAGAAACAGAGATTTCAAATGCTGTTTCAAGCAGGGACAGAATAGGATTCAAATAGTAAAGATGATACAATAAAAATGCATAATGATGGGAGAAGTGAAACAGGTTTTAAAATTTGTGACAGGAAGAGATATATTGTGAAATCACTGAAACATGACTACAAATCAGAAACAACTTGTTCTAAGATAGGGATTTAAACCTATGTCCATACTCAAAAATAAAACTAGGTTAAGACCTCTGGCATGAACACCATCCTGTGCTCATCCAAAATGTTAAGCCATTATCATGTTCCTTCAGAAGGATTTGATTTTTCTGCAACACTGCCATAATATTTATAAACACTTTCATTATTAGGCTGCTAACTGTTTATAAGCATGATGATTTTTTCAGCTGATTATTTAATCACACCACTTTGGCATCATAATAAATTTTTCCAAGCTCCCGATGCCGTGGTAGTGCTATTTTACCGCATGGTAATACGACAAATACAGTCCAACACTGGAGTTTGAAGCCAATTTGTGATTACTAAGGATAGTCTAAATTACATACCAGCAGGGAGAAGACAGCTAATTAATATTTCAAAACCCTCAGAGCCGGGACCCTGGGTTTGCTAAATGTCATAAATAGATTATTTTTCAAGGAGTGTTACCTATGCTCAATACTACAAGTAAAAATGAGTTTAAAAATTGTGAAAAACATCCCGGTGATGTGACTTCACTTTTGCACAGAACATAAAACAATACATCTTTTCTCAAGGCAGTTAATGAAGCATAGTACATTCAAATAGGTTTCAAAGTAGCAGAGAGGCAATTTAGCATCTCTGTCAGGATTCCCTGGCTGGAGCTGGCTGTGAGGGAAATGACTGAAATTCTCCTTTATCTGTAAAACCTCTAAATTAGTTTTATATGTGTTTATGACTTTCAATCACCACATCAGCAATATCTACATTGCATTCGTGGCATTCTGATCTCAGTTAAGAATGTAAAATCAACCCTGTTAGAAGAACTGTCAGTGTCTGAAATGAAGAGAAGATGCCTGGCCAAAATGACTTCTGTTTTATGGCCTTCTTCCATGTACACTCTTCAAATAGCTCTAATCAGACTCTTCCTCCACTCAGAAGACTGTTGAAAACATGAAAATTAATTTTGAATTACCGTGGCTTTGAGCTGGCCTTTTAATTTTTCAGTTCTTTCCAAACCTCCCATTTTATGTACATTGTTGCAGTTGGCTGTCCAGTGTCAGCATGTGGACATTGGTTATATATCTTTCAATTCATTTTCCACACCCAGATGATCCCAAGTTAATGTTAATTGCACCATGTTGTTTCTTACAGAATTTTATGACCAAACTACTCCCCCAATGAAATTAATTCTGTCCCCTTCATCATGACTCAATTTGTTACACACACTTTCCTGAGACTGGCAGGTGCTTGCTCCAGGCTGCATTTAAATCTGTAGGATGCATTGTTCACAAGTGATGTTTTACAACCAAATTAACATTTGTCAACAGCAACAAGAAAAAATGGACACAGCTAATAAAATAAGAGAAGAAAAATGAACCTCGCCTCTATTTCATTGTTGGAAATAGAAAGAGAATAATGCTAGTTTGACAACACAGGTCTATCTCCTTGCCTTTCCAGTGTTTTATAGATACTTTAAATAACTTGGATGCACACTGGGTCAAGAGACTTTTCCTTGCAGACTAGTGTAATATCCTTTGGTTAACATCTATAGTTTAAAACACTGGGATGTTCCTGGGGTGCTCTTCGGTGGCCCAATCACCTTTCTTAAGAGCCTCTCTGCTGAACACCAAACTTTCAAAGCACACCAACATCTCTGCAGCTGATGCAGCCTCAATTCATAGTCTGCAGTCCCAGCACTAGCAGATGAGCCAGGCTTCACTTACCAGTTCTCTGGGACCATATGGCTCGCAGAAAGTGACGGTGTTGCCATGCATTATCACACCACACTGCTCTCCAATCTCGCAGTTACTGCATTCAGACCTGCAGGAAGAACACACCATGTTCAAAATAGAAAACAGAAACCATACGCCTGAGACCACATCAGGCTTGTAAACTGTAAAATAAGGCTGTTGTATCTTGGTGCTCAGACAAATTGGACTGTTTTCTTATCATGGTGCTCAATGTAAAGGTTGAGCAACTGTACATGTGATGTACTAGTGCTGCCTCTTGAGAAAAGCCCTTGCGAATAAATACTTGCTCTCTGCAAACTGTTCCCCCTTCTAAAAAGGAGTGTCCCTAGTCATCGACTGCAAAACATCACACTATAGGAAACCAAGGTGAACTCTTACATGTATAATTTACCGTGAAGTTACTCTTCTTCCAAAATCCTCACTGCGCATTTGATGTACCATAAGTAAACCCACCAACACAGAGTTACTGGACAGAAGAACTCAGGAGAAGGGGATAGGATCAGTGCCCCTCCAGCCTGCAGGGTTATTTACCCCTAAGGGCAGACCTGAGGCTGCAGATGCTACCTGAAACTGGGCACCAAGATGTTCCTGTAGCCCAGCTGCACACAGGTATTGCTGTTGCTTTCTATTTGTATTTGTCATATCCCATACTCCTAGTAACAGAGAGTTGCCACTCTGATCACCTGTTAGGGGAAAAAGTATGAAGAAAATCTCAGAGAAGCTGGTAAGTGCTGCTGAGCCAAATAATTGCACCTCTCCTGATATTTCTTAATTTAATATGAAGGGCTCTGTGGGCAGCCTGACTGCAGAGCAGAGGGAAAGGGCGCCCTCTCTCACCTTTGAGGATCAGGCTATTGGGTCTTGGCATGAGCAGCAGATTTTCAAAAACTTTTGGAGATGCTCTCAGCTTCTGACAAGCTGCCTGTGATGGGGCTGACCAACATTGCCTTTGGGCAAATCCGAAGCTCAGCTTTTACATCAAATATACAGGCAAACATTTGCTCCCAGAGCAACTCCACTGTTGCAAGGGTCAACTCACCCCAAACCTTCTTATTTCTTGTTGATTTTTGTTTATACTTTGATAACTGGTATTTTTAGAGTTTTAAGTGCAATGGACTTATGTAAGGCGTGGTTAGGCAGGTTTTTTCTTTGGCTTCTCTCACACAGAGTGCCTCAGACTTGGCCACTCTTTCTGATGTATAATGTCACCAAAATACACATTCCCATATACACAGCCCAGATGTAGTTTAGTAGTGTGCAAAGGTTTGGTTTTCTTCTGTCTTTTCATTGTCCAGCTGATTTCTGGATGGCAAATCTTACAGGAAATCAGATGAAAAGGAAGAAATCCCAACGAGATAGGGACTTGCTGTCGACATGTATGATAGAGTTTTCAATGATCATAGTTGATCATAGGCACTTGATACATACTATCAATGCATAGTTGATGCCTATGCAAATTTGCTTAGGTTTTTTTCACCTCATTTCCTAATTTATGTTGCTTGTTTGTCTTTTCATTAACAAGTGTTGTGTTAAACCTCTGCAAGTCTTTCTGTAAACTGCTTGGAGCAGGATTTTTCTGTTCCTGAGTATCTGCAAACCATCAGTCCTGGATAGGGCAAATGAAATCTCCAGCTGCATCATGACAAAGAGGCTGGTAGCACTGTCAGCTACCCCATGGGGCTGGGACAGCTTTTCCCTGCAGAGGGCATGCATTCAAAAAGTCTGAGCAAGGGAGGATGGGCTGCTGCGAACCCAGGCAGTGATTAGAAATAATGTTTAAATCCATTTTTAAAGCATGTATATAACTAAATGGAGCTACCTCTCCTGGTCTGCTCCTGCAGCAGACTGGGACTCCTCACTATTCCCCTAGCTTCCCAGGGCAGCAAAGTTTAGGTAACTTTTGGCAGAATAGGTTAACTCTTGCCAGCATACAATACCTTGCACAATACCCTGCAGGTCTGTGAGTGCTAAGCTCTGCTGAGCAATACATGTTAGGTTTTTAGATGCACAGATATGGTGAATAATTGATTGCACTTGTTATTTTGGGATTCTTCAGTTGGTCCTGGGTGAATTCAGCACAGGATTGGCTTTCTTATGCCCAAGTCCATTACAGAAGTCAAAGATGAATGCCTTGTTTCTACTTTCCAAATCTCTTCCTTATTCTGAGATTTTATTAAAGGTCAGTTTCAGCTCCACTTCCCGGAACAAAAATTAGACGTAAAAAATCCTTGAGTTTTTTTCTGGTATGAGCATGTTAATGAAGTCATTCAGCAATTCACACTCATAGCATATAGGATTTTGAATTTAAGCAGAAAAAATAAATCCTCTAATAGAGTAATGTAGTTCCTATTGACTTCAATGAGTTAATATTTACTTATAGAAGCCACAGTAAGCCCATAATTTATTTCTCAATATAAGGCAAGAAAAGAGCATGGGAATGAAGAAAATTGTACTTTAAGAGAAAGTACAGAAACAGAGTTCATGGAAGACATGATTTGTTGTTATCTAATTTTCACTTGATCCCTAAACTCTGATAACTGAAGAACAGAGGGACAGAAACTTGAAGAATACCTGGAATTCTGTAGGATTCTGGCTGTTTGTGAGCATTATATTCATTATATGCCCCTACATTTTGGAGTTTTATAGTGGGGCATCTGCCCGAACTCCTGATATGTGCAGGAAATCTTTACCTATGAATACTATGTAGGGGCCACTTAGTCCCTCATGAAAGGTCAGGCTACATAATCCATGGGTATTTTAATTTCATAATTTTCATATTTCAGTAAATACAAAGTGATTCAGTACTTCATCTATTCTAATTCTGTAACCTGGTCTACAAAATACCATCTGGAAGACCAGAAACACTGTCCTTCTGATACCTCTGTTTCGTCATCACTCATCTTTTCTAGGGGGAGTCCTCTCATAAGAAATTGGATGCCTGTTGGTAATCCTGATTCAAATCTTTCTGCTCTCTTTGAAATGCATTACCTCTGACAATAATTTGTTCACTACCTTGACAGAAATGCATGAAGAGTGAGATAATTGCTCTGTGGTTCCTCAGATCATCGTCATAGTATTACGCATTCAGAAACGATCCAATTTGCTCCTCTCCTGGTGCAGACAGGAAAGTTAATTTCTCTTCCATTTATACAAAAGGAGACAGTATTAATTGTCCTGGCTGGGTGCAGCTTTTTACATTATCTTTCTCACCTGCCTGGTGTAAAATCTTAGCATGTTAAAATCACTTCAGCTTTCTCTTCACAGCTGGTACTCGCTCCCACTGTTGATGTGTGTCATATTCATCTAGATGTCTTCTCTGCAGACCTGCCACCACTCTCATCTCTGGTTTAGAGAGTCCCACCTCTCTTTGCTATTGTTCTTCACTTTGCTGAAGGGGAAACATCTGCTGTTTCCTCATCCCTATTTGTCATCTCATTTCCCTCTACAATACCTGAGTTTGTGGACATTATATTGACTGATGTCTTTTGTGATGTCTGGACTATAAAGAAGACAAACACCTCAAGCTGCCAAGAGATTTTTAAACATAAATCTTTCTGAAGTTTAATCCCGCAGTTTTAGTGCAATTTGGAAACCACTTTAGGACTTCTCTCTCCTGTCACAAAGACTTCCTCCACCTCTTTGCCACTGGAAATATCACTGTACCTCTTCATTTCTCATATGCCATGAAGAAGTGATGGAACCTGTTTCTTACTGATTGATTTTACATGCTCACCTTTTCTTCATGTCATCTTTGAAGTGTATGTCTTTTGTAAGTGATTGCTGTTTGGAGTGCTGATAGGCTTTGAGATGAAACATGGCATCAAGTTGTGAAGGAGAGTTTAGCCAAGCTTCTGTACAGACTCTTTCTTTTTTTAAATGTACTGAATCCCCTGTTGTCTACAGCCCTACTGTTAAAACTAGGTGTTTTATACAGAAACATACATTAATGCCAGCATCTCTTTTCTACTAACTTATGCATCTTCTTTTTCCCGTCTTTTTGTGTCAACATTAAATCATTTATCATAGGATTAAACAACGGATTTTCTAGATTTGTTCTTGTTTGGCCTGGTTTAGTTCTTATATAGCACCTTTTTTATACTCTCTTCTGCAGTTTTATGAGGTTACATGGAGACAAGATGGTCACAGAAAGAGGTGTTCAATGACCCAGACAGTATTCCAGATACCACCCATATTGGACCTCTTTTCATCCAGCCATTCCATGGCCCTCCCCTGGCAAGTAGTACGTGGTGCAGATTCCCTTTCCCTACAGAGGAAATCAATTACTTGCATGGTTCCCGAGCTTTCTGCACTAACACACTCCTGCCAGTTTTCAGTAAGTCTCATGGGCCACTAATCACCTGCGCTGTTAGACTTTTCATTTAAAAATGCACTAAATATTACTGTCTAATTAGTTCCGCAAGTCAGATGTGAATCACTTAGCATGGCCATTGGTGCTATGTTTACCATGGAGTAAGAATCATTTACCTACTTTAACTTCCACAGCTAATACGTGTTAGACATAAAATACATTTGACATTTACAAATGTGTGAAGCATATTTGTTTCACAAATCAGAGGTCTTTATAAAGTTGGTGGCAAATGAGACCCATGAAACAAGGAAGTCTTTGCTCAAGTAAGCAGGCTTGTGCCTATGGGTTGGGGACTTTGGAAATAATCATATTCTGACATGATTGCATACTGGAAGAAAAGAATATTAAAATTAGTTGGACACACCACACAAGAAAAACCTCATGGTTGTTGAGTCCCAAGGAAATGAGAGAGATGAGACATGCTCCCATTCCTGCATTCGCAGCACAGAAATCTTCCCTGCTTCCTTCTCCTTATATGTCCTTTCCTGCTGCCTCCTCCTTTTCTTGTTTCCCACTCTAGCAATTTCCCCTGTTTTCTTTCAATCACCAAACTGTGACTCAGGTCAGGAACCCTGATTTTTCTGTTTACAAAGAGCCCCATCCCCACCTCCTCTTTCTCCTCCCCTTGCAGCTCCAGAAACACTTTTAGCCACTCCATCCCTACTACTGAGCCTCTGAAGGAACAGATGGTTGCTGGGTAGGATGTGTCTTTTAATGCATTTGAAAGAACAGAAATCCATAAAAAACAAGCAGTCACTCTTGAAATCATACAGTGCCCTTGTGCAAAATAGTTATTTGATGTGAGGCCTCTCCCAGCAATGGAGTGACACACAGACTCTGCTGGGACTCATAAAATTAGACACACAGAGAAGCTATAAAATGCTTTGCTTGTGCTCTTGGACTGTATGTCTCTGCCAGAGCTGCACATGCCAGAAAGGGGATCAGGAGGAGTGGGACAATATTAATCACATCCAAGCCAGTGTTATGTTGGATTTGTGATGAAAAGATCATAGGAAAATACAAACACTCCTCTTTTCATCTTTACACAAATAATGGTTTCAGAAATTATTAGAGTGGCTTAGTCTAACTGGCCCCTGGTGACACAGCACTGCTGGAGTATTGGAGCACACAAGGCAGCTGCTGCCACACACTCCGAGCACATCAGACCAGGGACTGAGTAGGGCTGGAAATACTGCTTGAGCAGTTGCTGCAATTGTTTGTGGTAAAGATGGGATTTTAGCAGCTGCCAGGAGAAAAGATGCAATTTTAGGGTGGATGGTACAAACTGTTAATAATCCCTGATTTAACTCCCACTAGAAAATCAAATGAGAATGAGCTTTCTGCCACTAAGTGGGTCTTTACTGGAGGCAGAGCTACTGTAGAAATCCTTTATGCAGAAAAGCTCATGACACCTCATTACAGTTTTCTTTTATTTGTGCTCCACTTCTATTTAGCATTGCTGAAGATGTTGGCTTTCTAGTATTTTTGTTGCAGCAAAATCTGTCTCAGGATTGTGGTGAGTTTTGGCACTCTCTCCCAGGACACACTTCTTTGCACTGACCCATCAACCAAGGTGGGCTGAGGTTATTCCAGGGTGACCAAATCCAAGTCTTGGGGACAAAAGGAGCTGGAGACTGGGGGCTCTTTTAGTCTGAATTTTCTCTGTTGAGAGTTCTATAAAGCAAGGATGAATCTAAAGATAAGAGAGCAATGGATAAATAAATTATGGAGGCTCCCAACAGACAGGCCCTCTGTGAGTTATGAGACATCTGCAGAGAAATAATGCTGCCTCTTTTTTTTTCCACTCAAGTCCATTTAACACACTGCTGTTAAAGCTATCTACCTTGGCAGCTATTCTGTAACCCATTAAGAGTCCTTGATCTATTCATTCCCATAAAGAAAGAGATTTTTTTATATTATAGTATTCCAGGTCTTTAATGCATCTGTCCAGAAAAATATTGAAAGACATTATACAAAAGGAACAAAAGGAGGAAAAATAGTAGGCACATATTAAAAAGTACTACAATAAGTATGTGCAAAAGAAAAATATCCATAAAATTCCATAAACTACAATCTTTTTACATAAGGTGGTGAAACTGTGAAAGACCTGCACAGATGGAAAACTGTGACAGGCCTTAATAAAAGGAAAATGAAGTCAGATTTCACAGAACATATGTATTCCTAACTAACAAATCCAGGTAACTGCTAAAATGCCCATCAATAATTTATTTGAACAAGATAAACTAATCCAGTAGAATATTTCTTTGTCTTGTATGAATTAAATCAATAAAATTAGTTATATTTATGATATGATCCAAATAGGATTGGAAGGAATAGAAATCTCAGCAACAACCTCATATCAAAAAAGGAGACCCCAACCTTCAAAACTTCATGTTAAGACCAATAGATACGTTTATCTGGGTATAGTATGACCAGCAGATGTATTCATTATACAGAATAGAAACAGTTTTGTACTGTAAGAGACCTAGAACTTCCTCTTTTGTGACATACATACGTATATCATATGAAACGGTACTCTATCACTGTGATCACTGGTGGTAAAATTATTAATATTTAAGGTTGAGAGGTCTGGCTAAGAGCTATCTTTGTTAAAAGAACATTCCTTTTGACTAAAAGCTAACAGTCTGTGATTGTTTCCAACTCCCCACTTCTGAGCTAAGCTATCACTGGATGTACCACTCTTATAGGTTCCACCAACAGGCATCTCTCCATATTGTGCTGTTCTTCACCGTTGGAGTCCTTAGAACTGTGGCAGTGACTTAAGGAGTCCATCCTTCCCAGGGGTGGATACTTGGCTTTATTAACATGGAAATGGTTGTTATTCTTCACCTCTTTCCTTGTTTTCTGAAACAGTGTATGGGTTGGGTCTCTGCAATCACTTGGCAGAGAAGAGGAGAGCAGAGGGGGAGATACAGTCCAAGTGCTCTCTAACTATCATCATAGTTAATAAAGCTTCTGCCTGACCTGTGCTAAATTGTACTTGCCTTATTATGTACATGCTGTACTGAGATTCTCCAACAGCATCTACTGGTTAAGAATGATAACAACCTGTGCTTGCTGTTTCAGGTGTAGACTGTGATAATATGAATGACCCTACTCAGGAATCCCATTGAACAAAAAAATCCTATCAATTGGGATTTGCTGTGTAGAGCTGGGAAGGAAGGGGTTTCCTTCCTATATAATACAAATGTTTTGAAAAATTTGCCTTCCATAAAAAAAGAAAAAAATCAACCTTAAACATTTTCAGCAGTTGAAAATTAGATGGAACTATTTAATCCCAGTTTTCTTTAATCCCATGTTTTCTTATGAATGATTTGGAAACATCTGATTTCAGTTTAGAAGGAGTTTTTACTATAGTTAGCTTCACCAGAAATGTGTACTACATGAACATGAAATTAAAAAAAAATAATTGAAAAAACAAAGTTTAATTACTGAAATTCATCACCTTTTCCATGAAAAGTTATGATTTCAAGAACTCAAAATCTTCATACAAAAGCATTCATTGAGTTCAGTTCTACTTTTTCTATTTTTGTATTAACTCAAAATTTGAGGTCAATGAGAATTTGTCACTCACTTCAATGGCCTTAGAATTTCTCAGCCACTCATTAATCAGTTAATTAATAAACTAATATATTTAGGTCCCAATGGAGCAAAGATACACATAAGCTTACACCATGTGAGTTGAGGTATCTAGGAATTAATATAATACAAATAGTTCATTATAATAACCAAAATTTTTTAATTTGCTCACTTATAAAGAAAAGCAAAAGCCTGAAACTTACCACATGGTAGGATTCAATTCTTGCTGATGGTAAGAGTCAAAGTCGTCTCGTAGGATAATGCTGTCACTGTGCATTTCAGCTACAAAGAAAAGAAAACATTATATGAAAAAATTCCAGTGTAATCATCCAGTGCTTTCTAAGTGTTGCCTTACCTAGAGCTAAAGTAATGCATTGTAAAATGAGGAAATAAGCTTTTTAAAGTATGCTAGTTACAAAAGCAGGGTTTTTTTCACTTACAGCTTTTTTTTTGCTTACTCTGGATAATAGTACAACATAAAATTAAGAAGTGTCACAATCACCAAATTGTGATGGCTATGAAAAGATGCAGTTATCAAGTACATAATAAATGTTTTAAGAACTTTTGTTCCAAATGGTTGGTTATTCTGAATGTTCACAAAAAAATCCCTTTGAATTCAGATTTTGGAAACACTGGCACAAGGAGAGATGAGATGTCCTAGAGAGTGTATTGCACTTCTAATAATCAGTGGGTTCATTCTGACAACTCATAAGCAAAAATCCATGAGCTCATTGGAATTTCTCTGCTGCCATCAGTGGAGCTAGCAGTAAAGGTCAGCTCATTTAAGGAATATAAACTGTGAGTTATGTTACACAGATGTTTCTAACCCTCGGTCTGCAAGCTTTGGACTCCAAATTCTGCCCTAGATTTACTGTATCATTTATGTCTGATGACCAAAAATACCACCCAAATCCCAAAACTTTGGCACCTGTATTTGTACTAGAGAGAACCTTCTCTACAAATACTTCCATTAAATAAATGAAGTAACCGTCACCTGCTATTCAGATTGAGCAAGGATTCCAGAATCTGTCCTGGACTAACCAAATTGCAACACCAGGTTAGTGGATGCAGGGCTGAAGCTCTGCTGTGTGCCCTGTACCCTGCTTGGAGAGCAGGAGCAGCAGTGCCCTGCTCCTGGGTGCACCTTGGAGGTGCACTGAGACAAAACCTTCCTCTCAGTGACCCAGCACTGCTGTGATGGTGCTGTCCCACACTGGGGGTTATGGGTTATAGAATCATAGACTGATAGAATGGGTTGGGTTGGAAGGGACCTGAAAGACCATCAGGCACACCTTCCACTAGACCAGGTTGCTCAAAGCCCCGTCCAACCTGGCCTTGAACACTGACAGGGAGGGGGCAGCCACAGCTTCTCTGGGCAGCCTGTGCCAGTGTCTCACCACCCTCACAGGAAAGAATTTCTTCCTTATATCTAAACTAAATCTTCCCTCTTTCAGTTTAAAACTGTTACCCTTGTCCTATCACTACACACCCTGATAAAAAGTCCCTCCCCATCTTTCCTGTAGCCCCCTTTAAGTACTGGAAGGCCGCTCTAAGGTCTCCCCGGAGCCTTCTCTTCTCCAGGCTGAACAACCCCGACTCTCTCAGCCTGTCCTCATGGGGGAGGTGCTCCAGCCCTGGTCCTCATGCAGACAGATGCTGTAATACATAGCTAGGAAGAAAAGCTCTGCGGCATGATATACTTGCACTGCAAGGGCTCAAATGTAATAAATAAACAGCAATAAAAATCACAATGAAAAAACAACTAATCAGAATGAGACATAATTCAATTCATTTTATATATCTCGTTTTTATTTGAATTCCCCAGAGCTAGTTTCATATGACCTTACAGATTATTTATTATAATAAAGTTAGTGATTCTGAGTTTTAGTAATAAGAATGATGAATCACCTACCTAGGTGAGGATGTAAGGGAGCTTCTGTTGGGGCTGTGAAGAACAAAAACACACAATGCATTAATATCTTCTATGATCGGGGCTTAAGTGCAGCATTAAAAATCGATTCAGCATAAAACAAATTGTACAGTACATGTTCTCTTAAGTCAACCATCCCAACAGTTTAATTATGAAAAATGTGATACGCACCAGAAGTTATAAAAATATAATAGGAAAGAAAAAATAAATATTCTTTCATTAAAATAAACATTAATAATAAATGAAAGACAGAAATGGTTGTACAGCAAGGTAAGAAAAATCACTTCTAGTCTAGGATTATGAGATATTATTAGAAATAATTTGGATTAAGATTCAGTAATTCAGTGATTGACAAACAGAGAGGGAATTAGGCTGAACAAAAGAAATAGTTTAGGTGAGGCAGAAATGCCACACTTTGACCATTTATACTGCCCTGGACAGCATTTTACTGGGTATATTGTTGGGAGAAAAAATCCTAGTATTCTGAGGACAACAAGTAACAGATTGACTCTGCAAATCACTGAATCAAACACTTATTTTAAAGCACGTTTTCACATACATTACTGAATCAATTTCCCAGTAGGTCTTTGTCTTCCAAGAAACAGCAGAATATTGCAAGACACACTGCATGGGGGGCGTGTGTACAAAATAGCAAAACTTTATTAAAGTATTCTCCTAACACTTTGCAACAGGAGTCTCAGTGTAACATTAACACAAATGAAAACAGAATGTATCTGAAAGGGCACATCTACATAAAAAAATATGAGGAAGTCTAGAAGTTGGCTACACAGTGCTCTAGATACTCCATGGTAGCTACTACTCCATAGCCTTGCCCAATCTTAAATCTAAAGTAAGTTACATCTCTTTCACGGAGGCAAAGAGGGTGCATATAAGCAAGCTCCTGGGGAACAGCTACCTCTTTTGCCTCTCAGGACCTCACCCACGCAGCTATATTTCTAGCTGTATTTTGTGCTTTGGTAAATAGAACACCAAAAAAAAGAGAATTTTTGGAGCCAGATTCTTTTGATGATTCTGTGTTTCTTGTTGGGCACTGACCTAAATTGTACCAATACTCCTGATTTCTTCAGCATATTTGCAAAAAATTACTAAGTACTGCAATTTCTGTCATAACATCTGACAAATTAAAAATAGTTTAAAAATAAACATAAAAATGAATGCAGCAATCTGTGTAGAGCCCTCACACATAGTCATTTGAATAGAAAGTCCAACACAAATCTCAAGAATTTTGTTTTTCTCTTCCTGCTTTATCCTTAAACACTGAGTTTGTATGGAGGCGTGACATTCTGTAATGAAATTGCAACATTTCATGGGGAAGTTGGTGATTAAGAAGACTGAGCAAGAAACAACTGAGGTATCTACAGACCACAAAAGGATGGCAAGCAGTCTGGGTTTAGCTTAGACAGAAACCTTTGATTTAACTGATTTACAACTTGGAAGACTGACAGGTTTTACTCCATCTAGTAACCTTAAATATATATATAGAGAGAGAGACAATGCTGAAAACAAACATAGAACCACTGAAAGCTTTACTGCAGTGAAGAGCAAAGGCATTCTTAAGAGTCTGATGATGAATAGAAATTGCAGATATGCAGAAATATGAAATCTTTTTTTCTTTATGCAGCTAAGTTGCTCTATTTTTTATACAAGAAACTTATCCGTGCCATCTTGTCTTCCCTAGCAGAAATGCTAATAATGGCTTTAGCAATGACCAAGTCCTCTCATTATGACAGTACAAAATCTGGAGTGATACAACTGCAATTGCACATTAAGCTTGTCACTGCCTCCATGATAATGCTGGGCTGTGCTGGTGGCTACCACACAGGAAAAGACTGCATTTGTCCCTTGCAGTCCCAGGCATTGTTTTTCTCCGTGGAGGTATGTATAAAATTCTCTAGAAAACTTTTAAAAACTATTTGCACAGAAGAAATGGATTAAAATGGATTAACAGAATTATTTCCCAGACTGAGCAATGCAAGCTGTTCTGGATTTTGCCTGTAAGAAAAGAAATGCATTATGCCATGGGATTTGAAATATTCCTGATGTTGTAAAAGGCTAAGGTTAAAATAAGACCTCTCTCTCTGATGCTCTGCATTACCCCTTTTCATTAGTTCCAGATCATTACTAAGGGATGATCCACTGAGAACACAGGTGTGGCTGAGAGCTACTCTGCTAGTGCTCATCTATGAGGAGGATGGCTGTGACAGGCCACATCATGGGCAGACTCATTAGTTGGCCAAACAAATTTCATTAGCCTTTGAGAGTAACTCAACTGAAAGGGACTGTCCTCTCCAACGAGAGCAATTCAGACCTCAAAATGAAAACGAAACACTAGATTGCCATTCATTCTAGGTCGCTTGGCATTGCTCTTTGAAAGAGGCTTTCTGTGGAAAGCAGTCCAGCCCAGGATACACACAGTCACTAATGATACGTACTCAAGATATTATGCAAAATTTCAGCATGCAGCCAAAAGGCACAGGTATAGCACAAACTTGGAATCTTTACATTAGTAAGCTCCTTTGACTTCAGCATTTTATTTTAATATAACTAGCTGTTTATGTGATTAAAGAATACAAAATTGGATCTGAGAATTTTTCCTAAAACAGCTCTTCAATTATATGCATAGTATATTGCAAAACAAAACTGCTTACCAATAGACTGAAATGAAGGAAATTGTGCAGATGTATACTGGGGCTACTGATCACTTATTTAAAAAACTAAAGGTGGAATTAAGCAGACACTTAATGTTGGACAAAAGGTTGTTCTTACAAAGACTTCATGTTGAGGAGGGGTTATGATTCCCAAATCTTCAAAGGATCTGAGAAGCCCAAGAGTTTTTGCCTCAGGTATTCCTTCATGTGATTTTTAATTCAAATTCCAGAGCTGAATATGACAAAAGACTGTGAAGGTACCACTGAATGAGTGGTAAACCTAGACTTTAATCTCCCTATGAATAATTTCTGTATTACCTTTTATATTTCATTGCAAAACAGCACTGTGTTGATCTTCAAGTGTTGTAGTTAAGGTCCCCAAAATAACAGAAATTCACAACATCACATAAAAAAAGTTGTAGCAGTTTTAAAATATTTTCAGATCTGCTTTTTTTATAAATTTAAAGAACTAGTTATTTTAAAACAATACAGACTGTACAGTAGGCCATACAGTGTGGCTGAAGTCAAATGGAGTTTCCTCACAGAACATAAAAAAGCTAAAAAAAATTGTATGGTGCAGAGTAGCTATACAGTGCAAAGATATAAAATGTTTACAATTCAAAAAGAATTATACAATACTTCAGACTGAGAGGGAAAAAAAAAGGCCACCCTAGTTCATATTTTAGACAATGATTCACTTTCTTAGATGTTCCTTAGGCACATGGTTGGGTGATTTTAAATTTAGAATCAGTATTTGTGTGGCTCAAAAATGCATCTTAGCTTGAATGAGAATGTTGTACCTTTTTAAAAAAATAAAATAAATGAATTTATTATTTGATTTTTAACTAGAACTCTGGGTATATACAGAGCTTTACAAGAGACGAATTGTACTAAGCGAAGAATGGAAACGAAGCTCAACAGAGCTCACAATCTAAGAGGCATGAACAAATACAATATGAGAAAATGTAAGGAAATGTAGGATGCTTGCCTTGTAAAACAAGGCGATCCCTTTGGTAAGGAAAAGCACAGAAGAAAGTATACAATACAAAGTGATTCAGAGAGAGAAAGGCCACAGTCAAACTGGAAGCGTGAGAATCTTGAGGAAAGTAATGGGGAATTCAAAAGTCAATGGGGTCATTGTGGGCCTCTGTGTCAATGGGATGAGGGAGAATGAAGGCATCTTTTGGAGTAAAAGGTTAAAATTTTCTGTGGATGAAGTAAGGCTACTGAAAGGTTAAGCCAATAGAAAAATATGCCCTGTTTTGGTTAAATTGTAAGGGAGGGAAATACAAGAGAAGGGGGAAGGGATTGTCATCTTCAGGTAGAGTAGCTGGAATATGAGAAGAAAGATTTGGTGGAGGTCCTGATGTCACTGGAAAAGTAAGAACAAAAATCATTGAACAAGGTAATGGTTAGCTGTTAAGCAAAACTAGTCTCCATTCAGATAAAATGAACGAGCATAATGAAAATTAAACACATGTTCCAGCAACATCATCTTCTACTACTGACATCCATATTCCATAGATATGGGGGGTCAAGCCTGTGTACAGAGATAGGTAGGGAACACAGCATAACAAAATATTCTTTAAATGTACTGAAAACCAGACTTTTTTTTCTTTTTTTCTCAGAACTCTGAAATTTTTTTTAATAAAATATAAAGGAAAAGTGAATTACAGAAACACAAATGCTCAAATGCTATCAGACAAACACCGTGCTCAGAGTTCAACAGCCATCAGCCATTAGCTGTGCTCATCAATTCATCACAGAGATGTGGAGAGAGGTATATTCTATTTTGTAGATTATGAAAAAGTGTAATCTCCTTGTCATTAGCAGCTGGATGAAGATGAAAAAGGAAATTACTGCTTTTATTTAGACTCCTGCCAATACTTTCTCTCTACTGGTAAACAAAGTTGCTATTGAATGATAGAGGCTGAACATCCCCCTAGAGAGAGTCAGTGTGTTGCCCGAGGGCTGCATTATTCTCGCTGACACATAAGCCAAGGAACAATACATCAGCTCTAAACTCCAGTCTTCTGTTCTGTAAAATACTGCTCTGGTCAAGCCTGAGAGCCTGCAATCTGTTTTGCATTTCTTTTTCAGAGCGTTCTTAAATTTTACAAGGTACAAAATACACCTAAAATGTCTTCCACAAACATTCAGGCAAAAGCTACTAAATAAAAGAGAGTCTGGGCCAATTCTCAGGATTTATTTTCATATGGAGACATCTGTCAGACTGTAGAGTGGTTTCTCAAGAAAGGAATCCCAATCCTATAATTTGTGGCATTGAGTATGAGATTGCATAAATTTCTGGGAACTATGCTGAAAGGAATGATTTTGCACTAGGAGGGAACAACATCCTTCATCTTTTCCATCTCTTAGGTTTTACTGTTCTGAGATTCTCCTCTAGTCAGTCAGAACTAAATTATATGCTCGCAAATCTCCCAGTATGGTCCTTATTCCAAAGAACAGTGCTACTGGTCCAAAGTTACATAGTGGGGAAATAGCCTCCTTAACCCTTTAGTAGTGCAGTAAAGGCAGGTGAGGTTGTGTGACACGAGTGCTGGCTGCATCCATCCCTGCACCGTGAGCTGTTCCTCCCAGCAGCATCTCTGCTTTCATACAGACCTAAACTCTTTTGAGTTCTACAGTGCAATGGATCCAGGTCTGATGTTTTGTCAACTCCATTTTGATTATGTTACTGTTTATTAATGTATGATTTTTGTTCCAGTCAAGCTAGGAATAAATATTAATCAATCTGCACAACAATAAGTTTACCTTATTTTCCAGGTATTTTATTAGATCAAAAAGTTAAAGATATTGTTAATTAAAGATATTAATGACAAGAATATCATCAGTCATTAACATCCTTATTTATCCTTAAAAGTATTTGTAAGACATTTATCTTTTCTGTCTTGGCTTATAGTTTTTATTTTCTTGACTATTTGTTCTGGATTAACTTTTTTGTCTGATAATTTTTGTCTCCTTTCTTCAATATCCAGTAAAATTCTTATAAGCTTTAAAGCTTACATCAGCTCCCAAAGATCTCTCTAGCTTCCTAAAATATTTATTATATGCTGAATACACAGCTTTTCAAGCAATTATTTTACTTTCTTTAGTGTCTTTCCCTATGGCATCATTCCTTATTCCATTTACATTATACACAGGGCTGCTTGTCTGGCATTGCCATCCCTTAACACTACCCTTTATCATCCTCTAATTCTCTTCAAAATAAGAACTACACTTTCCCTTCACTGCACAAATCCCATTAACTCTATTAGGATTTACTAATGCACATCTGAGGGCGGACAGCCACAGTGAACATGATTTCTGCGATTCCTTGCTACTTTCATGTCTTCATGTATATCCTTTGTACTAGTTATTATGAAGTCTGATATAATCTCCAGTGAAACATACTTATTAAAAAGATATCCTGTAATAAATCTATGAAGTTTCCCTGTGGTTTATCTTCTTTACTTAATATGTCACATCATTCACTACAGTATTTCGGTATAGTAATGTTTAAGGCCGGAAACAGACCATAAAACCTCATTTATGTCAATCTACCTTGCTGTTTTGCGTATATCTTAATATGATATTTGCATCTAAATAAATTCACTAACTCCTTTTGAAAGAATCCTTTGTTTACATTAATAGCATTGATAAAACTCTGATTGCCTTTATGGAATAAAAGCAACGAGGTTTGCTTCAGAGAAAGCATCTTTTATTTGAATAGGAAAATTAATCCTAATAGTATAAAAGCTATAATAGTACACACTGGTTAGGGGGACTAAGGCAATGCACATTGTCTGCTGAAGAAATAAGAGCAAAATGGCAGAGGAAGCCTGGTGCTGGAATGCATAGGAGGAAGGGCAACAGACAGCAGGGTGGTTGACTATCTGAGTCAAGAGAACTGTGGCAGAGCTAAGAAACTAAGGGGAGAGAAGCCTTGATGAGGATAAAAATGTGGGAGAAGGACCAAGAGAACCTCTGAGATGCTTGCACATTGGTATTGCAGTGAAATTTGATGACTGATTACAGGGCTGTCATACACTGTCAACTGCTCATAGAACAGTACCTCTGGGTGATCCTTGACTAAGTCAAACCTTAGTCAAGGACCTTGACTAAGTTTGCAGAGTTAGCACAATGACATCACATATTTTGGAGCAGACAAATCCAGAAAGTCTCTGAAGTGGCTGTCTATAAAGCAAAGAGAATTGCTAGAAAAATCACGGGAAACACAAAAGTCATGAGAGTGCAGGAGACTATGACAAGGTGGGGAAGCTGGAGGCCCTTTCAAGGAAGCAGTGCAGCACATGGCTGTGTGGGAAGAGGAGGCAAAGAGACTGTCACTGCTGAGCAGCCGGTGGAGGCCCAGGGAGGGCACATCTCAGCATCTTTTATCCTCTACACACAACCAATATGCAAATCCCATTTTCTCCTTGTTCTGCAGAGTCCCTGTGAACTCAGAGACAGCATGAAGTAACATATGACTTATTGTTCTAACCAACATAAGTATTCCTAAAATGTTGATTTGATTCTCCAAAAATGGAGAACTGTAAAGCAGAGAAGGGTGAAAGAGTTACAATTTCTGCTATCAGCTCTCCTACTAAAATCTCCCTGTACAGCATGTCTGAAGAAAGGACTGTCAAAGCCTGTATGGATGGATTTCTACTCACTAGTCTCTGCTTATCAAGGTATTTTCTTCTAGCAGGGAGAAATCTTGTTGCTTTGCCCATATTCTCCTTGACCATGCTGACAGTTCTGACACTGATAGTCATATATTTCCTTTCAGTTTGCTTGCACTTTCATCATGCAGGTTGCTGCCAGCTCTCTGTTTCTCTGTCATTCTGCCATCAATATGTCTTTTACTTCCTTCTCCTTCCCTTACCTGTTCTGGTCACCACAGACTGCCTTTGGCTGTGGTGTGCTCACTATGCATTTCTGCTTTGGAGAATTTCATCTGCTTATGAGGTTTTTCATCATTTTATGCTGATGACACCCCATATTTTAATTTTTCCACTCCTGACTTGTATCCATCCAGTGAGTAGCCCATGTGAGTTATCCTCAACTCGTCCTTAGCAGATCCCAAATGGTGATCCTGCCAATATTTCTGTTTCCAAATCCCCTTATACTAGTCACTGAAGCACTACTCTTCCACACCCACATTATGAGGGTACAATTTATCTCCTGTTCTGAATACCAAATGCATTTGGGTAATTTCTCCAGATGTTTTTCCTTCCACACAGTAAAAATACCAATACGCACTTGCTCAGTCACCTTCCTTCCAGATCATTATAACACTTCCTTCTGATTGCCAGCACCTGTGTTACATTTTTCTAATTCATTCAAAATATAACTAACTTCCTGGCTTGTTAGCTAACGTCTTCAGTCACCTCTCTGAATCCCGCTTCTTACCTCCTGTTGAAATATGAATTAATACTGAAAACTCAAATACTGAAATTGAAAATTGAAATACTTTTCCCTCATTATCATGGAGGTACTATTCATACTTTATATGAATAACTCAGTATATGCTCCTGACGTAATGTTCAACAGCTTCTTATTGCAAAAGCCATTGCATAGATATTCCCAAACTCACTGGAAGAAAACCCTATAGCTCTAATGCCCTCCCCGATGTATTATGGGGGATTTTCTCTTCAACACATTTCTGATTTTGAAATATTTATTTTAGACTTGGTTGGCCTATGTTTCACTGTCTCTTTTCACATGGAAATATCACTGGAATTTTGTGGACAAAACTGGATCAGCACAGAAATTTCTTTCTCTCCTGTACCAAAAATGATGGATACGTTCTCTATTTCCCACCGCTTTAATGAAGCAGGTTCAAAACAGTGTACTGTTTGTAGACAACAGCTGACAACAGGACATTTATTTTTGGGTTATTCATAAAAAAGATATATATCATAAGCTGTACAAACAATTAGATTTTTAAAGTTTGTGTAAGTCAAACATTTTGTTTAGCTATAAAATTATCAAATGTTGTAGGTGATGGGCAAAAGTTTGATGGCCTACTTTCACAAAATGGAAAGGCAGGTTCTTCACAAAGATATGTGTGAGCTAGATGGTAAACAAAGCTTTTACTGCAGGCATGTTGCATTTTTTGCTTATAGTTAATACAGTGAGAGTTAAAACTCAGCTTGTGGTTTTGACAAAAAACAAATGTTGGTTGTTACAGGCTGATTTCAGGTAAGTGTATAATGCAACTTTAACTTTTGTATATTCCCCAGTGTTGAGCAGAGAGGACAGAGGGATTTCCTGGAAAACTAATGGGAACTATGAAGCCAAAGAAAGTATCAGTTTTAAGAATATAAATAAGACCCTGATACTAAGTTTTCTGCGAAATAGCTTTCACAATGAGTAACACTGACATGCAAGTACAATGAAAATCCACATTTGCCAGATATTTTTAATATGATGGTGGCTCTTACCTCCCTGTTCACACAGCTGTTGTGCTAAGGCATCCTTGAATATAACTTGGCCCCTATGAGTAGCTGTAGCCCTGTGAACATAAAAAAGACAACAATAAATAACGTAGTATTCTCAATTATATACACATATGTATATCTGTATGCATGACTAATCAAATCAGAAGTCCCATTCTGCTTTCCTCCTGTGTTCTTAAATTCATAGAATAATTTGAAGGCATTGTTTCTTTCATAGCAAAAGAAAAGTTTCTAAGCCAAAATGCCTAGGTTGGTAATAAAAAGTACTGGCATAGAGATTCAGTGAAGGACATGAGTAAAAGTAAGCATAGCTAAGCACATTACTCTGCCTGAGAAAGCATACCTGTCTCAGTGCAGAACAGAAACAATACTTGCAGAGCTGCCCTGTGAACTTAATAGTCACGCAATCCCATAGGCAATAGCAATGGCAGTACTGTTATATGCTACTGGTAGAAATTTAGAGCTTGAATGGGTGTCCAGAAATCCTCTCTGGAAACAAAAGGAGAGACAAGTATGCTCTCTGCCCCAGGCCTCTGTCAAACATGTCCAAAAAAAGGAGACCCTACAACTTTTCTTGGTATGCTGCATTGAGTTTTGTTGCCAATTAAGTTGTTCTTTCTTTTTATTTCCTTTACTGTCCAAACAAGCTAAAGTGGATTACTTTCTCCTTTTTTTTTTTTTTTAAAACATCATCATTCTTTCTCTTTTTATTCCTCAAAGACGACCAGTACCTTCACACTGCCTGTCCTCTAACCATTCACTTTCTGAACAACGTGTTGTTTTCTTGGTCTCCTCTGGTCACAGTCTGTCTCCGTCTTTGAATAAGTGATATGCCTATAGCTGGACATAGAGTTTCTACACTTGAGGTCTCACCAGTTTTGTCTAAAGAATAATTATTTCCCATTAATGACCCACAGCTAACAGACCAGCTAATGTACCATGGAGAAAGATTTGTCATTTTGTTTTCTCATAATCACGTAGAAATACAATGCAATTTGATTTGCTTTTCTTTTACAGAGCTGTCATGCTAACAGCGCTAGTTATTCTTTAGTTCCAATTTCTCATTTCCTCTTTTCTAAGTATAGTACTTCACAACTTTGGTTTTATCTCTGAGATTTCAAAATCTCTCAGTATTTGTCAGTGTTGCCTTTGAAGTCTGATTTCTTGCAGACGAAGTTCTTCCAATACCAGTCTACACTCATACATACTCTTCATACATGTTCTTTGTCCTTTCTCCAAGTCAGTAATAAAAATAATTAACATTGATGGGCTCAAGATAGATCCATATGAACTCCCTGAAACAGCCTCTCAGTTCAACAGTAAGACATTGAAAGCTACTTTATGAGTGTGGGTTTTCAGCTAGCCATGTGCCCTCTTTAATGGATCATGACTTGCTTGCTTATGAAAAACGTCAGGAAGGACCTTAAAGGAATGGTCCAAAAGGAAAGTCAGAATATATCATTTTTTTCTTGGCTACTAGGCCAGTTACACTGACAAGGAAGAACAACAAGAGTAACACATCTAATATTACATTTTTGATATACGGCAGATCATCAAGGTAAAACCCATCTGTAAACTGTCAAACAGGAGTAAACAAAAACTTCTCTGGGATCTAATTTGCTTCCTGCTTTTTTGGAAAAGCTCTATTTACACTAGTGTTTGTGTCCAGAAATGCAAAACTATGGTCACCTGGTGCTCCTAGGGCTTTTAGGACACTCCCTTTCTCGTGGAAGGAGACCTGTGTTGCTTTCTCCATCTGATTGGACTTTTAGAGACATACATAAAGCTGAAGCCTTCCCTCACCTGGTAGTGATAGTATTTAGGGCACAGTCCTGGGATCACATTACCAGTGTGAGGCTTTGGTTGTAGTCCCTACCATGTATGGCATGGAAACTATTTTAGGATTTCCAGCACTTCTGTAAAATATAGCAAAACATCATGCCATAGTTCTTCATTAGCATTTCTTCATCTGCTGTCATGACCAGTGACCATACTGAGTACAGAGTAAAATAAAAACAAAGATATCGACCTAGCACATAAAAAAAGTCAACAGAGCTGAGACTTTAAGTTTTTAGTATGAACGAAAATATTTCTTAAATCTCTGATGTGGTGAATATGCAAGAAACCATGATCACTACATATGTTTCTGCAAGTTTCCTCACAGGTGTATGTGGACACACAAGTCAGAATCAGACCAAACAATCTCCAGAATCAAACACATGCCCAGGCTTCTTTAAAAGGACCAGATACGGTGACTTTCTCTAGCAGCTGAAATGGCAGGGCGGCCCACAGCCAGCTTTGGGTCCAATGCAGCACCAACAGACACGGGTTGCAAATATGATTGTTGGAATTCCATGTTTTGAGCAAAAACATGGCTCACCATGCTCCTGGGCACATACAGGAAAATGCCACACCTAAGGCACAGAAGATATTTTGTACAACATTTCTACCCCTCCCCCAGGCTGGCAGGGTGGAAGACAGGGCTCTCTGCAGACAGTGAGAAAGAAAGAAACTTCTATTAGCAGTGGACTGGGGCTTCAGAGATGCGGTTTATGCCACAGCCCAGGATACAATTCAGGATGTACGCAACAACGATGGCAACGACAAAATTCCTTTATGAAGCAGATAGGAGCAGATTCTCAAAACATGCACCACATGCAGAGGGGAGCTCGAGTATGTGTCTGAATGCAAACAAATGCCAAATAATACCAATAATACCAAACTGTGTACTGTTTTCTGGATCTCTGCATGCGTGTGAGAAAAAGGGGATTTGGGGAAAGAGCCAGCAGCCACTTGAATGATGGTGCATCTGTCTGTGTCTATCATCCCTTGCTTGATAATGCAGACTAGGAGCCAATTATTGCTGCTTCATAGCAGGAGCGATCTGCACCCTGGGGACAACAGTGCCGTGCAGTATGGGCACTGCTTCCTACAGCACATGCTCACATTAGCATTGGTTTTGCAATGGGCATATGCATGAGTTCTGACTGGCTGGTGCAGTTTCAGAGAATTATTAAGGGTATTTCTGCTGTGAGTTTACCAGTACTATCTGCTTGTTTTTCTCTGTACTTATGCTTTAATCATGGAGCAAATGACAATAATGCAGTACAATTATACATGAACTAAGCTACTTTTAGAAAGAAGTGTAAAATATGCCTTTTCTGTATTGAACTTTCTTTGCTGGTGATGTTCCTATCTGACAGGTGAGATTAATGGAACAGGGTCATGAATTTTGGATTTTTCTCTTTTAAATATCTGTAACATATCCAAAACCATATCCATCCCTATATTTACACTCAAGCCTAAAAACTATATAATATTTATAGTAATTATAAGAAAAATAATACTGGCAATGACTGAAAAAGACTCTACTAGAAAAAGAAAATTATTCAACTATTAATTACAGGTTTTTGTCTTCTTGACATATATATTCAGTAACTGATTTTTGTGCTATTTTCCAAAATCTTCTATACTGTCATTATTACAGTTAAATATTATTTAGACAAAGGTGTTATGGTTTAAGCTCAGAGGAAAAATGATCATCATGCAGCCACTCACTCACCCCTTCCCCTCAGGACTAGGAAGGAGAAAATGAAACAAAAGGCTCAGGAATTGAGATAAGGCCAGGCAGAGATGACTCGCCCATTATGGTCATGGGCAAAAGACAGATTCGTTAGGGGAAGAAAAATCAATTTAATTCAGACACTAACAACAACAACACTTAACAGACAGAGTAGGACCATGAGAAGCATTACCACATCTTAAAAACATCTTCCCCCACCACACCCTTCTTTCTCAGCTTTGCTCCCGATTTCTGTACCTACTCCCCACCAAGAGGTGCAGGGGGCAGGGAATGGAGGGGTTGAGGTCAATCCTGCTGCTTCTTCATCATCAAGGGGGATGGGGAACTCCTTGCATTCTTCTCTTGCTCCAGTGTGGTTCCCCTCTCACAGGAGATAGTCCTCCGCAAACTTTCTCTGACATGAGTCCTTCCCATGGGCCACAGCCATTCCTGAGCTGCTCCACCAAGAGTCACCCCCACATGCTGCAGTCCTCCCAGCGCCAAACTACAGCAGTGGGGGCTTCTTCTTCCCACAGAGTCCTGGTCTTCTTTGGGCACAGCTGCCTGCTCCAGTGTGGGGTCCTCCACAGGGCACAGGCGAGTCTCTGCTCCACCAGTGACCTCCATGGTGGTGGCGGACAGCCCTGCCATCTCACCATGGGCTACAGAGTGGGTGCACCAGCGCACCTTCCCCCTTTCCTCCTCCTTTCTTCCACTGACCTTGGTGTTCACATAGGTGTCATCCTCATAACTCCTCCTCATAACTCCCACTTCTCCTTCCAGGTTCCCCTTCTTAAATATGTTATCACAGAAGTGCAGTCACCATCAATTGGCCCAGCCTTGGCCAGAGGCGGGTCTGGGGGAGCTTAGAGAAACTTCTCACAGGGGCCACCACTGTAGCCCCTCATTCGCTACCAAAAACCCCACCACACACACAAAACCAGCACAGAAGTGTACTTACTATTAATTGGTTTTACTCCGCACCAGTCTATAGTCCCACTCTGTCATTGCATGCTATTTATTTCCAGCTAAAGGGCAAGTGACTAATCAAATCTAACTTGTCAGTCAGCCAAAAGGCAAGATGTATGCTCCACATGTCCCCAGAGGTAATTCCTCCCTAGGAATGAATCTTTCCAAAGGGATGAAAAATAAAAGGAAAATGGGAGGGAACGGGAACAGCCTGACACGTGAGATCTTCAAAAGAAAAACAACTTAGAGGTAAAAAGGTTCCTCTTTATATTAACTTCACACTTCCATTAGCCCAGATGTATTTGTCTGCTTAGGGCTATGCAAGATAGAGAGGGAAATGTCTTTTTTAAAGTAACAAGAGGAGATAAACTGCTGACAGAGGAAGAAAGAGGTCTGAACACAAGAAGACTGTATGACGTGTCAAGGCTGACTGTCAGTTCAAGGCCCACTGATAGCAGCTGCACTGCATATCTGCACAGAGTGGTTCATGACTGCTTCCACTGGAGGAAATTCAGGGTGACATCCACATTACCAACTCCAGGGAAATCAGTGACTGACTATATGAAGCTGAGATTGGTCTTCCCAAATCCCACAGTGCTGTCCCCCAAATTAAGTCTGATCCACTGACAGCATGGACTGTGCTTCCTCCCAGCCACTGCGGGGGAGATGGTCAGTGATGCGCATCTGACAGGCCTGGGCTGGAACGGAAAACAAAGCATTGTATACTAAATAATTGCCATCATCATTTTATATTGAAGTATCTCATATTTCACATTAGATTCACATGCATTGCTAACAAACTTTTGTTAACAGGTTGCATTTTAAAGAGAGTATTTCAGCTCAGGAGACCACAGGCGAAAGGGTACGTGGGACTGCGCCATGCTGCCTGGCTCTGCCAGCTCCGTGTGTGGAATGGGTGCACAGCAAGGCCAGGGTAGACATTTGCCCTCTTTATGCAAATAAACTGGTTGATTTTTAATGCATTGTTAAATTTGCATGACCATCTCTGCTAGTAGCATTGTCTTGTTTCAGCTGTTGTTTTAAAAAAAAAATATGTTCCCCCAATACTGGCTAATTAAGAGATCTCCAAATAAAATAACTTCAAAAGCAAGATGGAGAACAGGCCTTCTGGAGATTAAGTACACAGAGTAGTTGTGTCCAGCCCTTCTTGATAAGAGCATGAAACATTTTCTTGCAGTGCCCTGCAAAAGTGGTTTAATGACCGTTTACTGTGCATGGCAGAGTTAAGGTCAGGCTGCTGTGCATTTTAGCCCATGTCTCCTACCATGGTTGAAATCTTCAGTGGCAATTTCTTCAAGAGCAGCCAAGACCAAAATATTAAACCTGACTGGGAGATGGTGCTGGCATTAGGGCTAGCTGGGAAGATGAACAGAGAAATGAAATGGCTTCTGATCCAGAAAGTGCTTTCAGCTACTGGTTAAATACCTCTAAGTTGTTTTTTCAGTTTCCACTTGACATACAAGCATGGTCTAATTAAAGTAGCAGGAACGAGATTTGTGTGTTCTGAAAGGCATGTTTTTGACTGCCTCTTCCTCCCTGTCCGAAATGGTTTCTTCCCTGAGATGCTATAAAAGAAGTCATCTGTCCTGACCGTATTCAGCTGAAATTGCCAGGGAAATTTGGCAAGTAAGGTGTAATTACTTATACAGGCATTTGTTCAGGAGACTGGAATTAGCACGCTTGCTCTAAAAGCCTTGATCAGAGGTGAAAAGTCATCAGAGGGAAAGGATTAAAATGACCAGCAAAAGCTAGGGTATGTGTTAGAGGGCAAAGAGTAATCACTTCATTTGGGGCAGCTGTCCTGAGCTAAAGTTTGTGGTTTACATTCATAAATTATGCTCATGACTTACTTCATGGGTGAGCTAAGACTCCTTTGCTTTCAATAGAGTAAATGCAAGAGGAACAAGAGCTACCTCACTTTCTCTCTTGTCTCTGAATTTGTCTCTCAGGACTGCACATGTGGGGAAAGGAACTCAAAAGTCAACCTAAGGGTGTGGTGAGTATCTTTGTTAAAACTAAAATTTTGTTTAAATAAATTTTGAAAATAATAAAATCTAAGAGGCTGAAAATGTAGAACAAATGTCAAAAGCCTTCTGAGTGAGAGTCAATAAACACCAAGGAAAGAAATCAAAGTATCCTTTTGTAAATTTTTTTGATATTAAACCAACATTTAAAGTCACATGTGTGCATTTCCGCATATGAAAGCAAAAGCATGTGTACCCATATCAACTAACTTTACCTAAGACGGCATTGCCATTAATGAAACGTGCATCAAAACGTTGATATAGCTGGCAGAAACTCTCACTGGTTGGGATAAAACACACTATGTGCAGAGATGGGCTATTTCTCCCTCCCACACACTATCTGTGCACTCTGAAAAGCTAATTGTAACTCTCTCAGTGTTGCTAGACTCAACCTTCATCCAGCTGGTCTTGCAGAACTTTTATCTCATTCAGGGCACACCATGCAAAACATGCATTTTTCAAGCTTACAACTTCAACCACACTTCAGCCTCTTTTAAAGTGTGCAGTGGTCTGTGCACACTCATGTATTGACCTGGGTGTACATTTTCAACTGTATACATGGTCCAGCGCACACTTAGAAGATATTTACAAGATGTAAGGTAGGCTTTGTTGTTGGTCTTTGGCATTTAAAAAAAAGTTATATGCTTGAGACACAGTATGATGATTTGCAGTAAATATAAAGGGAGGAATACAGCAGTTAAATGGTAACATCAGCCCAAAATGAAACACTCTTAATTTTTTTATGGTTTAACATAGAAACTTATGTTAGGCTGTGTCCGCTTAGGATGTGCTGGCCTGATTAGAAGCTGAATTAAGTACACATTTAAGGGCTTTCTTTAACCACGGTTTGAATAAAACAAATGTCCTCAAGTAGAAAAATAAGAGAGATGAACATATAATTATAGCCTGTATTACAGAGAATGGATCTAATGTTACAGCACTGGAAGCAGAAGGGTGCACAGACAGCTCCAGCCCCTACACTTTACAATTTATAGGAACTTTCTTTTGTAGTCCTAAAAAGCCCAAACTTTTGTTTGGTTGCAAGGTGTGAGTACAAAAGAGGGATACAACAGAACAGTATATACGCATTATGAAAGAGGAAAAAAGTAAAAATTACCATTCGAAACTGTATATAAACATTTTCATCCTCATTTCCCTTGTATCTCAGAGAATAAAAAGATGGGTTTTTTTAATTCTATCTAGTTTTATGTGACTGGAATGATTAGAGTTTCTTGCTGAGTGAAAACAGATTACGACAATACTTTCTTCTCAGCTACAGGAAATCCAACATTTTCATTAGTATTTTGCATTGTGCGATTACAAAGGAAAGCAAATTCTATTTTTTCTACATTTTAAATGAAGGGTTATGGCAGTGGCATCTGCCAAGCAGTCAGTTCATATAAATAATAGAACAAGCATCCATTGTCTCTCTACTGATACAGTGCCAACAAGTACATCCCTGTTTTCCACCTTTTTCAGTGTCTGGGAGAGAACGCTGTCCTTGTCTTAGGTTCTGCAATCTATTGTACCTTATTATCTAGTGAAACATTGATTGTATGGATTTTAGGTTTTTAATGCATTGAGTATTTATAACTATTTGAAATCTATATTTAACCCTAAGCTTATGAATAGATTACATTTTTTTGGTATAAAAAATACTTTTTCCCAATTTTTGCTTGTGTAGTCTTCTAAAGCCTGTATTCAATCAAGATATTCAATCACCTAAATTATCCTTCAAGAGCAAAAAAATCTTTGTCTTTTCCTGTATCACAAGAAGAAATGTTACAGTCACTGTGGATTTAAAGTACTTGACACCTCTAAAAGAACACAGATGTATTAAGTAAATGGACTTGCAGCACATAGTTATTTCCTATATGCTTCTACAATGAGTATGATTCTTTTCTTAACAAAATGTACTAAATCTGACAGTGTTGATCAACCAGAGTTCAGCAGAGGCTGCCAAGATGGTCAGGGCAGGAGCACCTGCCCTGCGAGGACAGGCTGAGGGATCAGGGCTCATTCAGTCTGGAGAAGAGATGACTTTGAGTGGACCTGACAACAGCCAGCCAAGGGAGGTTGTGCAGTTCCTCTCCATTGCTGCTGCACTTTAAGACCCAACTGGATTAAAAGCCTGAGCAACCTGGTCTGACCCTGTTTTGAGTGGGATGTTGGACTAGAGACCTCCTGAGGACCCTTCCAGTCTGCATTATCCTGCAGACCTGTGATTCTAAGGTTTTGCACGTCAGCTAAAAGCAAAGAAATGAAAGCAAGGTTTGCATCTAATCAGATTAATCAACACGTAGTTTGAGAACTGCTTTTCGTAACACAAAAGAATTATCCAGTTCGTTTTATCTAACACTTTGCATAAATACCTGTGATACCAATTCTCCCTAGCCATGATTTTACAGCTGTGTATCTCAGAATATCCACCAGAAGTGTCAAGGGTTTTGCATGATTCCAGAAAATCAAGAGTTCGCAGGTAGTTGATGTTCTAGGGTTTTCTGGAGTGCTACATTTTTACATGAAAGCTGATAAGAAATAACATATTCAGCTAATATAGTGAAAACTTAAAAACATTTAAAATCTAAAAGAGTAAAATCTGAAACAGCATAGGAGAGCCTATGATGGAAACAACATTGATTTTAAAAGATCCTAAATAATGGAAAAAAAATATTATTTTATGGCCAGTTTTTCAATTCACTGCTCTCATGCCATCTGTATCACTATCCATTTCCAGTTAAGGTTTGAGCAGCCTGCTCTAACCTGCTTTAGCTGCCCACTGCTCCTGAAGGAGGTTGCCAACAGCTGTGGATGAGCTGGACCATATGAGAATCTGGACCCTCATCCCCTGTATTTTCTTTACAACCCACACAGAGAAATTCTCAGCCAAATTGACCCCATTTCTTAAAAAACACTCAATTCAATATTAATTACAGAGATGGAACTGGTGCATCCACAATGTGCAAATCAGCTTACAAGGGAAGGATAAAACCTGCCTCTTTAGTCTAAAACTAGAAAATGTTCCCTCAAAAATCAAAATGTCCACAGGCTGCACCCCAGCGCACATGGGGCAGGTATCCCTTCCTAAGGCTTCACTGCACACTGAAATATTGCACTCATTGTTTAATGTTTCTTTGCACTCTTCCCACTGTCCTAAATGTTTTCAGAAGACTGAAAAACAAATGAAGTACTCTAAACTTCCACAGACTGATAAAAATCAAACTAAGGAAGAACCTGCTACAGTTGTTATTGAAGAACTGTTATTTTCTCTTCATTCTCACTTGCCTCCTGCTTGCTGGGAATACAGTGAACCACTTGAAAAAAATTCAGGGTCACTAATCATACAAAGGACAGTTATTTCTTCTGCATGGTTTTTAATTTTCAGCCAGCTTTATGTGTTGAAAGAAAACATATATCCCTGAAGACCATACCAGCTTACAAATAGAAATAGACAGGTGAAATACTGCCTTAGGAGAATAATTAATTCCATCAGCCACTGAAAAAATGACAAATTTGTTAAATATCATAGAACTCCAGCCAAAAGAAGCAGGTGGAATGGCATCAGGTACACAGCATAAACGGGACAGACTATGGTGAAGAGGCCTGGCATCAATAGCAGGAGCTGGATGTACTGGGGAAGTGTAGGAGGCTATTCAGGGAGGCTGGAGGTATTGCAGGCAACGCCGAGACATAGTGTGAGGGCACCTGGGAGAATTGTGGTGCGGGTGCTATGGGGACTTACTGCTCAAAGATTTAGGAAACTGGGTTTCACGGACCCTGCTGCTCACAGCACAGTTACACATTTCTTCAACAAAGATGTTTGTTTCAGAGACACCCATTTAAGTAATGTCTTAAGGTTTGGATTAAGAGACAGAGAACTGAATTATCTAAATCATCCAACCTCTCCCAACTCAGCCAGAGAGATCAAATGAAAACACATTTAAAAGAGAACAATCTGTTCTCTGTGTCCTTCCAGCCCTACTTCCAAACCAACAACTTTCAGGAGCTGTTAGGGCTGAGCAAAGTCTTTGTGCTCCCCTTGCAGTGTGTTAGCAATGGCCCGGCCTCCCTTGGTGCTGGCCTCCACTTCTGCTGTGGGTGGGAGCTCTGTCCCTGAGAGATGGCAGCTGTGGTCAGGACCCAATTTCCCCTGCTACTGCCAGCTTCAGAATGGATGAATTCAGCTGCTTCTGAGCCACGAGCAGTTTTTTCTTCCTCCACCCAGGAGAACATGGCCTGCCCACACAGACTGATCTTCACACCCCAGAGAGGATTATAGGATCATAAGAAAATCCAGGTTGGAAGGGACCTCAGGAGGTCTCCAGACCAACCTCCTGCTCAAAGCAGGGTCACCTACACTAATCAAACACATACAGCCCTGCTATGTCTTTTACCACACTGCCCAACAGCATGTCCAGGCTCACCGTTCTGGTATTTGTGAATGTTTCTGCATAATAAAATACTGCTAGGGTTATCAAGATTACGTTAAACAAAAACTGCTGTGTGAACTATAGCTTGAATTGGTCAGTCACTTGACACAGGCATAAATACTCTCAATTTACAGCTCATTTGGACACCAACCTCCCATATAATATACTGTTCCAACAATAACAAGTTTGAACCCGTGTTTCTCACTAGGAAACAATCAATGATTTATCTTACTCAGAAATGAATTACCCACTAAGCTACATTGCCATAATATCTCTTTTTGATACTGTGTTGATAATAATTCTTTAAGCCTATTATTAAAAAAGACATCAAACTCTAAAACCCTTTCTCTTAAAGTAAAGTATTAATGAAGAGATTTATAACCACAGCTTTGAAAGAAACCAAAGTAACAGAGAATCTAAGCAATAATGTAAGTGCTTTAAGGATAGATGATTGGTCTCAGTTCTTTGTTACTGACTCATTTTTCCTCTGAGCCCAGATTTGTTTTCAGAAATCTTTGGCAGAATGAGTGCAACACTAGAACAAATCTTTGTGGGAAAATACCCTGTTGATGTTCTGAGACTTTTTAGTGCAGTCCCAACAATGGATTCCCTGTGCCCCAGGTGAACAAAAAATGGCAATATTGGGTGAAATGCAACCAGACTTTGACTCTTCATTTATTTGCTAATGACAGTTCCCAATCAAAAGGAATACATCGGGAATTCAGTTCAGTAATGTTGCCAGGAAGGTGAACTTTTCAAATACACACAAATAATTATTACTCTGTTACATGAAATATTGATTGGGAGCTCAAATTCTCATGTCTGGAACCCCAGATACAAAATATTTCAGATGAAATCATTTATTGGAGACTTGGACATCTGGTGCTGTACACAACAGAGTGGTGCTGGAGATTAGGAAAACTCATCTGTAATTTGTATAGCTGAGAAGTTTATGGTTGATTAATAAAAAAGCAAACTTTAGCTAACACTTAATGATAAAAGAGGATCTCATCTCAAAACTGATATTCTAATGGAGTTTTCCAAGTGTCAGTTTTTAAGACTCTTTTAAACAAACTGCAACAAATAAACAGCAAAAAATGTGGGTTTATTCTTGTGAATCTCTCCTCTTCAACTAGGAACTTTGGGTAGTAGGTCCACCACTGCATTTATTACAAGCCCCTGTACCATTAGGGAAGAGACACTTCCCATAAGCTGCTCAGGATAAATTCAGAAGTGTGTCAGGGTAAATCAGACAGGTTTTCTAAAACTTTGGTCCTTCTGATCACTCCCTTTGGCAAAAATATCCAAAGTATTGGCTCCAGGCAGAGTTGCCTAGCAATGGGAAGCAGTGACATCCCACCCCTGAGATAAATCTTCCCATGAAATCTAAGTAAAACTGACCAGACTTCTGAGCATTGCCGTTATGGATGGATTCATAACAGATACTAGATTTGATGGAAAGTCACATAAAAGTACCACAAGTATTTCCCATCTTAAATGGCAATTTCTCATTTTGAATGGTCACCAAACATCCATTGATCTCTGGAAAAAAAAAAATCCCATGTCTGCACAGAGAATGGCTGAAATCTTGAAAAACTACAATGAAAAACAGTATTCCATAATCTAGAAGGTACCTTGTCCCTATGGATGGGATGGATGTGGCTGTGAGTCAAAAGACTTAAGTAAGACCCATCAGACAGATGGAGGGAATAGCAGTAAGCTGTTAACTGGTAAAGGCGTATGGATGACGGAGATACGATTATCAATTTGGAAGAAAATAAGACATATCCGAGAACAGCATCTACAAACAATGCTGTAAAAATAGCAGCACTAACTATGCAGTACCACTTGTTTGGCACATACTAAGGAAACAGGCAGACTTCATTTGTTGGCAAAGATTAACTCTGCTATGTTATTCTAGTAGGAAGACTGTGAAAAACAATATATTGCAAACAACAAATAAAATGTTTTAAAATACACTGGTGATCTACATCTTTTAGCTTCCTGGTGCATTGATTTCTGAGGATCCCTCAATCAAACAGCTCATAATTTGGATTCCTTGCATGATATTGTTGCCCATCTCCTTTTTTAATTTTATTGACCTGAGGCCAATCCCTTGCATTTAAACTGAAGACCTGGGTTTATATATTAATAATACTCAGTGGACATGTGTGCACATGTACCTTTTAGCTTCAGAATTTCAAATGATGTATGTATTTCTATTTCTCAATATATATTGCACCTAAACATTATTCTGGATATATTATTGACTCTGTATAAAATTATATGAAAAATTATCAGAATTCCTAAACTAAGAGAAATAGAAAACATCACAAATATTTTTAGATACATTTAGTTAACCAGAACATGAATCTTATCTGTTTCTGTTCACAAATCTTTTCATGTATGCTTGCTACCAAAATTTTCATGTTGTCTTGCTGTACAGAAATACCTTACTTTTTTGCAGCTGTTAGTAGTGTAGTGGAAAATTGTTCTTCAAGATTTTCCACAGTGATATTTGGTCTTTCGAAAAGTTTACCAATAAGAACATTGTCAAGAATTTTGATCTGTAGAAAGCATGATTGAAAACGCTCTTTTTTTTCCAGACTACTTCATATGCTTTATTATGCACAACAAAATACATTAAATTTCAGAAAGTATTTGTTTTTCAGATGTTAACATTTATTGTCTAGAGCATAAATATTGGTCCTATTGAATTATATTTTAAAGGAAATGCACCTATACTACTTAATAGTCTATTTTAAACACTATTCGTGCTTTTAAAAGATGTTTATACAAATTAACACTTCTGAAACTTGTATCAAAATAAATAAGAAAATCCCATTTTAATTTTTGGGAATGCACTTTAAAAAAATGGTGCTGTTTAAAGCCTTGCATTCCTAAAGTCAGAAACCCATGGCTGCATTCCTGATGCCAGGTGTGCTGAACCACGCTGCTCTGTGATTTTACGATGAGTTTATTGGGTAGTGGTTTAACTTAATGCATTTTCCTGTGTAACTCCACACAGTGAGAGTGTGTACACAGTCATTCCCCATCTGAAGTAAGAAGTGGTGATTTCTAAGCCACAGAAACCTCATCACTTGCAGCCACATTGATATCATCTTTGTCTCTCAACTCAACTCAGACTCCTCCTGGCTGAGGAGGAGTTTGATAAAATACATGTTCAGCCGGAGTTTCTTGCCAAGCACATGCTGCCCCAAATCTTTCTCTCTGTGATCCTCTTGTATACAATAATCCTTTCCAATGTTTCCTTCAGCACTGTAGTCTATATTCAAACACCCAAAATAATAAATTTGAGACACTTAAATTGCTGCCAGCTTTCTTTGGAATGGACCTACAAGTTCAAAAATAATTAATGTAGGGAGAAAGAGGGATGGACAGACAACATTGTCATTCCAGGAATATATCTTGGGCTAAATTAAATTGAATTTCCCTGCATGTTTTCTCTTCCTGTTTTTAACTGGCACAGACACCTTTTAATGCTGGTGACAGAAAATTTTCATATTACTTAGTGACTGTCTGAAAACTGGATAGTTGCCCAGGAAATGGATCTGTACTATGTCACCATGCACAGCAGTTACCCATTTCAGAGCATAACCTTCCTAATCAAAGGACACACAACATAATGAAGAAAAATTACCCTAGTCACTGTTATTTCAGAAGTACTAGAAGATGAAATGAGTTTTCAGTTAATTATTGCACTGTTAACCTCTGATCCTAAAGGAGATCCGTGGTCTTGAACATGTTGATGTCATTAAGTAGGTACATGATAGCTCTTTACTGAGCACCTTTATGCCTTGCTTAAGGATGCCACAACTAACAAGATATCAGTTTTCTTTGCAAAACTGAGGAGAATGTGTCCCAAATTAGTCTACTGCAGTTTGGGTGCTGGCTGCCAGCAGAGGTGAGAGAGGATGTCCACGGTGCTGTAAGGAAGACCTCGAAATCTGTGGGCCACAACCTCCTATGACACCAAGGAATCCCTCAGGGTCCACACACCTTCCCAAAACTCACCAGTCACATCCTTAACATCACCCAGCACAACAGTGGGAGGAAAGGCTGCTAGATGTCAGGTGGCCAACAAGCCATCACTGCAGGGGAGAGGAGGAGCCAATGAGGTGTTCATGATAAAGCATTTTTGAAAGATTTGGGACCAATAAAATAATAATGAGAATTTCTGATTTTCACACATAGATGCTTTTTGTTCTAGAAGAGTGTCTAAATCTTGTTTAAAAATTGGACAGAATTTCGAATTGCAAAACCAAAGTAAAAATATGTTAAGCCAAAGAGTTCCCTTCCAATTTTTAATGAAAAAAAATCTCTTCCAGCTTTGTGTACAAAATTTTATCATATATTTAAATTTATTTTTCCCTCATTCTAACACAAATGTTCTTCTGATCTTAGTGAAAGGTCAAATATTGTCTGTTAATAAAGCTTTTAGCTTTTGATTCTTTGTGGCCCTACCCTTTTAGTCAGGCCTGTAAAGAGAATAGAAATGCCATTTTGGGAGTAATTTCAGGACTCTGAAATATGCTTCCTTTGCATCTCAGAAAGAAATCCAGACACTCTGAAATTTTTGTCAAATGAAACAATAAAAGCATGACTTGGAGCAGATAAAATATTTTCTTTAAGTTTTCATATCTTTAATTACAATGTAGGATTTACTTTGTGATAATTTTAAAAAGAAAAGTCATTTAGGAAGGAAAAATAAAACCATCTTCCAGACTTCCTACCACCACCATGCTTCCACTTGCCATATGCCACAGGCTGCAAGGAAGAGAATCGCTGCCCCCACTGCCTGGGCAGCACAGCTCCAGCATCAGTGAGTCAGGGGGGCCACGGGATGTGGCCAGCCTCCATCGCTTCAGACCAAGGACAGGCAGCAGTGTTAGCAAGCTGCAGTGAGGAATACAGGGGGTACAACTCTTTTCTGCATTGATCCATGCTTATCCAAAATTTATATTAACACAGGACAGGGCATGGAAATTGTGACATAAGGAGCCTGAAGTCTGATTTCTCTCCTTGTCCAGTGATATGCTATTTGTTTTATAGCACTTTGTTTCTACTGACAACAAAAGTTTAAAATAGTGAACAAAAAGTATTCCTTCATTTTCACAAAACATGGTTTTTTTCTAGTTTTGATTTAGGTGTAAACATTAGTATTCTCCCATAAATGTAACTTCTTCCAGTCATACATTTAAAATCCGTGATGACTATTTTGGTAACTCCAAGAAATGTCAAAAAGAACATGTCCCACTTCTTGCAGCTAGGCAATGAACAAACTTCTAGCAAATGACAGCCTTGGAGTCATCCACAGAACTTGCATAATTAACACCACTTCTAATAAACTGCATCAGCAGCACGAAGAGTCAAATCTTCTTGCTTCAAAATTACCATTATATGTGAATGATACTGTCAAGAGTTCATATACACTTGGAATAATATTGAGGTAAAGGCACATTTTCAAGCCAGTGATGATGCTAAATTTAGGCTTTGTAAGAATAATTTTTTTACCAAAGTTAAAGGGGACAGAAATATTTACATAAAATTAATAAAAACTAAACAGCTACTAGATAAATATTCTTACAGGCTTTTCAATACTCTGGATTTCAACTCACTAATTCAAGAGGAATTTAAAGAGGTAAGTAAAGAAAGACTAAAATGAAGGTTTATTTATATTTCTGCAGGAAGAGAAGTAAAACTAACAGTTAAAAATACTAGTAAGTATTAGAATTTTAAAGCGTAATTTAAATAATCAACAATAGTATTTATTGCACAGAATAGGCAAGACTTATCTTTAAATTTATAAATTCCCTTAAGAATAATTTTAATTATATTAATGTAAATATATTCCTTTTTGGCTTGTGGTAAAAATAATGATACCATTTGCACCCAAATAAATAAAACCACAAATGTTATTCACTTGACAAACTGCACTGTACTGCTATATATTATTCTCACACAGAACATAAGGACATATAGAGAGGGTCTGAAATGCAATCAGAAGAGTTATTGTAAAGCATATTTTTGACACCTTCTAGCCCAGACTACATCTAAATGAGAGATTGGTGCCTCTTATGAATTAAACATAATTCTTGATTTATGTTCCATTACCCTTGTATCAAAAACCATAGTTCTAGAGCAATGTCACTGTGAATTCATTTAATGATATTGATGATACATCTAACACAGAGAATACAAAGTAACAAGCTGTGCAGAGCATGGCTTTATAAATCACTCCTATAGAGCATGAGGCAATAAATAACAAGCCATTAATTTACTCTAAATTATGCTAAAATACTTAAACTACTTATGCAGCAAATTATAAATACCTGCCATTTCTGGTAAAAATGTGAAACTTCTGACCAAGAAATTTTGTCAAATCCCACCATATATATCAGACTGGGTTTGCATTAGACCTTCTTTCTTTAAAAAAAAAAAAAAAAAGGCAAATTGCAAAGAAAATATTGCAGCTATGTCATCCTTGACATTATAGACAGTCCAACAATGCAGCGTGCCAAACTGCTTCCAGTACCTGCATTTCGGAATTATCCATCTGCTTCTATGAGTTACTGACTTGACTGCATAGGCAACTATCCAACAACTAGAAGTGCTGCTGCAGTTCTTCAACTAAATATGAAGACCCAGGTCCTGAGAGCTCACTCGCTTTGAATTATCAGCACCTTATCTCATGAGAAGATCTCACGTGTGTCACGTGTGTACACAAATACTCACACTACACTTGTTGAGGCACACCACTCATGCAGTACCATCCTGTGCAATGCGATTTAAAATAGCAGAATCTGGTCTAACAGAGATTAGGAAACATTTTCCTTCAGAAAATTAAAATAGAGGGCAATGAAGGATTAATTTACAAATCATCTGAAATTACATATAGTTAAGAGTTGTTAAGGTTGAGAGTCTTTGGCAGGGAAACCAGCTAATTTGTTTCTTATGACCTACTTTCTACTATGTTAGGGAATTTAATTTCAGGTGTTGGCTTTTCTGCCATTACTCAGCATGAGTTCTATATCTTTTTGTCTGTGTCTGAGAAATAGTAAAACCACCTTCAATTATACTTATTGGTTATAAGTTTTTGAATCCTTTAGAGATGCAATTTCATATGCTGTACAATTTGTGAGGTAGCAACTGTAAACTGGATTATGACCCTGTTGTGTAGGTCATGAGTGGTGTCACGGATGTAACAACCACAAAAGAAGATGTTTGCTTCCCCAGAAACTGCAGCATTCCTGACATATGACCCCAACAGGGAAGTCCCTCAGATGAAGTTGTGCACAAACATCTCTCCCTCCTTATTGGATCTGCTAATTGCTACAGAGGACACGGTCAGAGAAAAACAATTGTGCTCAAAAGAGCAAGGTTGTAAGCCTAAGGAATCTGGTTAATGGACCATGCACCCGACCATGCCAGCTGAAGCCCAAGTATTGGTCTTTCAAGGATACTTAACCTGGCTAGTCAAAAAAAGGGGAAAATAGCAGTCTGACAATTTGTACTCTACTGCACTCAGGGTGGCTCTTTTATTCCTTCATACATTTCTTAACACAAAGGACAAATTCTGCTGTTAAAAACCACAATGAGAAAGCTTAGGGCTGAGACAGTGCAGGAGATGGACGCTGTCCCAATTTCATACACATTATAAGATCTTTTCGTGATCACTTTTTATCTTAGTTACCAAACAGTGCTTAAAAAAAAAAAAAAAAAAAAAAAAAGAAACAAAATAGTTTGAATTATTACAACACAATCTGTGTCAAGCCTTGGTTTGGGCTTCCCCAAACTGTTTTGGCTCCTCCACCTCTTCTCCTCTCCCCAGTAAACCAGTGATGTCCAGTACTGAGTTAGTTCCTAACCTGACATTTTGATAGTGGAGACTTGAGGATTACCAGAGGCGTAGACATGCCAATGAAACAAAACAGGTCTGGAAGAATAATGAAGTTGTCACTCAATGGTTTCTACTTTTTCCAAAATTTCTGTAGGCAGGGTGCTCACTTTCTGCACAAACTCTTCCCAGGCCTAGCTTAACCTGTAGCCCCACAAGCTTTGTTGTCTCACCACAAGCTCACTCCTCCTTTTTAGTTCCCAGATTGCTTTTTCTGTTCCTACCCATTTTTGTATTTCCCAAAATAATCTTAAAAATTTGCCAATGGGAAACACAGTAAACAGTTCTTTCTAACTATCCCATCTAGAATTATATCTCCCATTTTAACTTTTCCTTTGAAAAGAAACCACTTAGTCTAACATTGTTTTAACTATGTTTTTAGAATAAAAATGTAATTATACTCTACATATATGAACTTCAGTGCTAAAATTTGCTTCATCTAGCCATAACTGCATATCAGTTGTTGGGGGACCAAAGATTATGCTACTCACTGTAGGTCTTCCCCTTGCTTTTTATTTCAACAGCCTCCAACAGTCCTTTACATACTAACAGCTGCAGAGTACTTTTGCTCTTTTAATTTGTTTCAGTGGTTACGTGAGCAGATTGAGGTCAGTATAATGCCCTCAAAATTCCTAGTGGCAAACCACTGGTGTACATTAAATCTGAGACGGCCATAGCCCAGCCTTTTCCACATAAAAAATCCTGAGTCTGACCCAGTTTTGGCACAGGTTATTCTATACAAAAAGGAAATGTTCCCAAAGAAACTAATCTTATATATTACAAGCATTAGATACAGGTAAAACGTCAGGAGTTCAGTCTGTAGAGACCCAGCTCAACTGTAAAATTCATCAAAATAAAGCTTTAAAATATTAAGATAAATATAGACTTCTTATATGAACAATGACAGCCCAATTCATTACTGGTTTTCTAGCTACCATCTCAGCTATGTTTCCTAATTCTAACAAAACCCTGAAATTAAGTACTGTCAGCAGCAAAAGTTACACTTTTCATGTTTTGCCTTAGTAGACCAGCAATCACTCTGTAGCTGAAGACAGCTATTCTTAGTTTGATGCTATTTTGGTAACACTACTGCTGATTTAACCTCACCCATACAGACTCTCTGAATGCATAACTTCACACTCGTGCAGCAGGCAGTCAACTTTCTGCGGGTGCATTCTCTGCGGTGTGCTGCTCAGCCGTGGCTGGAAGTGCTCTTGGCCTTTGGCAAGTGCCTAGTGAGAGTAAATCTGCAGGAATGCACAGGCATGAAAGGTATTATTACATTGCTATTTGTTATGCTAATTTTGTTAAGAGTCTGTCAGAATTTCATTATAAACCGTATTTTCAGGGGGGTCATAAATCAACCATGAAATGTATTCTGCGCTCACAATTTCACACAAAGAATAAGTCCTAATAACATTATTATTTTGCCAATTTAAACAAAAAAAGAAACAAGGTTTATTAAAAGTCTGTGTATTCATTTTTCAAATATAATCTGAAAGTTTAAAGCAATGCTAAACAGAGTAGTGCAAACCTTCCAGCACTGGCAAAAGCGGAGCGTCACTTGCCCTGTGATTTTTTTACTATCTGAAAATCTAATGTAGATCATGAAAACTTCATACACTTGGCTTAACATTCATGTTTCATCTGAGGTTTGTAACCCTCCCTTTCCCTCTGCCACTGGCTGCTCAACCTCCATGCAGCTGAGAGCCCCAGGACATGTGCCACAACCCTTAGAGGTTCCAGCTATGTGCAGCTCCAGGACCAGCTCCCACATAAAAGGGATCATCACTGGGAAGGGTTAACTACTTTGTCTTGGCTTTGGCACTCCCTGATACCTCCATCTGGGAATTCACATTCCAAGTCACATTATGGACCAGAAGAGTCCTGCTGCCAAAACCAGGACAAAATCCAACTTTGAAATCCAGCTTAACTACCTATGAGACAGATATAGATTGAGAGCCATGAGCTGCAGGTGCAAATAAACCATCTTTACCAAACTAAACTACTGCAACAAAACTACCTTTATTGAAAAATGTGATAGTCATCCTATAGTCCAATTACACAACATCTGTCAACCTCAGAAATACTTGTTTCTGATTTTAATTTATTTTGTGATTTCTTCTCCTAGTCCATGGGGACTTGCAGCCAAAAGTATTCCAGAGCTCCAAACATAATCACAAACAGTAATCCTAGCTACTGCTTAGATACTTGGTGGGTTATAAATCAGCCATGGAAATATCTTTACAAATGTAAATAAATATCCCTGACATATTCTAAGCTGTAACAAGAGTGGAATCTTTATGTTATTTTTATTTCATTCAGCTAAAACATACTAACAGTTTGTAACCATAAAGTGTCCTCCTGAGATGCTTTGTTTTTGCATCACAACAAAGCATTAAAAGATCAACCCTTAAAAGCTTAACAACAAAAAAGGCCAAGTACAACCTATATGCACTGAAACTAATGACTTTGATGACAATCTACTTATCCACCACATCAGTCTGGCAACCTCAGGCATGAACTCCCAGAGTCTTAGTGTCTACAGGCTGTGCCATATGGCACTGCAAAGTTAGATTTAAATTTGGCTTCACTATCACAATGGTCATCTCTTTAAAGGCAGAAATAAATGTACTAACAGACACATGAGGAATGTATTCATTTTCAGAAAGTTAACATTAAAAAATTTGCACTTTTCTGAAGCATGACTTATAGCAACCACAGTGTGCTGCCAGGATTGTGAAATCTGTCACTATTGCAAGGTATGTTACTATCACAGGAGAGCTACAAATGAGCCTCATAAGAAGGATAAAGGACTGACAAGGATGTTCTGTGCATTATTTGGGGAGTGGGGAAAAAAAAAAGAAGAGAAAATGATATCTTAAGGAAAATGCCATACAGAGAGAAATATTTGTAAGAACACATTTCATATTTCCTAGTAAAAGGTACTGAAATCCTTGCATGGGCTAAAAAAATGGAATGTATTCTCAATGTACTTCAGAACAAAGACACTATCATTGTCGACTTCAGATTTATTTGCTCTCCCCCCATAAGAAATAAAGCCCATGTTCCTCATCTGTCAGCAAAAACTGCTTACAGCACTGAATTAGTGGTTCCCAGTCAAAGGACACTTCACATGGCTTTTCAAGGAAGGAGAGGGGATTGGGACACCATTTCCTACCTTCCCCTGGCAATCCAAGCTGCAGATCTCTGCTGGTGGAGGAGTCAGGAGCCACCACAGAGCAGTTATTGCCTCCTGTCCAGATGGGCAGACACCTCCCAACAGTGACTGTTGCAGCCAGGCTAAGTGACCTGGACAGGGACGTGAGCTGATAGTACAAAGAACAACTCAGAAGCAGAGCTGTTTTTTCCATTCCTTTACTCACTTGACTCTGGGACTCTTGTTTGCTGAGAAGAAACAGAAAAAAAAAAAAAAAAAATCCCCATACAAATTAAAGGCTCCACAGAGTAAGAAACCCATTGCTCAAAGCCACTGGGAGACACACAACATCATTCTCTGAATTAATGATATTTTCATAATGTTAAGGAACAACAGAAGTCCAGACTCTTAGAAACCTTTTTGTATGGAGGTCACTCCAAAATAGATTCCTTGAAACAAAAAAGACAACAATTTGCACATGGATAATTGGAACAATGACCTAATTGCCCATACTATTTAAAACACAAAGCTCTGGTTAAGAACATCAGTGACCTGCAGAACAGTGCCAGCTCTAGGAGCGAAGGGACAGTAGCTCCAATGCTGGGCACTTCACCCAAGGGAAAGGTTGGATCTCCCTGGCAAGCAGGAAAATACCCAAACAGATTTCATGGCTGCTGGCAAGGTAAAGCGTCACAGCTGAAATGTTTGTCCTTGCAGACATCATGGTTGAAATTTTGCATGACTTTCAGCATGACTCGAGTGCTGCACGCAAGGAGATCTGGTGGTATGTAGGGCACGTGAGCCTAGGACTGCAGCCCAGAGAGCCCAGCTCCAGAGGCACCAGGTTGCCTCACTGCAAGTTTTCTAGGCCTACAGACTCAGGTACATGTAGTTCCACAGCCTGATGAAGGCAGAGGGTCTCTCTCAAATTCCCAGAAGGGACACTGATGTCTGACCAGCCATGCTCCTGCACTCTACCTCTCAACAATGTCCTGAATCCAGCTCCAAGCAAAGTGGCCTCAGTCACTTCAGTTAAGTATGGCATTTAGTGACCTTTTTCTCCATCTTTTCAGTAACAGACCAAAAGGTCATGCAGCAAGCCTGGATTGGTTGATACTGATTCAGTTCCCACCTTGGTCCAGGGATCTCCCTTCGTAGGAAAGGGTTTTTCCCACTCACTTATAAGCTAAAACCTTCCATCAAACCGTGGCACTGCACAGCTTGTTACAGTCACTGGAAGGAATCAGGAAAAAAATCAACGAGGAAAAGCCTCGCAGACAGACAAGGGATCTAGGTCTTAATCCTTAATTCTTCCATGGGGGTGGAGTCTACGTGTCTCTGCACAGGTACCTGATCCAGCCCACAGACTTCAGGATGTCACACCATGTTGTACACAGCAGAGAGCTGAGATCCAGCTCCTCCTAGCCCAGGATGGCTCCACAAAAAAGCCACCTTCAGTATTTCAGCTTTCTCCATCTACTACCAAAAGCTTACATCGTGTGAGTTGATGAGCATACCCACAGCCCAGACAGAACAGGTGCTACCACCTCCAAACCCAAATTCAATCCCACAGATGCAGACCAGGGATCTTTGAGTCACAGTCACCAGCACATCATGCTGTGACCAGGTTTACAAGCTTAGGTTATGCGACAGCAGAGGCCAGGCTTGGGGCAGGTATTTCCCAGGCACCTGAAATGGTGTTGGAAACCATGAAGAAGAGACATGTGTGACCCCTACTCGACACACTCAGTTCCCCCAGGAGAGGAGCTCCTCCTGGGGCTGTTTGCTGCATGGCTAGCTAAATTATTCCATTTGCTAAGCTCTGAAATCTCCATATTACCTTTACTCAGACAGGGAAGTACTGGCTGGGTAACATCCTTTTCAGGCTTGGTTTTGCTTCAGTAAAGACAGTTACTATAAAATTAGCAAACTGAAAAATCCCCGATGTTAGTTGATCTTATTTATAGAGGATAAGTATTGCTTTCACTCTACTGTTTTAAGAGAATAAGCCTTTCTAATAATTGAGCAGGATCATAGAGGCAATATTCCCAAATATTATCAGATATGGTCCTCTAATTTAAATGCAGTTCAAATAGTTTAGGGGTTTTTTTAAACCTCAGTATCTTCTGGAGATGTCATTTTCCCTTTTAATTTTGGCAATCTTACAAATTCTAGAGAAGTTTCCCAGTACCTCACATGCTGTCACAGCATCTTCAAGCCATCTTTACAGTTCTTCCATCATATTTTGTGTAAAGAAAAACTTTTAGCTCATCATTGCAACAGCTGCTAATGAAGATCTCTAGGCTTTCTTCTAATTGATGAAGAGAGAATGATAAATATTTTAAGTAGCCATTAAACTGTGCTAAATCAATGGTGATTTACACAGAATTTCTATAGGAGCATACAGCACATCCACTTTAATATCAAGTGAGTTAATTGTGATCAATGATACTACAGCGGAAGGCAAAAGAATTCTTAATGACAAGAAACTTTGCATGTTACAAAAATAGAAGCTAACAAGAAACCTCTTCGCTGCATTTTTCACATTACTTCATTAGTAACTACTACTATGTTGAAAAAATTAAAAGGAAAACATGTTTATTAAAGACTTTTATAGATCAATCAGTTTTATAAAACAATAGGATTAGGAAAAAAGGATAAGTCTTTTTAGCATTCATTTTTTCTCTACATTATTGGAAAATTATTTTAACAGATAGATGTTAGATTAATTAAAAAGTTAACATCAGATTTCAGGGTGATTTTTTTAGCTACTGAATACAAGACTGGAGACTATATGAGTGTCCTTGTCTCACTTTTACAACCTCTTTTGTTTGACTTGTAGTTTTTAATGTGCATCATAACACCTCTTATCCAGCAGTAAGAAATTCTCTGGGGAACACTTGCAGAAAATAGGACATTGAGTCCATAATTAAAGTAATCTCTTCCCAGGCAGATGCTTCAGTTGGCTCTGTTATCACATATTACAAAAGGCATCTTGAGGCCTATAAAATGTGCAGCAAATGGCTTTGGAGATGAGAAACAGCAATTTTTCATCTAATTTTGATCCATAGACATGTAAGTACTGTATTGCCACTTTTTGGTATGGAGCCAAATAACTATTGTGGTTGTTGAAATAAGCTTGGCAGTAACCAAAATTAAAGAGTACTCCAGCTTTTATCCTCAGTCAGGAAAGCCTTTTTCTAACCATCTTTACACTTAGCAAATAAGCGTGCCATCTCAAATATGTGAGTTAATGCCTACATCTGGATTTAGAAGAAAGGCTTTATGCAGCTTAACTCATATTCTCTCTCTATTTGCTTGTTAAAACCATCGTTCAAATTATGGCCCTAACATCTTCACTGCTTTGCAAAACAGTCTGTGATACTGATCAGAAGCATTTCTGCTGTTTATCTTTTGTATTTTAGGATGTTTAGGACATTGCTCTTTGAATGTGTAAGTAGGTTCTGCAAAGTAATTTGTTCATATCAGTGATAATCCTTTGCATAAACACTAATGCTGATAGGAACTGGGTGAGTTTATGGAGTATGTTTTTGGCTCCTAACTGTAACTGATGTGTCATATGTGAGCAAAATTTGACCTCAAACTAGTGATGTACTGGAAAAAAGGACAAAGAGATTGACTGTCTTCCATTATTTGTTTCTTCAAACTTGCTATTTTAAATTATTTTATATTCTTCCCTACTTGGGTGGGAAATCATAGACATTGCTGGAGACCTGCTTACTGTTTAAGACTTCAGAAATACATTTTTCACAGAAAATGTCTCAAGTAAATGTAGATTACTACTTGGGCTAAATAGCTTATGTTGAGCTAAGAGGGATATTTGGAAGGCTATCAGAGAAAATGCTACATTTGTTACATTTCTAATAAGAACTAAAAGATCTAAGCCACTTGAGAGCAATAAGGAAAAAAATGCCATGTTAGGAAAACCCTGTTTCATAATGTTACAGTGATATTGTATCTGTAAAATATATGTTATGAGAACAGCCATTAATCAGCAACAAGAACCAGAAAATGACATGTGAAATACTTCAATAATTTGCTCTTAAAATAAAATTTATTATTATTTGAATTAGTCTAGGATCTCCAAGCCTTCTCCTAGGTGATAACTCTTTTGTATCACAACAGAATGGAACAGAACTCACTGTGAGCTGCTATGATGACCCTGTGATTATGAAGTCACTATGGCATCCACCATTACAACATCACTATGTCCTCATTATCAGAGCAGGTGCCACCCCGATCCCTGTCTGAGACTTCTGCTCCCATGACTGAGCTGCTGCCCACCAGGAACTGCTGAGCAGCTGCTGTGCAGAAGTCGGCTGGACCAAAATCTCCTGCTGTGGTGCGCTCTGTGCCCCAAACAGCTCACAGGCCCACCAATATGTCCCAGTCACAGCCTGAGTAATCACACTTAGTAAGACGCAAGTAATGTAATACTTTGTTTAATACAGCCATCCTGGCCTTTTAACAGGGCTATTAAGGCAGATATGATGGCTTGGCAAATGGATGCACCAGTTATTAATTCTGAAAGTTAATGTTGTGCATCTCTCAGATGACCTTTTTTACTTCCACACTGGACAGAAAATTCCAATGCATTGTTGTGAAGGCCATCAGAAGACACCTGTTAAAATATGATGGCTCTCTCATCACATGGATGGACCCTATGTGGGCTACTGCCTGAAAGGACCATGTTGCCACGGTGGAGGAGGGAGGATGCTCACCTGGGGGTGGCTGTGCGCATCTGGCGATGCTGATGATGGTGCCTCTAACCAAGGGGATTTTCTAAAAGGATGTATTCTAGGCCATAAGAGAAAAGGAGACAAGACAGACATGCCGCACTGGATTCAGGAATGAGTCTCTCATTCATGAGTCTTTCAGGAATTACTTCCATTTTTCCAGAGGACAAATAGTGCAAGACAGTGGAGAAAGGGAGAGAGAGCTATTAAAACATTCTGGTTTAAACCTCTCTAATGTCAAGAATGGAAGAAAAACAAAGCAAAAGAATTATTAACTATTTCATTTACCTCTGTGTATTTTCTCTTTTACCTGCCAAATATGATTGTGTCAGAAACCTCTGCAAGCTTTGGAGCTCTCTTGATCTCAGGGGTCTTTAGCTCTGGAGGACAAAGTTCATGAACATATACAGACCACTGCATATAAGCAATGCTTGCATTCTGAATAACATAAAAAGAATTAACTGTCATTTGAGAATACTGTAAAAAAATCAGATAAAGACAGATACTATCAAATATTTTCCTAACACAATTCCATTTTGATGACATTTATATAATGTATATACTGAGGTTATAGAAAGGTTATTAAATTTTATTATTTATTCTGTAATATTTTATACATAATACTATTTTATAATTTATAATTATAAACAGATTGAAATCTATTTCATTCTATATCCACAGATAAGAACTATCTAAATATTGATAATAGATTTGAGTTTCTCAAGCTGAAAAGGGAGGGATACACCCTATTGTTAAGTACAGTTTAAACAATAATTGTGATAGATGTTTAAAGTTCATTATGTCAGCTCGTTTGAGGTCATGGTCATTCTGACTAGTCAAATCCAAATTTTCCCAGCATGTGGGCAGAAAAAGCTGCTCTAATGTTTTTTATATCTTCAAATATAAGGTTTCTTTCTTTTTTGTTTTTAAACTTTTGCTAGAATTACATGTGAGACCACCATAGTATAGAAAAAGGGAGAAATTTTTTTTGTCTTATTGGATTTTCACATTCATCATATCCAAGGTTTCACATTTTATACACATACATGAAGTTGTGCTGAATATTACTGCATGTCTACGTAATACTTTGTAAATTACCCTTAAAGTTCATCCAAACAAAGAAGACAAGAAAATTAAGTTAACTTGTTTTAACTCAGAATATGGACAGAGGTTCCTTATATGTCCTCAGCTGTGTACAAAGCAAAATTCCAAACAAGTAATCTGAAGGCATGAATTTTAAAAAATACAAAAAGTGTTGTTTGTTGCTTTTGATGACAGCATGGACACGCATGATTGCTCTGCTGGATCAAGGCCAGCGCTCAGCATCCTACAGTATTGAGCTCTTCACAAAGTTATTTAGTAATAGTCCCTTGCAATAAGTCAAGTGCTTCTCAAAGAAGTATACAGACAATACACTTATCTCAAACTCATTCATGCACTGGACACTTGCTGCATTATCCACTTGAGAAATAGCATTGAAATGATCAGACTCTCTCAGTCAAGCAGGGGGACATTCCAGAGCTACAAAGGGCTTCCATGTGGACACAGTGTCCAGTTGTATGGGCTTGTCTGCAGTACTGAAATTCAGCTTCCTAAAATACCTCTTACAACTGTCCTCTGCTTTTGCCTGCACTTGCGGGGTTTTTTGTGTATATGTTTACCCCTACAGAATGGTTCCATGTATGTTTATTGCTCACTCTTCATATCATCAACATTTGTAAAAGAATTCACAAAAACTATTTCTTGCCTATTTCATTAAGCATACTTTTTCTAGGATGTCATTTTGAAAGGTTTGCTATCAATCATTTACTAGCAGCCAAAAGATATTTCATTCAATTCCTCTGTTACACAGAAAAACCTCCTAGTGGAAGCAAACTGTTGGAGTGTGTGTAATATATTTTATAGTTTAGTAATGTTTTCAAAATTAAACCATCTTGAGAAAAGGGGAAGACAAAGGACCTCTTTGAATGAAACAAAGATTTATGTTGTTGGTGAATTAAAATATGTTCTGAAAAATAATCCTGAGGCTAAATTTCAGAGAGAGAAAAACAAAGTTCAAGAGAGAACTTTAAACATAACTACTGATAACTGTACTGCGGATTGTGAATTGATGGTCTCATGCACAAAAATAGTGGGTACGTTGCTCAGAAAGAGAAGAAAGTAAAATCTAATCTTTGCTTCTAGAATTGCCAAATGAACATTTGTAAGAAGGGAAGTAATTCTCACTATGATTGTTTTATTATTTAGATAATATCAGTAGAAAATGACTGAATTTCATTTTATTTCATGCAGGAGGTGCCAGAGTCCTATATGGAACCACGCCAAAATCTTAACAGAGTAGCCAAAGGCTATATTGAGCTGCCTTCTGCTATTATACAAGTATGTGATATATTAAATTTGTATCATACGAAGAAACCATCCTAATATTGTATCATCTTGCAGTTTCTATTCTGACATTACACAATGTTGATGAAAGCAGCATTTTATGCTTTTTGCTCATCTTTTGAATTAAGCCCAGCTAACTTATCAATAGAATTTTCATGTGCTTTTATTTTTAATAAATGTTCACATACCCATTCTTCCCAGCTTTGTTGGTTCTGCTTTTCTTGCACCTACACAGCATGAGGAGCCTAAAATAGCAAATGGCCAGTTGTCTGCAAACTTGGAAAGAATGTTTAAAACTGAGCATTCCTCTCATTAAAGTGGGCTTTTAGTAGGAGTATCAGACATCTAAGAGAACATTAGACAACAGCCTTTACCTCCAAGGAAAAAGGAAAAAAAATTCAAGATTTTATGATCTTTACAAAGTTGCCTTCTTTATTCATATCCTTCAGCAGGTTTCAACTCTTGAGCAGCCCGCTTATTGAGCATTCTGACTGTTGAGGGTGGTGGGGATGAAAAATTAATTTTCATGATTTGGCAAAAGGTGCCTGTGTTTAGGCAGCTGAGTCTGTGTGAGTGGGATTCAGATCCAGATTTAAAAGAGCTTAAGATAGGTGCCTATATAAAAGTCTACATGGCAGCTAGGTCGCTAATGATCCATTTTGGTCAGTGGGGATCTAGGGCTTGATTCAGATGCCTAAATATATCTAAAATAATTTTGAATGTCCTAAGGAAACTAGTAGAGCTACAGAGACCTTCTAGACCTGCAGGTACCTCTCTCCAGGTGTAGAACTGAATGTCAGGCCCTAGATGTCTATGGAACGAGACTGCAGCCCCATTAACTCTCAAGGGAGTTATAAACACACAGCTCACACATAAATATTTACCTGGAGACAATGACATATCCTATCTCCAGTTGAGAACAACTGAAAATCCCTTTGAGAAGTGGAACATCAGGCGCAACCACCTTCCTTCCTCCTTCATGGTTTTCTTCCTTTGCTCTGAAAACCTTTGAATACTCACTATCACAGTACACTTTGTGATACCATCTTCTGCTAACAAAGTTTATGAAAACACCCAGAATTCCTCATTGGTCATCTCTGTTTGCTTTACCACCACACAAAATAGACAAAACTCAGTCAAAACTAATAGACAAGCTAAATCTAATTCTGCACAGTCGGTTGAGTCTATGCTGCTTGGGGTCATACTTAGAGGAGCCACAATGATTCCATGTACAGTGTTTGCATTTCACTGGAAAATTAACAAACACAGAAGATGAAGGAGGTAATCTGGGCACCACATCAAAATGGGACATGAAAGCAGAGCCAAGATCTGAATCAAATATTGGCTTGTGATTTTCAGAATGTTACACATAATGCTGATTGACGGTACAACAATGCCTCTACCCAGGGAAGTGGAAAACCAAGCAAAGGAGTAATTTTTCTTCATAGTTCCACTAAACTGACACACCAACAAGGAACTATTACTGATGATTTATTTTTTTCCACAAGGCATAAGTTATAAGCAATATGGAAAAATAAAACAACTGCAACACTGGGCTAATGTCAGAATTACCCTGACTGTAAACAAGTACTGTATCTTATTTGGTGCCTGTACAACCCTTGTCTCAAACAGAGTCCACATCGGTATCAAAAAGAGTGGTAAGAAATATCCTGCTTCACTCTTACCTTACAATAAAGAGTAGGAAGAGAAGGGCAGCACTTAACTGAAGCAGGGAGCTGGTGCTTCACAGAACCCCAAAGCCAAGGCTGTCTATACATTAAGGTTTCCATGTGCATTATGACAGACTCTTCAAATGACTGCAATGAACAATATATTTCATTGTACAATTCTGTTTCATCTAAAGAACATGAGGGATAAAAACTTATATGACCATATAATTAAGAGTTGAGTGACTATATATAAATACAAGGGACCTAAGGGACATTAGTTCGGATATTTACTATTTTTTGTTTACTTTCCAGTTTTAATATTTGTATTATCATTGTGTATAGAGTAAACATAATTGTGTACTTGATCTTGAAGATAATTCTCTATATTTCCTTCAAACAACAGTAAACAGTGTCTTAAATGACAGTTTAGCTAAGTGGTTTACCAGGGAAATGTGGTGACTTCAGACAACATAGCCCTTTCCCATCCTGGCTAGAGGACTAATATAGCAAACCATGTAATCTTCTTGGATGTTTATTCAATATTTCCATAATTATTATCGTAGCTTTTCTATAAATACTTTAAATAGGTAACCAATTCTCTCAATCACAGTCTTTATGTTCTGTAGTGTTTGTTCAGGATGATATTTCAAGTTCAAACATTAACACAGTTGCCAGTTCCTAGAAACAGGCTTAAACACATGGACATGAAAAGACCAGTTCTGGAACAGGGTACTCCAAATTTCCCAGTTGTATCATTAGGTGATTATGAGAAAAGACATGCTTTCAATGAAAATCACATCTCCTTTCTTGAAAGTTTCTTCCAAGTTTCTTTCAATAGTTCAGCTGTCTGCCTCAGCATTCAGTCCCAAACTATTTTCCTGGAGCTGTGCTAAGAACCAGTTGCTCCTGCTTCAGGAGAAGTGATGTGGCTGTGCCCTGCCTCAGCAACCACAGCTCTTCTACCTCTGTCTTCATAGGGGGACACCGCCAGGGGACACCGCCACAGCTACTCCTGTTCCCTCTTAGCTGTTTGTACCATAAGCTGGGCTAATTAGGCATCAAATAATATACGATTGGGCCTTTTACTACTTTCAAAGACTTTTCAATGTATGAAATTCTAAGATCAGTTGTGATGGGTCACATCTCTTATATGGGTTATTAGATACTGCCTACAGACTCAGGCAGACAGCACTACGGAAGTCTAGCCCACTGTTAATACAGGTTATAGCGAATATATGTATAGACACAATCATAATTATAAGACACCTGTTCAATGACTAACAAAAATGGTTGTATAAGAAAAATACTTATTTTCCAAAGTAATTTCTGTAGCAACCTATTTCATACAGTAGCTGGAACTTCTGCAATAAACCATGCTGATGGTCAAAACACAATATGCTTTTGCAATTTAGGTCAGCTTTATCACTTTAACAGCCTAGTGAGTTCAGCCATCTATAAAACAACAGGCTTAACAACCTAAGATGTAACCCAGCATGCCACCCTGCTTAACAGCCATTATTATCCCCCCTGACAGGCTGAGCTTTAACTAGGTTAGTGTGAGCTTAGAGCAGAAATTACAAACAGTGAAACCTAGCTGAAGGATTATGAAGATAAAGTCTCACAAATTTGCACACAATCAGAGAAATCACTTGTTAGTTTAAAGGAGGACCTACTATTTTTTGGTGGTAAAGAGCATTTACAGATCCTGGTAACTTGCTTAGGAGCCCCTGGTGCTCAACACCTGTTTAAAAAAGTCCTAAATTACTGCTAAGAAAACTATTCTGCAAGAAATTATGCATTTTAGCTTTTATTTCCTCAACTCATATGGAGGTATCTATGGTGAAAAATACTGAAGGATTACACTGAGATGTACTACAGAGACACCAACAGATTTCTGTGTTTCTCTTAGAAGTGTATTTTATAAAGGGGTACTTTTAAATATTTATTTATTAACCATAATAAGGTAGTTTGACAAAAAAAGAAAAAAAAAAAAAAAGACGACAGAATAAGTAACAGTTTGCACATGATCAGTGTAAAAACAATGGCCATTGCATGATTTTGCATAGAAGCAGATTGGCTCCAGCCACCTCCCCCCATGGAGCGCAGGGCTCTGCACCATCCTTGGCCCAAAGAAATCGGGGAGAAGGCTTGCTGAGTCAAACGCTGAACCAAGGAAAGATGCATGGCTCCATTAGGCAACATTACATTCAGATCTGGCAGTGACACATCCCTGCACACGGTGCAAATAACTGGACTACATTAAGTTGTAGAGATGAGGAATCTTCCAGTGGGGAAGAAAAGAAACTGAGTGTTGTGCTGGCAAGCTGCTGTACAAGGCGTGAATCCCAGTTTACTGTATCCCTGCATCTCCCATCCCCAGGAATAAGCCCATCTTCCTTGCTGGGGCCCCCTGTGGAACTGAGCCCCACATGCCTCCCCACAGCATTCCCAGTTCCCCTCATCTCAGAGGATGAAACCTTTGCTAGTCCTCCATTCCTGCAACAGCAGCAATGCTTTGGGTGTCCAGCACTGGCTGTTTTAGTAAACTAACTGTGGCCAGAAGCTACCCTCCTTAGCCATGCCTGGGAAACTCATAGTGAGCTGGTAGCTGGAAACTGCCAAATTTATGCCAGAATTTCTGGCTGTTTATAGACAATCACGTTGTAACAGGCAGGACTGTCACTGGGAATGTCTGAATTTACTGGTATAAAAGCTCTACCTGGCTGCTGATTTTTATGGAACTTAGTATCTTGATACCTCAACCCCCTTGACACGTTTGTTTGGTTACCAATGGGTACAAGAGCTATGGGGGACAGACTGACAACATCAGCACACAGATCTTCTTTCTTAGGGGTTCAGCCTTTTTCAGGACTGAGCTCTAGAAGCATGATGAAGCAAAGCAAAGCATGGATGAAGCAAAAAGGAATTTTGCCCATAATGTCTATAGGATGACAGCTTCCCTGTGTCATGTCCATTCTCCCAGTGGAAGCCAGAGGAGGTCAACAGTATGTGTAGTTAATAAAAGCTAACCGTGCACTGGCCTGTGGGATATTTGCCTGGTGACCTTTGTCCAGTTCCTCCCAAGAATTGTCTAGGGAGGAAAAATGCACTGCAAAAATGGCACACCAAAGTTAGTGCTAATTAATAACCTTATTATCCATCCCCAGAGAGCCAAAGACTAATGACCTAATTTGAATCATAGTCATATTGGCAACAAACAGCATAGGAAGCTCTTACCTATATTGCACTGTTGTCAGAGCCTATAAATTCAAGTACCTTTTGTAAATATTTTTAATTTATATTTAATTAAACTCAAAATTAATTTATTTTAAATTTCAACTAGACTGGTAGTTAGTCTCAAGTGTTAAAAAATCTTGTTTGAGTTAATTATTTGGTATAGAGGAGCAAATGGAGATGAACAAGGCAGAGCCTTGGAACTCTCTGGAAATCCTGAAGTCAGAGAACTGCGTAAAACAGGCAGACTAACACTGCACCAAAAAAATAGCTTTGTTTACTGCAACTTGTGATTTAGTAGGCAGGGGAAATAACAGCTGAGGCAAGAAAGTGTGGGCAGCTGAAGAAAAAATGAGGAGGAGGGTTAGAGGTAAAACAAATTCCTCCTCCCTTCGTTTCCTTCAAGTGATGATCACATTTACCCAGAAGTCCTGAAGCCGAGTGTGATCCTGGAGTAAACAGCAACTTTGGAGGAGCTCAGCCTTTCCATTCTTGTCTGAAGTTGTCCTACATGACACCAAACTGATATAACTGCATTGTTTTGCTCATCCTCAGAGACAAACTAGTATGACCCATGGAGCATCCTTATACCAATGGGGTGAGGCAGTCTGTAAAGCCACTGAGACTGACGGGCACCTGGGCCAGGGACCCTGGGAGCAGCTGTGCTGCTGGGCTCGTCAGTGCGGGGTCACACCACTCAGCCCTGCCAGTCTCATGGAGAGCAAGGGAAAGCAGTTTTGGTGCCTCTCCACCTGAACTGCTGACATACATAGGTGGAATCCATGCTGCAAATTACATAGTCAAGAATAAATTCAGATTTCTGCTATGTACGTTCTGCACACTGCAGCATGGTTAAGGACTTTACTAACATAGTGCAAACACCACCATTTTTGAAGAGGTGTGTCATGGCTTATACAAACAGGGTATTATAGGTTGGATTTCCAAAACCGTTCGGTGCTGACCTAACTCTGTTTCCACTGAAGCCACTGATGAACCTTCCACTGATTTCAAGATAGGCAAGCACTCATTGTCTTAGAAAATGTCCCTTTAATCTTACTGAAATGGGAATCAGCATAGTAGTATTTGTCAAGCTATTTGTCAGCTCTTCTTCAACAATGACAAACATGAACAAAAAATCCCAATACAAAACCATGGGGGAAAAAAAAAATCAGTCACAGGAAAATGAATATTTATAAACTGACCTCAAAACTTGCAATGGAGGGTCATATCTCATATAAATAAATACATTCACAGTCAGTGTGCAAGCTGGACCAATCATTATTTCTTAATACCAGGAAAAACAAAAATTCAAGAAAGAATGGGAGTAAGCAAACATATGCAGAAATGTACATCTCATTTCTCATTTTTCTCGGGCAGCTCAAAGAACAAAATTTAGCTGCTACAACTTGATCAACAAAGGAAACTATTTTTAGAGAGGAATTAAAGGTAGTATAAAATTCACAGCTTTTCAACAGAAAAAACATAGCTGACATATTTCCTCAAGGCATATACAATGATTTTATGAGGCTAACTTTTCTGACACAGAATTTCAGTAAAACAGTGACAGTATTTCCTCAAATATTTCATCAAATTTGACTTTTGTCAAGTAGTGAATGGGAATCTTAAATATTATAAACAGCTCATCAACTGTTTGATGAGTTAACTGAGTTAACACTCATCAAAACTAATTTTTTTCCCAATTTACTGTTAGACATTTAGAGGGAAAAGAAAGCTAGAAATAAAAATGTCTTGACATTGTCATTGCAGCTAATAAATAACATACTGAAACAGTATAGGCAAAAAAATGTGCATTACGTAGGAAAAGGGAAATTCCAAAGGCACAGATCGATCAATCAACAGGTACTGTGTTCACCATCAGCAACTTATGTTTTCAAAGAAGTCCCTCGCTTTTTATTTTTTACAACATGTTAAATAGTAAAATAACTTGATTATGTGGGGCACTTACCTGCAGCTTCCCAGTATAGGTAGAAAGGGAATAATACTCAGAGGAAGATTTGTTTTGACAAACAGGACAGTCACAGGAACACAGAAAAAGTCTCACACACTAAAATGTTACAACTGCTCGCTTATCTAATTAGGGAGCAGTCTGACTTTTTCTCCATGAACAGGTCAAACTTGAAATATTTTCTACTTTCAACTCTACGCTAGGTGTATTTGCTCCCTCAAATGTGATCTACCAAAATTTTGGGACAAATAATTAGAGATAACTTCAAAGTAAAATATAGTAATATATATTCTAATAATACATGTTAAGCTGTGTATTTTGTTGGCGCTATATTGTTGTCTTTAAAACAAATTACAAAAAAACCCAATAAGGATAACCTCTTGTCTTTTTCCAGATTGTAAACTAGCTGAATTTAGCAGAAGTTAAAGTGTTTATTATTAGGAAAAGTAAATACTTGAGTGTGACTACTCTCAAATACTTCTACTTTATGTTGATGTTTACAATCTGAATAATACATCTGTGTGATGTTCTAACTCTTATTAAATGCAATAGATAAAAAATTTGGTCAATGCAAATGTGCTGTCTACTTAAAGGATCAATAATATGATTAATAACTAAGAGGAATCGATTTCTATTGAAATGCTAGGCTTGATGCACTTGTATGTTATTTCTCTGATAACACGCTATGTTACAAAACACTACCTCCTTCCTAAATGCTTTGAAATATAAAGTCCTAAGATGCACAAAAACTCTTCAGCCGGGAAGAACTCAATGTCCTTGATCCAGACATAAGGTCCTACTGCAAGGAGGTTAGATCATTTCATTATCTCCAAAGCGATTATCTTCTCATAGGCATTGTGTGTATACGTACATGAAGTTGACACAGCCCGTCCCCGCAGGTGGAGCAATCCACACAAAACTGAGGTTTGTAGTCGGGAGATGGCTCACATGTGATGCAACCACGCTGCACATGAACTGGTTTCCAAACTGGTGGTCAGACATAATTCCTACCAGAAAGACACAGGGGAGATAAAGAGTAACACATGTTAATGTCTCATTGCAAGGTGCTAACAGACTGAGAAATACATCTGCCATGTGTTTCACCATGGCAACATGGAATATAAAAAAGAAAACCCAAAAGTATGCCACTGAGTAATTAGAATTAATGCCAATGAAAACATTGGAGCTGGCCTTTGCTTGAGTCACGGCTGACTTTGTATTTACTATGAGGGTCCATGTATGTACTACTGTTATTCTTCATGAGAACAGTACCAGAGGAATTATTTGCATTTTTAAAGGAGGAGCTGGATCACAGCGATTGTAAATCAATGTTATTCCACTACCTGATTACAGATCTAATGTTATTCCATTATCCATTACAGATCTAAAAGAAAATAGAACCTGAAGGAAAAATGCTATGTTTTAATAAGCAAAATGAAGCTTTTAGAGAAAGGTGTTATTTTCTAGTAGGCAGACACATCTGTTTGAAAAAAAGCAGATGAACTTTGGATTCATGCACTCTTCTTCTGATCTGAAATAAAACCAGCAACCTTTAGCAGTTTTACCAGTATACACTCCTTTGATTTTTTTTTTTTTAATCAGCCTTTAATACCTGAATGAATGTAAATGTCATCTATTAATCCCTCCCCCTGGAAATCAGTGCTGTTCATCATTAGACAAAAGACTTGTATTTTTTAACAAAAAACCAATATCAGACAGCAATCTTCTCACTCTCAGAGCCCTCCTGTAGTTTCCTACAAATTAGTGCAAACTTGGTTGTTTGTTTAACACCCTTTGGCTTACTTGAGTGGATTACTACACCTTTAATCCTAGTACATTAAACAGTAAATGTTGAAATTATTCTTTTGAACGCACTTATCAGAAGGAAATGCCTTGTTCCAGCTTACTTCAAATATTGAACCTTCAGTTCAGAAAATAGTGACATAGGCTGAAACATTGTTAATAGAATCAAAAGGAAAAGCGAATGGTAGCAGGTACCTCTGTGCTCGACAAGGTCAATGTTAGCTGATAGGTGATTGTATCTCAGAAAGTTTATAGTGGCTGGTATTTCTTACATTTACTTGTTGCAATTCAAGCAACAACAAAGAAATAAAACCCATCTCTGCCTCTCAGAATCCTCTACAATGGTTTTTGACAGCAATTCTTCTGTAATGTGAACCCAGCAATTTCTCTTAACCCCTCACTGATCCAGAGGAGGAAGGAATTTGTAAGCAAGAGATTTCCAACAAGGAGGGAGGTGAATCCTCCCTGGTGCAAGCACACTGCTCCACTCAGTGCCTCTCCAGGGACTGCCATGCCAGCAGCACATCACAGAGATGGGGGGACTGTCTCACAAGCAAACCTTTTAGCATTTTATAGATCAAAAGCAACATCTGAAATCCCATTCAGGTACTGGTGAGGGTCACAGACTATAGCTCAGGGTTATATATATGTTATTATCCTGAGGCCCATTAAATTCTGAACGAGCTTCAATTTTGGTGGAGGAAGAAATGAAGCCACAGCGAGTTTAAGTAATCTGTCCCAGGAATAACAGGAGGCAGTCTGTGATGGCAGTGATGCCCGTATCTTTTATAAATGACCACAACCTTCTCACTTAGGGTTTTTCAATTAGTTCCCCACTGAAGTATACATATGAGGTTTTCCATCATTCACACAGTTACACCTTTCAGCTCAAATCCCCAAGCGATGCTAAAGCCTGTTGGGTCAGGATGGCCACAGAGAAGGCTCAAGCTCCCCTGGGTGGAGCCTCTTTCTGGAGAACAGTAGTAGGGAAATCCAGGGAGATGATATTTCACTGACTCTTTCTTATTGCAAGACACTAAATGCAAATGAGATTTGGTCATCTCTTGCCACACTGTACTGCCATTTTAAGTGATCATTTGCTTTGCTTTCCTTAGCTAATTGGGAGGAGTGGCATTAATATCCTCAAAGAAACCCACTTGACTGGTGCCCAGGCTCATTACCCTGGTCTCGCTGTTGAAGTCAATCCAGCAGTGCCCTGCTGAGACAGATGTGTCCAAAAATATGCCGAGAGGTCCCTTGCAGGGTGAGTGGTACTTAGGCGAGTGCTTTTCTTTCCTGAGGGTGAAAGGTGGTAACTCTGCTTCTTTCCCAAAGCTGTGGGTCTTGTCCCTCTCTCTTTGAAGTTTTTGCTAAAGCCAGTGACTTCAGTGATGTGGGACAGGGTCTCCGGGACTGATGCAGAGCACCAGCTCTCATCTGTCATCATCTCTGGCTGCACGATGGGAAACAGAGCCAGCTATAGACTTTAGCAGGTTAATTAAATAACAGATGCTGTCAGGGGAGAAACAGGAACAGCCCTTCAGTTTGAAGAAATCCCCCTTTCTCCAGAGCCAGCCAAATACAAGGGAGGACAAAGACTGCCCTACCACATCCCCCAGCTGGGGGACAGGCACACTAGCTCAGGAAATGTGACCGCTTCCCTCCTTGGCAGCAACTTGTGAGTTAATGAATTCCCTAGGTTTCAAGCAGTAGACTGCAAAAATGTGTCTAATACATCAAACACATACAACATCTGTGGAGAATTTCTTTTTCCTTTGATTTACAGTTTTAAAAAAAGCACAACTTCCCAGTGACTAGAATAAATTCTAAACAATGAAAAAACAACTCATTCAATTTTTTTCAGAAAAAAGTCAATGAATTGCCCAGAGAATATTCTGAATTCCATTTTATTATTTTATCACCATTTTATCTTTATATTTTATTAATAATTTATTGTTATAATTTTTTCAATAAAAACAACCACTCCTCATCTGCTGGACCTTTACTGGGTACATCAACTCCATTTTGGAGTTCAGAGTCTTCAGAACATTTCACAGTAATTAAGTGCTGAGTTTGCAGTGAGTGACAGTTATATTTAAAAAACCTTTTTGATGCTTAAACCCTGAAGTTTCCTACTGAAAATCTGATCATAAAAATGCCAAAAATTGAGAAATGTAGTTGATACTAAGAACTCACTAAATTAAGGATAAAGATTGTTATTTCCCCCTCTTGCTTCCAGTCTTTTTGCAGTCCCTGCTATGGGAGGCAACTCCTTCCTTCTCCTCCATTCCCTCTCCAACCTGGCAAGCTGCTTCCCAGACTGAATGTTTGCCCCATAACAAATCAAAGGACAAATGTGAAACAGCGTTTTGCTGCAAAAAATAAAATGAATACAAGACAAGCCTGATTATATAGCAGCTCTCAGAACAAAACTGTATCCTGTATGTACATCAGACAGCTTCAAAGACAGAGCTTGCCTTCGTTTAAGGCGCTTGGCTCAGGTCAACATTGTTCTACAGGCATTCACCTTTCATGTCCTGTTGACCAGTACAACTATATATGTTCAAGTCTAGTGTTTACAAAAGTGATAATCTTGAGGTAAAATTTTAAGATCTGTCTGTATAAAGCTCTATAAACACTTTTGCAAATAATCAACTGTTTCCATGTGACTTACTGAATACTGAAATGTTCAAAGGTTTGTGACAGCTGCACGTCTACAGCTCTAAAACATGCTACATGCAAAGATGCTGTTAGCATCTCTCTGAACTCCTTTTCCCTCTTTTTTTACAGTGTGCACTCATCATACTGACGTGTTTCAGACATCCACACTTTCTAGATCCTCCATCCCCTAAAACTGCTGAGGCTTTACGAGTCTCAGTATAATCATTCAAATCCCAGACATGCTTTTTACTTACCAACAGCACTGCTAGGAGAGGAACTAGACATGCCCAGTCCCTCTCAAGATTTAACTCAGCAGCTGGTTTTACTGTGTAAACTTTTAAAAATGTGCTTAACCCTATTCAATGCACTATCTATAGTCACTGAATCAAAGAACTTCTATGTGTAGAGGTAGATTTCAAGATATAGATTAAATACAAGAAATCTAGGGATAGAGAAGAAACTCTGAATGGAAAATCTTAGGTAAAGGCTGATAACAAATACATAGCTTCAATCTTTACATGTGGAAAATTATTTTATTGATAATCAGAATCGCTAGTAGGGATGTAGCAGCTAATGCAGGGAAATATTTTGCCTCTTTTATAAGGTGGCATACAGGAAGGTGAGCAAGACCACCTGGTTTAGGTGGTCCATAAATGGCCAAGTGGAAGTGCAATTCCTGAACTCCTTATTACTTTCACCTTGTTGTGTAGCTTCTCCAGAAGGGAGAGCTACAGAGGAGAGGAACTATTCTGCCATCTGGACCCCTGGAAGCCAAAAGATGATATCTTCTACTGGCAGAGCTTGGGAAGCATCTAATGGTGCAGACAAATGCAGTAAGAGTCACATAATGTTCTGCTTTTTAAGTCTGAGAAATGTGGATCTGTGATAGTCCTGACTTACACATGGTAACTATGTAACGTTCCTTGTTACAGCGTGACATATCCTTCTTACATATGGTCCTTAGAAAACAGTTTCCTAAACCAGAACTTTACACAAGGAGCTCATTTGCATGTCAAGGTCCCTGGTAAATCCTTCATCAAGGCTAAGTCTCAAGAGACTTTCCAGCATTGAAACAGATGATAGGTAGTCTACCGTTTCCTATTTATTATATGAATTGAGTATGATATTAAAGGAGAGGATTAATGTTAAATACAGGTGTAAAATGAATGACCTCATTTTGGTTTTGCTGCCTCTAAACTGATTATCTGGTACATGCTTCCATTTTCAAAGTTACGCATGAGTGACAGCAAAATGTCAAATATAAAATATTGATGAAATACCAAGAAAATAAAGCTGTAAGTAACCAAATCACTCTGGGATCTTTGGGAAAGTAATCATTCCTGATTAGTAGATAATAAATTTAAGTCAGAAACAGACACCTTCAAATTAGATTTTGCATTATGTAAAAATGAAGTACCTACTCCTAGGAACAATCTTTTCCCTCAGGAAACAGAGCTGGGGACCTACATTCTCCACCCAGGCTCTAGCGTCTTGAAGGGTGATCCATTAACCCACAAGCTAAACATGGTTCTGCCTGGTGTTACGAAGCAGGGAGTGATGTAAACAGGACTGTGCCAGAATGCACCTCCTGTACTAATCCTATGCTAAAGTGGCCAAACCAGGGCCTGCAGCTTACTTCTCCCATGCAGCACCAGGGACTTGTTCTGAGAGGACATGTAGGACAGTTAATTTTTTTCAAAATGGGGAGATGCCAGTAGCCACATTTTTTATAACAATCTATGGTTTAAAGCAATCACTTTGGCAGAGAGCTTATGCCCATAGTTTCTTCTTCCCAGAAGCACATCCCCTCTATTAATTTGAAGATTAATTGTATACAGAGGTTCCCCCAGTCTTCTGTTGCATATATGACCTCACTACTCAGATGCAAGAGTGCTGGGACAAGTGACATATCTTGGTGGCTACTAACAAGGAGCCTGTTTTTTTAGTAAAGTCCTTGTAGGACAGGTCTCCAGGATCACCACAGAACCAGGGTTCTCCTGCTAGTTAAGGGAAAGCCACATGCCTCTCCACATCATCTGGGGAGCAACAGAGGCTGTGACACAGTTGGGCAGGTAGCTGGCAAGACCTGAATTCACAGAAATCCAAGTGCATACCCTGAGGAAGGTTTTAGGCTAAAATCTGTTCACTGGATGTATATAGACACCAAGTGCATTTTACAGATGTTGGAACTGCAGCTTTCAGACTACATTTTCAGAGTTAGGCACATCCCTTTGTCCTAAATTGCTTTGGATGTTTAAAGGATCTTTTTCATACTTACCTGTGAACACATGTAAAAATGGAATACGTGTTTTCCCTGAATGCTATAGCAAGTGAAATAATGGTTTATTTTTCATTACTGGAAGAATATTTGAGCAACATCCTTAAACTGTTATGTACCCCTTTCAGGACTCCGAATGTAAGTCTTAAAATTCTGTGAAAAACTAGTGGTAGGAAGAAAATCAAGGTTCTTTCTGTTTGGCTTTTTTTTTTTTTTTTTAAATATATGTTTAAGAAATACATCTGCAGTGTTTGTTAAAAAGGACTGTTGCAAGTGAAGAAATATCTGGAGCTGGCAACTATAATGTCTAAAACATGAACACAAATGTACCATTATGTGCTTATGCAGTTTCTACTTAAGCAAGTAGCCAGTTAAAGGCAACTGAATTACCCATGCAAGTTACTTTCTAAGTGAGTAAAGGTGCAGAATCTGACCCTAAGTGAACTACACTTACCTAGCTAAATTATGTTGTTGATGATTGATTTTGGGGGATGATTCCATCCTGCTTCACAGGAAAAACACATCTCGTTTGATAGAATGTAACAGACTGCTAAAGCACCTGGTGGCCCTTGTGATCAATTAAGGGTCAGGATGGTTTGATAAATTATTAAATAGTATGAAGAAAGAAAAGATCAGAAACTGTCAGATACGTTCTTCCACCCGGCAATATATTACTTTTATCTTTCTTTAAGTCACATGTTTATTTCACTCTTATTATTACTACTGCTTTATTATTAAATAATAAACCCTTTCAGCATATGCCATGTTGGGGAAAATACTATCCACAGGTTAGTAAAGAACAGTAGAAAAAGAATAGATAAGTGTATAACAAATTCTGTCACTAAAATCCGAAACTCCTTTTGTGGTCAGGAGCCAAGTAGAGCCTGAATAGAGCAATCTAATTCCTGTGGGGATACCGCTGTGCTGAAGTGACTCAGACTTGGGACAAGAAGTATGGTTTTTATGACCTTTTGTTACATGTATAAAATTTAAATGTGTTTTCTTTATAGGTCTGAAAAATTGCAAGCTCACATTTGAAATACATTCACAATTTGGAATCCAGGTATGAAGCAGATCAGGTTAGAGGCATTTAGGTGCTAACAAGAACAGTGCTTTATGTTCACATTTTTTGAATACTTACTGAAGTGAACACTTCACTAGAAACACAGGTTTGCAGGCATGAACCCCTAATGTACAGATTTAGGAAAATTTGCTCTGAAAGAGAGAATATTTCTTTGTTTATTCTCTCTTTTAATGTTCTACTTTTAAGGTATTGTTAATCAAAACTTTTGAGCAGCCTTTTGTTAGAACCCACTTAGGGGTATAATTTTATCTCAGGGATTTATGAGTGCCGGTCTCATTAAACCTAACAGGAGTTACACATATGGAAATTGTGGTGCACAGGGAGGAGAATATCCCCTTTAATTTGCATAATTCCCCAAGACATTGAATGAGCCCCTTGTGTAATATGTGATATGGTTGCATGAGTCAAGGGGGTGGGGGCGGTGAGACCCTGGTCTGCAGCGTGTTGGTGGCCACCCATTGTCAGGAAGGATAAGAGGACAATTTACAGCTGAAGTCTAAGTGCTCCATAGAAAGCAACATGGTACTAAGTGCTCCAAGGCAAGTAGATTTAGTAACGGTAAACAGGGACCAGCAGTAATATAAATAGAAAATGCTAATAAGCGACTCTGTTGTTGAAATAAAAATAAATTAAAAAAAAAATCTCATTTCAAAGTCTTGAGCCAAAATCTATTTTGAATGTTTTCCTAACAGCCCCAGCGTGTTTTATAATAGCAACTTCTATATTTTTCTTTCTAGAAACCTGCTAGGCTGATACCTTCATTCTGTACTAACTTTTCATAGGTCTATTTTAGCAATGTATTCCAGTTTACTCTCTTGCAGAAAAGCAGCTGTCCCTGGTTTGCACTCATGTTTTGGGGTTTGTTTGGTTTTTTTTACTGTTATTGTATTTGGCTGGTGAGTGTCTCATTGGTATGAGCAACTCTTGTTCAACTGCCCCAAAATATTGCATTATTCTGAATCTTCCCACTTCTCAAACCTTAATATGTGTCCCAGGAGTCAAATATCAGACACACTGCTTGATAGGTTTTGTACCACGGACAAATGTGACAAAGGGCCACCCTGTTATCACACCAGACATCTGCTCCCACCAGACTCATTTTCAGGGCCAGCAGTAACCACATCCTTCTCTTTATGGCAGTCACAATTCACCGAGGCAGTGCTGGAACCCCTGGAATTGCTCTGAATTTGCTTTGGTAGAGGTGAAACTGCAAACCAGCAGTCTTAACTGACAAAACCATGCTGACCTTCTCACTTAAATGAAGCCATGAACCAACCAAACCTCCCTGCTTACCAGTTAAAATAACATCAAATGAAACATTGCTGTGTAACAACTAGAAAACAATTACACATCCCAATAAAAATGTAACTGCCACACACTCAGCTATAACACACCTACATCCTGATTAGATCTATAATGCATCCTTTCCAAGGCAGTAGCTTCCAAAAAAAATTTTTGTAACTAATCTTCAGCCCAGGTTCTAGCTGGGCTGGGCCGAGTGGTTTGCATACTGACAACACCCCTTCTTTGGCTATCCTGGCGCTGGTGACACGTGCCAATATCCTGTTTGCTCTTCTATAGCCTAGTATGACTAATTGGGATAATGGCTTCAAGGCTTTACTTACAAAACCCTAAGTCTCTCTTTAATTTATTTTAAATGAACTTAATGGTTTCTGGCAGCAGTCTGCCTTGTAATGCATTTCCTCTATTTTGATCCTTCGCCTGCAGACATATTTTGCATTTCCCTACATTGCTGTCACTGCCTCAGTCACTGAAGGACATGCTCAGCGCGTGGTATCTTCCTTGCACTTGCATGGTCACTGATTACACTTTATATCTCTGTTATCAACATTATTGGTGAACTCTGATGTTTTAAAATTTATAGTTTCCTCCAAAGCAAATTAAGTCAGTCAAAAAGGACATTGAATTACTCGAGTGTGTCCAAAGAAGGGCAACGAAGCTGGTGAAGGGTCTCGAGAACATGTGGTATGAGGAGTGGCTGAGGGAACTGGGGTTGTTTATCTGGAGAAGAGGAGGCTGAGGGGAGACCTCATCGCCCTCTACAACTACCTGAAAGGAGGTTGCAGAGAACTGGAGATAAGTCTCTTTAACCAAGTAACAAGCAATAGGACAAGAGGTAATGGCCTCAAGTTGTGCCAGGGAAGGTTTAGACTGGATATTAGGAAGTATTTCTTTACAGAATGGGTTGTTGGGCGTTGGAATGGGCTGCCCAGGGAGGTGGTGGAGTCCCCATCCCAGGAGGGTTTTAAGAGTCAGGTTGACATAGCGCTGAGGGATAGGGTGTAGTTGGGAACTGTCATTGTTAGGTTAACGATTGGACTAGATGATCTTCAAGGTCTTTTCCAACCTAGACAATTCTGTGATTCTGTGAAACCAATCAATAAGGATAACTAAATAATGAAACCAGGGGTACTTCCCTGGAAGTATTTTTCCACATGGAGTATTTATCATTTACAGACATATCTTCTTGTTTAGAATGATTGTGTGATGCAAGTTATTCTGTCTTATTCCCCAATTTCTTATCTCAGATGATCTGAAAGTCAACTTGAAACCACATACTGTGTACACAAGCCACAGTGTGTCCTTCATCAGTGCTGGCTGCAACATCTCCACAGAACTGGAGACAGGAGGAAGTTTCTATCCAGAGGACCAGTCCTGGAGGTGGTCCAGGTCTCCTGATGCCCTCCCTATGGCTTGGCTTACAGCAGCCTCAGCGATGCCCGCATTTGGATGAGCTGTGTAAGGTCTCCTACAGCCCCGTGTCCCCTTGCTGGGACACTGAAGTGACTTGCGGTATGGCCAGTCCCAGAGCCTCTGGGAGATTTTGGGGGCAGGGGTGTCTCATAAAAGCCTTTCCTATCTGCTCAGGAAAGATTGTGTGCAGGAGCTACATGTCTGTGAGGGAAAAGCCAGATGTAGCTATGACAGAATATTGTTTTATCTTCATACATTTAAACATGGCCAACCACTCTAACATGCAATTTGTAAACAGTAGTTACAGTGTCTGTAATACTGTGTTCAGGCATTTTTTAAGCAGTTGATACCAGCGACACAGGAACACTGGTTTGCCTTTTTGGGAGTTTAAGAAAGAGTTACAAGTTCCTCATGATACATAAATATAGAAACTAGAACTGTAAGTAAAGCTGCTTAATGGGCATCATGGCCATTCTCAGCCTCTGCAAAGGGATGAAGGGAGCTGAGAAACCATTGAACAATGGTTGGTGGGAGAGGTAAGGGAGAAGTGGGGAAAGAAAAATGGTTTTGTGGGTTGAATGGAGGAATCTCAATTAAAATTGTCAATTCCACGAGTTCTTTTTTTGAAACTATGCTGAGAATTCAACACTACTGGCTAAAACCCACCAGTATCTCTGTCCTGATCACATTAGCGGTGGAAGGAAACACAGTCCTGTACACTGCCTGTATGCTCCACAGATGTTCTGATGTATCAAGATAAAACCTGATGGATTTGCCTCCTCTGTAACCACAAATCTATTACATTTACAGTTTTTATAGTATAGGAGAACTGAACTGGGAATACTCTGGCTGGCAGCAGCGACAAGGCTTTAGGTCTGTGCTGAAGCATCCCTGTGAGGGTGAGCATGTGCTCAGGCAGGTTCTGTGTACCAAGGGGGGGGCTGAAGGTGACAGCCAGCATGGCTGTGACAGCAGGTTGAGGCCAGTCAGCGTCGGCCATCAGCACCCAACTGACCCCCACCAGGGTGATTCCCTGGCTATCAGTGTCACCTCACTGTCACCAGGGAGGTGCATGGGGGGAACAGAGGCAGGAGTTTTGATGTTCAGGTACTCCGTAAAGCTGGAGTTTGAAAAAATCAGTGTTTCCTTGTTACACATTTCTCACACTTTCTTTCATCACCAAAGCAGAAATATCAGCTGTGATTTGCAGACTTCTGTGGTATTTTGGCAAAAAAGAAAAATTCCTTTTCTACCAACACCCAAACAGTTGCTTTAATTCTTTGTGCATCTTGAACATTTTTTTTTTTTTTTAAATGTGTGATGATTACAGGACAAAACAGTAAACTGGAACTTGATCACTGCAGTCTGGCAGTTGTTCCCTTTCCCTTGTGAAATGGGTAATAGTTTCCTTTGCCTCCTATTTGTTCTATATTAAATACAGCAATGATCCCACTCTTCAGAACTTCGTGCTGCAACTCCCCCACTAATCAGCAACGGACTATAATGTTGAAAGTATTTCACTAAGCAGCTACTAAAGAGAACAGCATGCCCAGCAGTCTGAATTTCTGCCCACTGAAAGCAGAATGGTACCCATGAAGAAGAAATGCCTCAGAAAACATGTTACAAGCTAACAACCATGAACAGCAACAAAACTTTCAGGAAACAAAACCTGAATACAAAACTTTACACAGCAAAATAAGCAAGAATAATCACAGCCAACAAGCCCAGAGGGAGAGCAAATTATTTTATTCATTCATTTCCATATTATTACTTTTAACTCTAGTGAGAAAAAAATCACTCATGAGAAAAAATCTGGTGCATTGCCCCCCAGCCATATGGTATATATTAAGACATACATACCACAGACAGAAAATTGTAACACTGCACTTTTATTTCTATCTGACAACACATACTGTCAGCTGAGAGTTGCAAGAAAGCAGAGAAGAAAGTAATTCTGTATTTCATTCCTTTGCCTAAAACCTACTTCTTCTAGACAAAACATTATCAATCCCAAATATAGAAGAACACTTCCAGATCAGATATAAGAAAAGCAAATAAAAGCAAGCTACCAAGAACAGTAACCCTCTGGTAAACGATCATCAATGTAAACAGTGATTTGGGAGAAAAAGACTGCTGTTATTGAAGTCTTTGTCCTCAAAAGAGCACTTTATGACTAAATCTTAAAGAATAATCTGCAGTAATTTAATGTTTAATATAGGATCTTAAAATATTGTCCTGGGAGTGCTGATGAAGATGCCGTTGGGTTGATGTAGCATAGGTCTGCAGCCCCCCCTCTGGTTTGTGTCCTATAAACTTATGAGGCAAAAAATTAAGACAGAAAACAATATTCACATGTGAAGCCTAGTCAGTGTTCATGTGATAACAACTAATGACACAACACGTGCAAAAATTAAGTGTGCTACAGAAATAGGGTGCAGGGGGCCTCCACTACATGACCTCTAAACTGACCCACAGCTTTGCTGTAAAGAAGAAAGCTTTGTCAAGAACTATGGCAATAAGAGGACAAAACCAAGTAAATGATCACCTGTAAGAGGTCTGAGTTGCATTTCAGGATCTGGGACAGAAGTGGGAAAAAATATCTGGGCTCCAGACTGTGACATGTAGGGGGTGAGTGGAAGCAGAGCATCGCAGGTGCTCCTGCTGCTGTTGCAGGTCTTCGAAATAGATACTTGAATTTAATCTTAAAACTTACTTGATTCAGTTCCATGAATGAACACTCAGCAGAAAGCCTGCCTCTCATAGCAAACAACCCCCACTGTGACTGTAGTAGAATAAATGTTCCAAGATTTTACTGCAGGTTTAAAAGGGTTTAAAAATTACAATAAGTCAAAGTAACACCCAAGGGACTTACACTGGAGAGTAGCAGTCCCATTAACATATAAAGAGAAAGCCAAAAATATGAAGATCAAAACACGGCTCTGCTTTTTGACCTGCTAGTCTGTCCTTAACAAGAAAAATATCTCAGAGAGCTGCAACCTCACAGCAAAGTTCCCCACTTCATTATTGTTTTGCAATACAATGAAATCAATAGGAAAGTGTGTGTGTCACAAAGGGAGAAATTTGACTTTCTATCTCTAGGTTTCAACTACATTTTTCTTGTTCAAGGCAGATTAGCAGTTCAGAAAATGAGTGGGTTTCCTAATTTACATTAATCTCAGCCCTGCCATGTATACTAATTGAGATGTTTTCTTGCTAGGACTTCCACATACTTTGCAGTTGTAACTTTGCTGTCTCACACTATAACATCAGCTCTCACAAATATCAGCCTTTCTCCACATGTTCATGTTCTCTATTCTGATATTGATGTTTTTCTTGGAATGTATCTATTAATTTATAAATGGAGTTAGTGCTTCTGGATCTTGCTCCCCTTGATAGAGAAACTAATGTATAAGAGGATATTTCTGGTAAATAACATGCTTGCCAAATCTGAGTAGATTAGAAAGTTTGATCGATCTACAAATATGGGCCAAACATGCCAGATAGTTTGACCTGGAGAGATGGGGGACCGTAAAGCTGAATAACAGTATTATTTAGTGCAGTGGCCAAATCATCATTGAGGAAGGAGATCATATTGAATAAACTGCTTCTTGGGTAGATTGAAGCCTACTTTCATAGTTTGGAGTGAATTCAAATGACAATAGAGCCATTCTGGAGTGAGGTTGAAGACAGCGCCATGGTGGCCTCCTGGGGAAGCTGCCTCTGTGTCCCATATCCCTCAAAAATATTCATGGTAGAACATTTGTGATCACTAATTGTAGCTGCAATTAATTTTATATACTCCATGCTTATAACACTGCCTAGTTTTATTTTTCAGTTTATCTCAATGAATCACCGTATTTCACTTTGAAATAATTTCTATAATTAGTTTGCCATCTATTTTTCATGTAAATATTTTGAAATACCAGCAGTGCACAACTAGAGCTGCAGGTTGTCCTGGCAATATGTCAAAAGCCCAAGGGCTGCCAACACTCTGCAAGTAGGTGTATATGGGGTTTTTTTGGAGATACATGCAGGTTATTATTACTTACACAGTTCTGTGCAGTGTAGTACAGAGTACAGATAGTTCTTTGGAAATTACATCTAAGTTGAAAACAGATAGCCATAGAGAAATAATAATAATGGAAAGACCAAAACCATGCAAAATATTCTAACTTTTGAATGCTTCTTTTTTCCTTTTTCCTTCTTAAATGATACATTTAAGAGTTTTTTTAAAAAATAGTAATTAAAGGAAATAAAGCATTTTATCACATACAAATACACAGACTCTCACACTGTGTGACCTAAGCCCAGATCCAACTCATATCAGCAACTTATACCATTTGAACTGTCTTACCATTAAGTTTGGCTATGCTGAAATCACTTCTCTGAATAATTAGATTCATGTGGGCATTTCCAAATTAGCTTTCAGCTGCTTAAGTCAGCTACTGATAAGAATATATAAAGTTGCAAAACTTTTACAAAAACTGAGTAAACACTTGAGCTGTTAGCCCCTGATAACTTCCATGAGTATGGTCCAGACCACTTGAACCTATACTTTAGATGCTTAATGAGCCAGTCCTCACACAGTAAATGGTTATGTTCCTTTTATAAACAATGTGGAGAGATAGGAGCCTGTGATGGGCTCGCCAGAAGGCTACCTATAACTTATGTCTCATTCAGTTGCACAAAAATTTCAAACATTGCTTGATAATAAGGATTACAGAGCACAAAAGATTAGTATATGCAACAAAAAGAGATTGTGATTCCCCTTAGCTAGCCCTACAATTCAGCTGTTTCCAAGAAAATGAAGAAAAATTTTTTTCTTGCTGGCAGGCACCTTTTTTTTGTTTGCATTATCAAAAAAAAACCCCAAAAACCTCTTGTTAGGGATCACAGTCTATGAGCCAAACCAAATTCCCAGTATTCACTGCAGATGTGGCATTCAGAGATTTTAAATCTTTTTATAACTAATTCTAGTCACTCTGTGAAAATAGCAATTTTGAGACACGTAACGTGGGTGGATTGTTTTAGGAGAATCCTACCATTAGGGATAGCTAACTCAGTAAATTTAATTTACTTTTGAAGTAGAAAAAAGAGTTACTGAAAGATTGTTTAAAGAAGAACATTAAGGACAGCCAAAAAAGCCTGAAGTGGAGAAGTCATGATAAATCTCTGAGTGGTGGGTAGGCAGGTTGGTTTTGGTGCTCTCTTTGGGGTGCTTTGAAATCAAAAGATGCTATAGAGGTAACAAAAGATGCTATAGTAGTATAGGAAAGTTGAAAATAATCTTCAAGACAAATACACTATGAAACAAACAAATCTCTGCTGCTGAAATGGATCATTTTAATGTGATGTATTATTCATAAAAATGGCTATATTCAAAGCTGAGCCTGAAATGTTTCAGAGCATCTGGACAAGAAAGTAATAGTTAAATAACTACATCTCTACAAGTATAGTTGTAGATATAAGTGTGGTTCATATCAGTATAAGCCTTCTTACAGGGAAAATGAATAAGCTAGTACAGTATAAGATATCTTTATCCTGTTAGAATTGGATGTTTGTTAGAGAATATACCAGTCTGATCACAGCTTCCTTCCTAGAGCTCCTGTTGTTATATTAGTACAATTTTTTTTTGTGTATAAAATACATCTTAAAATCCAGTATATCATAGAAAACCTTATTTTAGAGTTTGAGACTTCTGTCCAGATTAGATTTCCTGAAGAAAAGCATTTCTTTGGTTCAATGATCTATGCAGGAATAGCAGTACTTCTGCTTTGAGGCTTATGTTTTTCCCATAGAACTTTACTGAGCTATGATGTGGTCATGTGGTTCTTCCCTATAACTACTCAAAGAAAGAACATCCCATTCTTCACTCCTTCCTGAAGGACCACCAACTGATTGTGTTAGATTAAATTAAAAAACGCAGTTATGCCACATATTGCAGCACATTCCAGGAATGTTGACCATGAATTAAAGGCTGACTTACAAACTTCAATTCATTTTGTAGAAACCATTAGTTCTAACTAATTTGCTCTACAACCCGTCCCTTCAACCTATTTCATCAAGTAGCTCTCAAAAAACAATCCTAGAGAACTGCAGAACATAGTTATCTTCATGTTCCTTCTTGAAAAGAAGTGGACCCAAGAAAACATCAAACAACTAATTCCAAAGCAATTCACCAGGGCTCATGAAATCCAGCGTACATTGGTCAGGGGTCTCTCTGTCACTGATCTCCTTAGAACAGTGTGCTAACAAAATCCAAGAGCTCCTGTACATACCTGTCACGTCCTCAAGTGACTTCTGGAACTAAAATGACCCACAAAGAATGAAAAATATCCTTTCGTTACAATGTGCCATCACCAAAAGAGCACTCTTCTCTGTATTATGCAGTCATTTGGCTGAAAATGAAATCTGCAGACTTCCAGTTTGGTTCATGACAATTGTTGATTCCCTTTGTTTCATTCCCATTATTTGAAGGGCCTTGATGTTTTCAGTGTCATCTAAACATAACTGGCCTATGTTGTAATTAAACTTTGATCAAATTTTTAATGGGATCTCAGAGGAAAACAGTATTTCACTAACATGTATTATTCTGCATGTATTAATCAAGTGAATTCTTGTTGAACTGCCTGAATTTCACATAATAACTACTCTTCTCCATTGTTAATTAGCAAAGCAGGAAAATGATAGAATCTGTTTTCACTGAAATAATACTTTTGTATCCAGAATATTCTGAAACTGTCTATTCACTTAGTTTCAAGATATAATTTTTAGCCTTTCCTGAGGTATTTTACTTAAAAATGCAATATCCCTATATTCAAAAATAGTCCCAAACAATATCAAACCATACATTTATGGCATTAAGTGCTTGAATCACTTAGGCCAGCTGTCCCTTATAAATCACCATTAAACAGCACTTTTGTGACTATTGCTGTTAGTCAACATTTTATCAGTAATCTGGAAGCAGATTTGAAATCACCAACTGTGACACTTCCTGAACGATACAAACATTGGCCAAGTGGGAACAAGTCCCGAGTCAGATTAGTCATATGGAATATGGTAAACAGAGTCTTTGGTAAACTGAGTCTTCCTTAAAAACAGAGCAAAACAAAACAGAACCCCCACAGACCTGTAGGGACAAGGAACTGAGGTTACAAGAATACCTGTTGCTGGGGTTCACATTTTTAGAAGGAAGCTGAAAATTACTACAGTCTGGAGAAAAGCTGATCTGCCTTATACATTCTGCTTAGATATAAAAAAGATTCCTTACATTAAAAACTTAGTGTTCAATCTCTATAGGTTATAATTCATTTTTTGAAACTGAGAAGTGATTTGGTTTCAGTAGATAAGTATGCTAACATTAAGAAAATATCCCCTAGGAAAGGACTTTCAGACACACCATAAAAACATAGCAAGAATCAGCTACTGGAAGCTCAAATGAGACACATTAAAACTAGAAATTAGGCACCTTTTTAAACAAAGTATGATTAACAATTGGAAAAAAGTATACAAAGTGGATTCTTTGCCTCTTGTAGAAAGTGTAAGGTCATGCACTTCAGATAATAACAAGAATACTTTCAGCTATAAGCTAGAAATAACTGAGGAGGAGAAAGCTCAATCCACATTAGTCAATCACAGTCTGACAACGAGCTACCTATGTGAAAAAAAGGCAAACACTGCCCTAGAACATATCAGCTCAATTATTTCTAGTAACGATGGGGGGAGTATTAGTACGATACTGGTAAAACATTGCTAAGACATCACTTCAATTATTGTGCCTAATTATGAACGCTTGTGTTCAAAAAAGATTAACTTAGGCAGGAGCAGCTGCAGAGAAGGACTACTAGGATGATGAGAAGAATGTGAAATATGTCATAAAAGGAGACTGAAAAAGCTTGTCTTGTTTAGAGAGGGGATGACTGCTATCACTAAATATAACGGGATTGTAAAGGAGCTGTTTAAGCCAAAGGACAATCGCAGTATAAGAACAAAGGGTGGAAGCTGGACTTGAATAAATTTACTGTAATTTAGATTCTTTTTAATCACTAGGCAAATGAAGCATTGAAACAATTTTGCAACAGGAATTTGGGAGATAAACGACTCTGACCAGCTTTAAGACAGAGATTAAATCCACAGATATTCAAGCTACAGCCTCATTGTCATGGCTCCTGCAGCACCAGGGACCAGAGCCAAACTGAAGTGTCCCCTCCTGGGGATGGTTTACCAGCACCACAGGGGTCAGGTGTCAAAATGGGCCAGTTACCCCCAAACTGCAGGGACTGCTGAAATTGAGCTTAAATTGTGATCAAGCCCTGAAGTTAATATCTTTCTTATCTTCTCTCAAAGAAAAGAAAATTATATCTTCTTAGAAGCAGCATAGTTTCCAGACTCTCTGTTAATGTCAGAAGTTCACTTCCAGAAACTTGCACTAATCATTAATTTATTTTTCTCAAGGCAAAACTCAAATTACACTGAAAATACCATGGTTAAATGGACTCATACCAAGGTTCATAGGACAAATAAGTAGTATTTAGATCAGGCTGCCAAAAATAAGAATTACCTGGATATCAAACAAATATTCATTGTTTCTCTTGTACTTCACGTGAGTAAGAAGCACTGCTTCAGCCACGAAAAGACAAGTTAGCATTTATTATCAGTAGTTCAACTTAATGTTGTCTGACTTGATTAAATAAACGTTGCTGCAGGCACCTTTCTTGTTGCATATGAAGTGGTGAAGCAGTGCTTTACTTTAATAGCAATCTAGCTGCAGTATCATTATATATTTTCCTTCCACCCCCCCAGTTTTTTAAAAAAGGTCACTTCATTACATTGGCTTCCTGAAACAGTTCAGATTTATTATTTGTCCTCAGGGCACAAAAAATGCAAAATCTGCTTACGAAGACTCTAAGTTATTTTCCCTTGATTAGAATAATTTTTAAACTACTTATAGCTTCCTACCATACTATCAGGTTTTGCTTTCTTGAATGCCATGGCTACTCTAATTAGATTGATAGTTTCTCACTTTGTTATTTCTGAGAACTGAGAACTGTATTTAAAAAAAAAAAACTTAAGAAACAAATTGCAGATAAAATGAATGAGGATTCAATGTTAAAGTGTAAGTTCCTCTGTGTTTAGAATCATCACTAAATTTTTGTGAAACAAGGTACTTTTTTCATGTGACTTGTGGAACTCATAAAGCCGTGCCTACAATTATTTCCCTTGAAAGCATCCACTTGACTGTATCTCATTTTTATCAGTTTCAGAGTTCATGTTTTTTCTCTGGTTCAACTACTCGCCTTCAAGATGTTTTGTTTAGTGACAAAAAAAGTAGAGGGAATACTGTACATTTTCTTCTACTAGTAAAACAAGGAAGAAAATTTTTGTTAATTAAAAAAGACAATGAAAATAAAGACAAAGCAGGATCTTTTGTTATTTGTGTTAGACTGTGATTCATGAAAGTGAGTGTTAGTTGAATGAGTTTTTAACATGTTTTCTTATATGGGTGGGATTTTTTAAATAACTGGCATTATTTGTTGAAGCCATTTCTATTTCATTTCATTCATTTATAAAGAAATATCTAAGATAAGCACAGAAGGCTCAAAATAAAACATGCCACAAGATTACAATAGGTAGGACTCAAAAACCTGGACCTCTCAAACTGGTCAGCAGATGCCTCTGTTGGAAATTGCAAATGAATTCAGTTCAAAATTCAATGCTTTCCGAGTCATTCACCAGAGACTGGAATTCAGTCTTTAAATACACATGGGAAACCATCAAATGTGAGTCAATAAAACAATGTATGAAAAGCCACTTGTCCTGGTGAGACTCTTCTACACCAGCTTTTGAGAAAGCACTTCAGAGGGTTTGCAATAGCACAAATTCCACAGCCAGCATAAAACCAGATTGTGTTAACAGTAACCTTTCCTCCTTTTTCCTACCCTGTGTCAGCAAGGTGAGATTAAATAGAATTTCACTTAAATAAGTGTACTTATTAAATAAAAAAAAAAATTGCTTCCTATAATTTTTAAACTATGCTTAAAGGAAAACGTAGCTACACTTCAGCTATTCCCAAGGCTGAACTATGAAGTGGTTTGTTACCAAAACCAGACAATACCCTGAGTCTCTGAAGGAGAAAAGCCAGGGTGGGACTTGGCTCCAGACGGAGACAATGTAGACGTGCCTGCACGTGAGCAAGGAGTCTCGACTCCTCACAGACAGTGGATGTCTGATGAGCCCAGGCCGTGGGACATGTGTCTGCCTTAGGACACTAATTCCCTACATGTCACCAGCTGTATCAACTGCACAGTGATGTCTGATGACACCTGAGATGCTTGAGGCATCCAGAAGATACAAGACTTGATGGAGTTTCATGTTCTCCTCTGGCAGGTGCTGGAGGCTGGGTGATGGCATAGGGAACCTCAACTTGCTGCAGATGTCTGATGGTTGAATCTGACCCTAGACTGAGCATAAGAGGGCTGCAGTGCATATTCCTGCTCTAAGAGGTGTGAATGCACATCCTGGCCCAGATGACATTTTTAAATCTCTTTAGGGTAACATTTTTGTTTGGGACTTCAATTAGGGAGTACCCACCTTCCTAAAAACAAGGATGGAAGGGAAGAGATCATAAATTCATATAAGCCCCAACATTTTCTTCTGCAAATATTTTATCTCAGAAAACAAAATTCTGTATTTCCTTCTCTAGTCTAAAAATCTGTATTTCAATGATTGCTTCACACTCAAATAAATCTAAGCTGGAACTATACCAAAATTCCCTAAGTCATTTTTCATAAATACACAATTTAAATCTCCATATTTGACTGACAAATGTTGATGTTGTAAAGCTCAGTCACAGAAAAGCCAAAGAAAATTAACCAGTTGTAAGCTGACCTTACCTTGTCTTTGGGGAAGGAATAGGAAGGGCTCTTACTGGAGAGTCAGAGTTTTGTTATCATTTTACTTAAAGGACAAACACCATAGTCCATTTCTTCTGGCTGGTTTGTAAATTGATATTTTGGATATTAATTGAAGTAAATTTATCAGATGGAATTCCTCTGCTATGGGACAGAGATACTATGTCACTGACTTCTCTATATTAAACTTTTAATATTCTCATAACCTACTCAAAGCAGACATCTTTTTTCCCCATGGACTATTATGCACTTCTAACAAACTGTAAACATCTCTTATGATGACTGTTAAGATCTTAAAAGCTAGTTTTCTAAGGAACATCCCAATCAATTACATTTAAAATGTTTCATATGCTATTAAATCAAAATGTAGAAAGTGTTCTATTTACAAAGTCCCTCAAGCTCTATGAGTCAATCTGTCTCTCTCTCTCACCCCTATGAGTTCACTGAATCTAGCTTTTTTGCATGTGAAGTGACTGAAACTTCTTCCTTGAGCATATTTACGTAACCACAAACTTACAAAGCTCCAGGAACAGTCCAGTTTTAACCCTATTGCTTCAGCAGTTAATCAGCTCACCAACACACTGCTCCTTTTGCCTTGAAGAACAACATTTCTTGAACACCTTCTATCCTCCCTACCAAGCACAGCTACATCTCCCTTCACACTTGTTTTTTCCCCACAAAATTGCCCCCCCCAACAATTAATATGACTGATACCATACTGTAATAGTGTGGTCGTCCTTACAGTGTTTGCATTCCCCATGTTTTATACGTTTTATAGTCTTACAGTGTTTCATCAAATAAAGAAGAAAATGTGATCCATAACTTTTTGTGTTGAGATCCATAGCTGAGCTACTCACCTTGGTTCCTTATGAAATCAGCATGAAGAAATCAGTAGTTTCAGGAGACAAGTCATCTGATTACTTCAGATGGCTACTGCAGGGTAAGATGCCCTGTGTCCCCCAAAGCACTGGTGTCTCTCCCCAGAGCAGGAAGGAAGCCCAGGGGAACCAGCTCAGCTGCTTACCACAACCATCTGCCATAACTGAATATGACAGACATCTTTCAAAATTCCTCTGGATGAACAACAACTAGTGTCAGAAAACTACATCTTCAGAAGTACTTTGCACTTCAGTAACAGCCTTTGGAAAACAGGGCACCTGAAGGCACATCTGTGTGTGAATACCTCAGCCAGCCAGCCAAGTTCCCCATGTCATACACAGCAAAAATAAAGTACCTAATGAAAAGATCCTCAGGCTGAGGAGATCCATCTAGGAGTAAAACACAGAAGAAAACCCTAAATGTTCCCCATTCTAAAAATGTGAAAAATTCAGTAACTAAATTCCTCAGAAATATTTCTCAGCATAGAAAATGTTGTTGAATTTTACATATCCTCCTCAGCATATTTCAGTGGAGAACAAATAAACATTTATTTGTTCCGTGCTGAGCAAAAAGTCCTTTAGATTATCACACATATTTGATAAATTCTTCAGAACAAATTTGAATTCTGTATTCATGCAAAATCTTTAGCCAAATTTCAATTAGAAACAAGCATACATCTCTTTGATAGTCTCAGGGAAAACTGCAGCTAAAGCACATCCAAGTTTATTTTGGTTGAAGTCTTTGAAAATTATGACTGAAGATTTTTTAAAGAGTTCATTATATCTTTGCCCTCCTTAAGCAAAGGTTATCACAAAGCTGCCTGTTTTAGTGAATTATGACTACTGGGTGGTCACCAGTGTCTGTGATATTACTTATTACATGTTCAGTGACAAATTTAAGTAGGTAGTTAACAAGGAGGAATCTCTACCAAGACCTTTATTATGGAATCCAAAAATAGTAAAGTTTCATTTACAGGAAGAAAATAACAAGCTCAATGTATATATGTGCTGAGCAAGCAGATGGAATATTTCAACAAATTTGCTGTCCACATCAAAATTAAAAATTTATGCTTAATCTTTCTAAATATTAAGACTTATGGCATAAAGCAGCTCTTAATTTTTTTTTAATCTAGACTTCATTAATGTTCATATTCTTAATCTTAACAGCTAATGCTGTCAGCATTTATTGATTCAGCCTTCTAATAATTACATCATCTTTCCAGCATGGCAGAGAATGTCAAGGTGACTGTGATGTCATCTGACTGGAGTATGACTCTAATGTCACAAAATATTTGTGTCAGTTGTTTATCCAGAAAGAGACATATAGCAAATCTCATAGCGTTAGAGGAGCAAAATACTGACTTTTATTAATAATCTGCTATGTAAAATATTTCATCGTTTTCTGTAACGCTGCCAAAATAGCGTTGTCAAGTAATTATTTAAATAGTTTTATTTAAATAAACTAGAACTCAATGAGAGTGCTTTGACCAACATCACATCTTCCCAAAACACCACGAGGTCTTTCAACATGCAGCTATTTAATTTGATGTTATCCGAAAAAAGCATTCTCACACAGCTGCAAAGCATCTTTACTTCCCGAAAATGAGGTTGGATATTGTCCTTGTGTATCTCATGGATTTCTTTTGAAGGTTTGTTTCCTTCAAGCATTGAACCAGCTCAAGCTAAGGCTTATGAACAGACAATTGCTTTGGTTACAAACTGCACTGATTTTAATAATTGCATTATTTTTCCTAAGGGTTGAAATGAGACAAGAAGTATAATGATTCACTTCATAAATGTCAAGAAATCCTGGTTAAGGTTTTTAATATCTTGAAGTTATAGTTTTGAACTAAAAGGCATACTTTTCTTTTGTCAGAAGCAAAAGTCAGTGTTCACATGACAGTAGGTCCAGTAGGTCACCAAAAATTAATTAAACTCAAGCAGTAGATAAACTAATAAAATATGAACACATATATTTTGTTAAATTAAAAATCATCATTCTTTCTCCTTCTCTTTCAAGAACTTTATAAAGTAAGGTGCAACATCATGCCTGGACTGACGTGATCACCCTTGAATAACAGATTTCATTCAGTAATAAAATCCAGCAAAGCAGAACTGAGATACAACCCTACCCCAAGGAGTAAGGACTTCGTGTGAAGGACTGCACTTTTTCTTCCTGGGGATTTTGTAGCAGGGATGACTGAAATGAAGTCACTTTAGCCCGACCGACTCAGGCTCTTGCGAGGTGATGTTCACCTATGAGCAAGTACCTTTTAGTAACTTCACAATTTTCGCTTCACTCTACAGTACATTGCTGAGGTTAGAAATTGAAGTTAATCAGTAAACACCTCTTTTTTGCCATGACACAAGCTAAGAGCATGACCTTGTCCCATGCAAAGGCATAATCCCTTCTTCTCGCCACCTACCAACACTGTCAGCGATAGCTGAGTGGGAGAAGCGCAGAGGGTCTCTGCCCTTCCCTCTGTGCACTGAGAGCACAAGAGTCAGCCCTGCTCCCACCACGCCTCACAGCAGCACGGGCTTGGTAACCACCTTCTCTAGTTCACATATTTCAGCATCTGATAAAGATGCAACCATACCAATTATTCCCTACAAACAGCAATTCACTTTCATCAGTATATTCTTGAAAACTGGATTATTCATTTTAGAAGACCTGGAGCAGATTTTTCTTGTGAACCATCTCTGAAAACATACAAATGCTCATCAGTCACAACACTGACAACAGACAAGCAAACAGTGAAATCAGCTGGTAGGACAGGTGATGACCGGGATCTTAGCAGAGGGCTCTTGAGCTCCATTTTCCTGTAAGTCTGATTTTTCACCACATATAATCATCTCCACTTTGAAATACAACAAATTGGCAGATATGGGGGAAGCAGTCTGATCACAACATTTGTTTGTCATAATATGCCAGAAATTAGTTTACAAACTTGTCTTCGAAATTACAATAATAACCATTTCCCAATATCATTCCACATTTGCAAGAGGCTTCAATGCATCTTAATTGATGAAGTCCAAGAGCCCACTAATTTCAGCTTGAATATGCCATCGCATCCTGACAAACACAAAATGCAGGGAAAATAATAGGCCTGGCACAACGGGAAAGTTGGGGAGAGAGGGTTCTGACTGACTGTCGCAGCACAACACATGACAATCAGGCATCACAGAAACAGGCACGGGACAAGAAGCGACGCAGGCAGGCACACTGGCAGTGTGAAGTTCATGCAGCCATGGGAACATTTGCTTAATATATTCTTGAGGCATACACACACAGAATGTAATTTTAAGATGGCCCTAAATTTCTAGATGATGGCCTTTTTTCCCCTACTTCATTAAAGATACCTCTCTGTTACTACGAATTACCATGCAGCTTCAGCCTGTCAATCCAACTGAATGTAGCTCTCAAACCATAATGACAACATCTTCTAGAGGGGAAAGTATTTTGTTATTGTTGCTGCAATCAATGAAGGCTTAATTCATTTTTCCTTGACTTTTATGCACTATTATCCATACTATAATAACAGTCATGAACAGTTAAAGATCAGGTTTTATTGTGCCAGCATATTTGTACAGAATAATAAAGAAGAAAATCCTTGCTTTGGAAATCATGCTCTAACAGGTGAACAAATAAGACAAATGCTATTGTTAAGGAAATAATAATAATAAAAGAGAATTGAGTCATACATTGGCATTTTTCTAATTGATGCCAAGCAGGAGTGATTTACCCATAAAAACTGGAGAAGATGGATTTTAAGGCAAGATTTCAGTGGGAACAAGCAGCTCAGCAAACCTTCAGGCATTCCCAAGCACAGAGGCCACTGTGAAGAATTAGAGGTACATGGCCCACTTCTTGGATACTCCCTTTAGTGCCTCCTGGGGTAGAAGAGTAGGAAGTTCAAGGCCTCAGACTCTGCAACTATTTTAATTGCTAATCTATGATGCAAGAAAATGGCCAGACCAACCCATGTATCTGGTTGCCCTGCATGTCCTTCTCTTCAAACTATCTTTTGCTTGCCTTGTTTTTACTGAATTCAGTGCTGTATAAGAGAATTTGAGTGAATCTGGTACATCAGATTCTAGTAGTTATGTTGGAGTTTTCACCTGTCTTGATCACAGCAGAATTTAGGTAGAAGATGTCAACATCTCTGCACCAGGTCACCTGAAAACTTATAAAGGAGCCCAGGAAACTTAGTATTTCTGGGGTTACTCTTGAGAGTAGGCAAGTCAATTCAATCTCCAAGATTCAGAGTCTTGAGGTGTACCTACACTGGGGTTTAGGTGTGTTTTAATTGTTGGAAAAATAGTGCAGAGTCCTTAATGAATGAGTTAGGTACTGTACTCTGCATGGAACTGTGCCTCAGTGCAGGGATGGAGGAGCCCTGGGGAAGACACAGGTTGATGTGATGCCTCAGGAAGCCCCAGACTACCAAGAGGTGGACAGGACAGCTGGGCCCTACCCTTGTACCATGCCCTAAAGCTCTAAAAACTGTTCACTTGCACCAACTTTTCCTACATGGTCACTACTGAAGTCCACCTCATTTTCCAGGTGCCAAGTTTGACATGCAGGGACTGATATATGGAAGGGCTGAGCACGCTCAACCCACACGGGAATTAACGGGAGCTTTTCAACATACAAACTCCTATGCAGTGCTCAGCATCTCCAAAAGTCAGCTCATAGCCATCTTAAAGTGGGTACTAAACTCACAGGATACCTTTAATCTTAATAATTGGTTTTAATTTGCTGTTGGTAAAATGGAAATAATGCCACAAGCCCCGCTGTGTATGTTTTTTACAAAAAAATAAATATTTGGAATATGTTGGTTAACAGCATTCAAAAGTGCACCAGTTGAACACGGTATTTCAAATTAGAATGAAAAAAAGGAGTGAGGAACAAATACATATGTGTATATATGTGGGGTTGTGTGTATATATTTATATAAACACTATTTTCCATTATTAAAAGGACCTACAATTTGCACACTTCAAAAAGCATTACTAATTACTTTCAATAAGTACTAGTATAGACAAAAATCACCAACCTGTCACAATGACTGTTTTAACATCTTAATATTTTTAATGAAATCCATACCTTATTGGGATCAGAGTCTTCTCAGAGGTATGAGGTAGCAAAAAACCTGTTCTGATCACTTAAACTTTTACATCAGTTTTTTACTGCATGCATTTTATTAAAAATTAAAATGCAATTAAAAATTCACATTAAAATTCAGTGATGCTCTAACTTTTCCCCATACCATTTTCTGGCCACTCAAGGGAGAAAAACAGATGTATATAAGATCTGGAAAAACATCACTACTGAATAAATGTACTTGCTAAATTGGATCAAAATTGGTCCCAACACTTCCATTCACACTCTGGTTTTTCTATGTAAAACCATCTCCAAAGGCATTTTCTTGTTTAAGAACTCCAGGGGCCCCTTTATAAGCACTGCCACACTGGAAAATGGTTCTCTCCATCTCTCATTTCATCCGCAAAGCATTAAGTGTTGCCTATGGCATTAAACACCTACCTGCACCCACTACTCAAAGCTAGCAAATACCAGCAATGTTGCATGTGCCACACTTCTACATAGGTTCATTCTCCTTTTCAGCCTTGACCACACAGATACTAGCTGAAGCTACAGGTATATTTGAAAGGTTAAAAGCTTGAGTTACTTTACTGTCATCTACGTAACGCTCCAAAGACATTTGAAATAAATTACGGAGCAGACACCATCACTCACTTTTATGAATGCTAAACTTAGGGCTTCTCAGCGGATTAGGCAAAATCGGATTTTAATGTCCAAGAGCTTCTGCTGCTGTGGCAGGGGGTTAGGGTAAACCAGACAAGTGCAAGAGTATGTGCAGAAATGGGTGAAAGCATTCAGGGTGATGGGACTGGGTCAAACTAGACTCCAGCTAGGCCAGTTTAAGTATTTTCTGTTTAGGCTCCCTGTCTATCTATCTTGTTCCTCCAACCTTGGGGCATTGCTGTTTGCCTTATACAGTTACGTGTGGAGAATTTTCCTCCTCAGCAGATAAAATACTTGGGGACACAGTTCCTTGTCAGGTGAGCATGGGCAATAACTGCCTATGCCATGATAATGAATATGTGTTGTGTTAATAAAGCTGAAACCCTTTTCATAAGGCACATGTGATAGTCAACCACTTGTAGAAATGGTCAACTTTTGCCCATAGAGACATTTAAGTAGTAATTAAACATTGTGACACACAAAGTTTGAAAGCTTTATCATCATTATGGTTTCATTACATACCATTTGCAGGGGGAATATCTTAAAACTAAACTCAGATGTAAACTTTCTTGACCAATGTCAGTTTGGCACCAACTCACTATTTAATTGACTGTTAACAAATTCTCCAAGATATGACTGCTGTACAGATATTTTATCTTCCTGTTAATTGGTAATTATGCATTGGCAGGAAAAACAGTGTTTCTTTCCAATTATTCCAGAACTCCGTGATTATTTAAACTTTGCTAATTAGCAGCAGAGGGCTGGTACATCTTCTGGGCAAATTGTATTTGATAATCCCTATTAAAATATACATGGCAGTAGTTGACTTGTAACAAACAAAAAAAAAAAAAAAAAAGAAGTGGCAGTTCAAAGGGTATTAGATACAGCACAAGGCAAATGGGGGCCTATTAAAACTTCCCCAACTGTTCTAATGAGAATGCCGAGGGTCATTTCTTCCTAGTTTACCATCTGTTTGGTTTCTGGCAAATATCTCCGGTGTGAAGGGAGGGTCCTGGAGCCCATTTGGCTTGTCACAAAGTAAAGCAGGGATCTACAGCAATTTCAGTAAGTTACAAAACTTCACTTCAAGAGCAGTAGCATGTACATAGCTGAAAACTTTTTAAGATCTGGCATTTACTGATTATTCCTTACTTTTTAAAGCTGTGAACAAGCATGGAGAGGCAAAGACTGAGCAGAGGGGATCAATTTTATAGGCTCACCTAACAAGAAAAATCCAACAGTTGGCCTTTTTCCATCTCACAATGTTAGTGGGGGATATTTTCCTTTATCTGTCAAAATCTGAAAGCAAAACATTGCCCCAGAACTATCAGTGTTTGCGCATAAACTGATGCCAAGAAAGAAGCCTCTGAAGGCTCAAAACCACGTGCCCCATGCTGGAGCAGAGGGAGCCTTGGATGCTTCCAATGCACAGTCCGGACTGATGCACTGGCAGACCTGGAGAGCATGACCAGAGTGTTTTCTGTGGTATCCCCTTGGAGATGACGCTGTGGGTGCCCTTAATCTACCAAGGCCAAGGCACCCTCTTTGCCCTTCTCCTTCTGGAGATGAAACCAGCATCATCATCAATGACATCCACCTATGGTGGATGCTTATGACCTGTGAGCCAAAGGGGGATACAGGACCAGGAAAATACTTTTATCCTTCTCCCAAATTCCCAACTCATACAGAGCCAGATCAAAATGACCATTCCTCTACAAATTGAAAGGGGTTTTTGGTTTTGGTTTGCTATGCAAACATGTATGTAACCAAAATACCAAGCAGAGGATTATGTGAAGGCTGCCTTAACCCTGTCAAAAGGCAATAGAATAATTTAAAAAGAAAAGAGTACAAGATAAAAATGTAATGCCAAGTAAATTATTTCTGCTGATTGCTCTTCACAGGATTTCTTCTAGGAAATTTATTAGTCTCCCTATTTTAAGGAATATATGTAACTATTCAAATATTTTTTTAAATCCTAAAGACTTAATGTATTGTTTACAGTAGGTGTGATCACCTTCATGGTATAGAAATAAATAATTGCAAAAGGGGAAAGATTGCAAGATGATCATTCATATTCTATTTTTTGTTTTCTAGCAGATGCAATTCCCCTGTTTAGGCACTAAAATATTTCTCTCATAGCACCTTATAAAGTAGCCCGCAGATTTAAACACAACCTAAAATTCACCAGCAGTTTATGACCTCACAGTAGAAAGGAGACATCCACTTTAAAAGATGGTAAATTACAAGTTGTATAAACCTGCACAGAAAATAAACCAAAAACTTTCTGTTAGCCAGTTATGCCTATGGCAACACTATCAGTGTAATGAGAGCTTTGAATCCACTGTCTCTACCATAACAGAGCGTATGGACTTTCAAAAGGACCTTTTCGATTTAGGTTGAAAGGTGCATGCACAAATATTATCATGAAATTACTTGTTTATTCTGCATTTAGTAAAAGGTAAACGTCTGTGTAGTAATTATGATTTTGTATAAAATTAGGTTTTGGGGGGTTAACTATACAGGCTTACATTTTCCACCATAGTTTGTAAGAAACTAATTTCACCAAACTAAAATTTTTAATAATTTGTCATGTGTGCATGATGTGAAAATCTACCAGGGAGTCAGAAAGCTTTGGGAAGAACCCAAGTACATGAAGATGCAGTGTGACTGGCAGGTCAAAGGCAAGCTTTGATGTGCGCAGCCCAGCACATCTGTCTGCTCAACCAGCCTGTCAGCCAGGAAGATCCTGTGTAATGAGACAGATTCAGGTCCTCAGCACACAGTGCTCCTTATCGCTGCTGAGGGATTATGCTCTAATCGTCTCCTTTAATTGTAAAAGTGATACTGCATTCCTTGCTTTCCAACGCACATGGCTTTGGAGGAGCTGAGCTGTATTTTCATACTTATCCCAGGTTACAGACCAGTACCCCTACCACCCACCAAACCCATTTAACATTAATCTCATTTGCAAACAATCATTCCTATCAAACCCACCACTGCATTTGTAGCTTTCTAACATGTTTTTCAGTATTCCTGTCTCCCACCTTCCTCTTATCTATTTGGAATAAGTCAAGCAGTGAGAGCGCCTAAGTGACTGTATGGACATCCTGGCTGTATGGGAGGGTAGGTGGGCTGATAAACCCCAGAGCACGGCCAGCAGGTGACCCAAGCTGTCAAAAAAAGGCCAAACACCAGCAAGGACCCTCCAAGTCAAAAGCAGAAGAAGGGAAGAACACTGAGGGATGGAGAGATCCCACAGGAGTTCAAGATATTTCTCCAGAGACAGACAAGATGTGAATGACAGTGAGTAGTATCAGTATGGCTTGAGAAAGGGAGAGATAAGAGCAGGATTTCTCTTCAGCCTTCAGCAGGCAATGCTGAAGGACATGGAAATGATCCCAGGTACACACCACACTGAACAGAAAAGGAGAATGGAAATGATACAGGAGAGATGCAACTTAGGGTATCTGTTGTATCAAGGGTTCTAACGAAGAAAGAAGCACTACTCTTAAAAGCTAGATTTAAGGGTCATTTCTTTGCTAAAGCATCCTCACAGTTTGGTTAATGAAATTTCAAGTACACATTTATGTTTTATCCCAGTTCTAATTTTACCTTTACAGTTTTAGTTTTACCTTAATCTGAACCTAGATAATGGTTCAGCTTGGGACAAAAGATTAATATTTATGACTATTATTAAGTTTTATCCCCAAAAGCTCACACATTTCTCCCTAAAAGACTTGTTAGAAGGCTTCCCAAATAAAAATTTCAGCAAGTTTCATGTCAGTGTAATCCCACAGAGGAAAACAGGAGCTATTTCTTTGGCTACGCAATGTATGCTGAAAAAGAAAGAAAAGATAACCCTTAGAATTAACTCTGTTAGCAGTAACGTATTTTATCTTTTTTCTTCAAAGCTTCTTGACACGGTTAACTAACTGTGATAACTGACAATGATTGTGTCTGCATAAAGTGACTTCCTAAATTGGGTAATTAAAAGATAATTGTAGCCACAGTATGGTAACTTGTGACACAAAAGACAAATATATGTATGATGGGAAGACTTCATACTGTCAGGGCAGACTGGGAGATTAGGATAATCTAGCGTGACCTCCTGTGTAACACAGACAAGAGCGTTTCAATGGTAATATTGCTAGGAAGAAAAAAATATTCTTCCCTGCTCTGTATGCAACCACTATCAACCCAATTTCAGAATATTGTTATCTTCAGGTTTTAACGGCCCAGTTTCAGCCCCCCCATTTAATCTATGATAAACCACGTAAATCTTTGAATTAAGGTCTCTGAACCTGACATAGTCCCCAACATTTTTTAAAAAATAATTTCCAGCAAGCTAAATCTAACCTGAACATCATGACCACTTGCTGGAAAGGAGGAGCATCTTTGCTAACTGCAAATGATGACACAACAGATGGATCCAGGGTTTCTGGAGAAAGCATTTTATGTTTCTTCAGAAAACAAAACAATGTCATTCCCACCTACTATTTTATTAAACAATATATTAAATACTGTGGATACTCTCTTTTTATACTACAGATAGTAGAATTTAAAATATTGTTAAATTTTTTAACTACTTAATTGTTTTAAAAAGCTTATCATTCACATGTTAAGTTCTTTTTGGAACAGGCCAGCCTTCTCATCTCCCACTGCAGAGTACAGAAAGGAAAAGTTTATGTAGTTCTCAGTCCTGCGAGCCATCAGTACATCATGGATTGAACATTCATATAAAGTTAATTTCAAAAACCATTGACATTTTTTCTTCACTTTTTACTGTGACAGCAAAGACACTGCACAAGAGCATCAGCTCCTTTGAAACATTCAGACTGGTTTTTTTTCAATATAAGTGCAAGTTTAGGAGCTAGCAAAGAAAAACAGTAAAATGAGATTTTTATTTAAAATGTTGCATAACTAACAATGGCAACACAACTGACCCTACAGTTTGCCTGCAGAATGTCCAAAAGAAAGGTCAAAGATGGCAGTAGTTTTTCTCCGAAATGGATGAAGGCATGCTTGAGACAGAGCAGCAAGACATCCCCTGAGCACGATGTTTGAAAATTTGTATTGACGAGCAAAATGAGGTGCTCCAGCCACGCAGGACTGCTTTTGCAGCTCTTTGGCTTTTATATTTTCCCAGCCTGTTGGTTATCTCACCAGTGACCAAATGGTCAAAGTAACACATCAAGAGCCAGAAAATTACCTTCTGCAAGTTAAAAAAAGCCATGTCTTTTTTCCTGTCACACATCACGTGTTACTTTGACATCTGTCTCAGTGAGACACCCACTGTAACAGCCCTGTTCTACAGATGAAGATAAAAATTTAGGAAAAAAATACAGATGTACTTTGTAAATGCCAAAGCTATTTAGGTTCTTAAAATTTTGCTTAATTTCCATTCTTAAACATTTACCTGTAATTAAACATGACCTGTATATCTTGTGCAGCGAGTTTGCCATACAGGGCCATGATCTCCCCAGTGACATGTTACAAACACTTATTTTATAGCAAGAAAATAGCTTGCCAGTAACTCGATCATGACAAAAATTTCACATTGTTAAGTGCTTTCCATCTCACTTACTCCAACAGATCCTGTTCATCTTGTAAAGAGTACAGTCGGAAAGCAGAAACAGCAGTACTACTTCTTCCAGAAAAGTGTATCTTTCAGTGCATTTTGCATAAGACATTAAATACCTGTGGCACCTGTGCTCTTCCCTTTAAAAGGCCGAGGAAAAGGTTTGAAGTTGATTGGTGGTGTTATTCACAGAGGCAAAGTCCTTCTCAAATTCCTCAATACAGTTTTAAATAATGTGCTACTTAGGTAGCATTCTTTCATTTACAAGCCAACGTATGTCTGCTGTATGACACTCACATGTCCAGGCCACTCGTGTTTCACATGCATTATAACAGAGCTAATTACCACGAAAGATTATTATGAAGAAAGTAATGAATTTTAACCCTAACAGACAAATGAACATTTAAACACGCTACTGCAAGTGCAGCGCAGTTGATGTCCCACATGACTGGTACCTATTTTTGTACCTTCACCCCAGATTGCTTGTTAGGGGTCACTGAGTTCCTCCACTTGGAGGAACACAATACTTACAATTATTTGTAAGAATACAAAAAATGCTACCAAATAACAAACTGCAGAAGGTACAGCTGTAAATTACTTGCACAAATTTAGAACAGATTTTTCAAAAGCACTTGTCCTTAGCACAGCTGGCCTGGCTGCTACTGCTGAATGCTACAGCAGCACTTGAAACATATAATAATTCTGCAAAACCTGTCCTACCCCTTTTACTACAATTCTGGGTTTTGTACATGGAAAATAATTGGTTATATAAAATACTTTAACCAGCATTCTAGTTTCAAGGAAGATGCTATTGTTAAGTGAATGGAAAAAGTAGGTTGACATAAGCTCAGCGGAATCAGTTTTTCAGCCCAAGAACGCTTTGGGCTAAATGTTTTAGTTTATACAAAATGCCACACCATTTACAAATGGCTATTTTAACCATTTAGCTGTTGAGGCTTTTCTGTCTTAAAATTCATGTAATTTGGTATACCAGTACCAGGGCTGACCAAAGACGAAGAAAGCGGAGGAAGAAATAAAAGCTGTCTAAAAAACTACCACTGCCTTACCTCATTGACTCCCACTGACTTCCGTGTATTGTTGATTACTCAGTCTAAATTAACCTGTTGCAGTAATTGTGTGGTTATTGCTGTCTTTTGTACTCCCCTGGGTTGCAGAATGTGAGTTACACACTGGACTTACCAAATCCAAAAGCACTGGAACCACCAACGCTCTGGGAAGCCTGAACACTTGTAGAGGTGTAGAGTCCAGTTACCAGTAAGCCATCAAAGAAGGTGCTTGTTGAAATAGTCACTGAAATGAGAGAAATAAGATACATATAATTATTTGTAAGCAGTACTTAAGATCTTGTACACATTCGGTGAGCAGATTCTTGCCCTTGAATGAGATCCCATCATTCAGTACAGTGAACTCATCTGAATTCCCCCAATACTTATGGCATTTCAATGACTTTAAATTGGCTTTCCCATGTAATTTGCCCAAATAACTTGTTCAGCATTCAAGGTGTGTGTGCGCCAAGTTTCAATATGCTCCTGTACAACTTCCTCAGGGTTTACTTGAAGCAAATTGACTGTTTTAGAGGTAAACGACTGGCATTTATTGCTGTTTGACTTGGCGTCTATTCCTAAATGAATCATAAATTCCATACCCGTAATCATCTGCAGCAGAAACCAGACACAAATTGAGCATTACAACAGAATCTGAAATGAACATCAAAAGGGTGGTCATGGCCATCGCTGCTTGGGAAGTTGCCTTTGCTAGAAGCACAAAACTATACTATATACCTATATATTAAATGTGCAATGAGTTAGTAAAACATAGCATTGGAATATATGGTTTGTAAGTAATTGTCAAGACAACAGAATATAGTAAAAGCAATGAAATAACCAGGATTATGGTGCTGTTCTTTCTGAACCTAAATAGGGTGCTAAATTATGCTTATCATGCATATTATATACACTTAAGTTATATGGGCATCTAGGTCATTACAGATTATGTGTATTTAAATAACTCATTAATGTATTTTTAAGAGATTCTTAGGTATTACCAGTAAAGTAATCATCCAAATAGCATGTGCAAATAACACTGGAATCTATATATTCTTTTTTAGAACTGACAAATCTTGCAATATTTATTTACTTTTTGTAAACACTAATTCTCACATTTTTACTTTGGTATCTTTCAGACTGTATTATTGTATACTTAACATCAGTTTCACAGTTCTAGCTTGGAAACACTTAATTTATTAAGTGATAGGTTGTTCCTATTATATAAATGCAATATCCTCTACGGCCAGAATGATGTCTGTAATCCTACAGCAGCACGCAACCTTCTTTGCTTCATAATAATCTCCTGTCCAAATATTCTAACATTAGGTTGCATACCTCTGAATTGAAAATCAGAACTAGGAAATTTTACAAAAAATGAATTAATTAGCTTAACAATGAGGCAAATTTTCTTCTCTTTCTCTCCTCAACTGTGTCTAATATCATCCTTTTCTACATCTAATCTCTTTTTTTTTTTTCCAATCTTTACCCATCTTTATTTAAATGTGGATAAACTGCATTGCAAATCTACAGCCTATCATATAGGATTTTTTCTTTTTTTAAACTGCATTACAAAGGGCAAAGAACCTGCAAGTAGGTCCACACAAAAAGGTCTCCCTGCTGAAGAGCAGTCTCATGACTTGTAGCCTCGTACACTGAGGATGCATCACGACCTTATTTACCACACTGGTTCTGCTATCATACTTTAATCCTTTCCCCCGTTTTAACATGCGGAGATCAATGCTTGCTGATAAACTCAATCTCTCCCTACATCATGTTCCACCTCCTCATGTTGCTCCCTCTTGCTGGGAACATCACGAGCCAGTGACTGGCCAGGGAACTGAAGCAAGATACTGTGAGGTGACTGCTAGCACATTCACTGGTGATACACATTCAGCAATGAAACAGTTGGGTTTTTTTAAACCCCAGTGTTTCCTCTGGGGTACACATTCACTTAAACTCACTGTTAAAAATCTAAAGAACATATAAACATTGAGTCTTACTTTGTTCTGAGCAGAGGTGCAATATTTACCATGTTTTATTTATTCTTCAACACTTCATATTTAATTAACTTCCTTTCTTTGATTATTCAACAGTATACCGAATAATTCCTGAATCCAACTTTTCTGCTCCCATTACTCCAAATTTCAGTGTTTTGCAACAGACACTTCCCTGAATGCAGATGCAGGTTCATAGCCATATGCCCAATTTTTAAGAGGAGGCCACTTCTGATATACATGTTAAAAGAAGAGCAAAAGAGACTAGATTTTTAAAAAATAAAAGGAGTATTACAGAGAGAAAAAGAAAATCAAACAACCAAACAATGACTTTTTCCTGCATTTGATGATGAAGTGGCGAATAATGCAGAACCTTTTCTTCCCTTTGTGCCTTTAAACCAAGAAAGAGGCAAAACATATGTTGAAAAAATATGCCTATGCGTTATTTTTGACGACTTGGCAAAACAGTCAATGAAAAGCATTGATAGAAGGGCAATGGGCCAGTACTTTGCTGCCATTTTGTTTCCCTGTGGGGAAGCATCTTATTCTTTACCGAATGGGATATAATGCAAAATTCTACTGTGAACAGGTGACCCGTTTCTCTGTGGGAAAGAAGTGATATTTTACAATGCCTGTATTTGATTTTTGGACATATTTGTGTGATTGTCAACCCTCATTTTACATGAGCATGTAATAGGTCAATTTTTATTGTTGAAAAATTTCCAACACAGTATGGGTCCCTCATTAAGCCTCTGGGAAACTGCACAACGCCTCTAGCACATTTTTTAAAAACAGAGCACTAGGCTGTTATTATACACGTGTCATATGTTTCAGAATAATTTCATAGTTCTTCAAGAGGAAAAAAATTAATCATGACAGTCTCAGTGATGACTTTTTTTTCTCTACTCAGTGGTGAAATACATCAAATTCCCATAAAATAAAACACACACCATGCCAAGTGTTAATGACCAAGAACAGGAAAGCTGTGCTAATGCACAACCCAGCAACAGGACCATGATTTTATGTAGGGACTAGGGCTTGTTAATGAGAGCTCTCAGTTTCCTCTTTCAAGAACAACAAGAAGATTCCTCCAAGATCCCCCCCACCAGGCTTTGTTTCTACCTTTACCTGGCTCATGCCATATGTAGCTGATGCCCAATATCTGGTGCTTCAGGAGCAAGGACCGACACCAAGATTCACCTGGACCTTGGAAAACATCTGGAGCAGAACAGCTGCATGGAGCACCCAGGGTTGGGCAGGCAAGGGGGGCTCTGGCACAGCCCCACCACCTGCCCCATGGCTCCCAATGGGCAAAACACCAGTGAGTCTCATCTACAAGTCCAACAGCACTCTGCACCATCTACAACACCCTTCCTTGGGATGAGAATTTGGGTGAGTGAAGAAGTGAGGACCCCTTCCTATCACTGGAGATTGCTTGGCTGGGCAGGAGGGACACTGGACCCTGCCACCCCCACAGAGCAGCACCCTGTGCTAGCCCTCCTGGATGGTGCACTAGGGCAAGCGGGGAGCCCCAGCTTGACTCATCTCACCCCTCACAGCAGGGACGGGAAGGGAGCTTGTGAGAGAGCCTGTGGGAGCAGGTAGACCACGTGCAGATGTTGGTAGGAAGCCCTCAGCTGCCTTGAAATAGCCCAGTAAGAGGGACTAAGAACATCTTCCCAAGAAATACAGGAGGGCTGTGCTGGGAACAACCTACTGATCAGGCAAAAGCACACTGCAAACATTAGAGACAAAGCTGATAACAGCTGCTTTAAAAGTTGCCCAACATTTCTTTCTATTTTCAGTTCCTAAGATCTTTGCCAATTTTTACCCTCTTGGGCCTTTTGGGTTCTTTTTTTTTTTTCCCCCATGGTAAGTGTCTGCCTCAGACTGATTTAATTATTTAAGGGAGAAGGAATTTCAGTCAAAACACTTCATTCATTTCTGAGATGAGGTTAGAGGAAAATGTTGTGTTGCCCTGGCTGAAAAATTCTAGTGTTCTTCGCTTTCAGCAGCTCTTCCACTCCAAAGTGTGAGAGCTGTCCTCCAAGTTTGGACAAATTATAGTGTGTGTATATATGTATGCAAAAATTTAAAAAAAAAAAAAAAATCAGTTCACACATGCTCAACAGACATTTTCATTTTTAGCATCTAAATATTTCTGGAGATTATGTCCTCATTTAGCACTCTTAGAGTACTCGCTGACTAATAGAGCTTACTGAAAAAAGTCCCATGAAATATATTTCAGTCCAGCTATACTGCTTTGCTGGAGCATAAGTGCTTTGTGGAGATATCATTTCCGATGTTTTGATCTGGAAGTTTTTCAGTGTTTTAAAGCAGAAAGTCATGTCTGCTGCTTGGAAAGAAAGGGGGCAGAAAAAGGGATCTTTATCAAAAGCCTAAGCCTTCTGATGAGAAAACACCAATTCAGCAGAATCTCACTTCTCAAAAAGTTGAAAAATGTGCAAAATTTCACAACTATCAAGTTGCTCCTAAAGTCTGACTTTAATAAAGACAAATAACTTAAACTTAGGAGACACAAAAACAGACATGAAGGCAAGACAGCAGTGAGTGTGCTAGGATGGAGATGGTTGTGACACTGGAACCAGTAGAGGGAATAGGGGAAGAGAGACTTTTTGGAGAAAAAAAAAAAAAAAAGGAGCAATGGGGAAGAGGGGACCACCACTGGGCAAAGTAGCAGAGAGAAGGTGATGAAAAGGAGGAGATGGGATCTGTAACTGTGGCTTAGAAGCCCTGGTGATGTTCAGCACAGGCTACTCATACAGTGATGGGGGGGAGAAATCAGGTGCAAAACCACCCGTAAAACCCAACGGCAAAGTGTGGGTCAGCCTCACATGCTGGTTGACAGCCACAATGGCAACCTGCTATGCAGCTTTTACTCTACCTTCTGAATCAAGTGAACAGCGTTTGTATAATGGATATGAAGTCTTCCTGTCCATGAATCACATGGATAGGAATACATGGGTTAGGTAGATACTTTATTTTGTAAAAGACTAAGAAATGACTCCATGAAAAAAATCATACCAGGGCTGGGAAATACCGCAAAAGTAGTCTCTGGTGCAGCTTTGCCCTACCCTCCTTTCTGTACAACAGTTGTGGACACAACTGTATTTCTGAGAATAATGAGGCCCCTGGTTCAATTTTCCACCAAAAAAATGTGGACAGCTGCTGACTGCAACTCCCTGCACACGCAGAACATACACGCTTCTGTGCTCACATAGAGTCGCTACAGAGACCTGCTAAGTGAGCACACAGGCTGCCCTCATCCTGCCGATGCCACCCATCTCTGGGGAGCTTTAGGGTGTTATTTCCCTGGGACAGAAGGGATGCAGCAGCCTCTCTCTGGAGACACCTTGCACTTCCCACAACAGGTTTCTGCAAGAGCCCTGGAGTTGGTGCCTCCGGTGGAAGAAGGAACAGCCATGCCTCTGGCGATGCTGGGAACTGACGTGCCTTGAGAAGGATGCAGGTCAGTAAGGAGGAGGCTGGCAAAGATGCTGCTGAAACTATACCACAGGCAGAGGTAGCAGCATAACAGGAAAGACAAAGGGGGTTTTGAACTGTAGTTATATTCAGAAATTTCTAAGAAACTCATGCTATTCTTATGAACATCTTTTTCACTGTTTCCAGTGTTACAAGCTACACATACTGTATAGTATTATAGAAATCTATTAATCTGTGTAAGTAATTGCATAAAATTTACCTTATATTCTCTTGAAGGACTGATTTACTCTCTGAAAAGACAGCTGCATTTTGACTGATACTCAAAATACTCAAAGTACAGTCAATGTATCTAAACCATAAAGACCAAAAAACTCCCAGGAAGAGGAAGGAGATCATCTCAGGAGATACCTGCCACTGACAGGTTTCACCAAATTTGGCTGCTCTTTAGCAGGAGCTAAATGTCATTAAGAGGGCTGATATATATAGAAATTCCACAGAATTTGCAGCTGCTGTTGATGACAGTCACGGAGTTAAAAAACTTTAAGGAAAGGGAAAGGACTAGATGTAGACATACAGATATGACATATGAAACAGCATGAGTGGAGCTTTAATAGAGTTCAAGAGAGAATTAATAAAGGCAAAAATCTTTGAAGTCCCGTATACTGTTTATGTGAGTTAAGACACATAGCTGCAGTATAAAACTGCATTTTTGTATACCATGAAGAAAACAGAAAATAATTTTGCTACGTGAATTGGGTTCACCACAGAATGCAGACTTCCCAAAATGAGACTTCCTTGCATCAAAGCAAGGACAGGCATTTTTTTACATTCTTCTCAAGGTCAAAGCCAGTTCCTTATAATACTATAACACTACATCACTGCACACCTGAGCCATGGCTGTAAACCTTCCTCTTAGGCAATAAATTACTTACACTGAAGTAATTTTTTTTTTTTGCTTAACCCCTCAAAAAATATACTGGTCTTTAAGTAATGCAAGTCAGGTGTGCAATGGCACTGTTCAGAGAGGCCTCAGTCCACAGTGCTGTGGTTTTCACAGGAGACTGCAAAGAGAAATGGAGACTAACATCAAACACAGCAAAGACTGTCAACATCACACTGCATTCAGAGCCAAGCAGAGCTTGAAACAGCCAGCAGTGGGAATGGAATCTGAAGGCAGTGTACTTGGGACCACCTGAGCTCACATGCTTGCATGTAAACCCTGACTTCCACAGAATCACAGTCATCTAGGTTGGAAAAGACCTTGAAGATCATCTAGTTCAACCATTAACCTAACACTGACCGTTCTCAACTACACCATATCCCTCAGCGCTATGTCGACCTGACTCTTAAACACCTCCCGGGACGGAGACTCCACCACTTCCCTGGGCAGCTCATTCCAACACCTAACAACCTCTTCTGGAAAGAAATACTTCCTAATATCCAGTCTAAACCTTCCCTGGCGCAACTTGAGGCCATTACCTCTTGTCCTATCGCTTGTTACTTGGTTAAAGAGACTCATCCCCAGCACTCTGCAACCTCCTTTCAGGTAGCTGTAGAGGGCGATGAGGTCTCCCCTCAGCCTCCTCTTCTCCAGACTAAACAACCCCAGTTCCCTCAGCCGCTCCTCGTACGACATGTGCTCCAGACCCTTCACCAGCTTCGTTGCCCTTCTCTGGACACGCTCGAGTAATTCAATGTCCTTTTTGTAGTGAGGGGCCCAAAACTGAACACAGTAATCGAGGTGCGGCCTCACCAGTGCCGAGTACAGGGGTAAGATCACTTCCCTGTCCCTGCTGGCCACGCTATTTCTGATACAAGCCAGGATGCCGTTGACCTTCTTGGACACCTGGGCACACTGCTGGCTCATGTTCAGCCAGCTATCAGTCAACATCCCCAGGTCCCTCTCTGACTGGCAGCTCTCCAGCCACTCCTCCCCAAGCCTGTAGCGCTGCTGGGGGTTGTTATGGTCAAAGTGCAGCACCCGGCATTTGGCCTTATTGAAACTCATACAGTTGGCCTTAGCCCAGAGATCCAGCCTGTCCCTTACACAGCTCAAAAGATCAGGAAGAAGAGATGACTCAACTCCCAGGATTCACCTGGGAGACCAGCACAGAGATACTCTATCCTCTGAATCTCATTTTCTGCTGTCTCATCAGCAAATACTGGTTTTGATTAAACTGTACCCATGCCAATCGTATAGGCACTAGACACACAACATACCAGGAGGATGACAACAGGCACACCAAAGCTAATGCATCTTCTCTAGTCACCACTCCTGAACATCTCTCTGACTAGCATCTGGCAGTGGTCACAACTATTGCCACTCTTGTTTAAAATCACCTGGTACATAGCATGCTATCACCTCATGCCAGAACTGTCATCTGGTGCTGCACATTCTCCCCACAGCCGAGAGAGGCACCAGCTCATTGCAACAGGCAGAGCAGAGACAGCCCTGCATTAGCACATTCCTATCACACCATGAGGACCGGCAAGAGGTCACCCCACAGTAGGGTCTCACGCTGTCCCCAGCGTCAGCCTCGCCGGCTCAGAGATGGAGCTGGGATGGGGGAACAAACAGCAGCCAGCGAGCGTAAGAGCTCCAGCAGGGGCATGTGCCATGGCTGTCTGTCTGCATCTCAGCATCTCTTGGACAACATGACCCGATCAAAAGTCCACAATGGGCTGCTCATGTTCTGAACTTTCCCTCTCTGGCTTTGCTCATAATGGCTTTAAAAGCAGAAGTGAGGTGGTGCTCCCAGAATGGATTTCTGGACTCATTACCTGCAGTACAAGTAAATTGGGAAGGGTTTGGGCAAAAGATGAATCAACACAGGGAAGGTGTTCTTTGTCCCTTCCCAAGTTGATCCCCTCTTTTGGGCAAAGGTGCTTTTATGCTACCATCATGCAACGCCAAACATGTGACCAAAGTGTAAACCAATCGCAGCATGTAATGCTGTTTTACAGGACACAGACAGTACTAAGCCCAAAACCTTAAAATACCAGACCACCCCTGAAATGTCAACCACAGATTAAATTACTAGTAAGAAGAGAATAAGATCTGAAGCCTTATTTAAAGGTACACTGTTTAGACACCACAGTGATAAGCAATCTATAAATACTCAGGTAGAGTTTTAGAGGTATACATTCAAAATAGTGTGCTGATAAATGTATTAATTAATTAATACATACTAAATTAATAGTGGACTATGCATTGTTGAAAGAATCCAGAAGTTGTATACATTTAATTGCACTCAGAACCTTATTAGTAAAAAAGAAGGAATTTTTAAAACAACGAACATATATGTTGACATCAAACTAACTTTTTACTACCTGCAGAAATACTTTGCCTTTAAAAGAAACCAAATTCAGGAATTCATAATTATGCATCAATTTCAAATATGAATGCCAGATAGATACCCAAGAACAGTGTGAATCACAGGTGTACACCTCATCCAACAAAAACAAAAGCAGAAAACCCATAGATTATTACTCATACTGGTTTTGATTTTCCCCAGGTAGGTGTGAGAAAACAAAAAAGAAAAACATTTCAGCGTGGTTAAATAAACAGACACGGGTGAGGGACAGCACTCTTCTAACTGAAAGCATTCTCAATTAAGTAATGGCTTTCTAAAGCCCACCGTAAACCACTAAACTCATAACCGCACATCAGTGAACTTTTCTTGAAGGCGGGCTGATGGTGTGTTGAACAGCACCACCTCTAACCTGTGACACCTTCACCAATAACTCCAGTTAACAATAACTCCTGGGAGGAGGGGAGTAAAAATGCACAAGTTTTGAACCTTGCCTTAGACAGCTTAAAATCAGATCTGATATCGCTTTGTGTTATGGTACTAGTTTCTGTGGTTCTGCCCCATGTGCCATCAAATCTTTTTGTCTCCATAGCTTTTCAACTCCTTTCCTAAATTGGTCATGAGCAAGAGAACTAAAAATAGATTGCAGATGTGTGGCAAGATGTCAGTAATATGATATACAGAGACATCATTTGTCACTGATGCAAAGAGGAGCCTATCAGCCTTGTGAAAGAACTATTTGCAGAGACACTACTTATAACATCTTTTTGCAAGTTCATAACAAGACAGTGACAATGACATCACCAACAATATAAGTAGTGTTTATTCTTATATTGCTAAACTACAAAGGATTGGTCACATTTTTTTATAGGTGTGAGATGCTTCAGAATCCACATCTCACTGAAAGTGAAGAGTCCAATGGTTAGACCTGTGAACAGATTCCAGCATATTCCAATATTAGACCCAAGAGACTGACTTCTCACACATCAAAATCCCTAATTTAAATATGTTTCTGACCATACCCAAAGCCACCAGAAACTTGGCTATGTTGAACAGCAACGTGCTTTGTTCCAGCTAGCATCACCAAGCATGCTGGCACAGCCCAGAGACCTGAGAGAGGAGGGATAAGACTGGCTGCTGCCATAGCAGCCTGCTTCCTAAATAACAGATGGGCAATTAAGGCTCTCACCTAGGTAAGATGATTCAAGCCTGGATTTCCCAAGCAAATATCCCAAAATATTTTAAATCCTAGTGTCTGTGTGGCCCAGCCAGTGTCACTGAGCTGCAGGCACTGCATTTTATATGAGAAAAGTGAATACCAGCTGGCACAGAGAGAGACTTGTTCTCTATTCCCATGGCTGGGGCAGCCTCCTTAGAAGGAGGAGATGGAGGTTTCAGTCAGTGTCCCAGTGAATATGTGCTACTGCTATATAAAGCTCCTGAGAACATCATATCTATTTATGTCGCCCTGTTTAGCCTGTAAATCTCACCCTAACATTGATATCTAAAATGAGCCAGATGAATCACACTCGAGAAATGCCTGATTCTCCCCACTGACTATAAAGGGAGCCTAGACTGTAAAGCTCAGCTGTAGATGTCAAGACTGAAGATAGCCAAACTGAGATGAATCCCACCAGAGCCACTCATACAGAGTAACTTAATTATCCAACTCCTATTTAGATGTCCAACTATCGCCCACATCAGAGGGAGCTGAACAGGAATTAAACATCCCAGCACCAAGAGCTCACCCAAGGACATCAGAGACAACGGCTATCTTTATCTTCTTTCTTGTGTTATGCCAAATATATCATTAATGCTTAGCAACTTGGTCAGCACTGTTGTAGTACCAAGAAGCTCCAAAGGATATCAGCAAATGTCTGTTACTCCACTTGATAACTCAGAGCCCTGAATGGCATCAGTGAAGTTTAAGCAGTAAAAACAATAATCTAGATATGAAACAAAATCTGTTTCACAAAAATATACATTAGCTATGTCTCTAAAAATGATGTCTAGCAGAAGCCACCAACAGTCAAAATTCAACCCCTGGATTATATTGCATACTATAGCCAAAACAAGAATGATCATCTAAATACTATTTCCTATAATGATTAATGAGGATGGTCATTTATAGTTTTAGTTTAAGAAACACAAACCCAATCATATTATTTATTAAAATGCACCTCTGGGCAACAAACTGTTGTTAATATAGGAGTTAATAGCATGACATAACAGCCAGCAACATATACTTTAACAGTATGTACATGATGGCTAGGCTTAAATAATTGTGAAACATATTTTGCCAGTCATTATTTCTCTTATCCAAAGTCCCAGGAGCAGATAGGAAGAGATGATGGTCATTCCTAGACCTCACCACCTACAAAGGGTGTGAAGCAAGCCTGGTTGCTGGCCTATGTTGGAACAGTTTTATGTCCTTATTCAGCAACCACCAATCTCCTTATTAAGTTTCAAATTCAAATTTTGTCATGCTTCTATGAAATGCACCAACATAAGGTTTTTCTTAAAAACAGATTAAATGTTATTGTGATTACCTTTTTGTTACTCTAAGCCTGAGAATATTAACCTCCGTTTTGAAGCCTAACCTTATTTTTCATGCCTTTCAAGTTTATGTGAGGTTGCCTGTTTGATACCCATACATGAAAATTTCATATTGTTGGCTGTGCTCTCAATAAATTATTTAGAAGGTCTGAATATTACTGCAGTGTTCAGATTTTCAGAAGAGTTTAGTAAATCCCTTTATTCTGCTGTCCTCAAAAGACAAACAACTACTCAATACACAACTAACAATAGCATTAAAAAATAAAATGAAGGCTGGCTTGGAAGCAAGCAAGTATAATTGTCTACTGAGAATTTATTATAACTCAGTAATATCTAAATATTTGCAAGAACTTTTGTTTTAATTTTGGCTAAGAAAGCACGCCAACTAAAACCAGGCTGTTAAACATGTTTACCTCAGGCTAAAATAATACAAATCCTCTCATAGACACATTAATTAGGATAAGCAAATATCATGAAATGCATGAGTTTGAGTGATACTGGAGAATAAGGAAGCATCTTCAAATTAAATACATACATGCAGTGTTCTTTTGCAACTACTCATCTGCAATATAAAATATAGCCCTAGATAAATATAAGACAATAGGTCTATCTTTTCCTAAACATCCCAAAAGAAATTATCTACAGCTTGTATCCTCCAATTACATTTTTTATAGGTTCAAAAAAAAAAAAAAACAGGTCAGCTTCTTCCTTGCTTTAGAACTTCTTTAATTTTCTCTAGAAACATACTGAAACTTTAAACACAGTCCACTGAGGGCCTGCTTGTTACTCTCAAAGCATGTAAATAATGTTTATCCAAGTCCTAATATACTGCAAAATTATATCGGTGCATTATAAAGTTTAATACCTATTTTCTAGTACCAGTGCAAGTGAGACAGTGATTGCACAGTCATGTACACAGCCTGTGTACATGACTGTTGTGTTGACTAGTTTCAAAAGCTTTCAGCATTAGATTTTTTTAAAACCTTCTAGAGAGCAGAAGTTCTGAATCGCAGAGCATCCTTAGCTGTGTAAGTACAGATTTGGGGTGCTAAAATTCACTTCAGCTGCTTAGGGGCAGATGCCTTTTGAGGCACTCGGAGGAGAACACAGGAAGGCAGCAAGTACAGCACAGGCCAAGCAAGCTCCTGCACTTGTGGACTGACAGGCAGGGGCCGGGGATGCTGTATATTATTGCAGACAGCACTACTCATGTATTGATGTAACAGAATTGTCCCACTGAGCTGGCCAAAAGTCCCTTCCAGCCTGGTTGTCCTGACCCCAGCCAGCTTCAGATGCTTTGAGAGGAGTACAAGAAACAGGGTGTGCAGAGAATGAGCCCCACAACCCCTGTGCATACACTCCCACCTCCAGGGATGTTGTGTTGTGATGTATAATAGTCGTCAATGAACTATTAAAGTGCTCATTTAAATAACTGTATATGTACCTTTACAGCTTCAGGTGGCAAAGAGCTCCATGATTTAATTATATAATGTGTGAAAATGCTTTCCCTTTATTGTTAAGCTCTCTTTTCTCTGAAGTCTTACATTTTCAGTAACAGCTTTTTGCTTTATCAACAGCATTCAACATTTATAGAATCTTGAACATTTCTTTCAACCATCCCTTTCCCAAATTGAGGAAATTTACTTTAGCTTCCCGTTACACAGGATGATGTTCCCTCTCTCTCATCATATAGTTTTGCTATGATTTTTCCAAGCAGAGGCAACCAGATCTGCCCATAAGATTGAAATCTGGGCATATCATTGTATTGCACACCCAGTGGCAAAATTATGTTGGCCATTTTACTCTTCACTCCTTTCCCTGTAATTCCTAAAGTTCAATTTGACTTTTTTTTTTGACTCATGCTCAGCACTGAGGTGATATATTTTGAGATTCCCTTTCAATATCCTGTCCCACATATTCTGCATTATTTTTCCCTATGTTCCCCCCCTTTATTTTAACACTAACAGTTAGCCTTAAATTTTACTACCTTGAGCAGCATGGTATATGATGATGTTATCTTGCTATTAAGCACACATGATCACTTTGACAACCCTTAACTTCAGGCATCAAGCCATGACAATGACACTTCTTCCTCACCAGCCTCAGTCCTCCCTCCACACAGTGGATTCCTTGTGTGAAAAGGTGAAAGCTGGCATACTCTTATAGTTTAGATCATGAACAGGAGTGAGCAATAAAGTTTCTGGCTCCATCTATCCTCAATATATTTGTGCTTACCTTGCTTAAACCAGAGCTTAACAGGATTGCTTAATGGGCTGCAGTAATAAGAGACCTCAAATAACCTGGAGCTTTGCAGTCTAAATACACTGGACATCCAATATAGCAGCTGTGCCTTGGACATGTAGATTTTTTTTTAATACCAGACTGAGGATTCATCTGACTGAACATGAGTATGCTGAACATAGTCCTCCTCACCTAAACTGCTCATCTCAGACTCCTTTCTATACAACAGATCTACCCAGCAGAGTCAGCAGTGTCTGTGTTGCAGCCTGTCCAGTCCCAAAGTAGATACCAAGTCAGGCTCTAGGACAGTTGGCTATAACCCCCTGGGGAACAACGGGGTGAGAGTGCACAAGAGTCCTGATTAGAAAGGCAAAGGAAAGAAAACAAGTATGGAAAAATAAAGACTGAAACACACAGAGAGTTACTGAGAACCATAAGCCGAAAGAGGAGGACCAAAATACATGACACTGATTATTATGGGAACAGGGCATGGGAGTTTAAAAATGTGATTTAATTTTATATGTATGATTCATGCAACAAAATAATTCTGCTTAAGTACAGTCCCTCATTTAGTTGATGCAGAATATTATTTAAAAAAAAAAGCTAGACAACCCCCATCTATAAACTGGAACAAAACTACAAAATAGCCTAAAGATTGATTCACATATTAAGTTAAAGTAGACAGGATGGAGCAAATGAGGATCATATGGGAAAAATATAGTAGGGTTTATACTAAATATAAAGTAGTATTTATACTGAATTCTAGCATATGAATGATGACTGCACTGTAGCAAACATTTATACAGTCTTTGACCATACATGGTATGCAAGGTCTAATCAATGAAAAATACTTATTTCCAAAAGGTTCAAATCAGAACAACATGGAAAAGAATCTGAAAAATATAAGAACAAACATTCACTAGTGCCTTGACATTTAAAAACACACCTAATGAAAATTGAGTCAAAGTAATGAAAATAATGTGCTTAAGAAATAGAATTCCTAAAGTAAGAGCAATATTAAAATAAAAAATGCCACTGAGCTTTATCTTTATGGATATGTGGCTAAATGGGTCACAGGCAGAGGTGGTCACAGTAATACAATACATACGCTTATCCTTTAGAGTGTAATTCTCTACGGTGTGGTTTGTAAAGGCTGAGCATGCCAAGTAATTGATGGCTACCTCAGTAAGAATATGACTGTAGGTATATCATTTTATGGCGAGTGATTTCTTCTTTGTTAGGTTTGTTATAATGGTCAACTACTGAGCAAGAAAGACTGAGGGCTTGAACAGTGGGACTGTGGCACATTGTGATTAGGAAACATTGTTTAGTCTGGAGAAGAGGAGGCTGAGGGGAGACTTCATCGCCCTCTACAACTACCTGAAAGGAGGTTGCAGAGAACTGGGGATGAGCCTCTTCAACCAAGTAATAAGCTACAGGACAAGAGGTAATGGCCTCAAGTTGTGCCAGGGAAGGTTTAGACTAGATATTAAGAAGCATTTCTTTACAGAACGGGTAGTCAGGCGTTGGAATGGGCTGCCCAGGGAGATGATGGAGTCCCCATCCCTGGAGGTGTTCAAGAAGCGGGTTGACAGAGCCCTTAGGGATATGGTGTAGTTGGGATCTGTCAGTGCTAGGTTAACGGTTGGACTAGATGACCTTCAAGGTCCTTTCCAACCTAGATTCTGTGATTCTGATTTGGCAGGGCTCTGGAGGAAAATCCACAAAGTGCCTTCGCTCTATTTTGCTTGGGAAAAGAGTTGGATCTGAAGATAAAAGAAGTCCCTTCCAGACTCCTGTTTCTACACACTTTCTAACAGATATTTTGCCACCTTTAACCATTCATTAAAAAAAAACTGAGTCCAACATTCTGATAAAGCAACTAGCCAAGCCATACACACATAGAAAAAAAATAACTTCAACACAGTGACCTCTCTTGGATGAACTTATCATTTAGCTGCTTGTTAAATACTTTATATACACAGCTAATGGTCACTAACTGCTCTTAAAAAAGAAAAGGGAGGAACAGGATGGTTCTTGTCCCTGGTGTGCTCAACTATCCCAGATAATACCAGTATGAATTCCCCAAGCAAATAACAGATTTTTAACAAATCAGCTCATGTCCTCTTTCCATGCTGAAATTCTTTCTGCTCCACATATCCCAGTGAAAGAGATAAGTATTCACAGCCACGTCCCTGCTATGACTCATATCTTGTTAGAACAGAAACAGGCATTTGGCTCTCTGGAAGAAACGTTCCACAGCCTCCTGCCTTGGTTTACTGTAAGCCTATAGCTCCCCGGGTTGCACGCTGTTGTGTCAGAGGTCTTCATGTTCCACAGGATACAATTACTAAGAAGTACCTCCAGAATAAATGATGTTCTGCATATTATTATAGGAGTGTAGCAGGGGCTAAAAAGGTAAATATACTAACCCTAATGTTTCAGTGCAGCCTTGACAGCTTTCATGCAAGGAATATGCAGAGCAACTTCATGTTATAGTGATAGTGCTCAGAGCAGGTATGCCTTGGGCAGAGACGGGGTGGACAGCTACAGCATACGCCATATTTAAGGGCTTTGCTGTTGGGAGCATGAAACTTGTGCTCTTTGGCAGTAAAGGGTTTGAAGAGGACTGCCACAAATGTGGCAGATGAGTGTGATATCTTGTGGCATCTTCTGTTACTATGTTGACCAATGTTTATTTGAGATTAAAAATTTCTATTCTTTCATGCCAATTTGAAAAGGCTCAAAAAGCACAGTTCACCATGGGAAAGTCAGCTACCCAGCAAACGAAGATGTACAACTACCACAGCCACTCTCCTAGAGAAGAGGTGGTTAGTAACAGGAAGAACTAAATTAATGGCCAGAATAACTTGTACTGGTATCCTCAACAAGAAGCCAGGCTAGCCAAGAGATGTGATAACTAGCAGATCTGTGCCAGAAAGAACACGAAGAGGTTTTTATCTTCCTACCTTTTCTTCTTCAATTTGTCAATGAAAATTTTAATAGTAAAACCAAGAAAGCAACACCATCACCACCACCTCCTCCCCCTAAAAAAGTGGTAAAGTTAGTCAAATACGTTTGATGCAAACATCACTGACTGGACAAATGCAACATAACAGTGGGAATTCAATTAAATCCATAGACCATAACTGGTCCTTCTCTCTCCTGTTCTGTGGCGTCTCTTTATACCACTGAATAAACTGGGTTATCAAATAAGCTCCCAGGGACAGCAGCCATCTATAATAAGATAGGCCATTAATGCAAACATACTAGCCTGTCCACATCTTACCTAAATGTTGAAGTTGTTCTTCTAAGTCCGTGTTCCAGTGCAAAAATAAAGAAAGGCACATTGATCAGCTTCCCCTCAGGGATTACTAAGGTCAAGGTAGAAGTGACACCAGTATGTTGCAATGGGTCTAAATGGCAACATCCCTTCCCACAGAACAACCAGGAGGAGAAAATACTCCACTGTGTTATCACCAGCAGATACCCATACTTTGAAGCAAATGCTGAGCAACTGATAAGAAGAAACATATGCCTGAATGTGGAAGAACATCTACCATTCTGCCCAGTCCTGACTCACCGATCAAGGCCACTGTGAATCTGTACTACCTTGAGTAAAATCAGACAAACTTTCTACTTACATGAAGTCTCTACTTTGGTTTTACCACAGACGTTTGAAGTTGGATTCTTTGAGAAGTTACACATTTCAAGAAAAAATGGCAGAAGCCTCTGTTTCATCTTCAATGTCTCCTTCTAATTCAATAAAGCACAGAGGAATGGCCAGACACCATTAAAAGTAGTCATGCCACTTCATACATCATAAAGGAATTAGGTATAGATAAATATAAGTAGCATGCATCTGGAAAACCATATATTCAATATTTTTTTCCAGTTCTGTCTTGGAAATTGTGTGGTTGATTCAAAGAATGACTCTGACATCTGTCTAATCCTCTCAGTGTTACACATGGAAGAATGAGTAAGGAGAATCAGAAAGCAGAGGTTGATACAGAGAGATAATTCTGGATACAAGTGTGGTCTATGTATCAGTTGGGATGCACTGTACACTATACTTGCAAAGTATATAATAGAAGTCAACAAGAGTGCACTGAAACACATTTTAAAACAAAACAAAAAGTGTTCTAAGAATTCACTTCTGTATACGTTCCACCACATTAGTTCAAAATCTTAAGAAACCAGGACTTTGCACCTTTGCTAAATAAGACTCTTCCATAAATATTAGCAATTATTAGTGCAGTGCCAATATTATTTGAACATTTTTATCTCAAATATGAAAATGTGAAATAATTAAGGGATTTTAGAAAACTGAAATGCCTAAAAATTCATAAATGAATATTCTTACTATGTCTTTTTTCAATGAAAAATAAATACCTTGATCGTTCCAGCTTAGAATATTTCAGTTCATTTTGTTGAACTGAAACAAAAGAGTTTATTTTTTATTTACATCAACATTTAAATGTCCTTTCCAAACACTTTGTGCTGGGTGCTCCCTTCACCTAGGAGGGGCACTTCACTATGCTTCAAGTTTTACAGTCTAGTTAATACATCCAAGCTACTGACAGAATGAAGGCAGTAAGAACCTAACCACAGACTTTGTGATACTATATACCAAAACAAGAAAATGCAGTTTAATCTTGAGGTGACGAACAAAATATATTAAATTCAGAAAAAGATGCAAAAAATTTTTTTACTTGAGTCAAAATCCCCCTTTCAAAAAATTTGTTTTCCAAATTAAAAAAAAAAAAACAAACCAACAGTGTCAAGGAAAATGGAGGATTTTTTACAAGAAAAGTTTTCATTCTGCAAAAGCTGAGCTTTCTATTATAAATTATTTCTGCTGGAACTGTTTTTATTCCATTTCCTAGAGGGCAAAGGTACACTTTGCCTCTGCTGAGTGTATTGTAATGCCTCCTTATGATTTTTCTCTCTTTGACATCTGTCATATTTTTCCTTATTGCTAACACTGAAATAAACCATGACTAAACATAGTTTTTCCTGTGTGCTCACATGCAAAAGTAGCTTGGGCAATGTATTGATTTTGCTGTTTATATTATCCTGTTGAAAACAAGGAGAACTTGGCACTTTCTCAAGTCCTGAAGAGCAAAGTCAGAATGCAACTGAGGTGTCATTAGGCAACCTCTCTGAGCAGATTAGTGTAGAGCTGCAGGACTTGCCTCAGAGTTCAAGATGCAATCTCCCAACAAAATTCCTGGCAAAAGGTCATATTATGTGATGTACATCGGTTTTAAACTTCCACTTTCTCACCCAAGGACAACTTCCAAGGGCTTCAAACGTGTCCCTCATCCTTGTAATGGAACGGAGAGTGTGCAACCTCCTCTCCTTCACATTCCCACAGTTCACCAAGGGCAAGGAGAAATACATGCTATAGAGATGAATTACATGTAACTACTTCAAAAAGTTAGACAGCAAAAAATTTAAGACATTTAATTCAAGCAAACACTCTTGGAATTGGTATTTATGGATGTATACCAGGGTATTAACCTGTAGCATTGTTGTGCTCATTCTCTTCTCCCATAAACTTCCAAGTTTCCTTTTTGCAGCAATCAGAATTATGCATCATGCTGTAGAGAAGCACTCTTAAAAGGGAAAAACACTGCATCAAAGCAAGATTTCTACCTTGGACCACAGCAAATTGCATGACTAGCCTGTTATTATACTTGAGGCATTCTCAGGCAGCTGGGCCTCATTACAGACAATAGAGCTTTAGCCATTAACTTCAGAGAGATCAGGATAAAGCACTAAATGCAATGAAGATAATTTAAAGCATGTTAAGAAAGAAAAAGAAATGGTATAGAGCATTGCTAATGCTGTATGCTAAGCATGCTTCCTGTTGAGTGCTAGAAGACCATATATACCTTGGGACAGACACTCCTACAGGGTTTTTGTTTTTCTTCCAGACTGGTGGGGCCCTTGCCATGCTATATCAGAATGAACAGCTAAAACATGAGGTCCATCCCTCCTTCCTCGTTGTCCCAGTGGAGGACACACTTCCAAGCAGAGCATTGTTGCAGAAAGTAGCTTTTGGGGGAAGAAAAACATGTGGTCAAGAGTTTGTCTGTATAGAATTTGCTGATTTGTTTGTTGTGAGTTTTAACAGCTCTGATGTAGTAAATTGGAAGCTAAATGATACAGGCATTTGGGGGTCAGTCCAGACTTAGAGCTAAGTTTCAAATAGATCTATAGCCTTCTATATAGATCTTTACTTTCCACACACCACAGGTAAACACATGAGGCAGTCTGAGCTGCTATGCTACAGAAGAGAGGTCTCAGGAGAAGCATCTATAGATGGACAATGCAGAGCACTGTCAACACGAGATGAAGCAGTTGAAAGCAGTCAGCAAGTCAGGGCCCTTACAGGCCAGGAAGGACAAGGATCCCAAACCCAGGAGCAGCATGGGGGAGAGTCTTCTTTGCATCCCCATGCTGACTCCTGCTGTGGTTATCCTGTCAAAGAACAAACCAGCAAGTTGGACACTTCAACAGTAAACAATTTACAGCTTTCTAAATCTAAACCCAACCTGACTGATGCCACTTTCAGCCCTATCAGCTGGCAGCGTTGCACTTAGGGTGCATTTCCCAGATCTCTGAATCTGGTAAAGCTCTTTTATTTGGGATCTCATGAATTTTGTGGAACACAGGAGGGGAGCTTTTCTAATCCACCAAAACCCACACGCACAAACAGACTTATCGAAGAGCATACTTTTAGAAAGTTTTGAACCTTCTCAAAGTCTTAAAAAAGAAACTTGTTCTCCACCATTATTCATTCAGCTTGCTTACCACTACGGTGATTTTTTTTAAATCCATTTGGGGTTCAGCAGTCACATGTCAACATGTCTGCCAGGTCTACCCCACCTCCCCCAGAGGAGCTCATTCTTCAGCTTTTTGGTGTATTTTTTTTATTGTGAAATAAAGCAGCTCCAAGCTGATCCAAGTTTAACCTCAGCCTAAGTCCAGGACTCGCTTAGTCCCAGTTCTCCACAAAAATATTTCTGCATTTCTAAGGAAATGCGCAAGTGTTGCAAAGACAATATTTCAGCTTTTAGCCTACTGAGTTTGTGCAAATTTTAACTGAACCGTATTTTTGTGAAAGGTACACTTAAAAAGAACTTTAACAGCTGCTCTCAGTTAGACTTCAGGTGACTAATTCTGAAGTAGGTTTTATGAAAGAATGAAGAATAACAGCAGAAGGTCCAGGCATTAATATTAACCTGTAATAAAAGGAATGATGTTAAAACCGTTCCTAGAAATAAAAGATGAGTACCTGGTCCTACTGCGCTGGAAGAAGCACATAACTTAAATTATATCCAATCAGGCAAAATACAGATATTAAACATTTATGAGCAGCTCTGATATATTCTGAATTAATCTGTTCTGCACATTTAAAAGTTTTAATATTTAATGCTGCTACCTCAACAGTCCTGCAGAAATATTAAACTTTTGTACAGTCCTTTAAAAGGAATAGCAATAGTTTTCACTACACATAACATCTGAGTTGTGGCTGTAGGTTTTGTGCTGGGCTGTGTTTTGTGGAGAACCATGATTGTAACGTATTGAACTACAACTGAAATTCTCAACATTTTCACCACAGATGAAACAGGAATAAGGACAGTAATAATGAAAATAGCAATTACTAAGCCAGAGGTAAGTACATGTGCAATCTGATTAAGTCTCCTAGGCATGATGGATTACTCATGAAGGCTTACTAATATCATACTTTCCTGAAATCTCTCAGATGAGTGTAAATGGCATGCTAAAGGCATTTTAGATATTGTAGTGTATTTGTGTTAGTATAGTAAATCTTCTCCAAAACACCAGCTGTGGTGAGCAAAAATATGTAGAGATATAGATATTTATCTGTCCACAAATTCCCTCACTGTAAAAAGCAAACACTGAAATTTGTCTTCATTACTGCCAGTAATGGTAATTTTTAAATACAACATATAACAACTGTTATAGTCACTTATGAGTAGTTTTAAAATACAGTGTTTACAAACATATTAAAGTTGAAAATTAAGACATGAAGACCTTCTTTAGAAAAGACTGAGTCATATGTGACATTGATTCCATTATTACAAAGTTTGCTTTGATTATAAACATATTTTTGAGATTCTCTGTTTTATTGTTCCTGAATAAAGTAAAAATTCCTTGGAAAATTCCTAGATGAAACCACTACAAAAACACAACACTACAAAACTGTTGAAGTTTAGTGGAAAATGTAAGAGGACAAAGAGTGTATGAACACATGCTCATTTTCAAATGGCTTAGACCAAAAGTTTGGAGTTCAGATTCTGCAACACCTGAACTTCTGCCCATCACTTTGCCCCTTGTCAGTCAGTGTAAATGCAATATATAGCTATCATTCTACATGGTTTTTCCTGCATTTTCGTTATAGACCACAAAGCTGAAATTACAATTTTATGAACCTAATACTACTGGTAAGTTCAAAGAGAACCATAGCTATCAGGACTACCCTATCATTGAAGCTACAGCACATAAAAATCAATATATGCAAGTCATTAGCCAAGACACAGCCAATGCCCCATATAAGCTATTCTCAACAACAAAAAACTCAGTAAAACCTCCTAAAAAAAAAAACAAACAAACAAACCCAACAAAACAAAAAAACCACAACACCAAAATCAGGAAGAGATCCCAAACCTTTTTTCTCCATTTAATTTTGATGAAAAATAAGCATCATCCTTTAACATCATTCTCTTCTAGTAACAAAATCTGCCACAAACGCTCACACGTGGCAGATGAAACAGAGAAGCTCCATTTCAGTCCTTGCACCACTCTGTGCTTCTGCTAACCCACACTCATACCCAGAGACCTCAAACCACCAAAGCTTCCACCCTGCCCCAGAGACTACCCTTTGCTGATTTCACAATACTGCTGTAAGTGAACTAAAAAAATATCAATAGTTCTGTCCTCTAATAAGATGCTTGCAAGCAGCAGACAGGGTCCTTCACAGAACCAGTTAAAAAAAAAAAAGCAGGTCCTTCATTCCCAATGCTGAACATCATTGTCCAAGAGCAAACATACACACATGAAAGAGCATTGCTGGCAGTTGTTTTGTGAACGGTTGTCTTTCTATGAAAAACACAGAGGAAAGGATGGGGAAGTTAAGAGAAAAGGCATGAAAGAAAATGCAAGGACGTAATCTGAACAACTATGCTGAGCACAGCCAGGAGACCAACACACTTATTCAGCTGATGGAAAGGCCCTGCGATGTCCAGACTCCCTCATGTTGCTCAAGGAAATCATTCAGAGACCATCTCATGTCCCCATGCACTCAAGGAAATGAGACTTCATTAGAATAAGGAGGAGTTTGATCAAAGCAAAACCGGAAGTTACCAATTTCTTTTTCTCCTCCAAGTGATTCATATGATCCTGAAAAAAGGTTACCTTGGTGATATCTACTATCAACAGAGAGGTGTTACAACCATTGCATCAAAAAGGTGCAAGTAATAGATGAGTCATAATGTTCACAGAGGGATACATGACATCAAAGTGACCCTCAACCAAGAGTTCAGAAAGAGTTTAAAACCAAATCAAAATGATGAACCAAAACTGTCAGAAAAGAATTTTTAGAAACTTCTGAATTTTTTCCAGAAAAGTCAGGGAGCGCCTTGCAGATAGATTGGATTCTTATTGAAACAGCCACAGCAGACTGGGTAAAACCCATTTTCAGGTCAGAATGGTGAATTAATTAACTGATTAGCAGCCTGACCTGACTGCACAGACTGTTTTTCCCAAAAACAGGATGGTAGGAAAATTTGGACTAACTTGGAATATGCAAAGAAAGAGAAACTCTAACACAGACCTGAAGAGATGAGCAATCACTTTGAGAAAGAGATTGAAGAATTACAAACCACAAAGACATAAGCCACCTGGATGCTGAGTTGAATCAACCAAAAGTTTTCCATCCACCACATTTTTCTTCCCTGACTGCACATGTGGCTGTCCTGGAATGGAAAGCTCTGGGTGTCCCATATAAATGATAGACTAATGTTTAGAGGTAAGCCTGTGAACTCAGACCAGCTTGGATCAGTTCAAAATCATGTCTGATGCGTGAGAAGAAAAACAGAATTCCAGGACCCCCAGAAGTGGTTGTGTTAAGAAACACAATGAAATTCATATCCAGGGTTATTTTTTCCTAGGTACATCTTCCTCTGGACAATGATATTCACATCCACATGTGGTACAATGCCCACATGCAAGTCCTGGAGAAGGCTGGAAGTCTGCATTGGTCAGACACAGTCCAATGGTAGGAAAAGAGGAAAAGAAAATAGCACTTCTGTGTTACAGACGATCTGAAGAAACTTCTGTTCCTGGTGTATCAGAGCATAAATATGGAGTCAAAAATCAAATTGTTATGGAAAAACACTTGTATCTACACAGGTGAACTTGGACTTGCAGACCAATATCAGAGAAAGGAAGCTTTCCAGTACATAATATGGACTACAAATGAAAGAATGGTAGATAGTGGCTTGGACATCACTATTATTTCAATAAACAGGAAAAAAGCTAGAAAGTGAACCCCTAAGTAATTGTGCATGTTGCTGACAATGCTGGGGACATAACTTGTCCTCTTGAAATGCAGGAAAACAGGATTTGAGTGGAACTGATGAGAATTTGAGAAAAAGATTCAGACCCTATTCAAATTTAAGGATAGTAAAAAAAGCACCAAACCCTTATAAAACAATAAAAGCCAAATGTTTTGAAAATTAAGTGCATTGAGATGTAGCTCCTCAAGATCCTTAAGCCATTGGCTGTTGTGGGCAGTGGTCTTATGGCTCCCCAGGCAGAAACACAAAAGCAGTAAGAGAATGGCAAGGAGGGGCTAAAGAGTCTTCAGAGGCCCAGGATCTCAGGGGAATTTTAGCTGTTAAAATTTCAGTGCATTTGAGACAGCAGTCCATCCATTTGCAAACTGTTACTGAAAAGCTACAGATAATAAAGATGGGAACTGTAGTTATATAGGTAAAATAGCAGATGTAGGAAATGCTAGTGTAGGAAAGCTGTAAGGACAAAGGAGGGTCTCCGACCCTCACATGCATTTGTCCCAGCATAGTGGTTTTACATTTAAGCAAGGAGCAGCAGATAGTTCTTTGTGAGCAGCAGGATTCACTCTTGAAAGCAACAATCATAAATAAGAGATTATATTGCAACAGATTGCACCACACCAATAAGCTGTGGAGAAGAAGCACAGTTCTGTGAAGCACATATAGCTAAATGAAGGTATTTTAAAGGCTTCTTACCTTTTAGCATGGGTAAATACCCTGGATATTACAGCAGATTCAGTGTGTTTTCCCCAAACTGACCTGAAGAATGGTAAACGGCCAGGGGAAGTAGATCCAAATGGCAAGGAAAGCACAGCTTTCACAAATATACAAATCCTCACCAATTTGCATTGACAGGTGTTGCTTTACACCTGCCATGTGTGAGGGGTAATACAAGGAGGCTTTCTTGGCCAGATTGCTGTATCTAGATGACATCCTAATGCAGAGATTGGCAGAAATTAAATTAAGGAAGAATGAGAAGTGACTGATGTGCAGATATGTAAATTGTATATGGAAATAAGTACCATATACATAGCACAACAAAGACATACCTATGCCATTCTAGTGATTTATACATAATTAAGCATCTTGCTTGCAAAACAAATTCCTTCAAACTTAAACACAGATCTAATCATAAAACGGAGGCAACCTGCAGGTCCCAACAGGCAGTCTATGAGTTACACACACACAGAACCAAGTTGAAAACTACACAACTTTTTATTTGAAACCTGATTTTCTTTCAGCAAGTGAAAATCTTTTTCAAATGAACCAGTAATTATAAAATAGCCGTACATAAGTCTGCCAAACATCTGTGCACCATTTTAATGAAAGCAAACCTTTAATAAACATTGATCAAAAAGGTAAGGTTGTTGGAAAGTTATAAGCAGACTCAGAAGCATTTGAGATGAAATTGTCTTCTAGCTACAGCTAGAGCACTATATAGATCCTTCTGTGGTATGGGGGGTCAAGAAAATAACACCAGTAGCGTAATTGTAAAGTATATTGAAAAGGCAGGTGCTGCAGTTCATTGTTATGCTAAAAAACTCCTAACAATCTTCTATAGCAATTGCAGCTGTCTTTCTTTCACCGATGTATAATAATTATCCATCTGATTAGCAAATGTAACCACCTGCAGTTAACTGGTTTACTACTCTAGCTACTTCTAAGGATGAAATGCCTTTAAAAATCAGGCAAGTTAATGCTAAAACTTAAATGCACTTTTAAAGTTTCATACTGAAATAATATTTCAAATGGCTGTGGAATTATTTGCACTCTGGTACAAGTGCTCAGAAAATGGTTTTCCAAAATGTGAAAAAGTGCCCTAAAAATGGCCTCAATAAATTTTAAAATACCAGGTAGCTCAGTATTCTATGAAGGACAATTATTATAACCACATTTTTATTACTAAATATATCCATCACACTACAGGCACCCAGACACCTCAGAGAACACATTTAAATATGTACAGCCATTACATATGCCCAAGTTATCATTCTCTCTACCCCAGTGTCTCTCTCTCTTTTTTTTTCCCCTGACGATCATAGTCTTGTTTCTTATATGAAAAAGCTGTTCCTCTTCAGTATTCTTCACCTGGGCCTGTAAAACTCTACTCAGCTACTTGCCCAGGGCCATTTGACAGCTGAATAAAATATTATTAGTTTTTTCATTAACATAAGTCATCATGGTAAAGGACAAGGAGGGTAGACTTTCTATCTATCTGAGCTGTCAAATTTTCATGCCAATTTTGATACAGTGACCTTGCTTCCACTTAATCTCACCAGACAACTAAATATTTAGCAATATAGGCAAATTATGTTGGCGTCCTCCTGTGAGATTCACAAGTAAAACTGTAAAAAAGTTACACTTTGGGGCACAGATTTTCATTAAGGTCTTTAATGTCTCTCTTTATGTATTTATTAGCTTCAAGGTAATTTGTAGATCACACGTTTTTCTTCCTCTTTCCTTGTCCCACCTTAGATTGCTGTATGTCCCATCAAAACATATTCACATTTGAAATCTGCTATTTTATTTACATACCCTTGTAGCTTCCTTTTATATCTGAACATGAGTTTTTTCCATCCTATTCTACTTCCTCTTGTTTAAGAGAAGGTAGGTAGTCAAGCAAGGAACATTTCATATTGGTTAAGTCTCATTTCCATATAGAAAACAAAACAACAGAACCACAAGTGTGTTTGTCCAACACTAACTGTTGATCCCACTAGCTGATTTCAGCTAAATGCAAGAAAAAGATAAACATCTGAAAACCACTATGCTTCTGTAAATCCTCTGAAAAATCAGTGACATGAGAAAGGAGTGCGGTTCCCTTCATTCCCCAGGGAGGGGAAGGATGTCACAGCCATATTAGTAGAGACCAGAGAACCCACACAGCACAAAATATTTTGTATACTTCAGCTGCAGGAAAAGCCCCATTCAAAGCTTGCACCTTATCAGAGGAGGACTAATCACAGCTCAAGACACCAAGCCATGGGGAACCAAGCTCATAAGTTCCCCTCAGTGAACTACTGGGAGAAGAAAGCTGTTTGTGAGGTTGTTTCCAATTTTTCCTTCTGTTGCTAATGGACAACCTTTTGCTTTAATCAGTAGCTTCTTGACATAACCACTTAAGAACTCACTATCTTATGCAGTTATGACTATCATACATGAAACAATCCAAGCAAACATGGACTATCCTTTAAAGGTAATAATACTGTGATTAGAAGCAAATTTATGCTGTGCCTTGCAAATAATTTCCCCTCCCAAAAGGATGAAATATCAAATTATGAAGGTACTATATATAATAAAAAACCACTGCATCATCAAGAAGACTGGGATGGGAATAAAAGAGAAGGTGTGGGAAGGCACCCTGTATTGCAAGGCCCGTGAAAGTCTCAGCTGTACATTCAGGCTTCTCTAGACCAGAGGTTTTATTCTAATGTAAAAGTAAGTCATCTTCTGACTTTTGTCCTGTTGTAGGAGAGTAGCATTTAAGGAAACTCTATGAGAAGTTCACATAGTATTAATCTGCTTTTCTCCTCCCTCAGATGGGAGGAAGAACTGCAAGCAGCAGGGGAGATTTCTGAGAAGAAAACTCCAAAAAAGTGCGCTTTTTTTCCTGTAAACAGAAAGTTCCTGCCCATATGTGGATATAAGGAAAACAAAACTCCCTGGGCACTCCCAGATTTACAGCTTCTGCTGTGTCAGATATTGCTGGTACTGCACCCACCAGCAGGATGCCAGGTTCCCCTACAAGTTCTCTGTGTGAATTAAATCCCTTTTCCTCAACCCACAATCCAAGGAAGAAGAGGAAGCCCCCAGCACGACAGCAGAAGACTTGTGCCCCTTTTTTACACCTTGAGATTTTTTGTTGTTTCCTTGTTCACTAAATTCTAGGTCACATCAAATCCACATAAAACCGCCGTCCTACCAGGTAGATTAGGAAGTGCCTCACAGATTGCAATGCAGTTGGAAGACAAGCACGGAGGAGACCTACATCATGAGATAAAGATATTATGAATATATTTTAATTACTCTTTATATTCAGGTTCTGCTACAGAAGGTACGATTCCTGGGTGCAGGAGTGATCAGTGTAGCATGTCTTGCTATGCTGAGTTTGTCTCAGTGTCCATGGGTTCTGTCTTAACCCTTTCAACCTTTAAATGGTGGTATATTGTGCACCATGGTCACTTTGTATTTGTAACAAAGTCTCTACAGACTTAAGCTGGTGTAGTTTTCTTCCATTTGACTTTGTAATGTTTCCAAGGCACCTGAATTTAAACATACTGCACCTTTCTCTGTGCTAAACTTGACATTATAAAATAGACTCCACAGACTTGTAATAATATGGTTATGAAACAACTGAGACATCAGAAAATCTCATTGAGGTGAATGGAGAATTATTGCCTTTAGAGAAGACACTACAGCTTATGGAAGCTGAGATCACGGTGCACTCAATAATGTCAGACCAAAATATAAGAGCAGTTCAAAGTACTTTTATACAAGAGCAGAGGTCTGTTACACCTTCTCAGTGCATGCTGTATGCAAAGGAAGCAGAAATCAGGGGCTACATTTTGTAAATTGTTTGCTAACTTCAGGGCCCTAAGTTTTTGAGCCTCCAGCTATAAATCTAATCTAAAATCTGAATTTTGCAAAGATTTTGAGCACCAGGATTTCCATTAACTTCATCTGCACTTACGTGTGCTGGAAACCTTTGAATATGTCATCAGCGCACTCAATGGGCATTTAAAATCCCAGGCAGTGCACATCAACATGCACTTCAAGACTGGGGTCTTGGAAACTGAGAGCAGTCCCTGCAGGAACAGAGAAGGAAGCAGAATCACAGCTTTATGCAAGGTTAGAGCAGAAATGGATAACTACATATGTAAAGTGCTCAGCACTATGCAAGCACTAAACAAAGGAGCCCAACACAGCCACTCCCATGGCTGCGCTGAGGGGTGCAGGGCTGCCGACTGGAGCCCTTCTGCTCACGGCTAGTCTCTGTCACCTTTGCCATTTTATGTGCTTTCTCCATCACATTTTTTTAACAATTGAAAAATGCCTTTGAAGTTTAATGGGCAATAAATATAATAATGTGTGTATTAATTTCAGCAACAGTGGATAAATTTAAAGCAAGAAATTATCAATGCAAATTTGCCATTCAGAAGGTAATTATAAATGTAAGGAACTGTATGTTTATGCCTTAAACATTAAATCATCCATGTACCATGAACAAATATATATATAATCATCCAGTAATGATTCATAGCAAAATACTACAAAAATAAAAAACTGTAATTTTTATGCTTTAGGTTCTGTGGATTTCTATTTCCATGTAAACCTTATTGACTCTGGTTGCTCCAGTAAAATCCACAGGATTACTTATGTAAATCATTGTGTCAGAGTCAGGCTGAAAATCTGCTAAGAAACTGAAATTTTGCAAAGAATCAAGTTCTGAAGAGGGAATTTGGAATTTTTTATTATTTGGGAATTTTGGGAGTTTCTTTAAAGGAAAGTAAGGAGTAGAAAAGTAGATACTTTAAGCATCCACTCTTCTTGGCACATTTTCCAACTTGTCCTCTCTTTGAACCAATATAATTCTCTTTTCCTACTTTCTCTTCCTGAGTGAACACTTTTCTTCAGAGAGGAGAGGGAGCCCCTCAAGCCAGGCTGCACACCAGGCCAGCGCGTGAGCCAATGCAGGACATGAATACCGCTTGGCACCACGCAAGCCTTCAGCATTAGCTAGAAGGGACACAAAGGTATATTAAAGAGCCATTTGCTGACTGCTCACCCCATTCTCTACGAAACACCTTCTGAAGGCGTTTCTAAACACTTCTACAAAATTGTAACTTGAAATGTATCTTGTCTTTGCACTCATTGAGAATAAGTTGATGTGTCAGTTGGAGGCTGGCATCAACCATTTTTGGATGATTGGTTTCAAATCCTCTAATCAGCTTACTGTCCAAATTGAGCTGCGTGTTGGGGAAGGTCCTCTGAGGCACAAGTGAAGACATCCTCCCTTCAGCCCCGGAGCAAAACTAGAGCTGTCATTTCCTGCCCCCTGCGTTGCCTGCACCTTCCTGCAACAGCCAGCCAGAAGCTGCTTCATTTGCCCAAGAGTATGCTGACCCCCAACTCCCTACTGCATGTGTAGCTAACAGAATCACAGGGTACCTTTAATTTTATAAGAATATTGATTTAGTATACATGTAGATTTGAAGCTAAGATTTAGATATATATTTTTCTTCTATTTTATCAAAAATTTAACACTCACTAAACTGCTCTTACCAGCCGCTCTATGGAACAACTGGAGACACCCTGTGATCCTCATAGAGGAAGCCTAACTCAGAAGTGATATAAATAGCAAGGAAAAATATATACATTAACATGGGCTAGAGTAATGGATGCAGACTGAGATTTTCTACTTGCACAAGCAGCCCATAATGGACTTTAAAATAAGGGTGGCATCCTGTGGGGTGATTTCATCTCATGCTGTCCTTGCTTAAAGGGAACAAATTATTGCTTGCCAATAGGGATGATACAGCTGCCAGCTTCAGCAGTCCCTTTCTGACCATCCCACCTGGTGCAAAGCCCCCTCAGGAGGCTGACACGCCAGTTTGCACCAGAAAAAAGGCACTGACAAAGTTTGCCCATTCCCCCTGAGCTCACACCTCCTCTGTCTATACTGTCCAGGACACCTGCCCCCTCCATCCCCCTTTCACAGCCTTCCCTCATTTCCAACAGCTAAAGGAGAAATGGGTTGGGAGCTCTGCTTTCCTCTTCTCTCACAAAGTAGCATGCCCTGGTTTTTACATCTTCCTTTTATTATCTTCCTTTTATTATCTTCCCTTATTTCCTAGTTCTCTGTAATTACATAGTGGGACATCAAACAGTGAAGCAGGGACTGCTTTTGAAGGCTTTTATAATTAGCTTTTCTATTGTGTCCTCTAATACCTCCTCTGGCTTTGGACTTACTTTTTTCTGTTCACAACCTCCTGAACATATGGTGGTAAATATGCATCATGCTGTGAGCTTCACCTGGAGTCTACTTACAATATATCTGCAATGTAAATAACAGACTTCGTGTCAGTCAATTAATCACACACCAGTGGTTGGCAGAGGGCAGGCAGATTGCAGGAAAAAAATTGGAAAGTGGTATCTCGATCAGCATTGGACTTCAAGTATTAAATATTACCTAAGCCAGCCTGCTTCTGTGGTATCACTGCTTTTGCCTAAAAATACTCTGTTACAATTGCATTAGACATTGTTTGATATCATAAGAACTCAATTCAAGGCCAAATTCTCCACCGATCAGGACCAATTTAATAACATTTCACCCACTGGAGTCATGATCCCATTTCCACCCATTGGAGTCTGATCCTAGCACAGAATATGACCCAAATGCAAATTTAATACAAAAATTAAATTAAATTTAAAGTGATTCCAGGATGATGCACAAAATTTAAATATTGTCATTCCAGCAAAAGAGTTTCTTTTTGGTAAAACTAATTCAAATCAATTACTTTACCATCATGTTTTATTCTTGGTTTTGCAAGAATGCATATGAGCAAGACAAAGTACTTTGTTTACCTGATTCACTTTATTTAACTCAAGGGATTCATAAGCATATCATCAATTATAGTCACAAACAACTCATTTTGTGTTTAAAAAAGAAGGACTCCACTTCAGTAGAGCTTTTCTAATTTGAAGATCTCAAAGGATTTTCTGTATGACATTAAAATCCTTGTCATTCCCATGGAGGACAAATGAAAATATAGAAATAAATCACCTAATATTTAAACACACTTGGGTGGAGCACATAATGAAAGTTAAGACCTAATAGGAAGGATTTTCCTAACAACAATAAAAATCTCATTGAAGGCAAAGAAATAACCTGTTTATGCCTGAGATTCTCCCATGTCTCACTGTACGTAGCCCCAGACTGATCTCCACCAGGGCTAATGCCTGGGAAGGGCTTTGCCCCAAGGCTGGCTTCAGGCAAGTGGACGAACAGGAGCCCACAGCCACCTCCCACCCATCTTACACCACTGCACTTTGGCCCTACAGATCTCCAGAGGGTTTGTGCTGTTGCCTTCATCCTATGTCTTCTGAGACTTTATTCCCACAGGGATCACTACGCCCTTTCTTTGCAGCCACAGAGGGTACCCTTTATAGAAAGCTGCTCTTTAATCAGGAGCCAAATTAAAACTTCAGGGACAAGACCAGACTTTGGCTTAAAAGCCACTAACTTCTGATGGTCACCAGAAGAACTGGTTATGTGTCCAGAACAACAAATTATCTCCCAGATATGACTAGAAACCTAAAACTCACTGCTGCTCCTAAGGGCTTTGCTGCAAGGGTGGGAGCAGAGACAGCCTGGAACTGGGGCACCCCTGTCGCCCCAGAGACCCCCGCTGTCACCCATTTGTGCCCATCCCAGTGGGGGGGGCCTCTCCCCATCACTGCCAACCTCTGCTCGGCTGGGACAGGGTCACATGGCTCAGCAGCCCCCAGGACATGCTGAACATGAGCCAACCCCCAGGACAGCGAGGCCCTGATGCCCAATGCCCTGTGGCTGGGATCCACAGGAGACACTGCAGTAGAATAGCTTTTATTTTCAGTGGGGAAATAAAAGCTGGTTTCAGTGGGGGATCAGTGCCTCATTGCTAAATCCTCCGGTGTCTGTAGGATATAACAGAGTCTTACCGAGGCGTTTCTGTGCCTGGGATATGTGCACAGTCCCTCTCTGCATGAGTTCTCCTAGGGTTCATAAATAGCTGAGCTCACCCGACTGCCTTCAGTTTTGGTGAAGGCATTACCGTGGGTCTTTTCCCTCTGCTGGCTACTGATTTCCATCAAGCTTTCAGGTATCTAGCATCTTTAACACCCATATCCCTATGTTATGTTTGATTGAAGTTAACCAACACATTCAAAAGGGAGAAGGACAGACAGAGTACCGAGAGTGTCTTAGAAAAGAGCCTGTTCACATAAATTTGCTTCAGGGAGAAATATATTTATTTGCAAGCGTAAGCATGCAGAAAAGGCAACTACACCACAGCAATGTGAAGAATATTTATTTAGTGTATTGGTCTACAGTGTCTTGCTATGACAGTGAAAATAGCACCAAAGCAACAGAAGCAATAAATACATAGAGGGACATTTTAATATTATGGACATTATTATGCAGTGGTCCTAATAACATGAGTATAGGGAAGTTTAGGTGTCTAAAGTATGGCAGCTCTTGTAGATATGTAAAATCTAGTAAAGTTATTTTTTTTTACTATTTTAGAAATCATGGGTTTGAAGAATTTAAATGGGTAGTACAAAAAGCATATACAGCCCCAAGAACGGCCAGGTTGTACATCGAGCTTTCAGACCCAAAGGAGGAACAGGCAAAGCTGTGTCCCAAGTCTGTACCCCAGGACAGGAAGGGCCAGGCAGCCCTTCCCTGTGGCACCAGCCAGCTCGTTGGGGAAATAGGGCAGCAGGTTCAGAGCATCTCAGCCCAAGCCAGACCTGACCTCCTCTTGCAGTGTGGTGGCTTAAACCCAGCCGGCAGTCAAACACCATACATCCACTCAGTGACCTTCCCCTGTCCCAGCAGATGGGGGACAGAATTGGAGGTGTAAAGGTAAGGAAACTTGTAGGCTGAGATAAAAACAAATTAATAATTGAAATGAAATAAAATTAAAGTAATAATGATAATAATAATAGTAGTAATAGAATATACAAACGAGTGATGCACAATGTGATTGCTCACCACCCTCAGACCAATGCCCAGCCCATTCCCAGCTAGTGATCCCAGAAGAGGGGAAATCCCGAAACCACAATCCCAGAAGAGAGAAAGAGCTTCCCAGCCAACCCTCATCTATATACTGAGCATGATGTTATATGATATGGAATATTTCACTGGCCAATTTGGGTCTGTTGCTCTGGCTATGCTCCCTCCTAACTTCTTGTGCACCTGCACACTAGCAGAACATGGGAAGTTGAAAAGTCCTTGATTTCTTAGCAACAACTAAAAACATCAGTGTATTATCAACATTCTTCTCATACCAAATCCCACACTGAATCCAAAACACAGCACTATTCTAGCTACTAAGAAGAAAAATTAGCTCTATCCCAGATGAAACCAGTACCCAGAGCAAGCGCCATCAGCACCAGGCAGGCAGACATGCTACCTGCAGCCAGGTGGTCTCAGGGGCTGGCACACCTCTGCATGGTGTCCTGAGAAACCAATGGGTGGAAAAGCCAGCACTCGACATACCTGGGTGTCCACATCTCCTTGATTTGCTCTCTGAAGTGCAAGCATTTAATTTTGACCTGCACAACACTTTTGGTGTCCGTGTGATAAATTGCACCACTGGCACAAACGCAGGCTCTTGGGGAGTCAGCCTGTGTTCAGCTCACGGAGAGAGCAAGGCTGTGGGTTAACACCAGCTCCAGCTCTGCCTCGGGACAAACCGGCCACTTCAGACTGCAGCCCCCGCTGGATTCAATTAAGGGGCTTTTTTCTCTGGACAGGACTTGACCAGGGAGCAATGCTTCAGCTGGGAACAAAGACAAGCCCTGAGGCAGAAGATCTTATAAAATTTCTAAGTTAATTTATAATCATAATGCTTTTACTTTTAAAAGATAAAGTAAGTAAGATGGTGTTGTGATTAAGGTGCAGAATATCTAATTTGAGCAGTGCATAAAAGGAAATCAAGGAGTGCTATCTATCAGGAAGATAACTGTAAAAGGATCAAGTCTTCCCCCATCCTCACTATAAATCTTTCACTGAGAAGAACTACTAGGTTATAAAGAACAAGAATTTCAAAAAAATAAAAATGAAAAGGAGACATGTTAAACACTACCTAACAAGCTTCATGACATGAGCACAAAAGTCTTAAATTCAATGTCATAAATTCAATACCATCAAAAGATTCAGCTATGTCCTTAGAGACAGTACTGTGTAAGTCAAGCACAATATTAAAAGACACTGAAATCTTTAATATGTGTTAAATATTTTAAATTCATAGGTCTGATTCACAGAAATATCACAGAGGCATCATCAACCATTTTTCCCTTCTGTCATATTTTTTTATAGATGTGCCACAGTTTCTGCAATTAAAAGATGGCCCAAACATTTACAGAAAATGGATGAACCAGAAAACTGACCTTGTGGACATGATTGCATGCAATCGTTATGCCTACTCTAGTAAACACACCTAAATATGCCAAGATTAATACCTGCATATGTTTAAATTATCACTTTGAAAGAGATTAGATTTAAGGCATCTCACTTATTCCCAGAGGCAGCATGCAGTGATTATTCCTTACAGGTACTTTCATGGGGAAAATACCTTGTTTAAAGGTACTGAATGTTGTGATACCACCATATATAAAACCCTCTCCTTTTAGTTTCACATTTAGGGCACATAAGCCTTTATTTTCTGTTTAAATGTACTAATCTTCTTAACAGTATAATCAAGCCTCTAATATATAATATTATCAGTTTATATTTAGAAGGAATAACTGTCACGTTAGTAGTGATGGACATATCTCTCCATTCATCAGACTGAATTACCCTGGACAAATCCCTTTCCCCAATTCATTTCTGCAGAGACAGCAAGCAGCTTTATTTTCTTTAAAGGCAAATCATACAGTTGCAAGATATTTATAGCTAGTATGTAAAAATCCTGCTTTAAGTTTGAGAAATATTTCTTTCTTCCTTCGTTTCTCACAGGGAGATGTTCCAGTTTGTAGCTTTTTAAATAACATGGGATTTTGCAGGCTACAAATTCGACAAAAGGTATCGTACAGTGAACAAGTCACAAAAACTGAAATTATGTTTGCATTCTTCCACAGCTTTCTGTTCTTGGAAAGAAAAAATTAACCTGAACCTTTGGGTACATTTAAGTAAGTTTATATTTAAGTATATCACAAGATTCTTTTTTTTTTTAAGCAGAACTGGGAGATCTCCCTGCAATTTCTAATTCCTGTCCAATATATTACCAGCTTTGTACCACATAAAAGGTGCCAATCCAAAACCTAAACCAGATCTAAGACACAGAAATGTGGTTTTGCTGGGATATATTAAAGGCGGATTTTCAAGACACTAGACAGTTGGGCTATCTAACAGGCTGAGAGAGTTGGGGTTGTTCAGCCTGGAGAAGAGAAGGCTCTGGGGAGACCTTAGAGCGGCCTTCCAGTACTTAAAGGGGGCTCCAGGAAAGATGGGGAGGGACTCTTTATCAGGGAATGTATGGATAGGATGAGGGGTAACAGTTTTAAACTGAAAAAGGGTAGATTTAGATTAGGTATAAGGAAGTTCTTCACTGTGAGGGTGGTGAGACACTGGCACAGGTTGCCCAGAGAAGCTGTGGCTGCCCCCTCCCTGTCAGTGTTCAAGGCCAGGTTGGACGGGGCTTTGAGCAACCTGGTCTAGTGGAAGGTGTCCCTGCCCCTGGCAGGGGGGTTGGAACTAGGTGATCTTTAAGGTCCCTTCCAACCCAAACCATTCTATGATTCTGTGATTCTATGATCTTTTGATATATGACGGTAATTATGTTAGGCCTACCATGACACAAACAGTAAGCATAATAAATAGCTGCTAAATACCCAGGATCCTAAAATATGTATTAAGATCTCTGCCACCCCACTCACATATATTTCCTTGTGGCACTTCTGATTCTGAAGAGTACATTAAATGATTAGCAACCCAACATGTATTTATCCCAGCAGCCATCTGATTGCCTGCAACAGAAAAGCTCGAGAAGTAACAAAACAGCCAGGTATGTAACAAAGGATATCATGGAATATGCTCTTAAGTGTATAAGTAAAAAATTTATTATTATACTTTCATTATACCTAAACATTTCCAAATTGTTCAAGAGGAATAGAGGAAATGTAATATGTTATTATCATTCATTCCTGGTTTGCCTCAATGGTAAATACCTATACAAGGTACCAGCAAGTAAAATCCAAAACTAAAAAGGCCATCAAATTCTGGTCTAGTTAATTACAAAGGCATCAATCTCTCTTTATACCAGAGCACAGTGATCCAGCCATTAAAAAAGCACAAAGAAGAATATTCCCCTCTAATTCAAATTCATTACAACAACTCTGCATGCTAAACATAATAAACACACGTAAAATTCAGCAGAAGAGATGAGAACTGAACTGGCACACAGCTGGAATGTCATTCAGATTGCTGGACTATGGCATTTTTTTCCTACCGATACATCTGCCTAGCAGTTTTGGGGGAAGTTACTAGATGGAAGCTGTCGATCCAGCTACATTCTCTGAAGAATGAGCCCAGCTCTTTGAAAAAGGAGACAAGAGGGGAATAATCTAGTAAACTGAAAATCTGACTGCTCCCTTATGTGTAGTCATCCCTTCTGCCTCACCTTTCTGCACCTGGACGCCAGGGTCAGGCTTGCCCCAGCACAGTACTGCCCCAAGAGGGATGGAAACTGCCATTCACATGTTCAGCTCGAGCAGTAAATTAGTAAAATTTTCAAGAAGTGAGTAGAGTTAAAGCTTGGCCTGCTGCCCAAAGCTCTTGTCTCATCACTCACATTACACGATGCATTAAGGAGCTGTGGGCTTTGCTGGCACTGATCCTTTTTCATGGGGACCACAGTCCTCCTCCACCCTGGAGCATCAGGAGTTGGAGCACTCCAAGGTGTCAGACAGAACATGCAATTTTTATTTGTCAATGATTTGACAAAGATTTGAGGTACTGTGCTTACTAGTGTCTGTATGAGCTCTGCACCTCATAACAAATCTACATGCTCTAGAGAAAATATGTCAATTAGAAAAAAAGAGGTTTCCTGTTTCTGACTGTTTGCATGTAGAGAGTACTTCGTAGCTGCAACAAGTGCAAGCTTTGTAAATCTGGAATAAAAGATTAATAGTTACGGTGCAAGTCACTCAGTAGTGTTTCTTAGCAGTTAGTGAAGTGCAATCAGAAGAAATATTGTACTGCAATTAATTTTACAATGTGTTTTCTCAAATGGAAAATGTTGCAAATAGCAGGAGAATTTGCTCTCTACTGTAATCTCACTAATTGGTAAAAAAGCACTTGCGGGGAGCTGGACATTGGGCTTTTGGTCAAGGTCCCAGAATAAGAGTAGCCAGTGTGTAATACACCACCACCGCTGCTCAAAGACAGTTTAGAGTTTAAAAAAACAATTTGTACTAAGAAAACAGCCAGATGCCTTTGCATTGGCTTTCCCTTGGTGATGAATGGCATGAAAGCTCTCTAACATCTGCTACCACTTGATGAAACAAAACTTACATCTCTTTGAGTGAAAAGGTCCACAGATGCTCACTGGAGTACTCAGGGCTGCCTGAGGCTGGGGAGGGACCGGTGCTGCCAGCCTCAGCCAAACCCACACCTTTTCATCTCCACTGGTTGAGGCAAATTCTGCAAACATCACAGCTCCGCTGTAACTCCATTATACTCTGTAACTGCATTAACTAAAGGTTGAAGGAAAAGTGGGGCAATGAAGAACATGGGGGGATCATTTCTCTGAGCAAAATACACCTGCACCTCTCAAAGCCAATTTCCATGTCTACTCTGAGCAGGTCATTTCTATTTGAGATGTACAGCTCTGTAAATATTATTACTTGAAAAAAAAGATAATTTTAAAGACATGAAAGCCTATTTGTCTAGTTAAATGAATCCCAATTCTATAGATGCACAACAGGTTTTCAAGTTTGGAAGCAGAAATGTCCTTTAACTGTAGACATCCAGAAGGAGCCAAGCAACAGATCTCCTCTCAGGCTTTTTTACTGAAACTGAATGAGGGAAAAGATTTCTGCTGAAAAAGTAAACTGAACAATGACTAGATGTAAAGGAAAATGTGATCAACATATACATCAGAAGCCACACAGCAACTGCAGGTATCATTATAGAAAACATGAGTTTGTTACCTTGGAAATGGCAGTATTGCTACCAACTGCAGTTAGGTGCCTTAAAGAGCAAATTATTATTCTGTAATTTATTTTGGGAACAAATGTGAGGAGAGTGGTGAGGGTTACTAGTCTGAATCAGATCTGTTCAGTGGCCGGAAATTAAATGGTCAACTTGTCAGAAGTAGAACTGTTCGATTTTTGGTTCAGTGACCAAAATGAAAAGAAAAAGAAAGAAAAAGAGATCAGCAGCTTGGGTTAACATAAAAGAAGTACTGAGGGGTCTAGCACAAAAAAATAAATTAAAATATCAGTTAGGTCAATATGAAAATCTTCAATGAACCCAAAAAAATTAGATAAAGAATTTTGTTCAAGCAGAAAAGTCTCATTTCATTTTCTGATTATGCAGCTAACTTCTTTTTTTCTTTTTCACAGTCAGTTTCACAATTAAGATACTTTTCCAAAACAAAAATCAAAACTTTGTTTTGAAAATATCAGTAATATATCTCAAATGTGTCACTTCCCCCATTTTCCATTAAAACAGTTATCAAATTCTACTCACATATCAGTTTTTATCCTTCACAAAACCAGATTTTAAATGAATTCACTACAAATGTGGCAATTCCAGCTGAATCAATTCTAAAGTCCTGTGTCTCATGCAAGAATATTATCAACTTGAAAACCTATCTGACAGTATCAGTCATCAGCAAATCAGCTATAATAATTGAAAAGCATAAAAATATTTGCCAGAGGTTTTTGATCTTCGTACTAACTAGAATCAGGTTCTGAAGTCTTTTCGGGCCAGAGTCAGAATTGCTCTACAGAAATGTTTAACACTGGAGTTTAGCCAGAGATCACTTCTTTCAAATGTACTAGGAACCTTTTTTCCCAGCACTTTCTAGTACTGACTCTTTAATTTTGATGCCTGGTATCCCCACAAGCCTGCTTCATTAAACCAGGATCTTTGCCTTGGCCAGTTGTGCTGTTTTGTTTCTCTCTGCAGCTCTTGGTATCAATAATCATTTCATCCAGTGTTCAGATGAATGTGTCTAATTCTGGAAGGAGAGTTGTTTTTTTCTAGCAGCGCATTTCCCCCACAAGATAGGAACACTGGAAGGTTAGTGTGGCCTGGAAACCACAGCAAGAAAGATAAATATTATCTATATTTCTTGTTCTTTCCTATCTATTGTATTGTCCTGGGGAGCAGTGGAAAAAGTGGAAGGCAAACGGCAGAGGCCTTGCCAAGCTGTGTGACGTGATAAATGACTTCTCACATCCCAGGGCCTGACTCGAAGAGAGGCCACAGAGGGTCATGCTGCTGTTTTCAGATGTTAAAAAGGCCAATCACCTACTCATTGCTTTCATTTCTGGTGCTGGAAGAGCTCCCGCATACAGGACCGGCATGGGCAGACCCAGCTCTGCCATGAATATTCCTCTGCGAGAGCACAGGCAACCTACACAGGAAAGCTGATTTTCTGCGTCCTCGCTAACTCATTTATGAATATTCTACCAGACGTGTTGAATGCTGTAACCACAAAGTACCTCTCAGCCACAGAGGGAAGAATATTCACAGATTTCTCTAAGTCTTCTGGCCAGCAAGTGTTATATGCTCTCTCTTTTTCATTTTCCTTCCCTCCTCTCTGCTATGATGTGCTCAGCACGTGGACAGACCTTTCATGGTCTCCCTGTACGTTCCCAGGGAGTATCCTACATATGCTACCCATGAACAACCAACATGCAAATCCCTTCAAACCCAAGCTGGGGCAGGCCAGGAACCACCTGCAGGTGTGATACAGCAGGATGAGGAGGGGAAAACAGCATTTGTGCCCAGATGTACACCTGTGCATGAAAGGGAGCTTGCTCGACGGATTTCCCTGTACAAACTGGGGGTTTTCTTCTTTACCAACTTTTGGTCATCTAACTGCACTCTTGAAAGTAACATCGAGGGGTGTGGAAAGAGGGAAATGCTGAGGTCCCTTACACCGTGGCTAGACTGCTCTGTGCACAGCTACATGATGGTCAGGCGCTGGAAGGGTACAAAGGATGGAGTGCCAGCATCCAGCCACCCATGGCAGCAAGGAGCGATGAGCCAGACAGTAGCAGACACAACCACAACCAGAGCTGGAGCAGGCAGGAAGACCCTATTCTTGTCTTTCAGCTCTGTCAGGTTATAGCCTTTTATTTACAAAACTATCCTTCAAGCAGACATGGGGAGGAATAAATAACTCTGGCTGATCTGAGGCAATTGTAATTTTGCTAAGCTCTTAGCATAGTTGGTCTGGTTTATAACTTGATCCCCTCAGCCTGATGTGTACGGCCCTGCCTCCTGTGGGAAACAAGCAGCCACAGACGTGTACATGTGAGTAGATGCCATTCAGGGAAACACACAGATCTTCAGCCTGATCTCTGATGATTAATCTGCTCACCCTGTGGAAGAAGAGCAAGGGCGCTGCCAGTTCCCCCTGTGCTGTATCTTGCAAAACGGAAGAGAGAAACCAGCGACCACCCTGCATGCCCTAAGGCTTCTGCCTCAGGAGAAGATGCAGCAACAGTTTTACACATGGCTTCACAAATATTTCCAACACCTAGTGAACCCCTACACCCTGAAGGCTGGGCTTATTAGTAAGACTTGTTATCCACCAAACCTAAATCAAATTTTACCCTGGACATCACAATCAAATACTCTGAACTGTCCCCTGGAGCTGCTCTCTCCTCTGAGTAGGCAGAGAGTAGGAGGGGAGGAGGGGACGGGGCTGGAGGCAAGTGGGGCTACCATCCATCTGACATCCCCCCCTGCTGGCACCTGGCACTTCAGCAAGGAAGTGGGGACAGGCTGTCCCCCAGGTTGGCACACCACCTCCCTCGCGGGGAGCGGGGCATGGCATCCCCCCAGAGAGGGCCTGTGGGGACCACTGGTCCCGCTGCAGGGCTGGATACACCCCGTGGTGTTTGTCACTCTGGGACATGGGAAACTGGGGCAGCACTTGGACATGGCACTGAAGCGCTTGCACAGTTTGGAAAGAAACCTGCAGCACACACAATTTTAGGAAGAAGGTCAATTTGTAGAAGGCTGGATGAATGGGTTTTTTTGAAAACTTAGGGTAGTGTATGATAAAGCTTGCACCAGAAGGGAGATGGATTTGTCACCTGCTGTCACTCAGGGCTCTTGCAGGTTGAATTTCAACAGCTGTAAAAGCACCATTGATTTCACCCCCTAAGGAGACGCTTGTGAAACTCTCACAACCAATATTACATCAAAGTGCCTAGAAAGGAGCAGGGAACGCTCTTCTCTGTTTTGTTCCCAGGATGAAAAAATATGGCAAGAGGGACTTTATAAAGACTGCAAAAAACAGGCTCCGCTTTGCAATAAAAGCCTTTGGGAAAGTGTCTGAACTCCACACCTGCTCCCCTGCAACTTTCACAGGCCACTCATATCCAGTCCCCCCAGACACCTCCTGCTTTCTAGACTGAGATGTTCATGTAAAGGGCGTTGCCTACAACAGGTCATGAGGAAACACTACAAGGTAGCAGTCAGGAATGTCCTGATTCCCCAGCAAGACCTGGGGTGGATGGAGAGAAGCCTTGTGGGGGTCACTACCAGCATGCAAAAATCACATACACCAACCATCTCCCCAAACAGAAAACCATGCTGACAGCAGCAGGACAAGAGTGAACAGGCAACAACTGCAGCAAAGGGAGTCTGCAGTGACACAGTTGATGATGCGGTTGGTGAAACAAAGAACAAGCCCACAGGTGCCTCTGCCTGAAGCTAAGCTGAACCCAAGCTGAACCCAGCTGCCCAGGAAACACTGTGGTACCCAGGAGGCATCAGCTGCTCCACACGGTTGCAGGAGACAATGGCAGGGAGGCTGTGGGCCCCATGCCTGGCCATTGGGTGCCACCACCAGCCCCAGCCAGGACCTCTCCAGCTGCAGAAGAACAGAGTAATGCCTGGTCCTCAACTGTGGAATAAATGGGCACAAACCCTAATGCCCCTCACAAATCCTGGTTCTCCCTCTCCAAGCAGGACATACACCTCTCTGACATTGCCTTATTTAAGGCAAATGCTTAGTGAGAGAGATATTGAAACAAAACAAAGTCTTCAAAAAAACCCACCCCTGTGACCCTGCTCTTCCCTTTAGGAAAAGAGTAAAAAATGTGTCACCCATGGGAGGCATCTGAGCACTGGGGGGGACCTGGGAGAAGGTCCCACAGGCATGGACCAGGGGTATCTCTGCCTCCATGATTCCACCATCCATTGGCACAGCCCAGCCTGTGCTGTGCGAACTGTGTGACACAGGCTATGACTTTCATTTTCCAGGACTGACCTGAGGGGAGTAAGAACAGAGGAAACCCGCCTGCCTAACAAGAAGGCATCGTCTGACAGACTGGGAAGGTCTTTTCCACAGGCAATCTGTTTTGGGGCTTTGACAGATGTTAAAAGTTGCACTGTCAGAGTTTGTCCTATGTTTATCCCAGAGGCTAGTCACAACTGGGGGAAAAAAAAGTGGGAATTACACAAATATTCCAGACACACATTTGCACTCTGTGCACCTTTCATGCCCGATGAAAAGGCAGGAAATGTTAACACAAAGAAAGGAAGCATGTTAAAAAGACTGAACCTTTCATCAGAGACTATTGAAATTCTCATAACAAGGGCTGGTATGAAAGGTTGCTTATTCTCAGAGGTAAGACAGTGCTGTTTCCTTCCCTCTCCATGCAGCAAACACTCATGACAAATCTAAACCACTGCTGTAGGGCATGAGACACACAAAGCAAATAAATGTTGCATCTGAATCCATCTCAGTTGTATCACCACAGCTATTATCAGATTGAAAATCATACTTCAACTAGTCAATATGCAAATACTGTAGTATTGTACCATAATAAAATGCTACAGTATTTCAAAAGCAGTGGTCTTCAAAAATCCAGATCAAGGGAACAATAAAGAAAATGAGAAATGCCGCCAGTCTTACAGTCTTGTCCTGTTCTACCTAATGAACCAACACGGGTTTGGTAGAATAATCAATGCGGGAAACATTAGAGAAACATACTACATGCCATCACGGCACAGTAACCTACTTATAAATCATTTACTGGTCACCTTAGGTCTTGAAGTACAAAGTTTATATCTTGTTTTATATATATCCATTTATATCTAGTTACAACAATTATTTATAAGAAAAATATCTTTTTTTAATTTCTACATAAAAGGAGTTAGTATGGGCAGATTTTAGCAATGAATTCCACAGCTAAATTACACATATTAAAAAATATCTCCTTTAAAGTCAGAAAAAAGAAAACATGTGTGATATCCCCACTGAAACAGTATTTTTGCACCCTTTTACCATTTATAGGTTTCTTCCTTGACTTCAACACTGGGCGACGTGCTGTAAGAAAGGTCTGTCCGTGCACACACACCAGCTCTCACACCAAGCTCTGGGCCTCGGACAGTGAACTCACTGAGGCAAAGATCCTTTTTTTAATGTATACAGACAAGCCCAGCATAGTCTGCCCTATGCAGACCCGTAATACCAATAATACCATTTCTGTCCTACATCAGATGTCACCTGACAAATGTGGGTCATGCCGACATGCCATGCTGACTTTGATTTCTGTTATTTGGGGCAATCAAGTCTCCTTTGCAGGGGGGATGAGACCTCTGATGGGGGGAGAAAGGATTTAACCAGAGATTACATCTCTTCTGCAAATTTGCAAGAAAGGCTCATTTAGGCCTTTGTGGACCTTCTACCCCCTTTCATCAATCCCATGCCTGAACACATCTTTGGCTGAGCCATCTGCTGACTGCTGATTTGGCCCACAAATTAAAACGATGACAGCTGCACCCGTTAAAATTTAACATCTTCCCTAGCGAAACACAATTTGTAAGAGGCTGTGGGCTGTGACCTTGCCTACCTTTTTCTTTTAAGGTTGGCATCCTTCATCAGTTTGTGGTCAAGAGATCTTAAAAGCACAACTTTTTAAAATTTGCAAAGACACACCACGTGAACTCTGGGGCCAGACAAGAGCTTCCAAAATACAGACAATCCATTGGCCAACATCAAGATTTAGAAACCCACATTCACTCAAAATCACCCTAAGTAAGGCTCAGATCTGCCAAATTCAAATAGACCATCTAAAGAACAGGTCACAGTATTCAGAAATCAGCCTTGCTTTTGAAAAGTTCAGTTTATGCAAGAAAATCCTAAACACAGCAGAGCACAGTCAGGGTGCACTCTGGGGGCTTTGGTGGGTGAGTACATTTTTAGTAAATGCTGACCCCAGATGAAATTTTTATGTGCTATGAAACCCTTATGCAGCTACAAGATATTGCTAGGGACCTGAGAGGAAAGAAGAGAATTGAAGACCAAGGGTCTTCCCCATTCTTAATAACTCCCTCTCCATTGATACCTATTGCCAGCCTCACATTTTTAATTTAAGTGTCCCTTAAGAGTTACAGAATAATCCCTGGAGCTAACTGGACTCCCATGAGCAAAAATTTCTACACACTTCCTTAATTTAAAACAAAAAATGATGGAAGTCTCCATTCTTCCAAAGATCAGAGTAGGGTGTAAGTGGATGAGATAATGAAAGCTTTTGAGGGAATACCCCGCAAAAGCCTCAAGAAGCTGACCTGTTTCTCGGGCTGATGCTGAAAAACATAGACTGCAATCTGCTCTTCTGTTACCAATGCACCATCACTAACATCACCTCCTGGGCACTCTTTACTTCTACTGACTTACAAAAAGCTTTCTACACTTCAGCATAACTGGTAGAGAGAGTATCCATAAAGGAGTTTCTGCAACTCAGTTATAACCCTGTTTATACCTCAAGCAGCATCACTACTTACTCTCCAGTTTTTCTCTCTCTTCCCCTCCCTCACTTTGAACTCCAACACCTTTTTATTTTTTAATAAACTGAACAATAAGAATTTACAATGAAAATACCCACCAGATCAAGTGGGTACCAGAAATGTAAGTAAACCTAATGAAAGCAGATATTAAGTCACAATCCGTATTTCTTAAATACAGCAGTTAATAACAAAGGTAGAATTGGCCAGACTTTAATCAACTTTTTATCAGCACTGAAAGAGTGCATAACTACCACTTAAAATAGTTGAAAACTATTTTTTACAACCTATCAAAGCAATGGTTCCAGACAATATACAGTATATCTAAGAATAGTAACAGTCATTGATGGAAACTGATAACATTTGGGGACTGAAGGTTAATCCGTTCTGGAAAAAAATAAAAGGAACAATGGAGAGTGAAATAGAAACTCAAGTCTCATTAATGAAAACTATTTTAAGGGCAGAATGATGAGTTTTAACATCAATCATGGGAAAACAGTTCAAAGTTGTTCCTAAAAGATCTAAATTTGAAACCTTGGGAAAAAGGCACTGTTCACAGTGACAGCAAAAAAAAAATACAAGGGATAAGAAAAATGTGGTGTAAAGGTAATCCATTTGTATTTTTTAAGTACTATAAATCTGACAGTTCATTTTTAGGTTTCTGTGATTAAGGGCAGTGAAGACTCGATGTTCAGTCAATTTTATCTTTTTTTCTTTATGCATTTCCAGTGTACTTATCTGCCTGTAAATCACGGTACATGCTCTCAACACTGAAGGCGCATTAACACGGATAATCAAAACTGACTGCAGATTGGAAATCAACCCAAAAGAACTTGTGTAAAATTTTTCAATTTATACTGTTGTTGTCTTTTTTCCTGAAGAAATTCTATTCTGCTCTGTAGATTACAGTGGAAAGCCCAGGAGAAAACCAAAACAGGATCATTGCTACCTACCAGCAAAGCTACGAGCAAGCCAAGTGGGCCCTGATGCAGCTCTCTAAAGACGCGACCACCACTTGGCTGGGAGGAAGCTGAGCAGGTGCCTACATTACACCAGTGCACACTTTGTCAGTTTGCATTTGAGCAAGGGCTTAAGTGCTTTGCCAGCTCAAGGACTTAATTAAATTTGAAATAAGCTAATTCAAGGAATAAAAGTCTGCCAAAGGTAATAAAATTGTTTACCGATTTGTCAAGTCAGTCCTGTATATAAAAGCATATTTATATGCAGCGTAGGTCTGGTCCTATTCAATCAGTGAATGCACTTTTAAATATTTACTGATTGCAGGAATAGGGCCAAGTCTGGAGTATTTTTAAGGGTTAGGGGAGAAGTGCTAAATCCCAAAGTATCTAATTTAACTATGCAAAATAAGGAATATTATTGCCTTCATTTTACTTATGAAATTCAGAGGCACAGGGAAATAAAGTGCCAGATCCAGTGTGTCAGAGAAGCCACTTGCAGGAGCTCCTGTGCTTGCCTGGTTCCCAGGCAAGTGTCTTTTGCACCAGACACTGTTCCTCTCCTGGGGCGCAGGGCAGTTGGGCAAACGGCTGAGAGCCAGTGCCACAGCTCCACCACCTGCACAGCGGTTTGACTCCCACCCTGAGAGCCCAAAGAAACGTCTAAACATACTAACAGAAAGTTGTTGGCTGTTTTTTTTAAATAAGAATTTTTCTCATCCAGCCCTTGGCATACGGTTTCATTCAATTCACTTCTCTTTGAACCTGATGCTCTTGAGTGCTCCTGTCACCTGTCCCTATTGAATGAAGGAGCAGTAACTGTAAAACGGGGCCTCACTGGAACTTGCAAAGAGTTGGAGCAGTGTATCTTAATATGCTTTCTGAGCAGGTGAATTTGCATTGTATATGTAAATCTCCCTTTGTCTTGTGCCTCTGTACTGTGTTTCAAAACTCCACCTCTGTGTCCCCACAAGATCACCTTTAAAGTTTGATTTTTAAATGACAAATACTCAACCAGTGCAGACTGGCATTTTTCAGTAACATTAAACTGCATTATATAAAAGCCCAGATTGCTTCAAATTATTTCTTCAGATTGTATACTTTGGGTTTTTTTTCTTGTGCTATATTTAACATCGATAATTGTTATATTTAAAAATATTCAAATGAGATATAAAATCTAACTGCATAAGTGTGCTTAGCTCAAGGATATGTCTGCTGCGCTGTGCATAGCAAATAGGCAGTGCTTCTTGCCTTGTTTTGGCACAGGTAAGTGTTTAATCAACTCGTAAAATTGAAAAAAATTACCACTGCAAGTCAGAAATAAGATACGAGGCTGGCTCACACCGGGGTGTACCTACACCTTGTACTGTGTAAACAAATTAGTTTTCAGGTTCAGTCTGTGGACTTTCTTCTGTGTTCATAAGAATTAGCATGATCCTTCGAATGTGTCTAGTTTGTTTACTCTTTCTTAATACGGTGGCATTAAGAGATACCCCGAAAAGCTCCGGGGACGGCCCCAGGGCAGATGTTGGCCTCCGGCAGTGATGATGCCGAGGGCAGGGCAGCGCCAGCTCTGCCTGCCTCAGAGGGGAAACCCCCACCACGGTGCGAATTTCGGAGGGGCCGCGGGGTGACAGAACGGCCGCACCGTGGTCGGGCCGGCCGCGGGGAGAAGCGCAGGGCGGCTCCGCGGCGCGCAGCGGCAGCGCGGGGGCGCGCAGGGCCGGGCGGGAGGCGCGCAGCCGGGGCGCAGGGACAGCACCGGCTCCGCAACACCCCCGGGAGCCCCGGGAGAGCGGGCAGGTAACAGAAACCGAGGCCCAGAGGTATATTCAAAGCCGCCTCGGTTTGCTCTGCCCGATGCAAAACAGCGACGAAAAATCCACCCTTGGTTACCTGAAAGGTCGGGGCGCGCAGCTGCTCTCTGCAAGCTGTTATTTTAAAATTCAAAAACCCTTTTAAAAGGGCGAGAGGCAGAGGAGCATCCCCGGAGAAACACGCACATCCCTGCTGCTCACCCTCCAGGGCCGAGGCAGCCGGCAGCCCTGCCCGCAGCCCTGCCCGCCACAGCCCCCTCTCCTCGGACCAGCAACGGGGCTTAAACAGCGGCTGCAGCGAGGAAAGGGGGTGATTCTGTTATTTACGTGTCCAAAGAATATTTTTTAAAGTTCAGCATTTAAAATTGTGCAAGATGGAAATTCCAGCTTCTTTTTTTCCTCTCATTTGTGGTTCATCAGGTTGAATGCAATTTAACTGTTCGGAGTGGGCCAGAAGATACGGGGGCTCTAAGAGAGAATTTTATCTGGTGAAGTCATAAAATTTACACGTGTGGTTTGTTAAAAAGGACACCAATATTTTAAAAACAAATGTTTCCTATGAATTTGGGAAAACTATATTGTTAAAGGTTATACATAGACACAAACTTCAGCACCCCTTAGATCACATGAAAATGAATATTTGAAGTGTTTGGTTTTTCTGTCTTTACAGTAAATAAATAAATAAATAAATAAATCAGAATCTTCAAATAATGATTCGGTGATGTCCCTAAAACTAAAATTCTGACCTGGAATATATCAAAGTCAGAAGTTTAACTCCATCTTTAGCTAAGGACCATGACACAGTATCTGTTTCTGAGCACGGTGTTTTAAATAAATATTTATTGTTATTTTTTCTGACTTTTTATTGCTTGCTGCAGAATTAGCTGTTATTAGGTAGCGTTGCAAAACCTCAAGCAGACAGAAAGAGAGAAGAAGGATTAGTGAATATACCTTTAAGCGGTCTTCCACGGTTATGAGTTTAAAAATGTCTCGCCCGTGGAAGTTTTCTATACAGAGAGACGGTGATAAGGCTGTTGGACAACACGGTTGCTGCTTTACAGGGGCACTCGGCGGCCGAAAGCGGTTTTGCCCAGCAGTGTACCTGCCTGCGAGGCGGCCCTGGGCTGTGTCCCTCACTCGAAGTGATGCAAAATGCGTCCCGAAAGTACCGACGCCACTTGCGTGAGCAACTTTGCCCACTCTGTTGAATTCTCCTCGGGTGGTTTATTATTTGTGGGCGCGACCTTCCCGCGGCAAAGCCGCCTGTGTGTGCTTGGCCCACCGCTCCCGGCCGTGGCTCCTGCACGGGGAGCAACAGGCTGCGGCCGCGGTCCTTGCGAGGACACAGCGTGGGGACCCGCCGGTGGCCGCCGCGCCGCCCCCAGGAGAGGGTGATGCGCTCGGTGCGAGCCGACTTCCAGCGGCTTCCGAGGTTCTGGGTCGGGCCCCGGGCCGGCTAGGGAGAGGGGACTCGGAATTTCCCCCGGCTCGGGGCTGCGCCCGCGCCCGGGGCAGGGGAAGACGGTCCCTCAGGGCCGGGGAGCCCCGAGGAGCCCCTCGTTCGCCGGGGCTGACCCGGGGCGCGGCACTGGGCCGCGCGTTTCCCCGTCCAGGGCGCCCGCCCCCCGCCCCTCCCGCTCCCCTGCGGGGCCGCTCCGCCGTGCGGGACCCCCTCCGGGGCCGCCCCCCCGCGCCTGCCGCCGGGGGACGCGCAGCGCCGGGCACGGCAGGCGCCTGCACCTACCGTGGTACTCCTGGCCGGGCACGTAGGCGGCGGGGCTGCCCGCGATGTGGAGGGCGATGAGCACCTCGCCCTGCTCGCCGTCGCCCTCCAGCTCGCCGTGGTGGGTGCAGAGGAAGAAGAAGGGCGAGAAGCGGGCGCGGGGGGCGGCCGCCCGGCCCGCCGCCAGCAGGGCACCCAGGGCGGCCAGCAGGCAGGGCCAGCCCCCGGGGACGCCCCGCCGCCGCTCCATGCTGCTGCCGCCGGCGCCGCTGGGGCATCCAGGGCACGGCGGGGCCGCCGCGCCGCTCCGCTCCGCTCCGCGCGGGACGGGGCGGGACGGGACGGGGCGGGCGCTGCCCCCCGCCGCGGCCCGCGGGAGTTCGTGGGGAGGCGGGCGCGGGGCGCGGAGTGCGGCGCGGGCAGGGGCGGCCCCTCCGCGCCCGCCGAAGGCTGCGCCGTCCCCGCCTGCCGCTGCCGGGGTGCGGGGCACGGAGCTGGAAGTGCGAGGGCTGGGAATAATTTATTTCCCCCGGTGTCGGGGTGGGAGGGAGGGGAAAGTCCCTCCCCTCCTCCTCCTCCTCCGCCTCCTCTGCCGCCGCCGCCCGCTCCTCCCGCTCCTCGCTCTGCGCGCCGGTGTGCGGTGCTGCCGCTGCGGGGACGTGGGCTGCGAGCTGGGTTCTGCTGCCCGCCCTTTGTCTGCCTCCGGGTCCCTGCCCCTGCCTTGCCTCTGCCAGCCCCTGCCCCTGCGTCCCCGCTTCTGCCCCTGTCTCTGCCCCTGGGTCCCAGCACCTGCCACGGCCCCGGCCCCTGCCCCTGCCCCTGGTCCCCGCCCCAACACCTGAGTCTTTGCCCTGCTCCCGTGTCCCTGTCCCTCTTTCCCAACCCTTGTCTCTTTGCTTCCATCCCTGTCCCTCAGCCCCAGTCCCTGTCCCTCAGTCCCAGTCCCTGTCCTTTTGGCCCATCCCTCTGTCCTTCTGCTGCAGCCCCTGTCCTTTTGCCCTGTCCATCTGTCCCCATCCCTCTGCCCCAGTTCCTGTCCTTCCGCTTCTACCCTTCTGCCCCAGCCCCTGCCCCTGTGTCTGCCCCTGCCCTGCCTCTGCTGTACCTGCATGCGCTGCTGAGAAAAAGTGAGATTTTTAACTTAAAGCTTATCCACTACCATCTCCAAAATGATACACATGCACACACACCCCCGGCAGCGGGCCCTGCAGCTCAAGGAGGCCACTGTGTGAGTACCGGGGAGGGCAGGTCCCTAGGAGGGGGCTTCAGCCCCCTGGGAGTGTGTGTCCAGGCCCTTCAAACCAGCAAGAGGAGCAAACCCAGTGGGGACCACAACAGGAATGAGCAGCTGAACACGAAACACTGGGAAGTAGAATAATTCATAAAAACATACATTTTTTACAAAGCAGGGCTGGCAGAGGGACCACAGCATCAGGAGATGGGAACAAATCTACCAGGGTTTAAAGCTTCCACCACGCTGCTGCTGGATCCCGACCAGTGCCCAGAGACAGCCCGGGTGAGCGGTAGTGACATGATGTAATTGGAAAGGAGAGCCTACCTGCCAGCATTTTTGAAGTGCAAAACTGGCATGGTCCAGAGGCTCCCTCCTGGATTGGTTTCAGTGCCAGAGGGGAAGGTTCCCTCCACGGAGGTGCGAGCCACATGGACAGCACCACGCAGCTGCCCCACGTCTGTGCAGGCTGCTTCACTGGCCCACCTCCCACCCAGCTGACAGAGAGCCCGCGTGCGGTGGCCCGGGGGACATCCTCGCCATCTGCCCGACCTGCCTTTTCCGCTGGCTCTGCACCGAGCCTGAGTTCGTCGCCACCAGCAAAACTTTGCTGCAGTTTCCCATCTTACTGGGTTGCACCTTGCTAGGGATGGGTCAAGGCCATGACCCTCAGCTTGGATGGAGAAACACACTGTGACATGATCCTGCTGTAAAGACGAAAGGGACTGGCAGTGTGTGGCATAGAGGATGGGGCAACTCCCACCGCCACTCCGGCTGGCGGGCATCCCTGGCCACTGCCGTGGAAACGGAGCTCTGCAGCGACTGCCGAGGAGTCAGCTTGGCTCTGAGGCTTCCTTTTTAGCTGGCTTATTTATTTTTCAGCTTTGGGTACTTGTTTGTTTTGGTTTTTTTTTTTAACATCTGTGCCTCCTCCATAAATTTCAATGCTTGTAAAAGTGACGGACTAATAATATAATTTCCTCATGCCAAAATCTCATGCAGGCAAAAGCTGTGCGGGCTTGCTGGTAAAACCGCTGCCAACGGGACGTGTTCTCCCTCGTGCACTCCTGCTTCCCTCCATGGGGAGCTCGCCAGCCAGGCCAGGCCATGCCAGAAGGGCTTTGGCTGAACAAATGCACCTCGACTCATGCCCCCTCTGCCCACATCCATGCAAAGACAGCCAGTTGGTTTGAGGGGGCTGCCAGGCATAGCCAACTCTCTTATTTTGTAAAAAAGAAGGTGGCAGGGGAAGGGGGCGATGGGCAATGCAGGGGGAGGGGATGCTGGCTGCCTCTGCTGGGGTGCCGCCGTACCAGTTGCCAGCAATGCCTTTTCATTTTTTTCCTCCAAGAGATAATTCCCTAAATAAGCTTGGGAGCGTGGGGGTAGCTAATCTGCCAGCAGACTTGGGGGCTCAGGCTAGTGCTCCCTGAAGTCACTGGGATTTGGATAGGGTGATGAATTTAGCAATGAATTTAGGCTGATGAATTTTAGGAAATTTTCTTTATTTCCAGCTGCTTAGTATCCAGAGCAGCCAGGACTGTTAGTGCAGCCAGCCCACCCCTTTCCTCTACAAGCTGTGTATCAATGAGGGGACATTCAGTAGAGGAAGGTGAAAAAGGTAACACCTCTACTCGGAAGCCTTGTGCCTCTCCTTAGTCACCTCCTTCCTCTATTTCTTTATTTTATGCCTCTCTCTCCTTTCTCCATTGTTTTGTACTCTTTCACAAGACCTCTAACATCTTCTTTGTAGCGCAAGACAGGGAAGCCCCACGGTCACAGTCTGCCATCTCATCCAGGCTCTGTTGATGGGGGAATCCAGCAGAGACCCCAGACCACTAATACTCAAGGACACAGGACTCAAAGGGACCATTTGGGACCTCAAACCCTGTTTCCTGTGCCCACCAGCGATAGTGTAATAGGCGTTTAGTCCAGACAGGTTACCTGCCCTCCTGGTCCCTACCCATCTAGGTCAAAAAGTGCTTCTCAAAACTCTCCTGCAAATTTCAGACTCAGTTTTGCATAGAAGAACAATGCTAATGGGGCCCATCAGCAAAACAGGGGGACCAAGGATATTGCAAAGACCACAAAACCACAATTTTGCATGTCCCTGCAATAGCAGGGAGACATTTTCTTAGTACATTCCCAGGGAGCCAAGACTGTTGCCAAGACCCATGCATCAGAGGGAAGGAAGAAAATGAAACTTCCAGACCCTGCCAGTCTTCACCTAAAGGAAAATTTCTTCCTGGTCCCAGCTCCAGTGCAATCTCACTCACATGCTCATGATTTACCCATAATTCACCCCAAACCTCACCTGATCTGAAGGATTTTGTTATGACCAGGAGCACCAGTATGCCCCACTCATCCTCTGTCCCTGCTTCTGAGCAGCCTCCAGCATGGCCAGGCAAGGAGGGACCCTGCTGTTGACCCCACCATGCTCTCCCTGCTGGCTTGCAGGGCGCCACCAGCCATGCACAGGCATGTACTGGTCCCCAGGTAGGTTTTTGCATTGGTTTCATATCCTCTCACTGCTCTGGGTAAATATGGTACCTGTTTTTTTGAAGATGAGAGGGTTTATACAATGTCTTTGGCCAGTATTTCTCATTCATCCTTCTCCCATTAACACCAAGGCTAAGATATTATTATTAATAACAATAAAACAGGTTATTTAAGAAAAGTGATTAAGACCAACCCATCTGTATCAAAATAAAAGCTTGTAAAAATCATAACCTCTATTTTCACACTCGTCTGATCCAAAATTCATGTAAGTTACAACTATTCCCTGTTAAAGGCAGAAAGCACCTAATGCTGCAGGACGGAAGTTAGCATGGGCTTTCACCACTCGTGCAGTATTTTTTTGACACACAAAACAACAGGGAATAAATCGAGATAAGAAATGAGTAAAGACTGTTGTCTGCAATGGAGAATGCAATAGGTGGAATGTAAATAATTACTTAGGAGGTACAGGCCCCTTCTAAGCATGGGCGGTGGGGGGAAATCACAGCACAGATGGACGTGGCTGCAGTCCATATTAATTTATGGAAGTGATTATTCAGGCAGTGAAGCTGCTCACTTCATTCAGGGAGAGAGCTCACACCCCAAAAGCAGAATTGAAAAGCACATTAGCAGACGAGTAGTTGCTTTATTAATGTGGCCACAACAGACCATTTTGCATGGGTCAGGGTAGGCTGGGGAACTATTAAGTAACACAGAGAAATAAAGAGCTTTTTCTGAGCTCCTTGGGTCTGGGTAAAGGTTTTCATGGAAGAATGTAGAAAAACACTCTTGTCACTGTCATCATGTGGAGAGTCCTGATGCATGTCTTATCCCCAGCTTTTAACATCTTTCTATGACAAGTATTAAGGAAACTGCCTAGACTTTCTACATGATCAGCTGCAAATAAGAGAGCTATGGAGCACCAGGTTGCACGTACCATTTTTTCAATGTGGTATAGCATGTAACATCTGAAAACAGGACAGCAAGTTGAAGTACTTTTGACTTTCTTACGCTAATAAAGACTATAAAGTGGGCTTTCCAAAGCAAGACTTTTCCAAGTGTGTTTATTTTCTACTCATCCATGCAAGCACATGTTTCCTCTGTATGTGTTTCCTCTTGACCACCAGACAGACACAGAAAGCTGACCTGCTCTTCTTGCTGCTTGGAAGGTTTTGATAAAGAAAGACATACCAATGGCTAGAGGAGAATGATGTGACAGATGTGCAGAAGAAACAACCTTTGCAGCTGATACAAGGGACAAATTCACCCTTGAAGAAGCATTGCCATGTTACTGGCAGCGGTGGTACCCCTGGGCCCAGCAGGCATGGTAACTCAGCATGTTCTTGTCATCCTGAGACATAAGGCATGAGTTTTACTGTGCAGCAGATGGTCTTCTGGAGACGGGGAATGCAACGTATTCAGTAAATACTCGCACTGAAACCACAAAGCACAACCAGACTGAGCTACCCAGTGCCACTCCCATTCCATCCCATCCTTTCTCATCTCAGACATAGACTAGAAAAAATACAAACTGTGGACCTCTTCCACCCATCTCAACATGTGGGCCCTCAGCACCATTGACATATTTCAACTGCAGGCTGGACAGCCCTTCCTCAGTCATCTCAAGGTGTATGGGGTCTCTTCATAATCCCAGTCAGGGAGATAAATGGGGAAGATGGGTCTGACCACACCAAAGTGAGATGAACCCCATGTCTCCTGGTGCTATTAGTGAAATTGCAGCTTCAGTGTCAATAAAGTTTGGCTTCAGCAAAGTTGAAGCATCTGCCCTGAAAATGCTGGACAGGAAAGTCAGAAGCAATTAGTAGCTAATCGATCTCGTCTCTTCTTCCAAAACAAAGTCTTCTGTTCATGAAGCGTCCTTGTTTTCTTCTATTTATGCAGGGACTTCCCAGAGAGGCCTGGTGCTCCAGAGCTGCCTTGGCCATGCCAAATAACCCTTTGGGATGAATCCCTTTTTTGTGCACAGGACTTGTCACAGTCAGATAATAATGCAGTCTTGCCTTGCCAGTTACATGAACTTTGCTCTTAAGTAGAGCCCAAGACATTTCTAAACAAAGGCCTAAATGTGAAATTATAGGCAACTTCCATGCCTATGTTATTACGAGATTTTAATTTTTCTAGGGTAGGAACAATAGCAGCTGTTTGGTCCATTTTCCAGTGGGTTGGTACAATATGCATCTTCTGTAAACTGACATGTCATGATTTCATCTGAAAATACAGTATTTAACCATACACATTTTCTCTCGTATTGCGTTTCATTCAAACGGGTTTAAACTTGTATTTCTTTATTGCTTATTAACTTTAATGAGGTATGAATATAAAACAGAATATTAAAAGGTTTTTCTTTTTCAGAAAGATATTTCTTTACAAACACTGTTGATGCTATCAAATAGGTGAGCCTAAACCCTTAGATTTCTATTGATCTTGTAGCTACTAAAAAGTATATAAGATTTAAAAAAACCACAGAACAAGTAGTAACAACTTTCTATTGTCTGACTTAATAACAGAATTTAAAGGTGAATACTTTCAAAGGGTAGAAAGTTTTTATGCTTCAATACCTTACATATTTTATTTTTATGAAACTGCTTTAAAGATTTAAATCTCCTACAGCAAATAAACTATGCTCGGCGTAGAAAAGAAGGTAGTGGGAGGAACTTGGAGATTAAAATTATTCTGAATACCTATTATGCATAAAAATAAAAATTGCTTTAGACAAATACACAGTCATTATGGTTCTTGCTTTTATATCTTCCTAATTTGGATGATCTTTCCTTTAATGTATGATTTTGAATGCAACACAGGCATAAGAATCTATTTTTTTCTGTTTCTGATCCACTGTACTGCTGTGCCCTATTAGCACCGTGTGAGGAGTGTACCTAAGTATATTTAAGGAAATTCCATTTGACTCTGGTTATTTACAATTCTAATGTTCAATCTTGTTCTGCAAATCTGATTTTCAATGTACTTTAAATAAAAATGTCTTATATAAAGATGCATCTCCCATAACAAGTATTCACGTCCATGACTATTGTTTCCTACTATCCATTTGCTGCTCTGGATTTCCATGAAGAAATGTCGGGCATTTATCCATGTTATATCTGCATACTCAAGTTTCCAAGGCTTTCATTAACTTGCAAATATTTATCGTGGGTAGCCTTTATCTGAAGAATTTTTTAAATGTCAGTGGCCACAAAAGAAATGCTTGGTCCATTTTACAACCTAATTTATCTCTCCACTATTCTAGCCTGACTAACTCCAAGGACCCAAGATATACAGGGCTAACAGGCCACGACAGTTTTAACAGTTTACTTTGTGAAGGAAGGCGGGATGTAAATCCTGAGGAAGCCTATGAAAGATATTCCTTCTGTTTTATTTAATGATCATTAAACTTTCAGAGACCTGGTAAAGATACTCTTCTTTTTTATTTAACAATCGCTACACTTGCAGAGGCCTGGAAATACCTTTTACTGCAGGTTTTGAGGGCTTTCTCTTATCATCTCTGCATTTAAAATGTATCTAAAATATACAGTTCCTGTGAGTAAATGTCAGTGTACCTGTGCATGGAGATCCAAGATTCAACACTTTTATCTAAGGCACACAACAGCAGCCTGCAGGGCCACAAGCATTTTCCAAGGATATATTTTGTTTGCCTAGTGTCTACTGCAAAAACTTTCTAGCTGAGAGTGCAAATACTATCTGAGCAAAACCTGAATGGTAGTTGCATCAAAGCTATTTAAAATACCCACAAATTTATGCAAACCCTGAGGATAAGCCGGGAGCCCCACTGAAGGCCTGGGGCGTGCGGGAAGAGGGCATCCCCAGGCAATGACCAGGCTGCAGCATCCGTCCCGCTGCCCCCACGCTCCCTGACCCGCAGCCCAGTGTGGGACATACGCAGAGGTGTCAAAGCTTGTAACTTATGTGAGACCCGGTCACCAGGGCCACAGAATGCTCAGATTCGTTTTTCAGCCCATCGACATAGGGGTTAATGTGTGGCCGCCCTCAGTGTTTGAGTCACTGCATTTATGCACTAAACTCAATTTCTTTTTTTTTTTTCCTCCTTTTTTTTCTTTCTTCCCCCCCCTCCCCTTTTTTTGTGTGTGTGTGTGTGTGTGGTTAAAGAGCATCTTTAGAAATGGGAGTGGGAGCCTGGCTCTTGTTTTTGACACGAGCAGGCTCCTCACAGCAGCCTGACAGCAGAGACTGGCTGGGCACCAAGAGAAAGGGATGCAGTGGATGAAGGTAATGGTGTTTTTCACATCCCTGCGGGACAGTTAGGGAGTGCAAAGGGACCACACGTGTGTGTCCCTGCGGGACCGGGAGGTCTGCAAGTAGCTTGACACATGCAAGGAACAGCTGGGCATCACCAGCAACAAGCCTGACACACGGAGGAGCACACCGGGCAAAAAGCTGCCTCTGTCACAGCTTCAGGGATCCAAAAACCCAGACACACATGGACCCAAGCCTAGGTGTTGAAGGTAACGACACATGGGTGTAATGATACAGGTGATGTGAAAAGGCTGACACCATGATGAAAAAATAGGAACAGAAACCAAACTGATGGCAACTTCTTTCTTCTTTCCAGCACTCTTCATTTATTGAAAATATCTTGTCAGAGCCTTGCATCCCAAGAGCTGGCCAGACATACTACTTTTATTTAATTTCATTTGCTTCTAAATTGTAAAATTAGTTGTTTTTCAGAGCAAGCCCTATCCAAGTAATACATCAAAATCATAAAACATGGGGCCAGCGCACAGTGACTATGTGAATGCAGTAAGGAAGTTAGGAATGGTACCTCCACTTCAGTTTTGATTCACAAAATTACTTTTCCAACCAAAATTACACTGCTTGGAAAATCAGATTCATGGGTTAATCAAAAAAAAAATCTTAATTCATATTAGCAGCAAAGCAAAGCATTAGGATAAGCCAGGATATTATAGAATAAGCAGATATTTTTCATTATTCCAAATCCTCCACCAGAAGTCTAAAATTCATCACTTGTGAGTCAAATATTCCTCCCAGCTCCCTTTAAGAAGGTCACTGAGAAATTGCTCAGAGTGGTTGTCAATGAGAATCTCTTGTATAATATAAAGTATAAATGAGACCACAGCATTTTTATCCTCAAGAGGAATCATGGCTATACTGCTAAGGAGCGATCTGGTTATTGCAAGAAAACTGTCAGGCTGCCATCTCTGCCCCTGGCTTCTCTTGGGGAGATGTGTCCCTCTATGTCTCAGTGTCATCAATTTTAACATGAGACCGTATCAACTGGCCCAGGATTGGCAGCAGGCTCGGGGTGTGACTATGCTTGGTTAGATACTGATTGCAGTGCTATCAAGCTCCCTTTACACTAAAAATATTAAGTGGTCTTAGTAAAGCAAGGACTCTGCTTCATCAGCTTTTAGGTGGAAAGGTGCTCCTGACATCGTCCCAGTGCCTGGTAAGGCAGATCATAGGTCTCCACCAGGGACACTTTGCCCCAGATCAGGGCTTTCTGGCCAGGATTCAATCTCATTTTACAAGGTCTTAAAGATCTCCAGTGCCAGAAACTCTATTGCTCTCTCTCCAGGATGATGTAAGGACGCTTTTTTAACTATTTGACCTGTATCAAATATTTCCATTTTTAATACAATTGTCTTTCCCTTCCCCATGTTGGACTTTGCTCCACCAGAGCTAGATATCAGACCTGAGTCACGGCAGAGGTATCTTCCTATGAAGGCACATCAGCTATGAAGAAGTCTCCTTAACCAGCTCTTCTATAAACTCAGCAGATCAACCACTATAAGTCCCAGTGACCTCCCTGCTCAGTCCTCCATGCAGTGCTAATCCTTCAAGAAGCACTCCCCAGAGAGCAGCATCCCCGATAGATGCGGGTCCTCCTGTTTCTTGTATGACATGATGCACAATGGTGTGAAAAGACACCACACTCGTAAAACTGAACAGGTTCTTGGAGAGCTGCCACAGAGGGGAGGGGGTGAACCTGTGAAACTGATGTCTTAAAATGTGCTGCTGGGTCATCATGTGTTGACTCATAACAGGTTTAAAGATTTCTGATGGGTGTTTATAGAGTTAGAAAAAATCCTAGGGTGTACCTGTAAATGCCTGTTCATCTTTGTATTTCTTCTGTTTCTCAAAGTTCATCTGAAGCCCCCTAGGATGCCCCAGCCCCACACAGGGCACCTTGGTAACTCCAGTGCAGCCTCATTGCTCAGCTTCATGTACCCACACAAGAACTTCTGCCAGTCAGTGTGCCCGTCCTGGACTGCTTTTTCCATGGTAGCTCCTTCTACAATAAAAATACATGACCCACCTGGGTGCCTGTGCATCCCTGCAGCACCTGGTCCATTGGCAAGGGATTATCTGGCAAAGTGATGCCTATGAACATCTATACCCACTGCTTTCACCAAAAGACATGGTAGAAGACACAGTTGGCTTGTGGATCCCAGCATATGCCCACCATGGCCAGTGGTGAGGGGCAGCCCCTCTGCTCCTCTCACTTGCTGAGCCATGGTGCTGCTGGGTGCCTGCTGCTCTGGGAGATCTCTCATCGCCCTTGGGGGTCTGCAGGACCATGGTAGGAGGACCCCAGTTGTCCCTCTGGGTAAGCTGAACAGAGGAGTTACTCTCGACTTCAGTTTGCTCATTAAACATCAGTGCTTCAAGCCCCATCCTTCCTGTCCCTTAGGAGGAGGGAGCCTGAGCCACCAGAGGAAAGCCCCTGTCCTGCCCCCAGCCCGTGTGATAATACCATCATAGTGGCTGCTGTACCACAATCTTCTCCCTGGGACACTTCAGCTATTTGGAAGAAATTCTCAAGGGTTTGGACATTTTGCCTCCAAAATCCTTTCCGGAAGGGTGCGTGCCACAGCAGCACGTGCCACTGGCTCCTGTCCTTAAGGAGGAGAGAGGTGGTGTCTCCAAAGTGACCTGGGGAGACTGGAGTTTGCAGCTTAGTAACTTAAATATCCTCCAGCTCCTGCTCTCAGGTGAGACGGGGGTCACGGAATTGTCTCTGCTGCTTCGCGGTCACAACACAGCTTTATCTGCCATTGCAGGGAGCTCAGGGCACTGCTCCTGGCAACACTATCTGGCTAATTTCTTGGCCTTCCCCTTGCTCCTCCTTACAATAAGATAAGAGGAAAGGAGTTATCTTCATCAGCTGTACACACAGACTTAATTCCTCACCACAGAGCTGGAAATCCTAGGTTTCCAGGCACAGGTGCTGCTCCCACACCACTACAGGTGTAGCTGTGAGGGCTGCCGCAGGGCTCCGCTCCAGGACCAGCTCTGCCCATCCACCTCACCCTCCTCCTCGCCAAGCGGCCAGCCCTGACATTTTGCACCCAGCGGCTGGGTGAGAGAGCAACGGCCATCCAACCTGGTGACTCCCAACGGGCTTTTTATTGAAGAAGGTACTGCAGAGGTACCACCACTACCACAATCAAGTGTGAGATCACCGCAGCTCTGGTTTGCAGGAGGAGGTGGGAATGCAGCTCTGCCTGTAGCTGCCTCTGCCTTTGCCCTGCTACGGCTGCACATCTGCTGCTCTCCTGCAGCTGAACACCCATGTCCCAGCTCCAGCGACCCAGGGAGCAGGCAGGGGAATATTTGCTCAGTGGGGCCAGAGTGACTGCATCCGCTAGCCAGCAGCCTGGCTCAAAATCAAAGGATGTTTGTCGAATCTTCCAGGAGCCCTGAATGGAAGAAGATATAGAAATGCAAAGTATGGTATTCTTCTCTCTTTTTTTTTTTCTCTTTGGCAAATGGCCTAGAAAAGTAACAAAAAGAGACAGAAATGCCAAAAAGTAAACCACCTACTGTTGTCTCCTGGAGATAAACCAGAACATTGTACAAGCAGCAGAATGCTGCTGTCATTTCTCCTGAAATCAAAGAGATCGTCACCCAGTCCTGGAAAGGGGGCTGGAGGAGAGAGAAAGAGAAATGAGCAGTTCAGACAAACCTCTGAAAGCGAAATCAAGGTAGTGCCTTTAAATACGTTTGGCATGGAGCAAAATAACACGTGATGTCACGTATTTAGAAAAATCATTGCTGCGGGAAGTTAATGCAGCTTCAGAGACACTTGTGACATTCAGCGGGTTACAATAGTTTGTTGTGGATTATTATGACTCCCACTCCTGAGGAAAGATCTTCTGGGCATGAGTCATGGGGACCTTGTCTGTCTGTGTAATTCTGTTCCATGGCACCCTATTGTCTATTATATTTTCTCCCCCACACACCAAAAATGCAGACTTTCAAGTATACGATTCCTGACATTCAATCCATGCAGCAAGGACTGAACAACAGTTTGCTCCTGCACTTTTTGCCATTTTAATTCTTTTGAGCATAATAGAAGCTTTTAAGCAAGATACCTCTGTTTGATTTAGTATTAGTTTGTGTTTACTAAGCCAAGCCCCACCACTAATGAAATTAACATCAGGCTCAGAAAGATTTGACCTTTCATGTGGGTAATAGCAAGGTTATAATATTTGGTCTCTCCCTCTTTCAGAGATTATTGGCCAACAAAACATAATATTGGGGCAAGAAGCACAAAAAGTGCCTGCAGGCTTTGGCATAGCAGCTTAAGCAAATCCTGCAGGAGTAGCCCAAGTGTCTCCTGCCCTGCCCTGTCCCCATGCTGCTGCTAATGTCCCTCTGAGCTCCAAAACAGAGCTGATTCAGCACCTACATCTTTGTTGCTCCACCTTTATGCCTCAGTTTGAGCTGACTGGGGCAGATATTTCCTGTTGTTGACACCACTAGAGCAGCAGTAACCTCTGGCAGGCAGGTGGGAGACAGCTCCATCTTCAACTGCTGTTGTTGTTTGCTTCACTGCCCATGAGCCAAAGCCCTGAGGAGCTGAAGCTCCATTTGCAGCCAGAGCAAGCTGTGGAAAGTCAGCAATTCACCTTTCTCATATTCTTTGGGGATAAAACAACGAAAGCAACAACAGATTTAATACAGCAATGTGCTAAGGGAGGTGGATTTTGGAAATCACATATCCAATAACTCACTGGCCAGTACCAGGAACTATTGATGGCATCTTTACTCATCAGTGTCAGCTGAAATTTCTTTAACGGCTACTTCCCAGCCACAATCACCACTTTATTTCTTCATGTTTTTATGCACTTCACCCACTGAGAGAATGTTACCCTGCTGCCTTCATACTGCTGGGTAGAAGGGGTGCTCCCAGGTGGCAGAGGAATGCCGTATCTCATTCCTGCCCTCTGTTACAGTGACACACATAACGAAACCATTGATGAATTGTATTCTTCCTGCAGGCTACTGGGTCTGTGAAGGATCAAAGTAAAAGTACGTTTTCATAACTCCAGGTGCTTAAGGGAAGTAATAAATAATGGCAATGCTGTGGCTGTGTATAGACTGTACCCAGGGACAAAGCATTTCGCAAACACAGGTAAGAAATGTTATTTATATTTTATACAAAGGGAAACTTACAACCCAGCCAATATGTAATATTTTTCTTTCTATGTGCTCAATGTATTGGAACAAAAGCTATTTTAACAATATTATGTTTGGCACAGCTCTGCACCATGCATTCCTCTGTGCGGCTCCAAAGCTGTTTGCTGCCATGGGCAGCAAGGGCATGTGAGTGACAACTGCTGTGAGCAAGATTTCTGGGCTCAGGACTATGACTGGAGACACATCATGCTCTTGTATGCTGCTGTGACCATGTCCTAGTAAAATTATTTACTGGGTGAGTAAGGCACCTGGCTCTTGTAAGCCCCTGCTTAGGCTGAAACACTGAAACAAGGACCAGGCTTGTTGGACCATGACTTGTGGCAGAACACTGGCTTTGCCTTCCCACTTTGCATTGGCCTAAATATCTGCTTGTGAAGCAAGGTGATGAGGAGCATCAGCTCGCAAAAATGTGTGTGCAGCCTTTGAGGCTTGGGCAGGTTGGCTCAGGGCATGCTCAAAAGACACCACATGTAGGGTGATGCGGTGACCCACTGACCAGTGGGGGAAGCTGAAGGCTACAGAGAAACTGGAGGGGATGACTTTGTTCTTTGTTTGAAATAGTGTTTTTCCCACTCTGATTAAACTGCGCTGCAGCTCATTAACTATTCAGGTGTTGTCCGCATCTTTAGAGAAGGAAACACAGATGACAGACTATTTAACAAGTTCATTTTGAGCACAAAATGTGTTTAAGGCAGGAAAAAATATTGCTTCATGCAAAACTTGGGTTGGTGTAATTGCAGGTCTGACTGCTTCGAAGATGAAAAGCCTCTTTCTTAATTCAAGGCAAATGTAGCAGAAATAATGTTTAGAAAAGAGGTGCAGGTAGGTACACAACAGGGAGTGCAATTTTAATATCCTGAGTACAAGATTTTTTAAGTCTTTGTCTGACCCCCCATTAACACACTTGGTTACATTTCATCTGCCACATTCATCTCTGTCGGTTTCTTTTTCCCCTCTGTAATTTGTTTGCCCGCGTTTGCTCATGTTTACATTTAAGGCTAATGCTCTTGGCCTGGTTCATGCCTCCTTGGAGGCTCAACACTGATCCTGCAAATGACACGGGACAAGGTTCAGCTTAATTCTCCATGGACAAAATTGCTCATGGTTCCTTCAGAGTCTGTCAGGGCAGGAGCATCTTCAGCACCAGGAAGACACACCATGTGGCCCAGCCTCTAGACACCTGCCCTTAAAAATATGCAATGAGACCAGGGGTTCATTAATCAAGAAGGCAGCAGGTAATTGCCAACAAGATCTAAAGTTCAGGGCAGATCCACACCCAACACTCCAGCCGTGCTTCGCTGTGGGGTCAGAAAGGTCCAGGGTCTATCCTGGCCACATCCCAGTCCTTCTCCACGGCGAAGCATCACTGTGGACCACCACCAGGCTGGGCCAAGTTTCTGCAGGAGCCAGAAGCACCCTGTGAGCTGCTTTCACCTCCTCTGGCTCTTGGACCTGACCTGCCATTTGAATATGGGCCCCAGCACTGTGGTGACTGGTAAGCCCTTTCCTCCATGCTCTGCAGGCTGGGGGGCAGGGGTATTTGTTCCAATGCAGAAATCTTTGCTCAGAAAACAATGGATCCAAAAGGTCTTATGACGGGTTAATAACTGGAAGGGATGTGGGCTGAGGCTCCCGGATGCCCTATAGACGCCCTGAAAGCCTTTGGTTTGTGCTTTCGCATCAAGGCTTTCAAGCCTGGGACTCCATGGAAGCCAGGCACCCACCTCGCCCCTGTACCATGGAGTAGGTGGGAGAACTCCGGCTCTGCTGATCTTTTTTGAATATTGACCTACATCTATGCAGGACAGCTGCCAGGACAGGTGGGCCTTGGGAGGGGAGCAGGGAGGAAAGGCACAGCTCAGCCAGAAATTCAGATAACCTCGACCACCCATCACCCTCTTGTCTTCCCTCGGTGGCCCCAAAACACCGCCATTAAGTGTGGTCAGACCAAGAGCTGCTGCCCAGGCTGCGTCTTGGCATCTTGCTTGGCTCCTCCACCCTCTACACCCATCTACCTCCTCAGGCTGTGATCGCTCTTCCGCCAAGCTCTGCAAAGGGGCCCTGAACACCCCACAATCTCCTGCAGAAACTTCTTGAAAAGTTGAAAAACTGCTGATTAGCTGTAATATCCTTGTTGAAGGCACTGGATTTCATGCTGTTTACTAAGTCTCACGTACCTCCTGATTCAATGTTTTGTAAATTTAGCTCTCTCCAGCTTCAGCTGATGTGTGGATGCAGACGCTCTCGGATGCTATTTATTCCACAAGTGAGAAATGACTTGATAATTTATGGGTTGTAAACCCAAAGTTGTACAGGTTTTTACCTCAGGGAGAGAATAAATACATGTCTCATTTCAACACATTTTAGACAATGTGCTCCTTTTTAATGGCTTCCTTTGATTTTACTCTGAAATATGTAGACACTTCCTCCCGGGATTCTCATATGGGAGCTTCATGCTGTTCTGTCAGGTTGCATATTTTCCCCCTGAATTTCTTAGAGAAGATCTCGCTTATCTGAATTACAAAGATGTTAACATTGTGTTGTCACTGTGAATAAGGAGTTTAGGCAAAGATTTTATTTTGATTAAGAAATGGAAGAGTTGGAGAGTAATTACTGCATTGGCAATGTGAAACTTATGGATGTTTAAAATGAATCAGAACATATTTACTTATTTATAGATGTTGAAATTAGAGTATGCTTTTACCTACAAGAGAAAGAACTTGCACACACAGCTGTGAAGTGTATTTGAGGCTATGTGTATGCTATTTGTACCCTGAGAGGAGAATATAACTGTAATGGATATACATTGGTGTATTGGGTGAGGAATTTTTAGGCAATGGCATTTGACATTATAGTTCAAGGATGGAAAAGATTTATTGATCCGTGAGTTAAATAGTGACCCTGGTTTCACCTCTTGTTAGTGCTCTGTAGGTTGCATTTAAAAACTGAACTGTAATGAATCCTTAGGCTCAAGATAAATGTAAATCTTTCCCTCAGTAGATCACAGACAAGCAAAAGCCAGAAGGAGATGCTTAGCTCCACCACCGGTATTTTCATTGGATTAGGGTCAGTTTCACAGGATTCCTCCACCTTTGCCTTCCTGATATCATTTATTTTGATCTATAACGACCTCCCAGGCCAATATTTGTAAACAGTGACTGAAGTCATGAGTCAACATCATCTTGACATACAGGATGTCAAACTGGACAGGAAGGTTCATTGTGTCACTGGGCTCAGCTTTGCATCGCTAAGGTAATTATTAAACTCAGGGTAAAGAGAACTTTGATCCCATGTGTATTTTTAAATGATTGGCAATGGCCGATTTTACAAAAATGTAATTTTGAAAAGCCATTCTCCATAGGAAATCATTGTGTCAACTTATAAGGTGTCCAATGAAAGGTTTAGCAAAGTAAACTAGCCCATAGAAAAAGTGCTGGTCTGGGGTGCTGTGCAAGAAGCTGTGGGCCTCTTCTGATTCCCAGCCAAGAGGAGCGTGAAACGTTCATCTCCCAAAAGAGAAATCAACTCATTCACATCAGTGCTACTGTGGTGACTGTGGCCAGGGAAAAAGTGGATGTGTAAAAGGGTAAAAATGTGCATTGTAAGAATGCAGCAGGACCTCTCTCCCTTTAAAACTATTGTTCCCATCTCTCCCTTTGGTCATGGGAAGAATGTCTAAGCATCTTCCCTCTGTGGTCTTCTCCAAGGTCAGCTTCATACTGGCCAAACACTGTCCATCTTCCTTTGCCACATCCCTTCCTGCATGAGAAAGGTGAAGTGCCCAATGAAAAAGGTGGGCACCTATGGGATGGGCTCTAGCACTTCTCTTAGGCACTGATCCCCAAAACATCATCCATGACCGGAGTTAGGTGCTGGAGATTTCTGTTTGTACATGTGTGAAGGTAGGGAAATTTTGGAAAAATAAGCAAAGTTATGGAAGAAAGGAAATACAGGGGGAGATGTGAATCTGGGTGAATTCAGGTGAACCTCTGACTGCAAACGGGGGTCAAAAGCACCCAGCATCAGAGGTGCAGATCGGCTGATGGGAAAGGACGCCCCTGCAGCAGTGCACCAGCCCATCTGTCATGGGGAAAGCTCATGCTTGCAGTGTAATAACTTATCACCAAGAAAAAAATAGATGGGATGCTTTGGCAACCATCCTACTTACCAGGGCAAGGCTGTACCTATGAAGGGCTTACCTGTGCCTTGGACTAGACAGTTAAGAGTCCTGTAGCTGGTCAAGAAATTCCATGAGGGTGATGTACAGCCGTATTTCGGCAGTCAGCAGTAGTTCCTTTAGGTTGCTAATAAAGGACCAAAGCGAGTGGGTGCGCATAAATCTAAGGTATGGATGGGCAGAATAGTGAGCAGCAGCATCAACATGTTCCCTCTCAGTTTGCTTTGCTGTACTAGATTAACCAATGCTCGGAGCCCAGGAAGGCAAATGGGCCATCTAAGCACAGCTGCAATCCCAGCACATGAAGGCTAAAGAGGGATAACCCAATTCATTTGTTTACAGTTCTGCTTAATTGAAGAAATTCTTCCTATGATTTCATTATAGAAATAATTTCCAACAATGTGCTGGAATAAAATTATCCTTACCCCACTAATAAAATTTTGTGGAAGTATGTAATTATACAGCTCCTGTATTTGAATTGTAAGATGTACTGCACAGTGGCGTGTCTTATGACTATGTAAATTGAAAGCCCTAAATATTTCATACTAGCTGTAAAATAACACAGTGTAATCAAAAAGTATGCCATAGCTGAAGAGTATGGGCTAGGTGTGAAGATGATGAAAACTCATCTGTTTGCTTGGCACTGTCAGTCAGGTGTTACTTGTCTACCTTTCTTGAGATCTCTCGGGTAATTTATGGCTGATTTTGCTGCTATTCTTTGCTACCCCTTGCCGTAGGTGCAGTCATTAATGTACCCACAAACTGTCCTGCTCTTCTGCACCTGGAGGGTTTCTCAGAGGAGAATACCATGGCCCAGGACCCTCCGGGAGACAGCTCCAAGTCCTGGAAGGGGATCCCCCAAATCAGTGCTGAAGTAAAACTGGTGGCTTGAAATAATAACCAAGTCACTGTGAAGTAAATGTCCTCTTATTTATAGTGATAAAAAAAAATATCTGCAGATGGGCAGATATCTGCAAAGAAATAGCAGGTGAAATCTCAGCATGCTGGCTAGGCTGCTTTCTAATAGCTTCTCTGTATCACCTCTAGCAAATGGATATCTACAGTGGTGTCGTTTATTGTTGATGACTGATAATAGGATTACTGCTCCCACATCCAAGAAGCACGGCATCCCAAATAGCATCGTTTCATGCTGAAGGAAAGACATTATTATCATGTCCTGACTTCACGTACTGCTCAACCAGTTATCTGTGCAGGACTCAGTGTAGAGCTCTGAGACTTTATTATCATGTTATATGAAATTCAGGCTGCAGCAGCCATAAATCAAGAGGACACCTCGTATGGTGGCTGGTTCTCCATGGAACAGCATCTCTAAGCAGAGGCTCTGTTCTCTGAAAGATTAGAGAGTGTTTTTTTAAAAAAAAAAAAATTGCCAATGAATTTAAAGCTCATGAAAAGGACAGGTTTAATAACTTTGGTGTTCTCTGTTTAGCAATGTCATATGTATAGCTACACCATAAGCTTGTCCGTGACCCCTTAAGAAGATACCCCAAGCCTGACTACAGAGTCCCTCCTTTGCAAGACTAAAAGTATATTTAATTTTAAATAGTATTTCTTAAACAGCATTTCCATCTGTAGACACTGGCTAGAAGAATGCAAGCTGTGCCACTGGCCAAATGCAAGGAACATCTCTCTACAGGGAAATAGTAGGGACTGCATATATTTCGAGTGTAGTTTTGGGGGAAACTGAGCTGATCCTAATGGCTTGTGGCTATCAAAGCACAAGCTTTCCCTTTCCCTCCCCATTCATCATCGAGACATGGAAAAAGCTCTCCAGTTTTTTAGCTGAGTTGGTTTTTGGTTCACAATGGGGCTAGAGCAGCTCCAGAACTGGCACAAAGCAAATGGTGGAAGCACACAGGGCAGCTTGGGGGAGAGAGGAATGGACCCACTGGCAAGGGAAGATAACTCACTGAGTCTTGCGGGACTGAGCCCTTTTATGGTGGGGAACGGTGGAGGCTTGGAGGCGCTCAGCTGGGGCTTTGATCTCCAGCCTTGCACAGCCCATATGAGGATCAGGAGTGCCCAGTCTTGGGCACCCAAAAGAGCTGGTATTGCCTCAGGCACTATTTATTAGCACAGCTCTCATCTGAGCCCTTCTCTTGTATTCCCTCACCAGAAGGAGTGAAAATTGCATTTGTTGGACACAAGAGGTTGGCTTATCCTTGATGGAGAAACTATAGCTGGAAGAGAAACACCACCTTCAAAAACCATACAGCTGTGAAAGTACTTCTAAATGTAAAAATTGGGGTAATGACAACTGAATACTAAAGGTGAAAAGCAGAAAGCTTTGCTCATCTCTGCACAGCCAGTCCAAGCTTTCCAGTCTGCCCCAGTTAGAGACTCAGCTGGAGCCATCTCTGCTGGGCTGCTGACTAGGGACACTTAAGCAAGTATCTTGTCTCCTTTTGCTAACAGGAGGCGATATTATTCACAGGCCAACTGAACCAGGGCATGCAAAGGAGATTGGGGTCAAACATTAAGATATATTTATATAAACTTATCCCTAATTGAGCTGTGAGGTCAATTCCATTTCCAGAGATCAAGATGCAGAGGTGGGCTCTGCCATCATTAACCTCAGGTGTATCTAGAGCCCCCTCCAAAACCCATTGGAGTCAGACAAAGTTTTTGAATCTGCCCCTCACAAGCTGTTAATCCTCAGAAGTTTGAAAACTTATAATGAGAAATCAAAGCTAAAATTCCAGCAACAATGAACTAATTCTCCGATGGCTAAATACGCTTAGTAGCCAACCCCAGGAAGTTAGGCTGAAGCAGCAGGCTTTCCTACAGACTTTTCACCTGTGCTGTTGCTTCATTTCTTCAAAAAGCAGTGTGTTAAATTAATTGAAGAGACCAGCTTTTTCACACCCCCAGGCTTTCTATTTTACCTGTGTTCTTAAAAATAGACCTGAGAGGGGAAAAGGCAGGTTATAAGCTTACAGCAGACTTAAAAACTCATGTATGCCTCTCCTTGGGACTCCTAGCAAACAAAGCAAAAGGGAGCTACTGGATGTGCTGGGGAAAATTATGTTAAGGGCCTTGTAAGTTAAAAACCAAGCAGTTTGTGAGAAAAAGCAACCCTCAGACTGACAAAGTTTACAATTTAGGATTCATTCCATACACATAGGGGGAAGGAAAGAAGTTCTACAGCATCTAAAACGTAAGGATGGCACTTCGTCATCCTTTGGAAAAGTACAGAGCACTCTGAATGTGTACATAAAAGTAATCATTTAATAACAAAGTTCTGTTGGTTACAAGTTAAGGCTTTAAAATGCCCACTGACTATAAAGGCTTGTAATATTTCAGTAGGTTATTGCCTCTGAGAGGTGTTGCCACTTCATTATACATTTTCTGATTGTTCAAAAGCCTGCAATGCTAAAGATGTGCTTTCTTCTGCCTGAAATAATGCCTGAGACTTGAGTGAGGGAGTAAATGTATGGCGTATGCTGCTCATGAATAAAAGATGTTTGCAGCTAAGCAATCTAGAGTGTTCCTCTCTTAGGGGATTAATGCTATTCATCAGAAATTTTTAAAGAATAATTTTTAGAGGCTTTTTTTTAAAAAAAAAAAAAAAAAAAAGGGAGGAAAAAGAGGAGGAATCCAATTGCTTGAGTAATGGTAAGGATGATTTAGTGCAGGGGATGGCAAGGGGGGAACCAGTGAGGACATTGAGCCTTCCTGCGGTTGTGGGAGACATCTCAGTGCTGTCTCCTGCCCCAGGCAGAGGCGGGCTCTCTGCAGTGAAACACCACAAGCCCCCTGTGCATCTTGCTGGCAGACAGAGCGCTGTGGACAGGCACAGGGAAACTCGCCCCATGGCAGAAGCTGTGCTGAAAACGTGGCCTCTTTTAAGCAGGAAGCTCACAGCATCGCTCTGACACTTAAGCGGAGGCATCAGCATGGCCAAACATGGCAGCACTTTAACTTTTCCTCTCTCACCTGGGGTGCCCAGCGCTTGCTCAAGCTCCTGCCTACCCTGGACTGCCCGAAGAGGTGACCCTTCAAGCTGAAAGAGGAGAGAGCTCTGACCCACAACTTCAGGGATGGCCCCAAGTCCTGGGAACACGCTCCAGTCACTGCTGGGCTCTCAGGTACAGTCTCAGAGCCTGTCCGAGATGCAAAATGCCTGGGCACTGACCTCCGCAGCAAACAGACAGCTGGGTGTCACGAGAACCGTCTTACAGGATTTATCGGGGAAGGGTTTGTGCAGGATCTGAAGTAGCACAAGTGTGAAACTGCTCTGCTGAAGTGTAACTCTGAGACTGGCACCCACGCCGTGCTTCTGCACATGCATCCAAAGTACCGACAACAGTCAGTCAAGGCACCGAGAGAAGGGGAACGTGCTGCATATGTTGCCACAGGCAGCTCCTGGCAGCACAGCCATTGCATCTGCCTGTCTACAACACCGTCACATGGGAGATGCCGAAACCTCTGGCCACATTGCCCACCTTGGGCACGGAGCTCCTGAAGAAGGCCTGAAGGTTGCTCATGGAGGGCAGCCATGCAGCTCCAGCCCAGAAACACATGCATCGAGATAATCCAGCTTCCTCGCAACAGCAAGGATCTTTTAAGCTTGCAAATGCTTCAAATGACTTGTTGATGCTGCCAGTGCTCCCACGTTCGGCTGAGGGGGAAGCTACAACTAGTGCTCTCCAGGTCCCTTTTCGGTAGCACAGAAGCTTACACTTGTGGTCTGGCCAGGACCATGACTGTGACCAAGCCTGTAAGTGATGGATATCCTTCTGTCCCTCTGCTTGTCCCAAGCCTTGGTGGCACATACAGGTACAACTAGCTGAAGTGCTCCTCCTCCATAGAGAGTCTCTGCATGTAACCCATCAGGAACTGCTCTGTACATGGCAAGACAGGGAAGACCCCTGTGTGCCCATGACAGTTTTATCCTCCAGATATCACCTCTTCATCTTATGGTCCCCATAACACAGTTTTTCTTTTCAGCTCTTGAAAATATTTCTTGTTTTTCTTTTAACTTGGCAGTGAATGATCAAATTTGTTTTGTGAAGAGTCACAAAGAACCACAGCCCTGAAAATGTGAGAAAGAATGAAAAATACTCCCGTTTCTCTAACGCTGTGGCTCTGCGTGCAGGGTTATCAAGCAGCGGATTGCAATTATAATTTAAGCATCTATTCATTTTATTGCAGGAAAAACATCAACATGTGTGCTGTATCTTTTGGCTTCTAAACAGCAGGGTAAATGTACATAAAATTGAGAGGTGATGTTTAATATATGAAAAGAAGAAATTTCTATCCATGCAGCAAAATGAAATGTATGCTAATTATTAGCAGTTTATATGGAATAAAGTTTTACTATACACAATTTTATGTGCTTTCACAGAGAATCTGTAATCTCACTAAGGAACATTCAGTCTACCTATAATGAATGAGGGTTTTTAGAATGAGAAACCTTTTAAGGTTTAAGCCAATAAATATCTAAAATATGGAGATTAAAAATAACATTGGAATACGCATAGTAGCCAAATGAAATCATTACATTTGTGCTTAAGGAATGAAGTATTCAGCAAACTCTTCATTTTCCCTAGAAATACTTTGCTTTAAATTCCATATTTTCTTTTGCCACATTTTTCACTTAAAAGCCTGCATGAGCTTTTGTACTGTTGCCAGGCTTATTTTTTGTTTATATACAGGTTCTTGCCATGGAGATGTGTCCCTGACATGAAGGCATCCAGTATAGGAAATGACATGCAATGCCTTTTCTTCTGGTTTAATTAATGTTCTGACAACTTGGCAATAAGGCTACAGTGAAGAAAAGGTCTCTGCAGGAAACCGCAGGTTTTGAGCAGTAAGAAAGCTGTCAAAATTTTACTATATATCTATAGTAACATATCGAACATCCAAAGATTTCTGGAAGGCATCTGTAGAAAAGAATTCAAAAGAAAAAGGTTAGCATAAAAATGATGTTCCTTAACCTACTAAAAATAAAAGAATGACTTTCTCAGCAGCTGGAGTTGGAACTGGGTAAGCAGCCTACACTGACTTACTCGTTTCATGCAAAAAGAAATTCCAGATTTTAATGAGCAAGGACTATTTGACACAAACAGTAAAAAGGATTAGCCCTATCCCTGTCAAGACTGGTTGCCTTCTGTGATTTAAACAAGCTGAATGAAGAGTAGATCCATTCCACGCAGTAATCCATGTAACCATTCTGGATCCCTGTGATTGAACCTGTAAGCCCAGGTCTTCTGCTCCACAGACTTCTTGTCCTTCTTAGCTGGAAGCATAAGAGCAGAGTCTTGGCACGAGGGCAGGAGAAGGTGTACTCTCTCTCTCTCCTCTGACTGGTTCAATATTTTGGGAAGCATCAAAGATGACATCTCCAAAGGAGACTGCAACAGCTCTAAAGGCAGTCTGCAGTCACAGACCGTGGATCATGAGAAAGTCATGGTGACCCATGCTTTACGAAGAGTATCATTTGATATTCATGATCTTACTGTGCTCTATCACTATCCTGGTTTTCCTAGGAAAGGAAATTGAGAAGGAAACAAGAGACCCAACTCAGTATAACCTGACTTCCTCCAGTATCTCCACATCTTTTTGGCTGTGAACATGCAGAGATAAGCACTGTCTTTTCTGATGGATGAGCTATTCTTTAGCTACTGATGGAAAACAGCTGTCCATACTCACACACTTAATTGCCTTCTGCACCAAAAATTCATGAAGTTGTGCCATCCTAGGAAAATATAAACCAGCCACATATTACGTATCTTTCTGAAATCAGGACTTTTGTCTCCCACAGTATGAAGGCTTCCAAGCATCACAGACTACTCACTACAGAGCAGTTTGAATTCCCAGTTCAATCCTCTGCTTCCCTGCTTTTTATTTTAGTGAAGAGATTAATTTATTTCTGCAAATACATCCCAAATGAATGAGAGGAATGAGCTTCAGTCTCTTCAGGGGTCTGATTTTCAAAGAAGTCACAGGAGTGCAGTAAAAGGCTACCACCAGAAATATTTTTAACTGTACAGAAGAGTACTTAGATACAAAGACAACAGCTAGTTTAAGATACTTGCTATTCAAAGTTATTGCTGGCACTAGTACCAGTGACTATAATGAGGATTATTTGGTCTCTTCATTATAAAAACTCCAGCTACTCAGAATTTTGCCAAAGATTAACAGTTTCAGCTCAATTTTTCTATAGTGCGTATGTCTGCAATACTAGTTTCCATTTTGAAGGTAAAGGAATTTTAGCAAAATCTGGTTAATTACATCACTGAAAATAAAAGCCAATGTTTTCTCTTGTGATGTTGACATTAAAAACGTGATTGTTTCAATAAAAGGTTATGTCGCTTCAGTGCTTTGGAGGAAGTATTTAAGATTAGATCAGGAGGAACCAAAGGAAAAGTGGAACCAAGTTTACAGCCAGGTTATGTACACAGTCAATCTAATTAAAAACAAACCAGTCTGTTTTCATTTTAAATATGGATGGTGAACGACAGATTGCTGAGGACAAAACTGCAGAAAGTAACTGTGACTATTTGCACAAGTATCATATTTACTTTTCCTACAATCAACCAATGCCCCCTCCCTTGAAATTAAATGAGATTTTGTTTAAAGGCTTCTAAGCCATTAGAAAACAACATGCTCACGATATATAAACACGTCTCTTTAATGATAGCTCCAGACATGTTCTATCTTGCTTGAAATGAAGAGTGGCACTGAAGAAGCCATTTAAGGTTCCTGCACATGCCCCAAACCCATGCTAGGTCAATTGAAAGAGCCTGCATTGACAGGAGCCATGGGTTTGTTCACATCAGCGGAGAAACCATGTACTTGTCTTCAGTTGTTATTCTCATTCTCCCTGAAATTCCCAAATCTCAACATGATGCAGCTCTCAGAAGTTAGAGCAGGACTGCCACATATTTGTTGTTTCTGATCATTATTATATGTTCCTTAAGGAATAATCAAAAATGGCATAGAAAACATAACTGTGAGAAAATGGGATGGGTATTCAGCCATGCAGTTGGAATTCAGGAACTGCTGTAATTGCATGCGAGTAACATCATTTGCCCACCTCGTAGATATTCACTTATTCACATCATGTCTTTATTTTTCAGGGTTGTTGCTGAAGATCCTACAGTCTGCAAGGTTGAAACAACTGCTCTCTGATGTTGAAGTTAGCCAGCAGAGTTGCTGTGGGGTACATACACCTGGGCTAGCATCCAGGGCAGTGTCACAGCCAGCACAGGGCACTTGCTTCCCCACACAAATCACTGGCACAGGTGGGAACTTTCAGTGCACTGAGTGCAATGGGTTAGGAAGAAAAAAAGGAGCTGGGATTGTACTGATGGAAATGGGGGAGAGGAAGAAACAGCACCATCATAAATACTGTAAAAACTCTTTAACTAAAGAGAAACAATGAAAACAGCGAGAATGTAATCAAGGCTTTTGTCACCAGAGTGGTAAACAACTTTCCTCTCCATCACTCTCTTGGGTACTTTCTTCTTTTGCTGAATTTTGTAGAACCATGCTCCCTCATCTGGCAAGGTTGTCTTAATGAGAGGTTACATACCTTACTCTTTGCTATTCTCTCTTTCCAACTACTCTCTGACTCCCAGGACTTAGAAGGTACCTGTGTGAAAGTCCTCATTACCTATATGAAGACAGAAGAAGCACTCAGCTGCTGAACTACCGACGCATAGGCTTCAGAAAAGCCTGCTAGTGAGGATCTATTTCCCAACCCTACTGGTCCTATTTCATTCCTCTGAACTCAAATATCTGAACAAAGTACATGAAATAACAAGCAGCACATATTTCCTAGAGAAAGAATCAAATGCAGAAAGGAAAGTATTTGCATATTAGAAATCCCGTTCTGTAGAAAATCTGTATGTGCCAGGAAAACAGAACATATGTGCTGAATAAATTTAGGCAAAACTGCACCTTTGCTGGGTTGCTTATGAAAAATCACATCTACTACACTGGGTCTGTCATTGACATTGGCTTTCCATCAGCATTTAATCAAAACCAAATATGAAAAACAAACACCAAGAACAAGATGACTGGCTATACAGCATTCATGGTCCAACATATTTAACCAGGAATTGGAAAAGCACCTTGCTGAAGCTGAACACCTGCCCTCAAGTACCCAACAGACCCCCTCTGAACATCCAGAAGAGTCCTGGCAGGAGAGAAGACAGTATGTGACAAGTGGTGACGTGAACAATGCACACCTGCACCAAGGGGGAGACAGGCAGCCCACAGCAGCCTTCCTGCTCTGCTAGATCATGGGAGATCCCTTCCAAGATGTAAGCCCCAGGAGCTGGCTGTGCTTGTAGAGCTGCTCTCTGCAAAAGGCATTTCACAGAATATGCAGAATTGTAGCGGGAGGTTACCAGAAGAAAAAGAAGGGAATACAGAAGTCTGGTAGAGTTCTGGATACTTCAAAACATCAAAGGCATCAAAAGAGCAAGTTCACCCCCATTTCATCTCAAAGTCCAGCCCCTTTTCCATATGTCACAGAGGCACACACAATCGGATTTAGGCAGGTGTTACATTTAACAAGATTTATTTTTTGTCAAAATCGCGGAGAACTCCAACATTAGCAAACCACAGGGTCAGGATGTAAGAGGAGATAATTACCTCACAACTGACTTAAGAATTCTTAAGCTTTACAAACGGTGACCCAAAATGCACAAATCACTCACCTGAAAGATGAGGGCTCTCAATCTCGAGGAGTTTCCTTAGTAGGCATCCCAACCCAAGGGGAGAGTCCCCAACTGTAGACCTGCTGCTCTGAGGAGGACTGACACCCTTTTGCTTCCAGTGGGGCTCCATTTATACCTCAGTTAAATGGGATCTGGGGTGATATATGGTCAGCAGTCTAGAAACTTCTCTCAACTGAGGCGTTTCATTGGCTGAGAGCCTTGTCTGTAAACCAAAGGACCTTCCCTTTCAACCAAGGTGTGTACGGGATAGTCATCACTGACCGAGGTGTGTGTCACCACAGTCACCACATGGCTGGGCAGCCTGACCCCCAAACCGTGGCTTTTAGTTTTAACTCCTTCCTTCAGCGGTTGAGAAGTTTCAGCCTTTATCAGGGTGGGTGCACCTGCCACACAATCCACCCCGTGACCACAGTCACGATTCGACTGGTCTCCTTGGAGTGGTGGTACAGTCACCTCTCGCCTCCAAAGTTAAAACAGAATGCAGTCGCGGTGAGTTTTAAGGCTCATCACCCCTTAATTATTTTCAGGCTATTACAAATTATTATCAACAATCAATAATACAATACTATTTACCAGTATGACAGCAATCAACAGTAGAAACAATCAGTCATATGGCAACAATCAACAACATAACAATAATCAACAGCAGCAGCAAACAAGTAGGTAAATACTATCCTAAGGTTGCATTGGGATATCTAATACACAAACGGAGTATACTCCACAGTCGACAGAGATTTTGTTATAGCGCGTTTAGTACAGCTTATGATAATGCACATCTCGATAATCACAATTATAAACATTATTAAAGATTGAAGGAGGCTAACTAGCCATCCCAACAAGGAAAACCCAAACATATAAAAAACCTTCCCTGACCAACTAGTTCCTAGTGCAGCAACAATTGCCTCTGAGTCCTTTGTTACTCTTCATTTTGTTGATCGGATCCTGAAGTGGCATTGACACATTCAGGATGTGGACACAACACTCATCTGACAATAAATTCAGGATTCCCCTTTAATTCCCCTTTCCCCTTTAATAATATCAAATCCAATACAGCTTTGGATAGTCATTTTACCGGCATGTTGTAATTGCTTGTTCATGAGTTGCAGGCTATCAAGCCATGGTGTTAGCTAAGGCTGATACCTGCAGACCCAGTTCTACAATAGCTTGTCAGTTCTGTACCAGAGCAACTTCCAACCCAAATACTAATTCCATCCACCATCCAACTTGTGTTGAGAGCTTCTGCCATCCCTTCCATAAATCCCTAAGTCTATGATCCCACCACTGGTGTGGTATGGGTCCTTTCTGATAAATAGGACAAAGCACAGCCCATGTGCAGGCTAGTCCCAGGATAGTTGAATAGAATCAGGAATACAGGTGGCCGTCAGAACATGCCCACACTAAACTGGGGGGGGCAGGGATGGTGGATGTTTGACGTAAACCTGGCAGGGTAGTAAGGGGATGACAATAGTCTGTCTTACTACAATTTAGGGCAGAGGGCCATAACCAACGGCATAGGCAGCCCTGTAATAAAGCTTCCTGAGCAGGAGGATACAGCTGAAACAGTGGCATTTTATCTATGTCCTTGCACTTGATCTCCACCTGGCAGTTCCAGAATCATGAATACCTTATCCTTTTTTCTGCCCCAGCTAGGTTCATGTATCTGGCCCATGTGCAGTTAAGAAGAGAGACAAGTGAGTTTTGGTTACACACACTAGGACATTCATCGTTATCCTTTTCAGGTTGTTTGATACAACATGAGGCATTTAATGGTTTTCTATATTGTAGGGAATGATCGTCAGAGACTGCTCAACTGGATCCAATCCCCATCAGAGAGACTTGCCACAGATATGCAGTTTCTGTTTCTCCCGGTCTGCGCGAAAACCCAGCTTGGAGCTCACCAAGCTAAGCAATTTCGATTTTTTGTTCTAATAGACACATCCACTCTCTTTCTCTTTGCAGTTCACCCTTTAAACAATCTATGTCTCATCGTTTCTTTCAGTTATCCGAACGTTCCAGAATAATGATCTTGCACCTGAGCAAAACAGGCACCTTAGATGGCACACATGGTTCCTTTGCCTCCACCATCCCAAAACCTCCCATGGGTTTGTTCAAGCCTTTCCATGACCGCCACCAGGTCGGACCACTTCTCCTTCACCCACTGCACATCTGGGGGAGAAGGGGCGGAGCCATGCTTGTGTAATAATTCCTCTATCGACATCCTGCCACCTATGCCAATTTAATGTCATGGACGCACCCACAATCGACTTTAGACAGGTACTAAAACTCCAACAGCATTGGCAAACCACAGGTTCAGGATGTAAGAGGGGTTAATTACCACACAACCAACTTAAGAATTCTTAAGGTTTAGAAATGATGACCCAAAATGTGCAAATCACTCACCTGAAAGATGAGGGCTCTCAGCCTCAATGAGTTTCCTTAGGAGGCGTCCCAAGCCAAGGGGAGAGTCCCTGACTGCAGACTCCCATTCACCCTCCAGCAGGGCTCCATTTATACCCCAGTCAAATGGGGTCTGTGGTCGTATATGACCAGCAGTCTAGAAGCTTCTCTCAACTGAGGTGTTTTGTTGGCTGAGAGCCTTGTCTGTTGACAAGGATGGTTGTCACCTACCAAGGTGTGTGCATGCGTCACCACAGAGCTGGGCAGCTCAACCCCCAAACTGTGGCTTCTAGTTTTAACTCTTTCAGCAGTCAAAAAGTTTCAGCCTGTATTGGGGCAGGTGCTCCTGCCAGACCATACTAGAATCACACAGCTGCACCCAAACAGTAGGCAGTGAATGTGTATTTTCTTTCACTTACTTTGCTGTCTGGTGGTGGTAACTCCCTTGGAAGAGCTGTGTGACAAATCCTTTTTGGCAACTGCAACACCAGTGGCAATGATCTGTAACCAAATCAAGTAGCTGTCTGTTTCAAACCAGTGTTTGAACCAAAGGAAACAAAGAGTTAGTTAGGGATACTTCTGCTGCCTTGGAAAAAAGGGGTATTGGTCACTGACAGAGGAGGAGGTGCTGTAAGTACAATACACTACAACACTTCAAACATTAAGTCTACCTATGGTACTTTGTACATCATGTTCTCACTCCAAGACCACCTTGCTTACAGTCATTCACTCGTTCAACTTAAACAGCATGGAAACACCGCTGGTCACAGACTGCTTGACAGTTTTGGTCTTACTTTGATACCATACCTTTACACTTCTTGATATTAGAAGCTTAGGTACTTGGTTATTCAAATATATGGCTGATACACTGCTAATGTCCAATAACAAGCAGCATGATGTTTTTCAACTTTCTGTTCCAGCACAGACACTGCCAGTGAGATGTTGCTTTTTAAAGACATCCTCATGTATAGTTTCCAGGCAGTCTTCATGATAAGGGTTATACTTCTGCAGTTTCAACTCTGCTGGCATACACCAAATGATTTCTGTATAGTTTTCAGGGTTTTTTAATGGTTTTAATAAACACGCACAAAAATAATCAAAGCGCAAAACTGACCTTACACTGTGTTTACCTCTATTGTACAGTTTATATAAATCTGCCTGTTCAGAGTAAAAGTCATGTCACATGGAAGCTGAGATAAAAAACAGTTTTTGCTATTAATCTCCCATTCAATATTCTAGTGGAGCCATTCCAGTGTCTTTGAACACATAAAAATTTGGTATCGTGTATGATTAGACTTGCTAATCAGGTTGCATCTTCAAATCTCAATGCACATTTACTAGCTCTTTTGTAAGTTATAAGGCTCTTTCGTAAGTTATGCTGTTCTGTTGTTGAGAAAACTGGAGAAGTTGCTGTCACCTCAGGTAGCATTCACTCCTGGATGGCATACATCTTCTGTTTTGAAATTACCTGGGCTGACTAAAACACACAGTATGCTGACCTCCAGGCAACCCTCAATAACCTGTTGTTTCTTACTCTTCCCTGCCATCTCTGCCAACACAAGTACAGAAGGATTATCTAATCCTGGGATACTCATCTGTGTACATTTTGCTCACAGGTCACAGACATGTAACATCTACATTCCTAGTGGGAATCCTGTCCTTCACCCTATTCTCCTGGCATGGCTGGCTGTTCCAGTTATAGGGAGAGTAGATAGCACCTGGATGGTCTTAGCAAAACTACTTGGTGGATACCGGGAAGATGTAACCAAGGGTGAAAATTGATGTATTTTCACATGTGCAAATCATGGTGTATAGAAGCACCAGAACTTAGAAAGTGCTCAAATAACCTATATATTTCTTTAACTCGCACAAAAACAGACAAAATAGCTAGGGGAATTATTACGGTAGAAGCAGCAGGTTTTGGAAGAACCAGAGTAAGGTAAATCACTGTCAAAAATTAATAAATCTCCTCCTGTATTACAAGTGGATGCACCCTTGCAAGCCTTTTTAGAAAAGAAAACCTCCATGTTGTATATATGAAAATGCAGCTGTTGATGAAGTCAGCTATTCAAGGGTACTCATTTCTTTGCAACTGATGATAGCTGCATTTCTTTCTCCTTTACTTTCTTCTTGTAAGAACAAGCCCCCGCTCCTGCTGGTGTTTGGATCAGCTATTGGAGACAGGCACTATAAGTCTGTAATTTTTACAGTATTATAACACTTTGTGACTTAGGAATTATGAAAAAATTCTCCTGTACTTTTAAAATACATACTGCTGCACTAAAGTACTGAGGAATTTCTGATTAGGTGAACAACTGTCTTGCTCTGCATCATTTGCACAGTTCTTAAAACCACTCACAGAAGGGGTGAAATCCTGGCCCCAGGGAGGCTAAAGGAGACCACACCTCATCCATGAGTCTCAGAACGGGGTCTCAGAACAGAGTATTGCTAGGGTACCTAGTAAGAAACTCAACAGTAATTTATAAACTCATTGGCATGGATATATAGAAATATTTCTAGTTTGTCAGAATAAATCCTACTATTCAGCAGCAGCATAGTTATAGCCTACATCAATCATCCGCACTTCAGTCACCTTGTTCTTTCTCATACTCTGCTGATTCAGCTTTAAATTTTGTATCACTGATAGGAGTCTTTCAAAAAGGTCACAAAAGCGCATCCAATGTAAGGACAGTGGTTCAGTCTAATGGATCCTCAGTTACTACTGCTTCTCCAGTTAACCTTATTTCAGTCAAATTAACTACATTCCACAAAAATCTGTATCCTCATCCTTTGGATTTACACTGGAAATGATCATCAGGCTAGTATGGAAGAAATTACATTGAAAAGAATGTCAGCAGCACCAAGTTTTCTCAGTGCTTATTTTCTAAGAACCTTACTTCACGTCTTCTACTTTGTGCTCCAAATTTCAGGCTGGGTAGTTTTGAGGGTCTGGTCTGCTATGTGGGAGTGATAGGGTTACTGAAAAGGTAGAACAACCAACAGAGCACATTTGACACAATGCAAAAGGGACGTTTTTCCAGATGCAACCTAAACCAGAACTTACACGACTGATTTTGTTCCTCACTCAAACACTGCCAAGACACATACTAAACATCAGTTCTGCAATACTCATGTTTAGTCCTTTCCATCTACAGTGCCTGTCTAGCAGCTATAGGGAATTAAGTCTTGAGCTGGTTCTGGTCTTGATCTCTTTCTAGAAAAGCTATGGTAACAGTGAAAAGAAAAATCATCTGTATTTATGAGCTCATTTCTAATAATCAATTGAATTTTAACATTGAAACAATACACTATTTCATCAAGTACTGCTATAAGTAACTACGTGTGTTTACGGATCCATATTGTTGAAAAACTAAGATTCTGGAATTAATTAAACCCTACAATACTGAGCTTGGGCCAATTTGCTATTATACTAGAGCAAAAGACCATCATGCCTGGTTCTTCCTTTTCTGTTTGAAACCTTTGAGTTCACATCTCATCTCCTGTCAACCCCCCTCATAAGCAGCATTAGAAATATTCCTGAAATGACCATGCACTAAGCCAACTGGTAAAAATCCTATTCATATCCTTCCCATAGGAAGAAGATCTAAATGCTGCCTGAAAATGTCTCTAACATGACCAAATTTATTGTTTAATGTGTGTATCTGCAACTATTTTTGAGCATTTGTGGTATTTTCATGGAAGTTGAGTGGAAGTGTCATATTATTCACGACTTGCTGTTGGTAGTAAAGCTTCCCCAAGAATTGTTTCTTACTTCTGCTTGGTAGGTGCCAAGGTTTTCAGCCATCCTGACCGCCGGGGAAGGGGAAGCTTCACAAGATGGCACTGTCCCTCCCCAGCAGAACTGCCCTGACCCACTTTGCTGAAAGCTGTAAACAAGGCTGGCTGCAGAGTTTTTGAAATTTTGTGACTCAAGAGTTGTAGCACTTAATAAATTAGTATCAGTCCCATCATGTTTCATATATCAAATTATAATGTAGATCAAATATCATATTTGTGCTGTTGCTTTACATAGACTTTACATGAACACCTCAAACCTTCTTTCCTCTCCAACTTTCAGCCCTAGGTAGTCATACAGGAGGTTCACAAGAGCTGAGCTCTCAGACCAGCACTAGCTCCAAAAGGGGAAGACACTGTAAAGTTATGTACACCTTACATACTTTTTTATTAGTAAAAACAAAAGCAGGTAGTAAACATTTTGAAACAGGTTATGTATTTGCACCCAAGCACTTCAGTAAGCATGATAAACGTTGCCACCTCATGGACAGGTGCAGGGTTTGATTCAGCTCAGCGGTAGGAAGGAAAAGGAATCACGGAGATGACTCATTGCTGCTCTTTCACACTCTCCTGAGGCAGGAAGTGACAGCTTGGCCAGAAAGATGCTTTTTGTTGCTTCGATTCACCTGGAACTTGTTCATTTGGGTCTGGATCCAGGAGCTTGGCTACACACCCACAATCGGGGGGTGGGGGTGGGGGAATCAAAAAAAGCTACACATGTTCCGGGTATTTGACCATCTCCAATATCAGAGCAAGGTGGGGGAAAGAATTACCATTTTTCCTTGGAAAAAAACGTAATAGTCAAGATAGGACATGGCCCTGTCTTGTACTGTTAGTCAAAGGCCAGCATTCAGGAGTAAAACATCTGAGTAAGAGGCTGTGGGACCTGAAGTTTTCCAGAGTTTGACAGAAATTATCAGATTCATGAAGACAATAATCCCGAACTGGACCAGGGGATTTTAATTCCCCATAAAGGTAGCAGCAGTTGGGAATCCTCTACTTACAAACTGGAGACAAATGAATTGTTGTTTATTCCACTGTGTATTTCCAAAGCTAAAGTTTTATGTTATAACACCACATTGATTATTCACTATTCTGCCTCTTTTGGGGAACTGCTGCAGGAATACTCTGTCACCTGTTGAATTTCTCCCTTTCTGATGGAAAGGCAGCTGTGCCATCCTCCTCTACAGGACAAATACTGTTACAAAAGCCATTACACAGTGTGTATCTTAAAGTATGTTCATTCCAAACAGCATTATAATTAGCACTTAATATAACTGGATGAGCACAAAAGGACTATAAAATGTTTAATCAAAAATAACACCTTTCAAATTTGACATTGGGATACAACTTTAAGAATCCATAATTTCTTAAAATAAAGCTTTGTAAAAATATATTCATAGTCAACATTTATGAATGGTCTGAAAAAAAAACTATGGTGAATAAGAGTTTCCTATCGTGATCTCCATATAACAGTGTAACAGTCTGCCTACATACGACTGAAGAGAAAGAAGGATTTATACCAGCTTGATTTTAAATATGTTCCTATGTTTATTATATTTTGCTACTCCACTTTCCTAAAATGGTGGCCTCAGGAAAAGCTGCTTTGGCAGGCAATTGCAAAGATTCCTGTGGAGAGGAAGTGAAAAGACTGGGCATATAAACAAGGGCTGCTGCCATGTTCAAAGCACTGGGGAGAGTTCATAGAGCAAAATGCAGTCCTAAGTAAATGGGTTTCAGGCAATTTCAGTGTTAAGATAACATCATTAAGAGTAGAACAGATTGTGCTCAAACCCTGCTGTTTATAATTAACACATTGCTTCCAAATACTCCGGGGTCCCTGGTAAATAGTCCTCTGCTCAGATCCACCCAGACCAATCAGAGTATTTTCATCAGGTTCCATGCTGGGCCAGCACCTGTTTGGACAAATCCAAAAGAGCCAAAATACTCTTCTTTCTGGCCAGCTAAGTAGAGAGATGAACACAGCTTGCCTTAGTCATTGTCACACTGTCCATATGGCTGTGAAGCTTGTTTTCATAAGAAATCGTACAAGTACTTTATTATGTCGAAGTTCACGGTCCTATAAACAAAAACACGGTATATTACAGCAATCATCTTAACAGTGCTAAGACTTTAACCTGTTTGGAGACAGCACATGTGGGACATTCTGCACAATCAAAATCAAGCTATATCCCCAAAAGCAATACAATCAAGGATGAATGAATTTTTAACTTCTAGTGTTATTTACAGTACCCGTCTTCTGATTATTTAAACTTTGTAAGTCTAAAAAAGAAATAAAGCAGCTTTCTCGTAAAAACTGGAAGATTCTTATTTTGATCATTAAGCAGTAAAAAATATATCAAAGTTAATAAGATCATATTTTCATATGGTAAACACGATATACTCTAGTTGGTGATGCAAAGCAGCAATCTTTCATGCTATTGAATGTTTTGTTCATCTTCCAAACCACCTGTTCTAGCATGTACTATGTAACTCCTTCATCTGTACTCATTTGTAGTCTGCATTCTTTCAGTTTTGACACTAGTTGACCCATGTTCATAGCTAAATTTGAAAACTCCAAGAATGCCACTCAATGGGATAGAAGATTTTAATGTATACTTTTGTACTTTAATGGCAGGCAGAATGAAACAGCAGTAGAATAAAACATATAATTATTTTTTTGTCTCTAAACTCATTCCGCTATACAATCTAACACTCAGACTTCGGGGTTTACTGTTTGAATAAATAACACAAATTACTGCATATAATGACAAGTATAAAAGTTTTTTTTTTTTTAAGTATTCAATGATGCAAAAATAACTGCTCACAATGCTAAGGGAGATTAACTGGCTGAATGTCTTATTTGTTAGACTACAATCATTTAATATTCTCTGTTCACACATCATCTGTAACCCACTTTTTGAAAAGTTTCTATAAAACTTCATATTGGGCAGATAAAAAGTTCAGCAATCCCCAGGATACATAACAAGAAATATTGTGCTTGAGTCTACTTAATAATCCAGTGAAAAAATTAAAGAAATTAACTGCCCTTGTTATTCATATGACATTGTGTCACTCAAGAGAAGTGCTTTAGTCTTGTAACTAAAGCTTTCAACAGAAACAAAATCACACACTCCAACAAATGCTGACCTTATCAACTAAATGAAACAATCATCCTGTCATAACAACTGGGTTCATTAGAGACTGTATGAAAAGACCTGTTACATTCAAGAAACATTAAGAGATCCCTACTTCAGCTACAGAAAATTTATGAACTTAGGTCTGAAATTCTTAAAAGAGAAATCAAAGATTTCTAACAAAGAAATGTCTAACCTTATCTTCAGCTAAACACATAAATATTATGTGGTAAAAGCATAGGAATATCTCTGCAAACACTGAATGTATGCAACAGAACAAAGCCAGACATGAGGTTCTGCAGTACTAAAGAGAGACTGTGCATGGCCAGCAGTTATGAAACTAAAAACCATCAGAAAGAGACACAAGTTTTTTACTCTTTCCCAAAAACAGGTGGCTTTTGCATTTTTCAAAAAAATGCAAACTTCACTTTTGCTTAAAAAAATACAGAAAATGAAATGACAATCTGAACAGCTTGAACAGTATTGGGGAGGGGAGAGAGAGAGCGCATCATTTTCTGTCCCACGCTTTGCACTCTTCAGCTTTCTATTAGGAAATATGTCAAATAACAAGGCTGAGATGGTAACAAGGCTGAGGTATCTGAAGATTTTAGGAACTAACAAACTTATTTTGGTACTACTAAAATAACAAAGAAAAAATAATCAGGGGATAGGCTGCTTATTTGACGTGTATTTTGGTTGAAATGGCAAAGTAGTTCCTTCTCCGCAATAAATATAACTTCTCCCACGAGTAGTTAAAAACTACAGGCAGCTGCAAGACTACTGCACAGCTAGAAAATGAAATTTCTTAAAGCACAGAAGATCATGTCTTCGCCCTGTAGCTAGCCCCATCAAGACAACGAGGAAGCTCATTTACCATGGGTTCATAAAGCCTTGCATCTTTATGGATCTTCCTCCTTAAAGATTTAACAAAGACTGTGGGCTGGAAAAGATAATAAAAAAATGTAACAAAGGAACAAAGCAAGAAAAAGAAGGGGGGGAGGGGGCAGAACAGAAGTAGAACAGGCCAACTTTAAAAATCTGTCAGGTCATTTGAACGGCCCTATCTAGGCAGTATATAAACATTTCCAAACTACTTTGGCTGGGGGTGGGGGGAGAACTGCTTTCTTCTTTATAACATGTAGGAAAAGTCAGTCAGGAGATATATACACACACGCACACATCTGACCTAAAGGGAAGCAAGCCAAAGCAATATACCATGCACTGAGGTTTGAAGTGATAGTATCTCCAACAACTACTTTCTGCGGTAAGCACAAGCTGCATAGCACAAGTTTTGGTCCTGTTTTCTGGCCATCTCTACATTCCAGCAACTTTAATGGAGTCAAGGATGTTAAAGTTGCAGGGAGAGGGCCATTATTTCAAGTATCTTAATTCAAGGACCCTCAAAGTCAGTACACAGTTTATGAACTTGTCTCTGTATTCATCACAGGAGTTAGAGCAGAGACAAGAACTTGGGGATGTTTGTATACACAATGATCCATGTTGCTGAGCAGATGGTCTGCTGTACTTGGTACCAGTGGGAGCTTTTTCAGGGCATCATTCACGAGTGACTTTATTGCTGGGAATAGGAAATTGACATAGTAAAGCCATGGAGGTCCTGGCAGTGTGGTCCAGCCAGGCCTGAACCAGATGAAGTTTCATTCTATGGCCTGTCCAACTGCAAACTGAAATTAGTGTGTCTGTGAGTGTTACTGATAAAGCTATTGGGCATTTAATAGCTCAGGAGAGCAAGATGTGCACTGAGGTTATGGGATACAGTCTACACCACAGGTTCCTCTGAAGTCCCACATTACAGAGAAGAGATGGCCTTAAGAATATTTCTCATCCTTTTCACTACATGTCATTTCTTGGCTCTGATCTGGCTCTGACTCTTTATCCAAGACCTGCTAATAAACTGGCTGCAGCAACAGGTGTGAGGTAATGCTGTTGGCATTTCATAAAAACGAGACATAGGCTTGACTGTTGCTTATGTATTGCATGCATTTCTGTCTGTAACTTATCATCATCTCTCCTGATGGACCTGGAACTGTTCTCAGACTCCAGAAGAAGGCTCTGAATGAACAGAGATATTGAGTTACCTACATTCATTAGCTTGCATCAACTACAGATCACACAAGATAAGAATATGCAAAAGAATTTTTATAACCTATGTAGTTTTTATGTTGTATGTACAAACACTGGTAAGAACTAAATATTTCAGATTCAAATATCATGATGTGCCTTTTGGTAATGAAATGGACTGACATTTTAGAGCAGTATTTTCACGTGAAGTCCCTGACCTTTATTAAGCACAAAGACAGTATATTACTATAACACATACTGCCACTGTAACATAAATTTTTTTCAAAACAGGATTGGACTATACTTACCTGAAGTTCAACACTTCTCATAAATAAGACAAATCATTCACTCGTTCTTAGAAAAATCTATAGATTTCTATTCTGGTTGGCAGAGAGCTACAGACTGAGCAAATACTGAGTTTGAAGTCTCCTTCAAGTCAGCACATACAACAGTAAACAAACCCTAATAGGCTCACCGGGCAATAGCTCTGATGAAGTCCAGAGATACAGTACATTTATATCGTGGTCCATCAAGCTGGTCGTTATGGCCAACCATGGATAACAGCTGCAGAGTCACAAGAGAGCTGATCTAAAAACAAGAGACATTAGTAATGTCAGTCATTTTTGCTAAGAAAAATGTGGCCTTTTTTTTTTTTCCATTTGGCATCATTCCCATATTTCTCTGGAGAGCCAATCACACTTGCTCACGGATTTTCATGTAGTTCTGCAGCAAGCAAACCCAGGAACACATATACATTTTCACCATTACATTTTCAGCACAGGCAGTGAGAGCCACAGGCTAAACCCTTCATCCTTTGTATCAAGAGTTATCCTGGAGTTCTGATCAGAGAGAGAAAGGCAATGTGGGGAAGACGAATAATAGGCATGAGTTGAACATTTTCCAAATCTCTACCTGACAACCAAGAGAGATTTTGATTTTCTTTCTTTTATACCCAAAGACCTCCTCTTGAACATTCCCACTCAAAGTTGGGAGTACCATGGGATAAAGCCCCGGACAGAAGAGGGGCCCAAGAAAGTTGGTTAATATTCAAGGATCACCTCCTCCAAGCTCAGGAGCAATGCATCCCAACGAAGAGAACTTCAGGCAAAAATGCCACGAGACCTGCATAGATGAACAGGGAGCTCCTGTACAAACTCAAACACAAAAAGGAAGCCTAAAGAGGGTGGAAGCAAGGACAGGTAGCCTGGGAGGAGTACACAGAAACTGTCCAAGCAGGCAGGGATCAGGTTAGGAAGGCCAAAGCCCTGACAGAATTAAAGCTAACCAGGGACATCAAGGGCAACAGGAAAAGCTCCTATAGGTATGTCAGTGATAAAAGGAAGACTAGGGGAAAATGTGGGCCCTCTCCAGAAGGAAACAAGACACCTGGTTACCTGGAATATGGAGAAGGCTGACGTACAAAACAACTTTTTGGCCTCAGACTTCACCTACAAGGGCTCCAGCCACACTGCCCAAGATGCAGAAAGCAAAGGAGGGGACTGGGAGAATGAAGAACACCCCCACTCTAGGAGAAGACCAGGTTCAAGACCACCTAAGGAACCTGAAGGTGCACAAGTCCATGGGACCTGGCAAGATGCATCCACAAGTCCTGAGGGAAGTGGCAGATGAAGTGGCTAAGCCACTATCCATCATATTTGACAAATCGTGGCAGTCCGGTGAAGTTCCCACTGACTGGAAAAGGGGAAACATAACCCCCACTTTTAAAAAGGGAAAAAAGGAAGACCCAGGCAACTATAGGCCAGTCAGTCTCACCTCTGTGCCCAGCAAGATCATGGAGTGGATCCTGGATCCTCCTGGAAACTATGCTAGGGCACATGGAAAACAAGGAGGTGACTGGTGACAGCCAACATGGCTTCACTAAGGGCAAATCGTGCCTGACAAATCTGGCGGCCTTCTATGACGGGGTTACAGTGTTGGCGGACAAGGAAAGACCAACTGACATCATCTACCTGCACTTGTACAAAGCATCTGACACTGTCTCGCATGACATCCTTGTCTCTAAATTGGAGAAACATGGATTTGATGAATGGACACTCGGTGGATAAGGAACTGGCTGGACGGTCGCACTCAAAGAGTTGCGGTCAACAGCTCGACATCCAAGCAGAGAGCAGTGACAAGTGACATTCCTCAGGGGTTGGTATTGGCACCGGCACTGTTTAACATCTTTGTTGGCAACATGGACAGTGGGATTGAGTGCACCCTCAGCAAGTTTGCCAATGACACCAAGCTGTGTGGTACAGCTGACACACTGGAGGGAAGGGATGCCATCCAGAGGGACCTTGACAGGTTCAAGAGGTGGGCCCATGCAAACCTCATGAAGTTCAACAAGGCCAAGTGCAGGGTCCTGCACGTGGGCCGGGGCAATCCCAAGCACAGATACAGACTGGACAACAAGTGGATTGAGAGCAGCCCTGCAGAGGACTCAGGACTATTGGTGGATGGAAAACTGACTATGAGCCAGCAAAGTCCACTCACAGCCCAGAAAGCCAACAGTATCCTGGGCTGCATCAAGAGAAGTGTGGCCAGCAGGTCACGGGAGGTGATTCTCCCCCTTGAGACCTCACCTGGAGTACTGTGTCCAGCTTGGGGCCCCCAACATAAGGAGGACATGGGGACCAAGAAGATGATTAGAGGGCTGAAGCACCTCCCCTATGAGGACAGGCTGAGAGATTTGGGGTTGTTCAGCCTGGAGAAGAGAAGGCTCCAGAGAGACTTTATAGTGGCCTTCCAGTACTTAAAAGAGGCCTACAGGAAAGATGGGGAGGGACTTTTTACAAGGGCATGTAGTGATAGGACAAGGGGTAATGGCTTTAAACTGAAAGAGGGCAGATTTAGATTAGATATTAAGAAGTTGTTCTTCACTGTGAGGGTGGTGAGGCACTGGCACAGGTTGCCCAGAGAAGCTGTGGCTGCCCCCTCCCTGTCAGTGTTCAAGGCCAGGTTGGACGGGGCTTTGAGCAACCTGCTCTAGTGGAAGGTGTCCCTGTCCCTCACAGGAATGGCTGGAACTAGATGACCTTTAAGGTCCCTTCCAACCTGGCTGGAAGATTATGTTCTTAAAAAGAGCAGGTCGTGAAAGGAGAGAAATTTGCCTACAAACACAGATACAGTGTCTTGACAGAGCCACTGATTATTTTACCAAAATAGCAGTGTACCAGTGCATTTTTCACTATCTTTGTTCCTCCAAATGACGACCATGGTATCACTAAAGTGCAGTTGTGGGATGTCACCGCTGAGTGCAGCCAGTCTGTTCTGCCTCAGTTAGCAAAAAACACTGTGGTGATTCTACTGTCTCCCTACCTGCTCCTAGATCCCAGGGGAAAGAAAGAGGTAAAAGCAGAAAACAAGAAAAATTTTCCCTGGCCTTTGCTATAGATGCCACTGACAATTCAAGGCAACAAGGTCACATTCTGTGAAGAACTGGTTTCTGACCACAGTGCTACTTTTCAAAAAAAAAAAAAAATCAACCACCAAAACCCATAAACCAGCCAACCATGACCTACCTCTGTGTAATGATAATAGCATAGCAAGGAATTTCTGAAGAATAAATGTATCAGTTCAAACCTTCAAGGAAGCACACTGCTATAAAAAGCAGCAGCAAGTTCTTACCAGCATCAATAAAAAAAAAAAACCCTAGCTCAGTAATAACCCCACTCTTTTGCTGAAAGTGAACTCAGTCTTCAAATTTGTGAAAGTGCTTGCAGGAGGTAGGCAGAATTATTAGCTTTCCCTTAAGTGGACATAATATAAAAAAATTACACCTACCTGTGGAGAACAGAAAAAATTACAGTCACCAAGAATGAAACAATTTTTATAACAGCCCGTGCTTAACTTTCTTTTATATGGCATTAGGCCACAATAGTTTGGATGCCATCATTCTACAAAGTCTTTGGAGTTTGGTTAAGGAATACTGGCCCACCCATATTCACAAAGATAAATTCCATTTACTTTCACATCTATAAACTACATTAAAGAGTAGCACATGATTTACAAATTCTTAGCATTGACTGCATTTAAAACTGAACTCAGTATATGGTAAATGGCTCAAAATCCAGTTCATGAATCACTTTGAACATATCACTGAATTGGGTTCAACCTCAAACTTGTTAGGTGTTTTATTTTCTTAAAATACTCATGAGCTTAAGAGCACATTTTTCTACGTTCTTCATTCAACAAAGTCCTTATTCAGTCAGTGAAGATGCATTATGGAGTAATCCGCTATAACAACTTCTATTTTACACCCCAATGCACCATTACTGGCCAATCACTTCTGCAATACATACCTGCAGCTGGCCTCACATTCAGAAATCACCAATGAAGGAATGGCAGGAGGCTCCTAAAAGCTCCCCATAAGCACAGCAAAAGCCTAGATAGTTTGGAGCTGGACCCATCTCAGTTTTATGTGGGATGTAAAAGGGACCTTGCTGCTGCATTACAAATGCTCCAGCAATACTTTTAACAACTAATTGTAACCATTTTCTTTTCCAACTAGTACCAAATGATACGTATGTAACATAAGGTCTGCAATGTAAAATTCCTTAATAAAGGCTGATTCAATAAATCTGAAATAGCATCAGACTAGCCACTATGTTTCATTAATGCTTTTGACTCAAGACATTAACTCTAAAGATTCAATATACAATATTACAAGACAAATGAAGCTATTGATCATCAGAATAACACAAACTTACTTTGTAAGTTGCAACCCTTTACTAATTTCTTTTACAAATCCTCTATTTATTTATCTTAATAAAAATGTCATCACAGGGAAGCGAGTGCTGTGAGTCCTGATCCTGAGATTGCTTAAGACCACTGAAGTAGAGAGAATTGCCGTTTTCAATTCATGTGGCTAAGAAACAGTTTTATCTCCAAAGAGGTTCAGTAGAAACAAAGAGAAAGAACACATATCTAAAGGGGAATAAATAGGGACCAGCTTCCCTGCAGACAAACAAATGTTAGAAGCTAAAATACCTAACTTGTGAGTCTTTGGAGTGGAATTCAAAACCTAGATGCCTAGACTGTACATGGAGAAAGGCAAAGATCTCTGAAGGACAAATCCAAAAGCCTACACGCTGAGGCCACAGCAGCCTGAAGCTCTGTTTGCACAGTTTTTTCAATGGGTTCAGGGAGAATCAAAAACAGCGAGAGAGTTCTGTCACCCCAAAGCAATGACTTCATCATTTTTTTCTGCTTTATACAATATAGCAGGACTCTGCTGCTAAGTCAGCCACAGAATTGGGCAACACACAGGGGTTTTTTTGCAATAAATTGCTTTGTTAGAAGAAAAGATTCAATTATGGCAGATGTGGAATTAAGTTCCTCAAATATTTTGTGCTGAACCTATCTGTCTAGACCCAATTAATAAGACAAGTGTCTTCACCAAATGGTTAAGAAGTCTTCTAGGGCACAGAAGGTTCAATTTCCTCCTGACACAAGAGGTTTGAGCACCTCTTTGCTGAACGTCTAACAGCTAACTGGGGTGGGGGTAGTGGATGAAGGAAGAAAAAGCTTTGTATGGTATTAAAATATTACCAGATCTAACTTTTATTCTAACTGATTCTGCAGCTTAGCTATTTTGCATAAAACTGTATTCATATAAATAGTCTCTCTGTGCCTACTTAGGGCATTCACCTAAGGTAAAGGTAAAGGTAAAGCAAGGTAAAGGTAAAGCAGGTAAAGCAAGATATAGTGAAATGAATTGGGTTTAAGACCGTATTTGTAGCAAAATTTTAAAAATCACCAATTTTCATGTTCTGTTAACTCTTTAGGTCCCAATGCAACCTATAACTTAAGCATTGAAAAAATGTTACTACTTGAAAAGTTCAGGTGTTGTAGAACTTTGGAGACAATCTGTTCTTAAATGAGATACATCAGAAAGTTTGAAACAACTGGAAAAACATGAATGCAATGTCAAACTAATTGCACTTAAAAAAAAGCTTTTCAAAGCTTTTTTTTTTTTAATACCATGGCTTCATTATCACAAAAGCTTGGGAAAAAACATCTGGCAAGCACAAACTCGAAACAAGCCAGAAAAACTGTGTGGGTGACGTAAGAAAGAATATTTATTGAGAATCTTCTGAACAAAAGAAATTACAGTTGGAAGAAATATTCTAAAGCTATTCATAAAATTACAGCTAGATCTGGTAATTATTTAATACCAGCAAAAGTGATTAAGTAAATGGAATTTTCTACAGGAATAACAAAAAAATCTGAAGTTACTGATCTGAAAGAACAGGTATCACTGGTATGTTTAAAAATAAGCCATGACTGAGCTTTCTTTGAAATATATTTGTGTGAGGAAACTGCTGCTGAAAGCCTGGATGCAAGGGGAGAATAATCATAAAAGCACAGCAGAGTTGCTGCCAGTAGGAAATGATGGCTCAGATTGCTTCTGGGGATTCACTGGTCAAATATGGACATTGAAACCTCTGGAAAACACAAGAAACCCACAAGCCATCCTTAAAGGCTGTTTTTTTTCCTATCAGCCTGGACTAACAGATGGGCCTTGCATCATTCCCCAAGCAGACACAAGACCGGCTTTGTCAGCACATGGCTGCATGGAAGGGAGGAGGATTCCAGAAGTGAGGGCTGTCTGCTGAGAAGGGCCAGGCTCTTCCAGAGGACACCATGAGAAGCCAGAAAACATTCGCGGAGGTGCAACACATGAGCAGAATTAGGACCACAGATACAGGGAGACACAAGGTTAGTTTGGGTAAGCAACGATTGACTATCACAGGAAAGAGTCTGGACAAAGTGTGTGACACCTCTCAAATCCATAGTATAAAAGTAAATGATGCTGACTATTAGGAGGAAAAAAAAAAAAGCGCTGTTTCCTCAGAGATGTGATTGAAATCTCACCAGGTGGTACATTTTAAACTGGACTAGAAAAATATTAATGAAAGACTAGCAGCAACAATTACAAACTGACAGAGATATACTAGATGATCTGCAAGGTATTTTTCATCTCTACAGTCTATAATCTTCACGATGTAATGTTAATTGTAACTCTTCAGTCCCACTTACTTTCACCCACAGCTTTTTGATTCTGAACCTCAAAACTATCAAGAAATTAAGAACTTTCCTTACTAAATACCATCAGACAATAGTACTATATTCTTTCAGTCATATTAAAATTAATACGCACCCTAGCACTTTGCAGCACCATCATCACAGGGCTCTTAAAGCAAACGTGCAGCTCACTGCACTTGTTTGAAACCCACCACTGCCAAGAGTTACATTCACGCACATACTAAAACCACTGCTATGCAACAAGGCAGTTTGAAAACCAGATGCCATTTGGAAAAAACATTTCAGTCAAAATGACTGCCGCAATAGTCTCCTGGAGTTAAATTCAATGACCCTAGTACAAATTATGTGAGCCTGCTCAAAACGATTTAAATCAAAATTATAGCTAGAGTACGCTCAGTAGGTCAGCCTTGTTAGAAAAGCTTATACAGAAAGGTAACAATAGAACATTACAATGATACATATTTAAGCCAGCAATTGATCAAAACTGTTTTTATAAAAAAATATTAAAAATAAATCAACATTTTTCTGAATGCTTAGATTTTAACACTCAAGTTTTGATTCTGAATTATGTTTTGTGTACGGCTTTTAATGCATGGGAAAAAAATACAACAAAAGGGACAGCCCTCCAAACATTGCCTTCCAGTGTGCAGTTAAAGCATTCATTACTGTATGCTTCAGCTAGATATTTTACCTTCTTCTCAGCTTAAATTAATCCAACTATTTTAAACTATCTTATGAATGTAGTTGAAATGTTTCTGACACCAACAGGCAGGGGTATCCCAGTCACAGCCTCGGTGGTGCTCCACAGACAGCACTCTATGCCCTTCACTTTGGTAACATGCACACAGGTGGCCATATAGGATGCTACAGTACATGGCAAACATAGTGACCCAGTCTGCTTTGCAAGCCTTTTTCCTCTATGAATCATAGCTCATAGAATGGTTTGGGTTAGAAGGGACCATAAAGATCATCTGGTTCCAATCCCCCTGCCATGGGCAGGGACACCTTCCACTAGAGCAGGTTGCTCAAAGCCCCGTCCAACCTGGCCTTGAACACTGACAGGGAGGGGGCAGCCACAGCTTCTCTGGGCAGCCTGTGCCAGTGTCTCACCACCCTCACAGGAAAGAATTTCTTCCTTATATCTAAACTAAATCTGCCCTCTTTCAGTTTAAAACTGTTACCCCTTGTACTATCACTACGTGCCCTTGTAAAAAGTCCCTCCCCACCTCTCCTGTAGGCTCCCTTTAAGTACTGGAAGGCTGCTCCTTCCCCGGAGAAGGGAAAGGTCTTCCCAGGGAAGGTCTCCCTGAAGCCTTCTCTTCTCTAGGCTAAACAACCCCAACTCTCTCAGTGTGTCCTCACAGGGGAGGTGCTCCAGCCCTCTGAACATCTTCGTGGTCCTCCTCTGGACATGCTGTTTGCATTTGGTGTCTTTCTTTGTCCTATATCAGTTATTTATTGCATTTCTCTTACATAAATATTACTTCATTATTTTGTGTTGACTCTCCAGGACTATGTATGTTATTTCTTTATCTGTAGTAATATACACCACACTTCCCAATTTTTAAGTAATTTCTGCAGATCTCATCAACAGATTGACAACACTTCACCGGAAGACTTCATCAGACTGGGTCAAACAGAATTCAACACTAATTACTATCTTGAACAAACTTTCAAGACATAAATGTGTTGACAAATTCCAGATGTGACAGCATTATATTCACTAAATATTTAATTACTACAGAACAGGTGGGCATGTGGGGAAGGAAAACAACTGACTACTATTGCTACCGTTTATCCTTTAAAAAATGATGTTGCTTAGGCTAATTTTATACCCATTTAAGGATTTAAAAATGTTTGTTCTATCATGACGTTAGGGACAGTTAGCTGTTACTAGGAAGCACTATTGACAGCCTGGCAGGGAAGGAGATTTGTATCACATTTTCCCCTAAGAATTATCATGCGATGTCCCTAGTTTCAGTCACGTCACGAGTACAGTAAGAAATTTACTGGATTGAGATCAGTCCGTGTCACTGAAGCCACCATGTCATACCAACTTTTTCATGATTGCCTAAATTTTATCACAAAAACAATTTTTTCCCTCCAAAACAATGACTCCCATAGGAGACTCTTCCAGAATCTTATTGATACACAGATAGGAAAACCTGCTTTAATTTCCTAAATAATTTTATTCAAGACCTATTTATTTGAATACACATATTTTAATGAAGTATTTTTGTATTTGTTACTCTGCATCTCTGTCTTCACCGTCATCTCTGACTTGACTTCACTCAAGGCAAATCTATGTGATTTACAGATTTAAAACAAGTGACCCTTTAGGCTTTTTCAAAACTTCATCATATTTGTGGCTCAGTCATTTATTAAGACAGCCAAAACTTCCCCCTCTTCCTTCAGTTTCTAAAAGATTATCCCTCTGTTTTAAGAAGAAATGTTTATTTACCCTGAAGTACATGACCTTGAATTTCACACTGTTAAACCCACTCAGTTTGTATCATACTCACCACCTTCAAGAGATTTCTTGCATATTTTCATAGAAGTAGTCTTCTAAGCCCAAGGCATACAACCTTGAATTTTACACTGCAAAACTCTTTCAGCTTCTACTATACAGGTAATAAGAATTCCCATACAGTATTTTTGCCAGTGTATAATCAGTGTTCACCACTTCTGTCTTATACCAATCAGTCTTACTTTCCGCATCTCGTTTACAGTAAATAATATTTGACAAAAATATTGCCAATTTCATGATTTATTCAAGGCATGTGAAACTTTTGCCTTTTTCTTCTTCTCCTCTTCCCTTTCTGCACCATTCCACCCTCTCCTGTCTTTCAGACCACAGAACACCTTTCTGCATACTAGAAGCTGCCTTATTTCCAGCACATTCTCCTGCAATTAGCTTCCTTGTGGCTTTTCTCTTCAATCTCAAGTGAAGAAAATGTATTTACTTTCTTGAGAACGACACTTTCTCACCTTGCCCTAGGATTCATATTCATATTTTAGAATATTTTCAATTCAGTTGAATTGTTTCAATTATTTTTCAAATTGATTGAATATTCTTCAATTAGCAGTCTTCTACGTTTTTTTTGTTCACTAACCCTGACTACCTGCCAATCTTGACTCATCAGCACAGCACCCTTTCATCTTCCCTCTGTACTTTCTCATTACCTTTAGTCCCCACACCTTCTCTTCGAAAACCCAGTGCTTTCCAAAAAAACCCTGTAGTGTTTTTAAAGGGAGACACTGAAACAAAGCCCAGGAAACATCCCAGGAAAAAGGAAATTTTAAAAAAAGCAAAGAAAAAACTCAGAAGAAGGTATTTCTTCATCCAAATTTGTAGTGAAATCTGAGACACACTTTGCCCCTGAAAATTCAGTGCAGTGCTAGAGGGTTTTATGGAGTTAAAGCAACTGGACACATTCATGGAAGGAAATACTACACAGGTTGCTAAATGCAAAGAATATCAACTCCGTGGCAAGCATTCAGGCCACAGGTAATAAGCTGTAACGTATACCAGACTAAACTTATCCTCTGCTTTCCAGTCTTATAGGAAGTAAAGCAGTGGGTAAGCCCACATTAAGTCTGACTTAATGTGGCTGTTATAATGCATTCATCTAAGGTAAAGCGTATCATCTGCATCTTCTACATCCTACCACTTTGTGTCTCCCCTTGGGTCCCTGCCAGGGTGCTCTCACAATTAATTACTGTATTATCTCCACACTATGCAGTCTTAAAAATAAATATTAAAAAAAAAAGATGAAAACCCAGCTTCCCCCACCATCTTCTGAAAAACTTCTCAATATCTCCAAAACATTTGCATAGATTAGCCCTGCCCACTCACTGTTACAGTAACATCACTTTTTAAAAGCACTTCAATAATCTATTCGTTTTGGAACTATTACTAAAGGAATCTTTCAAAGTATTAATAAATATGCTTTCTCTTCATTATTTTTATTCAATGGAGAAATTAGAAAAAACCCCCTTTTTTCTCTTAGCAGATTTACTTTAGCATTAATCAATTTGCCTTAGGAGAAAAACAAAAATAAAAGGCAATTCACAACAATCTTTGCCTCACTCTGCTCATCAACTTTTAAAAAAAGTATAAAAAACTCTCCAGAGTGATGCATGGATAAATCAGTATTTCTGAGACAGTTCCCTCACTTTGAGGATCAATTAAAGTACTTCATAATACCCTGAAAGGCATGCTAGAAACTTGCTTAATGTGGTATTTTCTGAGAGGATCAAATTATTTTCTGTACCTGAGGATATATTTGGAAATCTGTTCAGAAATTTAAGACCCCTGCAACTGATCACAGGGGAGTTTATTCTGTTCCTCCAAAACGTGCAAAAACAAGGCTCGAATGTACTTGCAATCTGTTGGAGGTGTGTGCATCTAATTTACTCCATAATAACCTGGGAAAAGCACTCCTAAGGAGGAGGACTACAGATACAAGTTATAGACGGATAATTGAAAAGTACCCACCTTTCTATTTAATTCTTAAAAATGAGAGCAACCGAACATGGTAACAGATGGTCAAAGAAACACTTGGGGAATAATGTTTACAGCTAATTTGATTACTTAAGTCAGGCAGCTTCATAAAGTGGACACCAGACAAAGGCTGGCTATTTTTCAAGGGACAAGCAATAGCTAGCCAACAGAAGTATCTTTCTGCCACCCCGATTCATTTCTTCATCAGACGTCTCAGCTTACAAGCATTTTTTAGAAGATGAGGAAGGCAACACAAAGATTGTTTTCCAGAAGCAAAGCTTCATGCAACTGCCCAAGCATATAACCTTAAATCCCCAAATCTAGAAAGTTTTTACCTGGTTTTCTGTCCTTCATTTATAACACTTCTGTCCCACAATGGCAGCATATCTACATATTGCTAGACAAGTTCTATCAAGAACAGAAGAAAGCAACCTTAAAAGTACTACCAAGTACCTGTGACACTGACAGGACTTGATAATTTACAGAAGGCCCCTAAATTTTTAATGCTATCTCAGTAAAATATAGAACTGTGTACACACAGTTACTAGCCTTCTACTGCTATATGAGGGAGTTCTGTTTGCAAATATGATTTTGTATTCAAAAATAATTAAAGCAATTAGGATTTCTAACCTGTCCTGAGGACAAAAGTCAGTACTGTGTATATGCCATGAACAGAAATCATGAAATTAAAGGAGATTTCTCATAATCAGATGTTTGGGAACATCATCTAAGACTAAATTACCTTGCTTTCTCCAAGAAAGAAAAATATTTTCAACATGTCTTAACTGCAGTCCATTTTTTGATGATTATAACTGTTAAAAGAATATTGATCCAAATCTTGTAGAAAGAAACAAGATATTAAGAATTTTTAATTAAAACAACCACTCCAGGAAGATTTGACCCAAATACTTCTGAAATACTAAAATCAAATAGTTTAACCACAAGGCTAGACAAATGGTAAAATACACTGTAGTCTGAAGTGGGAGTCTGCTCTGAAAAATGACAATTTAAAGATACATTTATTTTGTATCTTGAGATTACTAAACCAAATCTTTACAGACTCTCCACAGTACCACACTGCATGCCAACTACTCACGAGAAGCATTGCAGAAGACTAATCAACACCATATTCACTGTGACTACATAAAGCTCTGCACATTTTAGTGGTTCCGTAACAGGAATAAATAGTAACAAAAATAAAAATAGAAACAACTTGTATCAATCACTAAAGTACATAAGTACATTATACTGGTACAAAACAAAGACCCCTCCTGGCCCAATATGCTGTCTCTTGAAAGGATCAGCTAAGGATGCTTAGGAAAGAGTATAGCAAAATTGTAAGCAAGAGAAATTTCTCACACAACTGGCTCCTAGTGTAATCTTAATTTCGGGGACTTCAGTAATTAGGTATAAAATTGTTCACACATAAGGGATCTGGCCTGTTGAAATATGACATTTCATGTTGTTCTTGTATTGTCAAACTGGAGCTAGAAGACTGTTGAATTGTGACATTAATGCATCTAACCAACACATCAGAAGATAAATTTAATGAGGCTCCACATAAACACCAAGAAATAAGAAACAACAATACTACCTAGCTCTCAGCAAGAGCTGCATATATGGCATTGAATCACACTAGGTTTTATGTCATCAAAACAGGGGAGATAAAAAATCTGATTTACTTTCATATAAGACATTAATTAGAATTTGATTTGATATGTGATGTTGGATCCTGGACAAACCAACAGTTACAAAGCCCTTATACAACAGTAATTGAGAGGAACAGTTACACTCCTGTTCAAAATCTTCCCTACAAAATCAAGACATTTAAGTTTAACATATTCCTGTATCTCTGTTCACAGGTACCCTTAAGCAGAACAGACAAAACACCAAGGATGAATGCAAGTTCCAGTTCCAGGTTGGCCAACTGCTACCATGCAGCATGAGGAAAGAGCAGACTTTGCAAAGTCATTCTTCTCAGCAGTGGGAAATGGACAGATCTGGAATCTCCCCTCCCTGAGAATGCTAGGAAACCAAATACTTGCCCTCGAGCAGAATATTCTGTTCTGAATCAGTAAATCTATGGCATTTTGGTCGTGCTAGGAGAAAGAGAAAGACCAGGATGAAGACTGTCACTCAGGAAGTCAACCAACCACTCTGGCTGCTTGAAAACCACTGAAACAAACCCTGCTGTAACAGCACAGAGCTGATGGTTGTAACCTACAGTGAGAAATTTTGGTTTGTTGTTTGGTTTTTTTTTTTTTAAATCTATAACTATAATTTAAGTTTAGGTACACTACAATAGAGGCTATAAATTGATAACATCCATTTTTGTTAGTCTTTCTACAGAAAGTAAAGCTTTTAGTCATCCATGAATTGTACGTCATGAAATATTAAAAATTTAGGTTCAATGACCCATTAAATGTCAGATGCAATTGCAGAAGAAATCTATAAATATCTTTATACCTCTCTTGCATAAAATAATCCTGCAAAGTGGTCATAACTACCAGTTTTCCAGCTTTTATTCAGTTATACTTGGTTTTATCAGCTAAAGAGCATGAAACATCATCTGTCAGCATGAAACATCATCTGTCAGCAACTAATTGGAAAGGAAAAACCCCTGTTCTTCAAACACAACACTTTTTCATGCAGTTTCCATCACCCTTTAACGCAACTGTGAAATTCTGCTAGTTATACCATATATCCCTTAGCTTTTCTAACCTAGAAAAAAACAGTTTCAGACACTCACATGTTTTGCAAGCACATGTTTTTGGGGGAAAAAAAAAAGCTAACAGCCAACCAAGGCAACCAATGAACTAGTAAACCAGTGTGCTGGCACACCCATCAACAACACTGGGCAATGACTTTAACTGCACTGCATCTGTAGACAAGTGATATACAGGCAGGGAATGGTCAGATTGGAATGAGGGAAGAGAGAAATTTTGTATCAAATGCTATTACACTTCAAGAAATCCACGTGGATTGTTTTGTTCTTTGGAGCACTGACTATACATGTGTTCTATTTAAATACCTGCAAAAGGAAAGCATTGCTTAGGAACCGTACACAGCCAATTAGTATTTCTCCTGGCTTTACAGCATTCAAGGATAATAGCATTCAGATGGACTGAAACATTCAAAGACACAATCCCTTCACAGATTTCTAAAAATATCTTGCTATATACATTGAGTTTAAACTTGTGTAGTTAGTAAACATTGACTATATGGCTCCTACACCACCACACATCATTTATGGAGCAAGAGAGTCTAAAATAGTAATGTGCTGCACAAGGCAACTGCCATGTAATTCAGGGATGGATTAAAAGCATAAAAAGAACCTACACAAGTTGTCTTATTTTAGTTTTAGTGGAATACAATGCAATCAAGAAACAATTTCTCAGGTTTCCACAACGATTTAACTTTTTTTTTTTTTTGCAGTTGATAGTTGCAATAGCCACTGTAGTTTTTGAATAGTCATTGTGTCAAGACTTTTCTGTAATATTCAGTAATTATAAACCTGACATTTTAATGTTAAAATTAAATCACCATAAAAAGGCTTAATTCCCCCAAAAGTACTATACTGACCACCAAACTCTGAAAAATCCACACATGAGATCAATGGAAAGGTGCAAAAAAGCAGGAAAGAATCAAGCAATCGACAAAATCTTCTGGTCTCAGGGATGAAAGATAGCCACCCTCCTACTAGTAGGGCTATTGCCTATTTTAGTGGGAAAACACAAGAGAAACACAAGCGGGGAAAAAAACAAAGAAACAGAGGGAAAGAAGTGATGATTTGGCAAAGACACTAGTAGGGTCTGATGAAAAGCTACATGCCATTCCAATCCACTGTGCTATATCCTTAACACTTTTCTACCTCCTTGGAGACCTTTCACATAAGCTTTACATAATGGCTAAGTAGCTCCCATGGCTATCTTCTGGAATCTCTTCAGTAAGTGGAAACAGAAGTATTGCTCAAGTATATTTTAAAATGTCCATAGCAGAATCTGCACTGCAGTCAATAAATGTTAAATAAATGTTATCAAAGAATCAACTGATGAGGAAGTGTTATCAATCTGCTATTCCTCAGTAAGAGCAGCTCAAGCAGGAGAGACCAAAATGCTGTCTAGGCTATGCTGTGGTTGAAAACACCCTGGGGGCCTTTCCCTCTCTGCCACTGAATACTCAGACCTGCTTTTCAAGAAGTTCTCAACACATCTCACCCAGGAGGACACACTAAAAACAGAACACAGGCAAGGTGATTGCTGCCAGGAATTAGTTATTGGATCCAGGACATCCAGACTATTCTCCGAGTTGCCTGGCAGCCTGCACCCTCTTAATGGCTGAATTCAATTTTACTACCAGAAGTAACATTCTGGAAGAAGTACAGATCTCCTCCAACTTGACCAGTGTTCAAAACTAAACCCCCAAAACTACCTCTGTCCCTGCACATGTTGTCCTGCAGAAGCACCATACATCATTAAAACTTGACTGATTTTATCTGGGAAGTGTACCAAGACTTTGTCACCTCAAGAATAATTTTAAGACCCTAATCTCAGGAACTGCATTTCTAAGAGAGTTTTGCACAAAAAAAACCCAAAACCAAACAAAAAAACCAAACCTACCACCCCAAAACCACCATGAACAGAACAAACATTCATACAAAGACTTTTCTCTAAAACTGTTCTCAATTTATTTTATAACAGAGAAATTGTGCAATATGAATGCTACCATGGTAACAATTCACTTTATTGAACAAGAGAGAAAATAATTATCTCAAACCTGCATATCATGCAAGCAGATGCAGTAAATTTAGTGCTGCCTTTTTTCCCCCCTTGCTATTTTTCTTCTTGCAAAGAGAAATAGATTTTGAATTTATACCTTCCAGCAAGCAAGGCATCATTTTGCTTGTCCCTCCCACTTCTTTGTATATTTTACACCTCTTGAGTGCATGATGTGAAGGACCCAGTTACTCACAAAAAGAAAAAGGGATTAATGAATCAGAAATGCTCTTCCCCCTCCTGAGTTAAGTACAGAAGACTCCTATGTAAATGCTTCACGCATTTAAAAAAAATGAAGCCCTAAGGCAAGCACGGCACATGCTTAGTATTCACTCAGTATACTTAAACAGGAACCCTTACATTTATAGTAAACCAAAAGTTATTCATCTCCAAACATAAATTAAACCTGATTTTACTGTTCTGTCCAAATATTCTTTGTGATATTATGTTTGTGAACACATTGTTATATTTTATATACAAGGGGCCGTAATATTTTCAGAAGAACTGCATGGATTTAGCCATACAAATCCAATTAATCTCAATAGAAGTTGTATGGCTAAATCCCTGTGCTCAGCTTTGACATTTTGGAAGCAGTGGGGGAGGTTTTTCAAGTAGTGAGTATGTATTACACAAAACTCAGTTTTCTCAAAGAGAAATAAAATAGCATGGAGATACTTACAGATATCAACAAACATATTTATGTGACTGTCAAGAAAATCACATTCCTAGCAAAGCAGGCAATGATTTCCACAAAACTATTTTACAAAAAATAACAGTATTATCCTGCGGTTTGTGAGATAAAACTAATCACATGTACATATTAGTTGGATAAACTATTCTTATTTCACCTCCAGTTTTGATCTTTTTACTTCATTTGCAGTGGATCTGTCTGATATATAAAATGAATTAATTTAATCTTGTGTTCACAGATAGAAGATAGCGAAAACAATGTGTCTGGGATACAAAAAATTAGTTTTTAAAAGGTCACTTTAAAGAAGTGACTTGGAAGTGCTGTTTAAAAAGATGATCTCATTTGCCACAGACCTTCCTCACTTTCGTTGGTTTATTTGCAATCCTGAACAACTTAAAGTCCTAAACAACTAAAAGAAACAAAAGTATTCTCATCCAATTTCAACAAAGAATGCATTGGCTATTTCTTGGTAGATTTCTTCAGTTACTAGGAAAAATTTCTGTGTACACACATACAGTACAGGCTGTGCAAATTTTAACTCAGCAAGCTTTCTTCATGGAGCTGTAACTCTCCACACCATTCAGATATCACTTGTCTTGACAGAGAATTCTTTCTGAAGTATAGACTGTAATGCTATGTCCTTCATAAATACACATCCGTACTACTAAATATAGCTCCTTACGAAGATCTTACAGAAAACGAAAACATAATTCTAGTAGTTGAACTAGTAAAACTTACAATTCCATATAAATAAAGGCTACTCTAAGTGCCTTCTCTCTTCCCCCAAAGCCCTCAACAACCAATACCAGGATTTTACTTCATAAATATCAACTAGCTGCTTTCCATCTTAAGAAACATAAAACCAAAACCACTAGAGATGTATGTTTCTCATACAGAAGTTGAACAGTTAAATCCCAAGAGTGTTGTAACTGTACAAGAGATATAAATAATGTCTCATTTTACAATAATTTAGGTTTTGCATTTGACTTTTTGTATGAACTTTTTTTTTTCCCCCAATTCAAACATAATTCAGAGGCAGTAGAGACTTTTTTTCTTTTTTTAAGAAGGGAAAGTAAGTGACCATTTGGGAATTATTAAGTATTTAACAAGCAACTAAATGATAAGGTCAAAGTCATCCAACAAAAGCCACTACACTGCAGTTTATTTTTCCTGTGTATGCATGGCTTGGGTGGTTGCTCACAGGAAGGCTTAGTCCACGTGCTAGTTGAAAAGTTTTATTTAAAGCTTGTTATATTTCAAATTAATCATGACCATTCACATACCGTATCCTCAAAGAGAGGAACAATAACCACATATTTTGCCTGAAATGGATGATAAAGCTGTTACATCATTAAAAAAATAATGCCATTAGAAGTAAAAACATCTATAACTACAAAGCAACATTTTTCTGCAGAGGTATGTTCTGAAAGTCTTATAATCTGACTTAAACCAAGTTTATAAAAGCATTAGCATGTTACAAAAAATACACATCATCCATTGGGACAGTATCTGAAATAGTAGCCTTTCTGGCCAGCAGCTCTCCACAAAGTCTACTCTGAATTTTGTTTTATATAAAAGCTGTAAATTTGGGGGTAAAGAACTTCAGTATATTAAAAACGTTTAACAAGTACAAATTATAAGATGTTTAACATTTAAATAGACTTAAGTAAGAAATTGTTTTGTAGGTAAGACTTTTATCCATAAACCTTTCCCAATGCAAAAATCTCAAACATCCCTCTGCCCATGTCTCCTACAGCCTCAGCTTCTATCCCCCTCACAACTCAGAATCACAGAATGGTTGAGGTTGGCAGGGACCTCTGGAGGTCATCTGGTCCAACCCCCACCCTCAAGCAGGGCCACCTAGACCAGGCTGCCCAGGACCATGTCCAGGTGGCTTTTAAAGTATCTCCAAGGATGAAGACTCCACCACCACTCTGAACGACCTGTGCCAGCGCTCAGTCACCCTCACAGTGAAAAGGTGTTTTCTGATGTTCAGAGGGAACCTGCTGTGTTTCAGTCTGTGCACGTTGCCTCTGGTCCTGTCACTGGGTGCCACTGGAAAGAGCCTGGCTGTGTCCTCTTTGCACCCTCCCTTCAGGTATTTATATACATCAATAAGATCCCTCTGAACCTTCCCCTCTCCAGGTTGAACAGTCCCAGCCATCTCAGACTTTCCTCACAGGAGAGATATTCCAGTCCCTTCATTATCTTCATGGCCCTTCAGTGGACTCTCTCCAGTATGTTAATGTCTTTCATACTGGGGAGCCCAGAACTGGACACAATACTCCAGCTGTGATACTCACCAGTGTTGAGAAGAGCAGCAACTCCTTCCAGTTGCTCATTACATTCCTTTACACTCCACAAACCTTCTGCTCCTCCTGCTTCTCCACTTCTCAGCAGAAGATGCTCCACACCCTGTGCCTGGGTCTTGGTTAGGTCATTGCTAAATGGCCAGCACAAGGTCTAATGAAAAAACAACTTGTGCATGTGCTAAACAGTCTCCTGAACAGAGGGTATGAACATGGACACCAATTTTCATTAGACTTCTAAGACTGACTATCTTTGAAACTTGTGTCTTTGTGTCAATTTCAGCCAGAACTAGATAAGCTAAAAAAAGGTGTGAAGGACGTAAACAGGGTGAAAGAACTAACAGATATGCAATTGAGTCTGTTTCCTTCGGAAACCAAGCTAGAAGATACTCAAAAAGTGAAGTAGCACTCTGAAAAGCAGATACTGAGAATATAAGGTACATGCTAGAGATCATCACATTCAAACATACTAAGCACTTGTGCGGGGCAGCCTTATCAGTTATCCTCAACAACTTACACAGTACTTCCCTGCTGCGGACAAAACAATGTTTGGATGTGAGGAATGTACAACAACTCAGTAACTAAATACTGACATGCTTACCTTTTATTTCAGTTTTGTTTTGTGGTGGGTTGGGGTTTTTTTAAGATATAAACCAAATCCTCCTTTAAAAGAAAGAAGAAAATCTAGAAAACCAAAACAAACATGAATCCCACGCATCCTCTGACCAAACCTTCCTGGTGGTCTTTAATAGTAGTAGCTTGTTGAAAAAATCAAGGATGAAATACAGTCAAGTAAATATGCAGGATCATCTGCTTCACAAATAACTGTTAGCTATTAATTCAGAAACATAATTTCCATTCAGTTGACTAATGAAATGATACCTCACTAAGATTTGTCAGAGGATAGTCATCATCATTATCTAGGTTCAGGGCTTAGCTTTTAGTCTCTAAATGCTTATTTTCTTCAAGTGACAAGACTCTCAAACTTCTGCCTGAGTGCAATCCACAAAAAAATGTGTCTCTTTGCTTTTAGGCTGGCTCATCACCATCCAGAGCCTGAGTTACAGTTCCCAGTGGCAGAATGCAGCCTATTCAAAACAGCAGGATTAATTTAACTAAAAAGAAAACCACAAGCAGAGAGAAATGGATTAAAAAAAACAACAAAACCCTACATACATATGGTCTTATCCGAGACTTGCCTTGTTAACATTCCACTTTTTTCAGCCATAGGGTGAAGCACTTGCTGGTACTGCCCGAGTGCAACTGCTGCCTCTGACACTATAACCTGAATCCTTCCCCCTCTCCAACACAACCCAAGGCTGAATTCAGGTATTGTTCCTCCCATTACAAAGCAACTGAAAGAAAGCCACTGCCAGGTTCCCAGAAAGCTGGGGAAAGGCTTAACTGCATTTAACCCTTAGGGCTCCCTGGAACCAGCCACATGACATCCTCTGGTGCTAGGGATGCATGCAGCACCCGTAATTCCCTCATCTTCACAACTGTTAAATGCTGTATTTGAGAATGCCACAGATGATACAGGCACAGAGCACAGAAATGGTGCTACGAAACAGGAGAGTTTCATTTTCTTCAGCGCAATCAGGTGTTACGATTCCATAAAGATCTAATGGCAGGACTACAGATGTAATATGGTATTATCAACTACTCACTTTGGTTTTTTCCTCCAACAAATAAATGTATTCAACTTTCCGAATTTGTTCCCCAGGTTCTCTGTAAGAGGAGTATCCAGTAATGAAAGGGACTGACAGGAAGGCAGCTGTGCCCAAAAATACACTGTTTACCATTTCAATTATATGGTCATTATTCACAATAAATATACACTGCTACATTCCTTGTGCTCAGAATGGAATGTAAAGATAGCAGTATATATGTTATGTTTATGGATGTCCAGCTTACCACAGCTGCAGCTTGGTATTTAGATCTGACAGAGAAAAAGCTGAGACAATGAAAAAAAAAAAGTATCTCAAGTACTGATGAAAATGACTGGCAAATCTTATTTAACCAAGAGGTTAAGACTTATATTTGGAAGAAAAACCTGGTGACTTAGATTGGGTCATCCAAATACCTGAATAACCAAAGATTCCAGTTATAAAAATGAAACTATCACTAAAGTCAGCTACTCAGTAAAGATGTAGTCCAGACATCAGGATTTATCACAGCTGCATTTTTATCTGAAGCATTAAGTCTGTCACCTTAAATTCAACAAAGAATTACAGAATGTCAGAAAAAAAATAGCCTATTTCAACACAAATTAAATGGTTTTCCAGATGGATACTCAAATGTTAGCTTGCCTCCTACAGTTTAAGATTAGGTTTTCTATTTTTTTGAATATATTTATTATGTATTATCACTTAATATCACATCATCTCTCCTTTAGCTTTTAGTGTAGATTCCTACAGAGATCAAAGTGTTCTGGCCTATCAATCAGTTATAAAGTTAATCAGGTCTATGTCTGTGTATCATTTCATATAATGTACTCAACTATGATTACATAGCAAACAATCTAATGATACAATTTAAAAGTTTATTAATTATTACAAAATAGCTAAGATAAATATTTGCACATCTTTTCAGAAGCTGGAAAGTGTCATTTTCCAAATGTCTCCATTTATAAGCAGTGAGCAACCTGAAGATGCCTCTACTGTGTCAGTGACTTCAACTACAGAGTACCCCTGTAGTAAGGATGCATCTTGCATGTATGCGTGTGAGTGCGTGTCTGGAGTGTAGGGCCAGTTCCAGTCTCCAGAATAGCACTCATTTGTTCTAACATCACTAAAACACAAATAAACATTAAAAAACAAAAAACCCAGAAGATGAAGAATACATGGGCAAGCTTTCATGTCCTTTGTTTCCAATGCCTGCTTCTTCCTATTTAACACATATTAGGATTTAACATTAAAGTGAGCAGCTTTTCTCTTACTACCTAAGTAAATCCAGGTAAAAGTATTATGAAGATGACAGTGATTGACAGTTACATGGTGACACACTTGACACACATCACATCTGCCAATACTTACTTTTTTCCTCATTCATGTAGGTTTGTTGGTTTGTTGGGTTTTTTTTTTTCAGAAGAATATGGTATTTATTAGTACAACATTTCCTAATTCAACATGCAGGAAAAGTTGTTTAGCTAGCTTTTTAACATTTGGTTGTAAATTAAGAGTTTTTTATTTTTAAACAAATTAAACCCCTGCATTTCAGTAGTTTTATTCGTATGAATATGACCTTAACCGAGCCTATCATCTGATGCAATACTTTATATGGATAACACTTTTATAGGTAATACAGATAAGAGTATTGTTCTGCTCATGAAGCAGAGGGAGTTAAATCATGAAATATTCAGTTTTAATTAAGATTACTGTATCAAAGGCAAGGCTTAATGCAGAATTGAAGTAAAGATCAAGGTTAATACCTATTCTAAAGCAAATTTACATAAATTATGTTTCACTAGTGTACCATGAGTCTTATTTTGTCAATTTATACCATGTGAGATAATAGATATTTTCCATTCCTAATTTCTATGAAGTCATCTCCATTCTCCTCCCTCCAACACAGAATTCTTTCCTCCAGTTTATGTCTGAATGCTCCGTCCACTATCATTTTCAATAGCTCAAGCAGTGGAGCATTCCACTAAAACTTCAGGGGAGACTATTACACACTTTAACATCTCTAATAGAAAGGTTTTTTTATGGTATTCAAAGCTAAGATTCCCCTCATCTTATTTCATTATTCCTACTTAGACCTCTTTGGACTCCTCTAAATGAATCCTTTCTTGGCACTTGAAGCCTTTAAATACTTTCAGACATTTTCATCATTCCCTGGTAGCTATTTAGCCAAATTAGTGTAGGGATCATCTCTCTTCATCTGAACATCACCAAGCACACAGATAGCTATAAGTAATAATTACATGTGTTCATTTCCTTTAATCTTTCTTCACAAGTCATTCCCTTCTAGCCTTTAATTTTTGCCACTCTCCATGCCTACCTCTTCTTTTAAGTGTTACTACTTTCCAATTATTTTCCTTTCTCTGAACAGCTTTATTTCAGGTCATTTCCACTTAGGCATGCTAGCTTGAATTTACCACTTTATCCTGACTTTTCAGTGATATGTGTAGGTTTCTGTGGGTTTTCACTTGTTTGTTTTAATAAAACAGCAGGCTCAAATCCCTCCTCTGTTCATGTCAAACAACCACAGAAAAAAATAAAATTACCTGCACTAGAGACCAGCATTTTAGCTTATTAAATATATGATAAGTGCCTAATAAATTCAAATTGCTTACATTACTAATTTTTATGTTTGGCTCTGTTTTTCCAGGTTTTAGGCACCATCAACTTTGAGCAATCAGCCTGGAACACATTTGGTTTTCGGAGTACAGGTAGTTAACCTTTTTTCCTTTGTCTTTTTTAGTATCTGAATAAACACTTTAATTAACAAGAAAACTAAATCAAGACTTCAAGCACTACTTCTTATCTCCTATCATACTGATGATTTCTATCATTTTTGCTACCTTTCTTCCTGACCACTCCAACACACCAAGCTATTCCACTGCCCAGTGAGCACAATGTGGTTACAAGCCAGGCCAAGTCAGTTTCACTCTCATCAGAAGCATCTGGCTCACTGAAGGGAATTCCAGACACTGAGTAGAATTAAAATTTGGGCTATTTTTGGTATGGGAGATGAGAATAAGATATTGGTTTGAGTAGGTGTTAATCTAATCACAGAAGTGATAAAAGGAGATTTCTTTTCTGCTGAAGAGATACTGCCATGCTAACTCTCCACCTGTACCTCTTTACTTCTCCCAGTCATTAACAAGTGGTCTGGTTCTGGTCATGGCTGCACAGAAAACATGCTAAATTAAGCGGGCAAATAGCACTCCACAGGCTAGTCCTGTGAAATGTCTAGCACAAGGTTAAAACCAGCAAAGTCTCAATGCTTTTTGCTTTGTCTAGGAGGGAAGGAAAAAAACAGACCAAGCACATGTTGACCGGCAGACCAGCCTACCATGCAACAGCTCAGTCAGTCACCATGTGTTCCAAGTTAGCCATCCTTCTTCCTTCGCTACTTCTACTGGTAGCCCATTGCATTTTATGATACAAGTTGATAATTTAAACAAAAACCTTAGCTATGTCAAAAGCTCCTTCTTAAGACCTAAGTATCCAGGCTGAAGTTAAACAGCAAGCCTCTGTCATTATTAACTAATAGACAGTCAGCTAAAAACAAAAGATAAGATTTTTCAGGATACAATTAAAAAGCAATACAGAGAGATTATGCCATTGATGCCCCTGCTATACCTGTTCAGTGAATCAGAACAGATTACTTCAGTCTCCCAGTCTTCTAGACTGTCAGTCTAGCATCTTTCACAAGCACTACTGTCACACAAATTATTAAAAAGCTTTTCTCTACACCATCAGTGTTACACATCCATTAGAGGCCACTTAGGCTAGAAAATATCTGTTGCAAAAAGTCTTCCTAGGCCATATGCTAGTAATAAATAGAAAAGGCTGGAAAAGATAATTTTGTAACAACAATCTTCAGTTTTCTTCTCATGTCTGTGTGGTAATCTCTTGAGTCAATCTGTTTACTCTCTATATCAACTATAGCATATTTTTTTACGTATATGATTCATTAGTACATCTTCTGGCACTCTTTGATATTTCTTGCCTAGATATCTAGAACATGGAACACCTTGTTCATTTTAGTTCCACTAAAAATGTAACTCTTGTTCATTTTATGTAGGTCACAGATGGTCTACAACATATCCAGCACTCTTCAATTATTAAACCAGATCAACTTGGGTCTTCATCTTCTCTATCTATGCCTTTTAATAAATACTCTAGCTACCACCCCTCCTATTTTTCTAAACTCATTACCAACCAGCGTCTGAATTCAGAACCTTTCAGAAGACACAGATGTTCTGTCTGTATATTCTGCTCCTCATAGCAGGATGTTTTAGTATGTTCATAAAAGGATGATGAATTTCCCACTCTTCATTTGTATTATATTTCAAGAAACATTTATGGAAGGTGATCAGGCAGGAAAAAGCAGCGTATGGAAAAAAACATGCAAACTAAAAGATACTTTGCACTGTTCTACGTGAACTGCTATGGAGACCTAGCATCCTGTCCTCTTAGAAATGGCAACATATATAAATTTATAATGATATTCAGAAATAAATATGAGTTAGAAAGCAATAATTTGAAGATTAAAATCCAGAATTTTTGGTACTGGGATTTTTTTTTTTTAAAAAATACATTTCTCTACAGGGATAACAGCAGGGTAATGGATGTTCATCTGAAGGAAGTTAAAGCTGCCCCACCACATGTTAATGAAACACACTTACAGTTCATCACCTGCTCATCCAAACTAGATCTGTCTTCAAACATTTCAATTTTAATTTCAGTTGTTCCGCTGTGCCCAAAAATCCACTCTGAATAAGCTAAGTCATATTTTTAAAAATTCTACCTCTAAAACACTTCCTGAAATTTAAATAACTGAGTGTCCTTTAATTTTTGTGTAATTCTTCTACGAATTCCACTTGCAGAGGTTACACCTTGCCTCTTCATATTATAAAACAACAAAACCCTTCTTGACATATTTGTCTTTCTCATGTGGAAGAAGAAATTCACTCTCAAAGCGTTTTCCACATGACACTGAGCTGTTCTGCAGTTGCTGTTATTGAAATATGGTTCACATTGCAATTTCAAGGATGTAAAATGACAGATCACCATCACAGAAATCTGCAAAATAAGTTTCTACCAGGAAAACCTTGTTTTTGAAAAGACAGGGTTTCAGCACTTGCTCTCAGGAATAATTCAAAAGCAGACCAGCAAACAGGGATGGGAAGGCCAACACCAGCTTGCCAGCCATGCAATGCAACCCTGGGCATGCTCTTCCCAAGTACAAAAAGCAGCGTAACTGGCCAACTTAATCCCCAGGAGGAATGAGTGGGAAGGTGTACAAATCAATTATTTCCCCTATTCTGCAAATATCTTGACAAAGAATATGACATCCAAGAATGGGTATTTGATGGTGGGTTTTTCTGTTTGTTTTACAAGCAATTCAGAAGAATTACTTAGAAAACACCTTTTGCTCAATATGAAGGATAATTACCGAGAAAAAACTTTTTAGTCCTTCAGGATAGAATAGCTTTAGATCACTACTACAATGTAAATATTTGCATCTGAGGCTGTCTTGACTCCACTTCTAATTGATGAAGCAAAATCAGTACATCAGGACATGGTTCACTGTAACCTAATATAGATTTTAAAACTTTCCATAACCACAGTGGTTTTAGATGCTTATGTCATCATCAGGGTACATGGGGTGATGTTCTCTGCATGCCCATTTCTCTCCAACTAGAAAAGCACACCAAATGACTAGCTCAGTTACACTTTTATTGTGCAGACACTTATATATAGCTAGAAGCAATTTCATCCAAAATAATCACATTATTACTTCTGTCATCCACCGTCCTTCACCTCGTGTGAGAAATTAAATCATAAGGTGGTAAGAACAGAGACCTCATGCAGCACCTAATGCAGCTTCAGATATTCAGCACCATTTTCAGCCTTTAAAATAATAATAATCAATTTCATGGCAGATTCACCTGTTGATTAGCCAAATCACAGGGATTTTTTTCTAAAAACATACTTTTCTGAATCAAGCTTTTCCAAGTCTGAGCTACTGTAAGATTTGTTTCAGCTTATTCTGTCACTCTCCATATTTTAAATAAGCAGTATTTGCAATGTTTACTAAGAATATAAACTTTTCATAAGGGAGATTTACTCATACCCTGCTATCAATTTTCCACACTGCTCCCCTGAAATATTTTCCTTTCATTTCCATAGATGGAGAAGAGAGATTATGTCAATTCTTAACTATTCCTTATCTATCAAGAAGCATTCTTTTGTCAACAGGCTTCATATTTTGAAATCCTCTTTCAAATTAACTGTAATGCAGCTGCTTCTTTTGTCCAAGATACTGTGGCAAGCCCCACTATCCCCTATCAAATGAACACAGAAAGCAGCAGAGGGTCTTTGGGGGAGGAGGGATGTCAAGTAGAAAGTCAGTAGCTAGAATTGACTGCAGCTGGCACAGCAGAAACAGTGCAAGTATTCACCCAAGTGATCCAACATGTTCTTTAATGTACCATTTTGCTACCTTGTGCTCTAACAGTGTATATGTACACAGGCTTGATACTTTCAAACCTCACAAAAACTGGAAGGGGTCCCTGGTGAAGATACAATGCTGCAAATTTATTTCACATGTAATACAGCAAAATCATCTGTATGGAAGTGGCAGGTGGAGTGTAAGTACCTAAAGAGAACATAACTAGACAGGGAGATGCAAGAGCACATTACGCAGGGAGAGGAGGACAGGGACCATATCAGAACTAGTCCAAGGAGCACATCAGTAAAAAAACCCATAAAGTTATAGCCAACTCTTCAACCAGTGACTCTGAAACATCTTTTATGCTGTTACTGATGATGCGATTATATACATTAATGTATGTGCAGGGAAGTAAAAGACATACTTAATAAGTGAAGGCTTGCAAAATTAAGATCTTTACAGGATATCTGTGTCCTTACAACTCTGCTGAAGTAAACACCAAGGAGCAACTAAAGCTATTTAGGCTAAAAGACAATAGCAGCAAAAAGTAAAGCAGGTAAAATTGGCCTTGAGTAGTCTTAAAGCTGGAATTAGACATTAGTTCTTCCCACCTGGTAACTGAAATAACGGAGACACTCACTGTAGCTAATTTGACCACAAGGGCTAGTTCTAGTTTTGAAATTGTATTTCACTGAACCAGGTTCTATACAAATGCTCCATAAAGAGATGGTTCATTCCTCTAGACAGGTTGTGATCCAAACTGTCAGAGAAACCAGCAAAGTTATTTTTACAAAGACACAAGATAAACTTTACGAAGAGCGTTAATGATGTCACCTGGGGGCTCAAAACAGGTTCTTTCTAGTCTTATACCTTCCTAGGCATATCATCTTAAATCAAGAGATTTGCAAGAGAATTAACAAACTCTACGCTAATTCTCCAATTTGCCTTATTTTAGTATTGTGCCCTAACTTATTTCCATGAATGGCTGGTGATTCTGGAACAGATTATGTGTGTACACTAAACAGTTAAAGCAAAGTGATTAAAAAACACATCATATACAGGCTGTTTTTAGATATATATGTTATCAAGAGAGGTTGTGCAGCACTTGCTTAATTAATCTTTGCTGTCTTAACAGATGAACCAGATGTACTATTATGTTCTTTGTTCTTCCCTAAAGAGGGGATGAGCCGATTATTTATCTCCAAACAATAGGAGTTCATGTACCACAGTGAAGAATTTTTTTTTAATCTGGGAGGCAATCACTAACAAGCTTCAGCTGCAACTGCTTGATGTAAACACAGTGTGAATTTGTTCCTGGAGTATTAAACGATGTTCCTTCCATTAAGCACATGAAACCAATTTCTAAATAAGTATGTAAAGAAAGGGATCGAAGGGACAGAGTTTGGAAGGAGGGAAACACTGTTTCATCTTTCATGTATTCATATTTACTTCTTTCATACACTAACACATTTTCATAGATAAGTTAAAATTTGAAGCTTCAAATACTGTTTACAAATAATGCACCAAGAAAACAGAAGTTAAAGAAACTGTTGGTTGATACAACACGTTCCCTATGTTATATACCATGCAATCTAAGACATGTGAAGGGCACAAAGGAATATATAACATTAAGTTCACAGGGCCACAAGAATTGTTTGTGAAAGTTAACAGATTCACTGAGTATGTAAAACTCTTCATCACTACTGTAGCAAACTTGCATACCTACCTCAAAAATCACATTTTTTGATTATATTTGAAAAGTACAAATTTATGGTAAATCAATTTTAGAAAGCCTTAACATATAGCTACTTATCAGTTTATACGAGTCTGAAAATTCTTAGGGAGATGCTACTGAAATAAAAAACTAAGATTAAATAGCAATAAAGTTTTGAAATTAGTCAATTTTTCTAGATAAGACAGAACAAATTTAAGAATTCCCTTTACCTTCCTGATAAAGTCAATCTCATCTGAAGTCCTCACTCACTTCTCAATAGCCTTTCCCTTGTCATAGCCAAAACTTCTTTCATAAAACTGGTTTTCAGTAATTCACAACAATTTGTCTTAAATACATTAAGTGTTTTTAAGACACAGATTAAGTGCCAAGCCAGGCACTATTACCAGAAGCTCTCCACAGAAATAAAGTAAGTTTTCTACCTTAAATTACTGAAAAGAAAGAATTCAAATAGAATAGGATTAAGAAAGCCTCCCAAAAGACTGTAAAGCTGTATTAATAGTATACCCTAATAAATGAAAATAAGATCAAACTAGGTAAAACAACATAACATAGCTCAAATATAATTAGTTTTTCTAAAAGATCTTCTCTGTATTGACTTAAACTTGAAGGAAACAAGCATATTAGTTTCTTCACAATTAGAAAGTACTACTTGAACTAAGAATACTTTTATTCACAATGCTGAGACTTTAAAAAAAAAAGTCAGCTATTTAGTTAAAAGTAAGTAATGTTTTCTCCTTTCCTTAACATCAGGCTCTCTCAAGCTGCCATAGTCAGTGCTAAAGTGCTAACCTATGTCACCATGCTGTGCATCACATTAAGTTCCCATTTCAGCTCATGAATTTCTGACAGATTAGCCCAGTAACCAGTAACAGAAAAGGAGAAAATAAGAGTTATTTATTACCTCTTATCATCTTCCCAAACCTACTGAAAATCAACAGAGTACTGATCAATAGATTACTGTGCTTTCTAATCAATAGACAGATCCAGCAAAATAAAGCTTGTCTGATGCATAAAACACTTATAAAAAATATAGGCATTAGGATCAAATACAAGAGTAATAGTATAAACTTATGCAAAAAACGCAGCTACAAATTTGCCAACCACTATGAAAACTGTTCTAACAATTTAAAAAATCTTTTAGGTACGGGCAACCATGAAGTCACAGGATCAAAAGGTTGCATTACAAACCCGTTTGGACAGTAAACCTGCAGGGGATATACAAATTATATATGAATGTTGTATATGATATTATATAAGACTAACAAATATTCTGTACTGGCAAGATGTGTCTATGTATTTTCACTCACACTGAAAGAGAAGGGGAAGTTTATTTGGCCCAGTAATGAGTATAACTCCAGAGTCTACAGTTCATATTTGATCATCCCTGTCATTGGGAGGCTATAAAACAAAGGTCTTCTGATGGACTAGGTAGAGAGATATACCATAAATCTTAATAGTTTTTATGAAGGAAAAAAAAGAAAAAAGAGAAAAAAGTTTAAGACCTTTTCCATCTAGTTCCATTTTTTTGTAAAAGTAAATACTCCCCCTTGCAAGAAATTATAGCAGGACCATTCTGGGGATGACAACTCCCATGGCCAGACTGAATTAAGCTGCATTTCCTACAAACTTTATCAATTATTTCAAGTAAAATTTTAGCACTGACACCACCTCATTAACCAGAAAAAAAAAGACAAGCACAATACTTCTGAACTTTCACAGTAAAGGGGAAGCAAAGAAAAGTGGGTTTAGAGAAGAAAAAGCAGAATCAGCAGGAACTTGTATTTTCCCAGCATTTTGCTTGTTTTCAAAAAGACTAATAACAAAAAAAAAAAATCTACTTATGTACATATAACCAGTGCAAGAGCATGTTCTGTATTTTTCACACACTAAAATAAAAACAGCTCCCACTCATCTTTGTTCTGCTTCATAATAAGGCCTCTTAGGGAATAGTGTAGCACAACACACATTTTTAACCAGACCTTTTTCTCTGGAAACCTCACCTACCTGCTCACTTTTCAATGGAGAGTATTCTGTTAGTGTTAAACACTCTAGTCAGGCCAGATGTAAGATGTTTCTATGAGCAGTCCCCGCAACAGCAAGGAAAGCTGGAACACAATACAGGAACAGCTGATCTAGCAAAAATGAATTTTATTCTGCCAAGAGTTGTCAAGTGTAGAATGGAAAACTTAGTATTTTCAAATATTAACACAATCTGAGCTTATAGAAGCAATTACAGTGTTTTCCATTTGAAAAAACAGTAAGTTGACAGTATTCCTCTTTATCAAAAGTTGCTTCATCAAGGAGATCTAACATCATGCACTAACAGAGTGAGTACTACAATTGTGATGTGGGTCTGGTGTCCAGAAAGGCTATGCCATTAATAAAAGCAAACACTTCATCAAATTAAGAATGTAACAAAACCACACATCTTTCCAGTCTTGCAATCAGAGTTTCATGACAGTTGTCAATTTACAAAAAAAAGGACAGTTTAAATACCTAAATCTCATCTGAAAAAGCAAAATATAAAGCATACTTCTAACACAAAAGGGACAAAGAAATCTTACAGGTAAATTGCCACATGCTGTTACTGTTTACATATATAACACTAACTATTCCTTAATCTATCCATGTAAGGCAGACAAGAGAGCAAGACAAAAAGAAAACAAACCTCTCAGATTTTTATGCTCCAGGAAAGGACACCTTTTTTTTTTTTTCCTTTAATTTAAGTAAATTACATTCCTCTGGCTCCCTCCAGCTGAAAGCATGCTATGTACATCAGTGGTTTTGTGTATTTCTAATAGACCCATACCACATTGGCACTGAACACACTACTCTAAATCTCATATCTGCAGACTTATTCTAACTTCAGATAAAAATCTCTTGCTCTGTAGCAAACAATTTGCAATGCTGTTTATCTTTTGCCAGATTGGAAAATGTTAAGTTTGTTAACCCTTATCCCAAATTTTTTACACATTTATAAATAAGCTGATTTTAGGAATTTGTGGTAATCTTGGGGAAATTCAGATGTTTCTCTTAGATACAGTATCAAACAGATAAGAAATGTCTAATAAATGATATTTGAACTATGGTGCATAAGATACCTGATGTGTCACCACATACCCACAGAGATAAATTGCCTTTGTAGAAATCTCTGTTGCCAAATGCACTATAATCAGAAGTGAATTCTTACAACTACCTGAAAATATTTGATGAATATGAGTAACAGTAAAACCAAATCTGATTCTGAATGTAAATAGAGATTAAACTTCAAGATGACTGAACAGTCTAACTTTAATGCATTAGAGTGAAAATGAAAACAGAACTGAAGCTACTGATCAGTTACCTATTCAGTAATTTTCAGCTATTAGTATATTCTGAGAAGTTACCACACCTCTCTGCATGGATGTCTTTCCAAACATTCAGGGGTGTTTTAACAGTAATTAAATATGCAAAAATATGCAAGATAAAGAATTTAATTCCATTTTACCGTAACTACAAGTAGATCTGGTCAATCCTGTTTATGAAAACCATATTTCACAAGAAAGTAGAAGCAATATAAAACATCTAGAAAATAAAAAAGTTAGGAGAACTGAAATGATTTAAAGAAGCAATTGAAAAATCATTTTCGTAGAGAAAAAAGTATTGGTTAATTTTGGCTTATAAACCATAACTATAATAACAAAAATATCTACTTGCTTACTAATTGTTATGAAATTAACAACCCTTGTTCCCTTCAACATAAAATGAGCTGATTTAATTTAAATCAGTGCTGATAATTCTTGCACGACATTTCATGAATAAATTCACTGATGCATCCTATACTAGGGCACATTTTTATAAAGAGAATAATTTTATATTTCTGTCTAAATGTGGGAAACCTAAAATAAAGTACTCTTCTACAAACCAGAACTGAGTAGACTTGCCAAACCTTTGCAAAATGCATTTGCAGTAGGCATTATAAAGTTTCTTTGTATCCCTCCATTCTGTAATTATTGTGCTTGGACACAATGCACGTTTCATATTCTGCACAGGGGTCCATGTGGACACACAAATCATACTCCTGGTTATTCCCCAAGCCTGAAAAAGCATCAACTGTTGTATCTAGGTAAGGAAAACCTATGACTTATCTGTTGTTGGGGGATGTAGACTGCATACCGCATAGTTGCACTGTTTTTAGCACTGTGTGAAAATACATTTGCATTTTTTCACCATTAAAAAAAAAAAATTTATCTTTCAAAATACTTCAGCCACTTGCTCGACCTAGCCATATATCCAACCAGAACATTAACTGTGCGAATTCTGTTCCAGGCACAGGACATAACTGCTCAGTGCCAACGGCAATATAATCTTAAATCTGTTAAATTACTACACAAAAGTGCATTTGAAGAAAAACATTTAAAGATCTTGTCCTCTGAAATGGCTGCAGAAATCAATAGTGCCTTAACCTCCACTATCTCTTGGTTTAAAAACCAAGTAAATAAATTCAATCAAATTCAGTGACATGTTACAGTAACAACGTATTAAAAAAATAGCATCATGACAAACTAGAACTACTAAGAAAAACAATGAATATTCTGGAAGAAAAGGAGCACTGAAAACTTCAAGTGAATGTAGAACTATATTCACATACGTACTGACATCAACAGTCTAAAATAAAAAAAAAAATCGTACTTTAACTTCCTCTCAAACAATACTCACTAGATATGTGAAAATTGTATTTTAAAATAGCACAAAAACAAGAGAAATTTCAACTTTTAAGGGGGTAACTGAAACAATTTTCATTTGCAGAAGTGGAAATTTGCACATTAGGGGTTTTTTTCCCCCCTGGTGCTACTCCCCTGTACCAGTTAGCGAGGAAAAAGAAAACAAATGAGCTCAATTCTTTTTCATGTAACCTTATTACTGCAAGAAGTTACAGCAGAAAAAACTTAGGTCTCATATGAATTGCAAAGATGACACTTCTGAAAGGAACATGTTAACTTTTTGTTTGAAAAAAAGTATGATACAATTTTAAGGACTAATTAACATTAAAAGGCAAAAGTTAGATTAAGATTCAAATTTTAAGTTAAAATTCTATTTAGTAAAAATGAAACACTTTCAATAAACCCTAGCATTAAACAGAAAATTGAAATTTTGCTGCTTATTAGCATCAAAGTTTCATTTCTGAAAAGCTAATAACCAGAATTTTCATGTGAATAGAAATTATGCACAGAAACAAGAAGCAATAAGAAGTAGCACGAAATCAGCAACATGACAGATCTTAAAGCAGCTGCTAGTCCTTCTTGAATCTTGACTGGGATTGTTGATCAACTTTAAAGCCAAGGCATGCTATTTTCTGTCAGTACATGGGAAGAATTAATAAGTATTTGGTTCATGTACAGCCTTTCAGTTTACAAATTAAAGAGCACATAAAATTAATGTTGAATCAGTTAAGAAGCCAAATATTTGATTTAAAACATTTTAAACTTCTGCACAATTCAAGAATCATTTCCATGCTGTACACACAAACAAGAAAATAAACGCTTGTGGTATATAACAGTAAAATATATCGATACTACTAAGGACAATCCAACTCCTAAATATTTACTTTATTTGAAAAATATATTTACAGAATAACTAATGGCAAAAATCAGTAGAATAGACGTTATAACTATTATAGTTATATACCTATGGAATATAAATTATAATTATTCAAGAAAAAATACAATTAAATATTATGCCTAGATTAAGCTACTTCCAAAATATATTTTAAATTCTGTTGTATTTTATGTTACTTTACATTAGACATTTCAAGAATTTTTAATTTAAATTTAATGCAAAAAATGTTGTAATAATAAAATTTTTTTAAAATTATGAATTATTATTTTGGTATAAACAGATTTAATTTCAACTTCTTTACCATAACCCAGTTAAGGTTTAATACAATCTTTTTATATTTTTATAGCTTAATCTGCATATATTCAGAAAAGTAATTACAGTTCTTCTTTGAGAACACTGCCATCTAGTGTACAGTCTAAATTAGGATGAAGCATGCATTTGAACTTTTTAATTCTGCAATTTAGTCTAAGACAGAATTACATTCCATGATGAAACTATGTCTTCAGTACTACTTAATTGTGCACTGGAATAATGACATTTGTTCTCTCATCTGGAAGGCATGTTAAACATGCAAACATATTAATTCTGAAAATATATTGTAAAACTCTGTACATAACACATTCACATCATAAGTATACCAAGATGTATTTGACAGTCAAAAATAAGAGAACATACAGCTAACATCCTACACAAGTTTTCCTGTGTAGTGCTCCCAGTCTTATCATCATTCCCTTTCACATTACTTGAGTAAATCAAACTGAAGTTTGCCCCTTGAGACTGGCAAAATACAGGCAAAGCTCTGAATTTCACAGTTGCAGTTGGACAGTCAATTGTTTAGCTTCTTTCCTGTTCTTTCATCTTATGCCTTAAAGGTTGCACTCTTTCCATCTTAAAAATGAAACGTTGTGGAAAGATCACAGTGACAATGTCTTCAAACACTTGAAGGCAGGCAGATAGAAAGAAAGAAAAAAGCCTTAAAACAAGAAGTACCGCCTACATGGTGGATCATCAGTAGATTTAGAGCACAAGTGAAACCAGTCTGAACATTACTTGCATTATATCTTATTTTCTTCTCAGTTTCTGTAAGTCTCAAAAGACTCCATTTCTTACTGAACTAAACCTAGATCAATCATTGCTGACAAACTAACATCATTAAACAAGACAACAGCCTTTTGCCTCAGTATTCCAGTTTCAGCTTCAACACTTTGTGTCTTAAATCAAAAATTGCACTAGAGCAAAACACAAACATCCTGTAAGGAAAGCGGTGTGACCAATACCTTCACTGACAGACTTCATCAACAGACTTCACAGTACAGTTAATTAAAGAATCAACAAGGCACTCATACAAAAGCAATTATCTCGGACTATATCTGACGCTAGCCAGAAAAAAAAAAGTGAATAGATATAGGTGGCCAAATTTATGCATTTTTATGAACATTCAAATACAAAAAGGAAGTCTAAAGAGGGTGGAAGCAAGGACAGGTAGCCTGGGAGGAGTACACAGAAACTGTCCAAGCAGGCAGGGATCAGGTTAGGAAGGCCAAAGCCCTGACAGAATTAAAGCTAACCAGGGACATCAAGGGCAACAGGAAAAGCTCCTATAGGTATGTCAGTGATAAAAGGAAGACTAGGGGAAAATGTGGGCCCTCTCCAGAAGGAAACAAGACACCTGGTTACCTGGAATATGGAGAAGGCTGACGTACAAAACAACTTTTTGGCCTCAGTCTTCACCGACAAGGGCTCCAGCCACACTGCCCAAGATGCAGAAAGCAAAGGAGGGGACTGGGAGAATGAAGAACACCCCCACTCTAGGAGAAGACCAGGTTCAAGACCACCTAAGGAACCTGAAGGTGCACAAGTCCATGGGACCTGGCAAGATGCATCCACAAGTCCTGAGGGAAGTGGCAGATGAAGTGGCTAAGCCACTATCCATCATATTTGACAAATCGTGGCAGTCCGGTGAAGTTCCCACTGACTGGAAAAGGGGAAACATAACCCCCACTTTTAAAAAGGGAAAAAAGGAAGACCCAGGCAACTATAGGCCAGTCAGTCTCACCTCTGTGCCCAGCAAGATCATGGAGTGGATCCTGGATCCTCCTGGAAACTATGCTAGGGCACATGGAAAACAAGGAGGTGACTGGTGACAGCCAACATGGCTTCACTAAGGGCAAATCGTGCCTGACAAATCTGGCGGCCTTCTATGACGGGGTTACAGTGTTGGCGGACAAGGAAAGACCAACTGACATCATCTACCTGCACTTGTACAAAGCATCTGACACTGTCTCGCATGACATCCTTGTCTCTAAATTGGAGAAACATGGATTTGATGAATGGACACTCGGTGGATAAGGAACTGGCTGGACGGTCGCACTCAAAGAGTTGCGGTCAACAGCTCGACATCCAAGCAGAGAGCAGTGACAAGTGACATTCCTCAGGGGTTGGTATTGGCACCGGCACTGTTTAACATCTTTGTTGGCAACATGGACAGTGGGATTGAGTGCACCCTCAGCAACTTTGCCAATGACACTAAGATGTGTGGTACAGCTGACACACTGGAGGGAAGGGATGCCATCCAGAGGGACCTTGACAGGTTCAAGAGGTGGGCCCATGCAAACCTCATGAAGTTCAACAAGACCAAGTGCAGGGTCCTGCACATGGGCTGTGGCAATCCCAAGCACAGATACAGACTGGGCAACGAGTGGATTGAGAGCAGCTCTGCAGAGAAGGACTTGGGGGTATTAGTGGATGGAAAACTGACTATGAGCCAGCAAAGTGCACTCACAGCCCAGAAAGCCATCGGTATCCTGGGCTGCATCAAGAGAAGTGTGGCCAGGAGGTCACGGGAGGTGATTCTCCCCCTCTACTTCGCTCTCGTGAGATCTCACCTGCAGTGCTGTGTCCAGCTCTGGGGCCCCCAATATAAGGACAGTGACCTGCTTGAACAGGTCCAGTGGAGGACCACAAAGATGATCAGAGGGCTGAAGCACCTCCCTCATGAGGACAGGCTGAGAGAGCTGGGGTTGTTCAGCCTAGCAGAGAGAAGTCTCCAGGGAGATCTTATAGTGGCCTTTCAGTACTTAAAGGGGGCCTATAGGAAAGATGCAGAGGGACTCTAACAGGGAATGTAGCAAGAGGATGAGCAGTAAGTTTTCAACTGAAAGAGGGAAGATTTAGTTTAGATATAAGGAAGAAATTCTTATCTGTGAGGGTGGTGAGACACTGAAACAGGTTGCCCAGAGAGCAGATGCCCCCTCCCTGGAAGTGTTCAAGGCCAGGCTGGACGGGGCTTTGAGCAACCTGATCTAGTAGAAGGTGTCCCTGCCCCTAGCATGGGGGGTTTGAACTAGACGATCTTTAAGGTCCCTTCCAACCCAAACCATTCTATGATAACACTATGGTCCCTGTGTTCTTTGTACTCCAAAGTTGCTATAAGCAGCTACAAGGCTACAGCCATCATCCTGAATCAGGTCAGAAACTGTCTGCTTCAACCACCTTTGGTGTTCCTTGATATGGCATTTGCCCATAGGAAACTTCACATGGCTTTGAAATACTCAGAGTTCTTCTGAAAGCACAGTGAATTCCTGAGGTGCTGTGAGGTGACAGAAGAAAGGCAAGAAACAAGATCACGACGCATAAACATGTCTAAATTTTTTTCAGCCACTTCCTGAACACCTCTAAAAGCTAATCCATTGACCTCTCAAATGATGCAGAGTGTAAGCTGAAAAATCACTCACCTAATTACAAAAAAGTAAATGCTTACAAAACAGACTTTAGAGACTGTTGTCTAATAACTTCTCATGTGTCAGATCATATAATAGCCTTTAGCTGAAGCAGTTTGAGAGAAAACATTATGTGAAGGTGTATGTTGCCTACTGCATCTGTAAAGCACCTGGCTCCTCACCACTATTAAAAAAGATACTCACATACCACTGATTAAATTGAACAGTATGATTAAATAAAGCACTACAATTCTCTAGCTTCTCTACTGCCTGATTTTACAATATATATATTTATGTTTGGTTATTCTACAAAGTTGGGAGATTAATTTTGTCAAACATCTGTGTGAACACTGAACAGCGATGATTAAAGCAGTAGCAAAATTGTTTAGGTATCCTGAGCATGTTTCCTAGAACTTTACATGAACGCAGACATCAGATTTAAATTTGGTTAAATTTAAGACCTAACAAGGAAAGGTAGAAAATATTTCTGTAAGTAAAAGTAAAGCAAAACTGGAAATCAGGAAAGAAATTGAGATCTTCTAACGTGGACATAAAAGATCTAACTGACAATGGAAAATTATTTTTACTTACACAGAGTAGGTATTTACACTTGACAAACCCAGAGCTCTAGAGAAAACTCCAGATTTACTTAATTCTACTCAACTCTATAGTTATGCTGCCATCTAGTGAACGGGATATTGACTCTCCTCTGCAACACTGTTAAAATTGGTTCAAATGAAAAACATTATCCCTAAGATATATGTATCACAGTAAACACCTTACTCTTGCCTCTGCTCCTTCTTCACCACCACATTTTTGTAACACATGTTACAAGGCGATTAATTTTGGCCATAGGACAGTGAACGTTCACTCACTGAACTTGAAATGCAAACATGCAAACAGACTTTAATGAGAAGCCAAAAAACTAATCAACGCAGATCACAGTTCAGAATCAGGAAAAAACCATTAGTAGGTTTCAGACCATTACACAGATAAAGTCTTGAATTCAGAGCTAGTAATACAGATAAATATTACTCTGAGCCTTCAAATTAAATTACCGTTGTGATTGTTTTCTCATTACATTTAATTAGAATGACGACTTACAAAAAACCAATGTAAAACCTTTCCAGAAATTCCAGACAGTAAAAAGGAAATAAAGTAAGTACACACCTGGGAAAATATATTTGCAGTTGGAGCAACTCTTTTATCCACAATACTATATAGTATTGCTAACAATCTGTCCAAGGGAAATGGCTTTGGCCCAAGGAGGTGATTGCTGGTCTGCAACAGAAACAAGACTTTTCAATACAATAGATCTTTCTTGGAGTACCACAAGATGTTATTCGCCCATCTTTTTAGTCTCTGGGTAGGCACTATAATTCACAGTAGTCTATCATACAGCCTACTTACATACTATGGAAAACACTGAATACATGCTTATTGATCAAGGTAAAGATACAGTCACAGAACTCTATTTAACACGGCAAGGGTTCAAACTCCACAATAAATAGGAACATTTTTGAGGTATAACAGAGGATCTGATGCCAAATTTCCTGTCACTAGATTTATAGATTTACTTGTCCTATTAAATTACCTTGCCCAATCTAAGGATTCAAGAGGAAAGACTACATTTTTATGGCATTCTCAAGGTGCACACCATTTTCTTCATTCAACAGTAAGACAAGTTAGTTTTCTTAAAAGCACACAGAATTTATAGCTAGTAAAAAAATTCAAAGGTTTAGATTTATTCTATTGCCTACAGTCAGTCTATAATCCGTGATCACCTACAAAGAACTGCACTAACGGAACAATATTTTTTACAAATCTGTAAAACCATCAAACAACTTTAAAGTATATTTTTGTGTTTTGTTAACTGAAGACAAATATTTTACTAGCATCTGCACTTTGAAAAAAAGCATAAAAAGAGAAGATTCTGCTAAAGTATCAATGTATCCACTTTCTTTGAACCACTTCAGCCAAAGCCTTTTCTCTTCCTGTCATAGAGGTGCAAACTCATAACAAGAGTTTCTCATCTTAAATGCCATATTAAACTACTCTACAGTCTAGAACATGAGTGGAATAACTTGCAGTGGGCACCAATTATAATACAGGAAATTATATTTAAACATAGGAAAAAACTTTTTTTAACCCTGAGGAAGGTTAAACACTACAACTTATTGCCCAAGGCAGGTTGTGGAGTGAGTCTCCATCCTTGGAGATATTCAAAACCCACCTGGGCATGGTCCTGGGCAAATTGGTCTAGGTGACCCTGCTTGAGCAGGGGGGTTGGACTAGACCAATTGTCCTTGTCTACCTCAACTCTTCTGTGAATTCCACTTTCTAAAACCAATTAAAAAAAAAAAAAAATCTCGCTCAACTCTCTCTTCAGGATTAAAATACATTACTCATTTTTTTCCAACAAAACTGCTGAGGTTTTTATATTTTTGGCTGATCTTAACTTTTTAGTTTTCATTTTCTCTTTTGCTTCCTTTACACCACAATGAAAATGTTATCATTTTGATACCAAAACTAAACAAAACATTTTTGATCAGGAAATTAGAAGTGAGAACACTTCAATTTACTGTTTTACACAGGAAATGCCTTTATTACTGTATTTCTACTTTCTTAAAATACACTTAATCATAGGACAATTCTGACTGGAAGCGATCTTAGGAGGTCTCTAGTCAAACTCCTTCTGCTCAGAGCAGTATCAGCTACAAGGTCACACAAGGTTGCTCAGACTTTACCAGTCCAGTCTTGGAAACCTCCAAGGACAGAGACTGCACCACCTCTCTGGGAAACCAGTGTCGCTGCCTGGCTGCCCTCATAAAGAAAAACGTCTTCCTTATATCTAGTATAAACATCTCATTTCAGCTTACATTCATTGTTTCTCACTCTCTCATCATCCAGCACCATATCATATAGTCTTGATGATCTCCTTGCAGGCACAGGACAGGCTGTTAGCTGTTTTAGCCAGCTAAAAACTCATGGGAGGCAGATGCACTCTGAGCCCTCACACTCTCTGCTCTGTAGATCAGAGCACAGTCTGGTTTTGAAAGTTTTTGAGGTGTGATAGCTGTGATAGTGGGGAACAGGACTGCAGGTCCTAGGAGGATCTTCCAGACCTATGTTCCTTTTACTGTACTGTAATCTTTACAAATATTTGCAGAGATACAATTGCCCATATGTAAACTTGTATATTTTGATACTATGATTCTATAGTGAGGGAAAATGAAATACAGGGATAAAGATTACATATGACGCATTACAAATAAAGGCTCATTTGCTTCAGTTGTGTTACAGCTTGTATCAATATATCTTCCCTCAGAGAAGCTTGTCTAAAGACTGATTTACAGATCAGATTCACCTGACTCCAAGTGGGTGCCTGCATGTTAGTATCTTTTCATAGATAGTGCAGAGCTGATCAATGCAGTCATTGGAGTGTAGGGTGTGATTCGTCTCATACTAAAGCAGGTTCCATGTTCAGTCAGATGAATTGCACCATAAACTGTATTGATTAGATCTTTACTGGCTATAACAGGAATTTAGGAAACTAGTTTGGCTGTACATACGTACTTGGCAGGAAGTTAACATTAGATTAAATAAATCCTTCCTTAAAAGTTTAGGCAGGCTAAAAATCCGTTTCTTGATCCTTAACTCTGTTCAGTTAAGAACATTTGTTTGAGTTACCCTCAATTTACAGTTCTTTCCTTAGTACCTCCTTCTCTTCTGTTTTTGTACCTACTCAGCAGCATTTAGTTTGCTGCAGGAACAATAATAAAATGAAAACCAATTTATCATTAATGCAGGCACTTTGGAACACTAAGTAGTGAACTCAGATACAAGTCCATTTAACATAAACAATGACGCAAGAGAACAAGCTCTACAGTACAGTTAAGGTGACCACGACCTCGGTACTTCTTCATCAAATCTCTATTTTTCCATTTCTTTTACATTGTTAGCTGTTCCCATCTCCCTAGCTGTTCCCATCTCATCATCCAAGTTGGAAATCTATTGCCAAGAAAGAATAAAACACCTTTCCTGCAGAGGATACAAGGAAAGAACATAATTTTTGTCTAAGACATAATAATTATTCCTTTCCTGAAAATTATTTATCAACTAATTAAGAAGCAGAGGTATTTCAATATAGCCATCCTGGAAGTTCTCAGGAGTTCATGTGCCATGGACAAAACACACATGAGGTCTACATGTACAGGACACATGCATTCAGAGACCAGAATTCTTGAATTTACATAAGTATCTACCTAGCAGTGCAACACATTGCAATGTTGAAGTAAAACAATGCTCACTTTCACATGCAAAAACTGAACATGTGCAAAAAGAGAACTTGGAAAAAGTCTCTGAATAGCCAAGGACTCTGTCCTCCTGCAGAGGCAGGAGAAAAATAAGGGAAAATGCTATAGGCAGGAGAAGAAGCAAAGGCTTATTAGGCTAAGTATCATATTAAAATTTTTCTCATGTTATTTACACTGCCTGTAGCATAGAGAAGAAAAGGATATAATGATTGTTTCAGCATGGATTTAGTGCTGTTTGCACTGCTTTCATTTACGGATTTACTTAAAAATAAGTCAACAAGTTACAAGTATTAAAATTTACTTTCTCTTTTTACATTACAGTTATAAATATACATACAGGTATTTGCTTTTCCTAGCATACCAAGCCTCTGTCAGTAAGAACTGGTATAGCTCAACTGAAATAAATTATATTTAGCTATTTATAACCATGAAAATGTTAGTTACTAGCATTATGGAATAGGCTAAACAACAGACAGGAGTGCAAAGTTTCCAAGTCTCAACACACAAACTTAAGCTCTTATACCCCATCATTGGGAATTAAAGTAACTTGACTTTCAGAACTACTAACGACTTATTACTCTAACATCTTTGAGAGAAATTCTGATATCTGTCTCTTCCATGTATGATGTCCTTTAACTAGCTTTATTAAGCTCATTGTGACACACAAAAATACAGCTTCAGGAGAAAAATTTGTGCTACAGTTAAATTTCAATTAAATAAAAATGTGTGTATCATACAGAAATTTTTATTATACAAAACAAATGCACCAATAATTGTTATTTATGCAATTCTGTTGTTCCTACAGTAAACAAGGCAAAACAAAATACAAAACCAGTAAGAAGTATTTGTTGCCAAGATCAGCTTAGAAAGATAAATACATACCTTTTCATGTTTTTTCATAAAGTTGGTCTTTCTAATTTTCCCATGATGCTGTAAACAACACACAAGAGCAAATATTATATGTAAATTATTTTATGCTCCCTTCTATAGCAAAGAGAATCAAAACAGTCAAGAAAGAATTGTACATTACATATGGCAGTACGCTAGTCTGGGTTTGTTTCTTTACTACACCTCCAGTATTTATCTCTGATGTTACTAGCAGTCCTTCTTACCAGAAGCCCTAAAAAATTATAGTTGCCTTACTTCTTGCTTCATTGTGTCCCAAGTGGTACAAAGCCAAAACACACTAATATTTTTTGGTGACATGCATTAGTTTTTTTTCCTGATCTAGTCAGGGACTGATGAGAAAAGGGAGTAAAAATTTGTTTTTAATATGACTTCATCCTTCTGTTATCCTCAATCATCTAATGAAAAAGACAGATCTTTCATTTCTTCCAGAGAAGTTTAAATGATTGGCCACTTCATTTTTAAAATGTATCCTGCATAAAATCCACCTGAATTTTCACCTTGTATCTGCTCCATTTTAGAATTTGGATGGTACACAAGGTGGCAGAATGACAACCAGGAATTAAATCAATACAATAAAAAGATAGTTCAAGGTGCAGGAGCTAAACAACAAACAGAAAGGGGGAGGGAAAGGTACATCTTTTAAAAAGGCACAGTTTTAAGGCAGCCTTAAGAAAGGAAGGACCTTAAAAAAGGAAGGTCCAAAGAAAATAATCAAGTGTTCTTGGATCTCAAATGAAAATGTGAGGACAAAACAAGAACAGAAATATAGTAAACAAGATGTTACAATTGAACAGGTGAAAAAAATTTAAAAATACAAAGAGAGACATGAAGAAAGATGTGTAAATGATGTAAAATTAGTGGAGAGGTACAAGTATAATATTCTTTAAACATAGTTAAATGCTCTTTCTCAAAATATCACCTGATGAGTTTTTCCACAGCCCTGAGAGATATACCTTATTAATAAGCATACCTTATAAGCATGCACAATGAATCAGGGAAAAAAATATCTCAAATGAAGGATTTTTTTTTTTCATTATCATGTTTAAAATCTTGTACTTAGTATTTGTGGACCTCAATGCTCAGCCATGTCAAGACAATCTCAGTAACTGTGGCTCTTCTTGACTGTCTTCTTAATATTAGACAGGGCTTTACACTTCCTTTGCATAATTTGCCAGACTAAACAAAATTTAGTTCATTCGATTAATACATATCAAACATAGAAACAGCAAAGTAATCTTTTTATCATGCATTTGAAAAGATGACTGCGGTGATAACAAAGACCTTTTGGAGGGGAAAATGATCAAGCCTGAGGTTACACAGCATGCTAGTGATGGATCACAACAAACTGCATTCATGCATTTTAAAAGTTATGCTGGGATCTCCATATGGTGTATTGAAGTTATATCAAAAATGTTTCAAAGTAAGTGAGCAGGTACCCTATTTCTGTGCAAGCACAAAGAAATATATGAAATTCAGAGGTAATTTTCAGTTAGTTTTAAATCCTGTTTTCTATTAAAATGATGATTTCACATAGATTGCTATTCCTTTTTGTTTTAAAGACTACCTTTCAAAATCAACTTTGTATTTTTCTCTCAATCTACTGTAAAGCTCTTGAATTTTCACACAACTAATAGCAGCGCTGCCAATTATTATTTCATCGCTTTATCACGCTGTTAGCATTACAGGCTGCCACAAACTGTGACTTTAGCTGTTGTATAGCCCAGCACCTATACTGGTAGTGTAGATTAGCAGTTCAACGACCATCTTTTTGCTTGCATCCCTTTTGCTGTCTAGCAGTCCTCAGTTAAATCACTCCAGAAGATACTTTTCTGTAATCTAATCGGAATCTCATTACAAACCTGATAAAACCATATTCTATTTTCACAGTCCACATGACTCAAAAACACTGAATTTGAACACTCCTCCCAAAAGCACTGGTTTTGCTGGGCTTTGAGATAGATGCAGCTATTTCTGAGATTCACCTTAGCACCTGATGAAGGGCTAACTGCTATCAGATGATACGTAGCAAGAATTGTAACTTCTCCTGCTTCACCAATTCTTGGGAAAAATATTTAATATCACTGACTGAAATACCTTCACAGTCCCTGCTTCAAAAAATCTAGAAGCTCACGTTTATTGTACAAACGTTTAATAGGGTTCACATGCAAGAGTGGAAACTAAATTCAGAGATAGTAAAAAAGGAGAAAGGAAAAAAATTGAGAAGGTTGTTGAGTGAACACAAACAAGAAAGATGCAGCACTGTTTGATAACATGCTTTACTGACTTGACTCTTGTAAGCTTTCCTGTTTCTTTTGAGTTCCAAGACTGATAAGGAAAAATCTGGGCAAAACCACTTCTTCAGCAAATAAATTTCTTTCTTACAAAGAAATTGCTTTGGCAAAGTAAAAAGAACAAAGGTTGTCCATAAAAAAAAACTTGTCAATCTGCACTTACGGCAAGTAATCCTCTACTCTTCTCAGGAAAGGACTAGACAGAAGGGTGAAACACCTACAGCTTTCAATATAGGATCACACCAGAAACACTAAACCCATATTTAAACAAAAAAATGTACTAGTATATCATCATCATGAACTGCAGTAACCTCTCAAAAATGTGGCTACATTTTTTTCAAGAGAAAAGAAGCATATTTTTACAAATTTGCTTGTTCTCATTTTCTTCAATTGTTCACACCTATTTACCTATCATGAATACCACACACTTATACACACATGCATATATTAATACATACTGTAATAATTTAGAAAACCTTGAAGTTGGTAAAATGCACAGAAAGTATAATTGACCAATCACTTTTCTGATGTCTGTCTTTCTGCCTACATTTTGCCAAATTAAGACCTCTGAAATAACGCAATGAGGCAGGCTTGAGGAGCATGAAGATCCTGGGTAAGAAAGAGACAGACTACAAACTATGGCACCACAGCATTTGTTTGCAGCATAACCACAACACAGCCCAAAGAAAAAAAAGAAGGGGGGGGTGGAAATCAATCTGTACATGGCAAGAACTTACAGAAAATGGGGTTTAGCCCATGATTTGGTAGCAAGGATTACTACATTAATCCTAAAACATCATTTCAACACAACATGTCCCAGCTAATGAAACAACATCTTCTGCAAAAGCCACTGTTCGCATGTTTTTGTTTCAGAAGCTTAAAACTGTATAAGTTAACAATGTACTCTGTCATTTTACCTTATTAAAGGCTAATGAAGCTGTGGGTTGTATCTTACTTCAGAAATTTAAGCATGGCTTATACCTAAGGACAATGCAGGCACTCCACAAAAACCTTTATAAAACAGAGCTGTATCCACTTAAAAAACCAAAGCATAATATTTGTGCTATAACAGTGTTATGCATGTTTTGACATGAAGAGAAAGTTGGGTTTGTTAGACATTAATAATTACTAAGTGACCATCACCAGTCACAATATGTCATCTACAGAAAAACTTCTGATCAAATCAAATGAACCACACACAGAAATAGAGCTCAAAATGAATGGTTGAAGAGTTTTAAAATGGGAAATTCAGTATGCAGGAATCCAGTAAGCAGCACTAAGGAAAAAAAAAATCTTATTACCTTAAGAAAGAACCTCTTATCTGTCCTAACAGGATTGTAGGAGGCAAGGTAAGCAGCTATCAGAAGAAATTTGGAGTAATACGGAAGTTCCACGTGTGTATGTGCAGAGAGTCCTATAAAATAAACAGACAGTTACAAGTCACCAAAACCTACTCTGAACATCCACAAACTTCAAGTCAGACTTGTTCGCATTCTTCTTTTCCTGCTCTACTCCTGTAATTAAACGAGTATGGCTACTTTCTCAATCCCTTTATCACAGATATAAAAATCAGTGAAGGGACAAGGAATGGCACAAAACTAAACAAAATCAACATTCTGAATGTTTTATGGACTCATCTCAGAAGCTGTATTTGAAGCATCAGAGGTTTATAAATCACTAAGGTGTGATCTCCCTAAAAAAAAAAAAAAAATTCCAGGCTACTTTCACTTAAGGTAACTTTTCTGGTAAACAGAGAAGATGAAGAGATGTATTTAAATACAATGGCAGAGCTTTTCTCCAAGAAAACCTTCACGCTGCTCCAGACTGTGCCAAACAGCTCATCCAGGAATGGGGCTGGCATGGTGGAGAAAGAAGCAGTGCTGCACTTCTGAGAAACAGTTCCACATCTCACGATTTTTATTTCCTACAGAAAAGGTTTTCAAATTTTTAAACTTGACCCAGTTGACCTAGCCTGCTACATGTATTTCATTATGATTAAAGTCTCACACATTAAACCACGGAAGAATGACAGAGTCTAGTGAGTAGTTTTCTTCCCTCTTTTTACTTCTACTTTATATTTTTTCCCTTTACATTCCCCCAACTCTTGTCACCATAGTTGCTTCTTTTACACAGCTTATGCACATGAATAGGATGATCAAACCACCTTACTTTATCAGTTGTCTATGGAGACCACTAAAGGGTCTCTCTTGTCCCTTCTTTGCTTACAGGTTTTCACCTCAGCTGTTTGTTGTTCTGTGAAGTACCTGTACCCTTACGCTTTAATTCACAAACATCAGCAAATAAAGATCAAAGAATTAAACATGTTTAAAAATTAAGATCCAGAGCCCCCAGTGTGATGAGAAGCATCCTAGGAGAGCTAGTAATAATTTCCTCTCATATAGGCACAAAAGGACAGCTGTAGTTTCATTTACGATTGTGAAACTGTTTTGTACTGCATGTTAACTACAAAACGCAACACCAAATAAACTCTTACAAATAAACAACTGAGTTTAATACAGAAATATCTGTTTCTACTCTGTTATTCTAGTCTGCCAATATTGCATCATGCACTGACTATTTGCTTATTTACATCCACAGTAAAGTTTTAATAACATACTTAAAAAGCATTTATAATCAAATGCTGTTTACCAACAAGACAATTTTTCCTACTACATGTACATAAAAATCCTAGAAATTGCATTTTAAATAAAGTCTCCCTTTTTGGGGTTGTCAGATGCAAAAAGTATTTCATGGTCATCTGGGCATGGAAGGAGGGAATTCAATAAGAACACTCTGAATCAAACTCCTTTGATCAACAATGTCAAAAAATTACTGATCATAAAGCAAATATAGGAAACAGTCTGATGATTGCAACTATCTTAAGGCAATTTTTAAGTAAGTGACTATTTTACCTACTATCTCAAGAAGATATGTCACGACAAATAATACAGAAAAAAGTGTTCCCAAACTACCAACTGGTCAAAAGACCATGACTGACTGACATCATCAGGAAAATGTTGCAGTATTCCTTCCTAAACTGTAAATGAGAACTGACAAATATATTGAGATTCGACTTTCAAGTCTGTCTAAAGTATAAAAATCAACAAAGCTGTACTCCTCCAAGGAAAGAACAGAAAGAATTCTCACAATTCTGACATTTCTCTTTGCCAAGAAATCAGGACACAGGACAGCTGTTTTGTTTAGGAGTGTGCTAATCCAGTGTAATACACGAGGTATAATACTCCCTCCTTCCCACTCAGACAGTTCTGCCGGTTGGCACACAAAGGTTTGACCATCAGGGGTCAGCCCATTCCTCATTCATTTTTACATAAGAAATACTGATTTAAAGAAATCTGCTTTTACCCACAGAGGACCTTAGGAAAGATTACTCCCAGAATATATGCTAGGGGAAAAAATAGTAAGTCCTTTGTAGAACACATTCTCAAAAATATGATTACCCTGTAACTGAATGCTAATAGGTAGCCTCGTCTACATAATTTCATTCTCATGTTCTCAGATAACAACAATCAAGTCAAACATTACACATTACAAGCCCCTACAGAGAGTTACTGTATCTGATACCTTTCAACTGCCCAGGTTCTCCATCATCACGCTGTAAGCGCTCCCACTGTGAGCTAAAAGACAGATAATGCAAACATATAAAGACAAAGTCTTTGCTAGTCTTTTAGAGAAAACTACCTGCGTGGTACATGTACATTTTAATTTCATGACGCTGGCTAGGATGCAGTAAGAGAATAATTAAAAACACCAAGTCTTACTACCTTGCACATGTTTCAATAACGTGCAGACTACACATATTTGAAAAAACTGCAGAACATAATGTTATATTAAGGTACAAAAGTGAGTACAAGCTAACAGTAAAATACCAATTTCTTTCCATCCAACTACCACCAGTAAGCAACTATCAACAGCATTCTAAGTTTCAAGAACAATATAGAATTGGATAAAAAGTTTTTTTAAAAAAAAATCAAAACTAGCAGTGTTTTTATCTGCTTAATAACTGTTTATGCTAGTGAAAATAATAACTACTTTATAAGGTAATTTTGAAGTCTATGCAAAAAACAAAGCAATATTCGTTCTTTACTGAAAAACTCTGAAGACATCAAGATGGAATGTTTTGTCAGTGAAAAAAAATGCCTGCAAGTAGTTTGGTGTTTTCCTAAACAACAGCAAAAAAATTCACTTTAAAACTTCCCTTAAGGAATTGTTAGAAATGCCATGATTTTAGATCATTTTGTATACCACAAAGGGATAAAAAAACAGGTTTGTTAAAGCACCAATGCTTTTTGTTTTGTTTTTTAAAGATCTCTATGAACCAGGTTTACCAGTCATAAGCCATAAAACAGGAAAACAGTTTAACGAAAGCTGGTGTAATGCTCTAATTATAATGAATGATCAACCAAATTATCAATGAGCAAACTTTTTATCCAATATCTATTTTACAGACAGAAAAGAAAAAGGTTCCTTTTAATCTCCGTTCAGGTAGAACAACGGCCAACAGCAAAGTTCTATTGCTATAACTTACAAGTTGAAGAAAAGCTCAGAGTAATTACAGCTCTCTGGCCAGAAAAACTGATATGGTCATTTTAATTCCTTAAGCATTTACTGGTACACAGAACTATTATGCAGGAAGCTAAATTTTAGAATATAAAAAACAAGTAAAGTTCAAATTTATAATCAAAGAAAACTGTAAACAGGTAAATCTAGTTATTTGGAAACAATTCATAAGCTATTTTATATCATAATCTTAAATTACACCCTAATTAGAGTAGACAATTACACAATATAAACAGTCAGGAAGATCCCAAGTAGACTGTGTATTGAAGATTAATATGAATAGTGAAGATTAATATTAAGGATAAATACATATTTAAGGCAAATAGAATAATGCCTCATTGTACAGTAAAGTCTAGCTCATATGGAGTAAAATCTTTTTGAAGGAGTGATCACTTTTCCAAAACATTTAGCAAAGACTTCTACTACACACCTGGGTTCAGTTACCAGAATACTCTATGGCCTCAATGACATTCAAAGGAAAGAAATCATTGTTTGTATCAAGATAAAGAAATTGAACATTACTGAATTATCTCTCTTTACAAGGCATAACATCATAATGACTCATCTTACAGATGGAGAAGACATTAAATCTGAGCCGATTATTACCATTAAAAATGAAAACCAGCATCTTTTTTCTAGCAGTCTGGCAACATAAGACATAAAGAATCTAAAACCGTATCAAGAGAAACTCAGCCCATTAGCAGGACACCAGCTTTTAATGCTGTCAAAAATGGTAATTCCACATAAGGAAAAATTTGCCTTTGAACAAGGAAATAAGGGCTCAGAAAGCACAGTAAACCTACAAACCTAGCTCTATGAAACAAAACTAAGGAACACAGATGTCCGAAATCTGTAACATCTCATAAGCATTTTGAGGCTTGCATGCATCCTTGGTACAGCGAGGATGTGCCAAGTCAACTTCACAAGCGTGTTTTAAACTGTGCCTGTATACTCTGGTGACGGATTCCCATGCTTGACAGTTTCGTACATAACAGAAAATGGATCTATCTGCATGACCATCCATGAAAAAGAGAACACAATTTGCTGTCACTGCTTTACTTATTAAATATTTCACATGCTACAAATGCTGTTTTGTTTAAAAATTTCCTCCTGAGATACCCCATTTCTAACATTACATGGCAAGAAAGAAATGCACATTAAGAAAAGAGATTGTATCTAGCAAAAAAGAAACACTAGGCATGAAACATAATTGAGAGAGCAAATATTTAGAGAGGAAGCTTGTTAAAAACAGCACTATGAACAAAGCAAACAAGCCCTCATCCCCCAAATTACCTGGATATTTCCCGGAGATAAACAGTGTGCATTGCCTTCTTCAAATGAGGTTCAATATTTTTCCAGAGTTTGCGGGTGTCACGTTCATTTGCTGCACCAAGTCAGAATCACCTCTGTTAAAAATTTAACTCGCGCAACACAAACGCTTACCTCTGACACCTGAACAGTCACAGGCATGACGTTAAGTCTAACACCCCGACTCTGAAATGCTGTATTAGGATGATGCACCATCATCATCCATTTGCAAGCACATGCGACCACACAAGGCTGTTTCTCTGTGGTTACTGTGAGGTACTCTGGGACAGTTTGGCAGAACCTCTGCTCTTATTTTCTCCTTTTAGCCTTGACAGAGAAATGACTTATCCCATTACTTTGCAGAAGTCCTGGTTGTTGAGTGAGGAGAATGATTTATATGGGGGAAGCAAGTTTACATGTTATTTCCATCTCATTTCCATAAAACGCCACCAACAAATGTCATCTATTAGTTCTGCTGCAAATGCTGCCTACTGGGTGCAACGCTGTAAGCAACGCTGTTGTGACAGAGAAACAGTCACAGCACAATGAGGACCAAAGCAAAGTCCTCCACAAAACTTACAGGAGGGCACCTGCACTCTCATACACCTGCTCAAATTCAAGACAGAAGCTTACCTTCTCCTCTAACCACTGGCTCACAGTATTTAGAAAAATTGAGCGCTGCCTACAGAAAGTAAAATGTACAACACATTAAAAAGGTACTATATATTTGATCTAGCTACAGAATATGACAAGCAACATAATTCATCACTTTGCAAAACCAATGAATTATTTTTGAGTCAATAATTATGCCACTTGCTTCCAAACATTATATTGTAAAACATTACATTTCTGTAGATTAGAATACAAACAGAAGTAATCTATCACAGGTTACTTGGTTTTGATCTCAGCAAAAACTGTTTACTGTACTCAGGGTTTGCATTTTTTTTTTTTAAATAACACAGTCATTAAACATTACAAATGCAATAAAAATGCTTGCATGAACTTTTTTACTCCCTTCATTTTGAGTTAAAACTTTCCATTCCAGGAGCAGTTCAGCATGTAGGCCTCAGAAGATACTTACGCACACAAGCAGAAATTATTTTAAAAAACCAAAACAACAAGAAAAAAATCCCCTGCTAACACATTCCATATTCAAGCAAACTCCTTTTGCCTAAGTTGAGAGATTTCTGTAAGGCTGTAATTGAGATTTTTTTTTCTAAAATGATTAAATCAATATCACACAGAATTTTGTGAAGTGACAATCCTCACACTTCATTCTTCTTTTGTCCTATTGCACCTTATTAAATCTCTGTGATAGTATACAGAACTCAATGCCGTAACTTCCACATATAAATCCAGAATGTATTATTAATAATCATGCATAACATACACATTTAGAGCCTGTATTAGACACTATGGAGTTGTTGAGAAGCCTACACACTTGTACATGTCTGTCATTTCCTTATAAAAAGACTTGTCAAGAACAAAAATAATTTAAGGTCTCATTACATAAATCTTTTCACAATGTTGGTATTTCCCACACACACAAACAGTGCATCTAATGCTAATGAAATTATTCTGATAAGCAGAACCACTCAAGTGCATGTCTAGAAGAACTGTGACCCTAGTTTCTATTTGTACCTCCATCAGTTTTCAGCAATCTCATTTAAATATAAAACCTCTACAGTCAACAGAAAAGTTAGCTGAAGTTTAGCTACATCTTCCTGACAGAAATGCAGGCAGGACATTCAGATCATCTCACTAGCACTGATTTGTTTACTGGCCATAACCATCACTTCAAACTTGCACAATTTCCTTGTGCACAGTATAGTTATTTTAATAATAATTTGATTAGATAGTAATTGTTATTGCTATTCAGCTCTTCTTAAGCAAAGGTCATTAGCAAGTAGTTTTTATTTTTCTTCTGTTAGTCTGCCATTACATTCTTCAATTGATATATGATTAAAAATCCTTTTTCCAAGTATCTTCAACATATGTTTGTTCCCCCAGGCATGAGTATATTGCAGGAACTTTGACTTACCTATTACCTATTCTTAATTCCGAAAGACAGATAATGAAAACATTTATGTCAATCCTTACTTCTCTAGGCCTTGGAGTCAAATTAACATGCTATGTTTCTGTAAAACTGTGCAACAGATCTGGCTTGTAGCAGCTTAGTTACCTTAAAATCCTCTGTAGGAGGCAAATCAAGTGAAAATTTTACACTCCTAAATAATATAGCAAAATGTTTCAAATTTTAAGTTACTTTTCCCATAAAGTTGAAGTATAAAGACTGTTGGGTGGCAAGATACATTTAATAAACATGGGAAACAACAGAACTTGAGGCAGGACGTGCTAAGACCATGTAACTGAAGTTGTTCCTTCAAATGTTTAAAGCAGCTGTCTGGCGTTCCCCTGCCTAGTTCAGGAAACAAATACAACAAAACGCTATGTAGGGATTACAGAAGTCCACGCGAACAAGAAGGTAGCAGTAAGAGCAAAGTTACATAACCACATGTAAAAAGAACTTGAAGAGAAAAGCAGCACAACGAGGCTTATCATGAAAGAGTAAAATCCTAACTATTACTTCCTCTGACTGAATTGCAAACAAACAAACAAAAAAATCATTAACCAAGCCTGTAATGGAGTAGTCCCTCAAAAACTGCTGCAGTTCCAACAATTGCTTCTACTGTACTTATCAGTAGGCATAAAAGGTTTCATCACATTTATCTCCTTATCCCAACAGGTGAAAATAGGTAGCCTAGTCTTCTCAGTCACTCTCTGATATCAAGGAACAGCTTGAGCTCAAAAACCCCAACAGAAGTTCCAGGCTGGGTGAACCACATGCAGGCTGGCATCCCATTAGTGCTGCTTTTGTTGCCTCTGACCAGAAAACTACATAGCAATAGAAACCCTTTACAGGCACCAAAACAACTGCAACCTTTGTTACGGATTTTTAGGGAAACTGCATTTTGAGCTAACATGTCCCTAAGAGGGAAGATTTAGACTAGATATAAGGAAGACTTCTTTTATGATGAGGGTGGTGGAACACTGGAACAGACTGCCCAGAGAGGTGGTAGATGCCCCATCCCTGGAAACATTCAAGGTCAGGCTGGATGGGGCTCTGAGCAACCTGAACTAGTTGAAGATGTCCCTGCTTGTGCAGGGTTTGTGTGGTGGGGCTTTTGGTAGGGGGGGGGGAAGGAAGGAAGGAAGGAAGAGGAAGGGGAGGAGGTGTGCTAGAGCAGAGACCACCCCTTGGTGAGACGGCAGGGCCCCTGCTGTTGTAGTTCAGTGCTGGGAGGACTGAAACACACGGGGGTGACCCACACCAGAGCAGCCCGGGAATGGCTGCAGCCTGTGGGAAGAACTCACACTGGAGAAAGTTCATGGAGGACTGTCTCCTGTGAGAGGGGAGCCAAGTGAAGCAGGTGAAGAAATGCAGGGGTGCTTCCACCCCTCAGGAGGAAAGAGCAGCAGACTGACCAAAAACCCCCCATTCCCTGCCCCCTGTGCCACTGGGGTAAGGAGATAGAGATTATCAGGAACAAAACTGAGCCCAGGAAGAAGGGAGGGGTGGGGGGAGGTGTTTTTAAGATATGGTAATGCTTCTCACTGTCCCACTCTCTCTGTTAATTGTTGTTGTTAGTGTTTGAATTAAAGTGATGTTATTTTTCCTCCCCTAAGGACCCTGTCTTTTGCCAGTCACCATAAATGGTGAGCCACCCCTACCTGTCCTTATCTCGATTCCTGAGCCTTCTGCTTCATTTTCTCCTTCCCAGAGCTGGGGGGAAGGTGTGAGTGAAGAGTTTTGTGGGCTCAGTTGCCTTCTGGGCTCAAACCAGACACTGCTCCATGCAGGGGGGGGTGGACTAGATGACCTTTAAAGGTCCCTTTCAACCCAAACTATTCTATGATTTTTCTCTTTGTCTATATTCAACAATAAATCTAGACTTTCAGAATCCACTTGGCAAAAAACACCCCAAAACAAAACAACTCTAAAGGAGTTCATCTCACCAAATGCTGAAGTTCTTTCAGGTCCCTACAGACCATGTAGAATACACCAAGCAGAATATTGATATATGCAGCATAGAAATCCACAGAATATTCTGGGGGATGATTCTGAGACAAGATTTTCTGCAGGTGTCCTGTTTAAACAAAAGTAAATTTTGCTTATTTAAAGCTAACTTAATAAACTGACCCCATTTTACAGTTCAGTGGAAAAACAAACTATAATCATTACTAAAAAAACCCCCCTAATCCACCAAAATCTACATAACTAAAAGAACCAGCAAATATAAGGAACCAAAATGTTACTTTGAGATGTTTTAGCAACTGAAGAGACAAGTCTTTTAGAAGTTGTGTGAATATAGACTTTTACATTCCAGTAGCTATTACATATTCCAGATTCTATAAAAGTCATACTGATAAACATGGAAAAAACCATTTGGATATTGTTTGACAAAGTACTATTCAATCCCCAAAAAGCAGATTAAAGAATTAGTTTACCTATGCTGTAATCAGGAAAATACAAGGTGAATGGCTCAAAGCATCCAATATTTGGACGGAACAGTTCCCATACTATTTCACTGAGCAGGACAACTGTCACATTTCTGTCCGTCTGCACGGGGAAGAAGAAGAAAAAAAAAAAAAAGAGTGGTGACAGATAAGCAGAGAAAGAAAATAATTATACTGCATGTGACAATATCAGTGAGAAAAATTATTACTGTGACTTTTCTGTTCCACAAAAATCGTCAAATCTACAGTTTAATACAAATTACTAGAAAAGTAATAAAGCTTCAGCTGGCCTAATCAAGAAGGTCATACATTTGCAGATTTTCATAATTACATGAGATTTCTCTGCATCCCTTGCCATTTCACTGACACTGTGGGGTGACAGAGCTCTGGGACTAGACAATACCAGGAGAATCCATCCCTTACTCCCAAAAATTAAGACAGCATTTTCCTTGGGTCATTAAACTCAGACTTTCAGAACCAACAGGAAGAAAGGTGAAAAAGTTCAGTGCTTTCTGAAACCAAGCTATCTAGTACTTTATTTTAAAGATAAACTGGTCTTTAAAAACAAACAAAAAACATGCCAAAACAAAAACACAGTATTAACTGTGTACTCTACCAACTGTTTTACTAGTTACCAACAATGGCTATATGTAGTAACATATTCTTTTTAACCAAGTTTTTATTGACAATATACTTGCCTTGAGTTTGATGTTTTGGTCAATAGATAACAAAAACACTTCATGTTAAAAAAATATTCCTTAATTTGCTCACCCTTCAAGATATCAGCTTTATAATATAAAGCTAACTATCTGTGAAGAGGATGCCTCATTCTTCCTTTGTGCAAGGTTTTTGCAACCATACTAAAAGTTCTACATAACAAAAGATGCTTTTAAATATGGTTCAAGAAAGACATTTCAAAACTTTTGAGGCACCTCAAGAAAATAAAAGGAAGTAATGTAATTGAATTGACAATGCTGTGAATTACTTGAAATGCTATTCCCCTTCACTGAAATCCAGGGAGAATCTTTATTTATTTACTCTTCCCACTTCTTGCAAAAGTGGCACCCACCCATATTCTTTATTGGTTTTTCTTTCTCTATTTTTATGGAACTTGTTTCTTCTTTAATGAGAGAACATTTCTGTAGATTTCTTTCAATCGTGTTCCTTTCCCAGATTTCCTACTATTTTAGCTGAGAAACGTACTAAGGTATTTTCAGTTCTGACAGACCTGACAAGACCTTCCTATATGAAAAGCTTAAGTACTTCCCATCATAATCCTCACAGAAATCAAGCATCCCATGACCCATTATTCACCAACGATCCGCCTAGTCCCATGAAGTCTTTCACCACTAATGAAGTTTCTTGTCTCCTTTCACTGCAGGAAAGGAAGTGATGCAGTAGATTTGCTCCTACAACATTACTCTGCAACATCAGCTGCACAAGAATTTTACAAAGCTTCAGTCCAGAATCCAGAATTTAAGCAACTGGAATCTCAGCATTCAGGAAAGCTGACAAACTTCTTTGGAGGTTACTTTTGAATTTGAGAGTGTTTCTCTAGCATATTTAAGTCTTAGCCTATTTCTTTTGGTCCCTGAACAGCAATCAAAGTTTTCCTCCTCTTCTGTCAAACAGGTTATTTCTGCTTCAGGGGCAGCAAAATCCAGAACATGGGCAGAACAGCCAAAAAGAGTCAGAAAATGCACCAGCTGCCAGGATTAAGAACACAGCTGTGAATCAGTCTTCATTCAGTAAATAGAGAAATCAATGTCACCAGAACATTAAGAGTACCACACAGAAATCTTAAGAAGGGTAATTTCAGCTATTTAGATGTTCAGACATTTCAAAGTACCACCATCTTTCTGCATTTGTCTTCAGTTTCTTTTCAAAGGATGCACCATTTTTCCTCATTCCAAGGCATAAACTTTGATACTTCAGAAGTGATAGAAGGAAAGATACAGTGGTTTACTCCAGAAACAGACTGGTACCATTCCAGTAGAAGTGTAAAAACTCTGCCATCATAAAGCCCATTTGCAGCTGCTGAGCTTTGCAGTTGCAGTCACAATTAAATCACTGGTGGTCTACCGACCATCCTCAAGCCAGCCACCACACAATGCTGTGAAGTTTCACATGGGAGAAACTTGAGGAAGACAAACGTTTCCTGAGTTGAAAATTCACACTCCCAATGCTGAATTCACTCAATGTGGTTGAGCTCTCTGAATCAGCAGCTGACTCAGAAGCAGACTTTGGATTCCCACACAGATATGTGACAAACTCTAAAAGGGTTTTTATTTATTTATTTGTACCAAGACAATAGGAGCGATGTTGAAACTTCTCCTTATATAGTCTGCCTGAGATTTTTTTTCTGCAATTATTACAAAACTTTAAATTAAGAGTAGAAAAATTTCATTCTTCTTAAAAACAAAAATATTCTAGAAAAGATAGCTATGTATCTGACACCAGCCTCAACAGAACCTACAACACATCAGATGTCATAGAACAAGATACTATTAAACAGAATTTTTTTTTTAAAGTGTAAGAAAAATCTGCCAATGTTTAAATTCTGGTTTGGTTTTTAGTTTTGACTACTGCCAGTTGACTGGCGGGAGATGAGTTTTGCAACTTTTCTCATCTAAAGAATCACTTGTCTTGATACGTGAACCTGGATGGACAGATACCACGTTCAGTTACTTTCACTATGCAGGAAACAATTTTTTTTTCCAGACACTTACCAACTCTTGAAGCCTAAGAAATGCTGGCAGGATGTTTGCTTCCATTTCCCTCAGCTGCTCTGCTCTATCCAGTACCTTTTAACAAAACAATGATCTTATTACACAGATAATGTCACCTTCCATTCCCACATTGACTTAAAATTAATTCTTAGCGGCTGAAAACTCATTTCACCAATGGCTCTTAGACAGCAGAAACCACTTAGGTATCAAGACCCCTTAAAGAAGCAACATCAGAGAGATTATTCTTCAGGTGTGCTTCCAGGAAGCCCAAGCAGCTCCACCATCTAAAAAAAAAAAAAATACAATTCCCAGACAAGCAACATTCTCCTGCCTTGTGGCAGTGAAAATTAAAACATAAATCAAGAATGTCAGTCAAGAATATCACTGACAAAGCCCTAATATTAACCGCCATCGAAACATCAATTTTTGTCCAAAATTCTTCTTATATTAAAAAAAAATTATGTGTAGCACTGCAGCACTATATCAACATGCTTACTGTAGGAGAGCTATCTTTTCCCACTATGAAATTATTTTTCAGAAATAAGAGCTGATACTTTCAAAAAGTTAGCTATCATCTGGAATCCACACAACTGAATTTTGAGAGAAACTTTTCTTGCCATAGTTTGCACCATAGATATTGACAAGATTTATTGTATTGTATACAAACCTGGCATAGCACTAACAAACACATAGCATATGCACAGCTTAAACAAGAAGCATTTTATCTAACATATTTTGAAGCCTAGAGAAAAAAAAAATAGGAGCATGAAAACATGCATGGCTATCCTTTAGCAAAAAGAATTTGTATTCCCAGTACACTTAAAATCTTGACAGAGATGAAAAAAGATAATAGAAACACATTTCTTTACTGTTTTATTTACTACTTGCAATATAATCTAAATTCTGAAGTTCATTACTTCTTTTGAATTACTGCTGTTGAAAGAGAAACTACAGATCCCTACAAAATTGTATTTTTCTATCCTTTTACATTTCCTCCCCACACCAAAGCATTAAGACATCTATCATTTCTGTTGCCCACAATAAGAATTTTATGTGGACAAACAAGAAACATTTTATGAAAACAGTATTTCAAAATCACACCATACAGGAAAAAAACCTGAAAGAGCAGTATCTCTGCAGTAATAGCTCATGCTTCTCAGGAATTTATTTAAAACTGCAATACAATACATGATTTTATATTGACATTTACATTTGGTTCATATAATAAATTACTTCAGGGATGAAGACTGCTTTACATTACTGACCAAATAAAGGCTACATATTTTTATGAATAAAATACTGCTTATTGGACCCCATGACATGAAGCTACCAAACACAAAGTTTAAGGTCTTGACCTAAGTAGATGTTACCTTTTAGTTAGGTGAAAAACAAACTAGAGTTTCTATTTACAGCAGATAAAATATACTGTGACCCTAGCTGGTGGAATATGTCAAGTTGTTCACAGAAACAGCCTACCCACAGACCTATAAATCCATGCCTCTTTAGTTTTAATATAGATTCATCACCCTTCATCTTTTCTAAAAACAGCAGCTTGTTACTTCTGTAAAGCACTAAATATTGTAAATGTATGAATGACTACAAGTTACATTGGTTCCGATTTTTCAGGTAGTTAGAATGAATAAATTCATTTTTCACAAGTAATCACAAGCATTCAGCATCCATGCTTGAGTAAAGAGAAGCATTTAGAATCCTTTGCTTGAAAGTGAACATTTGTCTTAATCTGCTCTGAGCTAATTGGGCTGAAATATTACATTATTTACTACAGAAATGAAATAGAATAAATTAGTATTAACGGTTTATGCTACCAGCATGCTGGTCTTCCATCAGTCCCAATTTAAACCACTCTACAATAAATACAGATGACACAGGTTAATATACATTAACTAATTTCCCCCATTCCTGTCTGTTCCCATGCAGAACAAAAATCAAATACTAATTTAATAGTTAATTCTTTTGATTCAGCAACTATTTATGTGATACAATTGAATCTTTCTAGGTATTTAATGGTTTGCTTTCTATAACCACTGTTCAAGAACTTTCTAATTTTCTGAGTGATGCTAATTTTCATATAACACATGAAGCATTCTTCACTGATGTACAACAGTTTAATTCAAATATTAATCTGAAAGTAAAATTTTATTATATAAAGCATTTTGTGAAAGTCCCTAAAGATTATTTTAGTGCTAAATTTCGTTCTTATGGAATTGTTGAAGGATGCCAATACCACTTCTGTGATGGTAAATTAAAATGAATTATCTATGTATAACTTCTTATCTATTTTAAGTACTGGTACATTTTATCTTCATTCAATGTTTCAGAAGTATGTCAAATTTATTAACCTTATGAGCTGTAGGAAACTATGAGATACTACTGTTTTCACCAAACATAATATGAAGTTATTTAATTCAGTGGATATTTTTTAATGGAAATAAAACTTATTTAACTAACCTGTGAAACAGAAGGAAGAATGTTCCGTGAAATTATGAACTACTTGTTTGACTACAAAAAACAAAGTAGTATGCCTGTCGATTGCTGTGAGAAACATGCAGAGTGATTACCCAGGGTCATTAAGCTTTCAATCTTGAACCACTTTTATGTTCTCTTAAATAATCAATTTGACCTCTTTTAAAAAACCCTTCATTCCTACTGCTGGGCTGAAATTTCAGTCCATGTCTTTTGCAGGTCCACAATGCATACATATAGTCACATATCACTAATACTATGGCATTCCTATTTTTAAGATAACAGGTTTTGTTCAACCAAGTGAGAGCTAGAAAAAAAAAAAAAGTAGTTTTGAGGAGTCTGTCCTTTCTTCAAACTTCTGCTATGCCTGAGATTTGTTTCTATGTTCATCTCTTGGCACTATAAATGCTGTTACAGATGTCTGCAAGTTTTGGCTCCTCCATGAAGTTATCACAGGAAAAAAAAAAACACCACACCAACAAACCCCTATATTCTAGTATTACATTGATTCGATCATTCCTGTGATCTAAATTCAGATTATTTTTCCTGCAGTCTGCCTGTTTATTCCACTTGAGTATATCATCAAATTTTTCATTGCAGTCTTTTTTTTTCCATCTTAATTTTCAAGCTACAGATCATGTCTCCAAGGGCCACAAGTGTAGTTGAAGATGTAAGATCTCAACAGCACTTTTACAGAGAAAATTACATATTTCAGTTCCTTAATACAACTTCTAACTTGAACCTATTCTAGTCAAAAATTCTTGTCATTTGTGTGCTCCACAATTCACTTCTGCCCTGCCTCCCACCTTTGCGAAAATATCGTCACAAGGAAACAGATAAACATGACTTACTAATTATAAATCAAATACAGGTTTTCTACATTTAAAGATTTTGTAATAGTATTACATACCTAATTTAACTATGCAGTATAATTTAAGTTCATATTAGTTATGCTATACAGCTTTTGTGCATAAAAAGTTCTAAAAGCACAAAAAACAGATCCTCATGTAAAGACAATAAATCAATGGAAAGAATCTCAACAGTATCAACAGATTCTGAATTAGGTCCACAGGGAAATTTTGTGAAAACTGATCTATATTTGTGAAAACTGATCTATAATGCACATATTTCACATACAAATTATTGATAGCAATTACTCACACGCTCTTAACCAAAATTAAACTGGAACACTAAAATTAAATTACTTACAATGTATAATGTTTGATCTTCAAGCTCTTTGCTCACAACAGCTTGTTTAAACAGACGTACAAAGTCATTGAAAGTATCACAATGCACATGAGAAGTCTGTTCTGTCTCAGAACAGCTGCTTTGCAACTGCATAAGAATTTCTTCTAAAAGAAGTCGTGAAGTAAAGTATTCCACACAGTTCACAAACACATGAGGAAGCTGAAGAGAATAAGAAAAAAAAAAATACAACTCTATTTGGCTTTTTCAGTGTAAATACTCAAAAATCATTTTCCCTTCCAGATGAGACAATGAAAGAAACTACACCCTGCCAACAGAATATAGAGCATAAACCACAAAACTTTGCCAAAAAAAGATTTATTGCTGATGTACCTAGTCAAAATATTATATACCACAAAGTGGAGAGATATGATGAATCCTTGTAGGAAACATACAGTGTTTCTTCCAACTATGTTTAAAAACTGTGAGCAATACACAAAAGAAAACTAAACAGCATTTAGATCAAAGAAAAGCTAGACAATTGTAACACATTACAGTATCATAAAATAGTCCATTACAAATTACAGTGTCTGGATAACATGAACTTCTCTAACTTATATTACAAAGAAAGTAATCTAGAAGCACAGTCCCCAAAATTATTCTGAATGTTTCTGGCATTCACTGCATACAAATGATAAAGTGTAAGCTTCTATATCAGACACATGTAATCAGCCTGCTTGTGCAGAACATTTTTAGAAAACCAGATCTTTTCAGAGCGAAGAGCATGTGAAAAAAGCAGAGTATGAGATACATTTTATGGCAATCCATAAAATATACTTGTAAGTACCAATTTAGTAATATTGCAAAGTTATGGTCATTTGTCTATAAATAGACGACACTATAGACTAAAAAATAGTACCAGTATTCAAACCTACGTAAGGCAAAAAGGGTAATTTTTTAGCAACTCTGCTTTAACAAATAGATTATTTGCATACCTCCATACTCTCTGGTAAGGCACGTGCTCTTTTTTACACCGAACATTAAAACCTCTGGAAAACATTAGTCATTGGGATACGTATGCATTGCTTGCAAAATTAAACTTATGATACAGGAATGTGTGTGTATATAACAACAACAAATATCTAAGTACTTCGTACCAGTTTTTCTACTTAAAATACAATATGGCATATGATTCAGCAGATGTGGGAAAGCGTGGGTATATGCTGGAATCCACTCAACCAGCGTGTAATAAAAGGTTTTCTTACGATTTTTAAAACTATTAAAAGAAAGGGGCTACATCTCCAAAAGTACCTTTCAAAGTGCTGCTCCTCCATAGCAGAAGGAAAGCTGGGTGCCTCAGATGTGATTCACGACACCACATTAAGTAGGAGACACCTATACTTGGCAGCAGCAAGTGCTGTCGAAAGAGTTGCTGCTTAATTATATTCCTTTCCAGGGTCTGGCCACATCTTTGGTATGTTGCAAGTGGGTAGCACAGTGTTAGGAGCATTGCACAAAAGGCTACTGCATGAAAGAGAATCACAATCACCGTCTTCCACCTTTCTCCCTCTGCAAAATTTTTAATGAAAGGGACAAGATCGCTGTGTTTTGCATAAAAGCTAGTCCTGCAGGTATGTGATAAGTGTGCTCTGGACATTCCACACACAAGTGGAAATTTATGGCTTAGGCATGAAGCAGGCACCTGTCATTGGATTTAGATCCCTGAAGCACGAGACTGACAAAAAAAACAGGCACCAACAGATTTAGATGGAAATTTCTGTTATGACACCCTTCAACTTAGAGGAATTTAAAACCTAAAAAATTAGAAAAAGGAATAAAACTAGCATGAATATACACATTTGCTAGCAGAAAAAGAAGGGCCACAAAAGTGGCAAGAACCTAGTACTTCAAAGTCTTCTGCCAGCACTGACCAAAGAGACTGCAATGGACTTAAGGCCATACCTCTCTACATCATTCTTCAAGACAACTAATTTTGTAAGGAACATGCATTCAGCCACAACGACCCACTATTATGTAGCTCAGATTATCATACGATGTTTGAAGAATAGGTTTCTCTGCCTGCAGTCCTTGCAACTGAAATAGATCCATTCCTGACAAAGTTCCTCCTTCAGTTAATAACATATAGCAACTCCAGGATTAATCATCAAGGATATAACTCATGTCCCAGTGGACAGCATTAAAGTAGATTTTCTTCCTTAATAGTTCAGGGAAAGACAGTTTGTAGTCCCAGTTTCCTAGGAATGTAAGGTTCCTAATTCAAAACTGTACAATGAATTCTCAGTAGTTTTCACTTCACATATTCGAACATCTGTCTTATCAGTCCTCCTGGACCTACTTCTTACTCCTACACAGTTTTCTAAGAGCAGGAATCCAAAGTAGAAGAATCAAGAAAGCAGAAATGGCTGAGGAAACAAACCATTTGAGAAAGTAGAAGGTAGTTTGAGGGACCATCTGTCACAGAAAAATTCTTCATTGTAAACATTCTTACCTGTAAGGTGTTTAGAAGAGTTTGCATCACATAGGTCTTTCCACTAGATGTATGTCCATAGATAAAGATGGATGGAAAACTAAACTGCTGACGCTAGGAAAAAAAAAAGTTGTTTCTGTTTCAATTCCTCTTTTTTTTCATACAACAAATAAAAGATGTATCAATGAACTTTCCCTCCAAAAGAAAAGTTATCTTTTAAATTGAGACATTAAATATAAAATACGCCAATTATTATGGAATCAGTGTGATCAAGTTTTATGTTTCATCTTCACTGGGAGGATAAGTCCCAAGCATCAAGTATCACAAAGCTACCAGTGAAACAGCTATAACATGAGTATACATTTTTCATGGGAAAAACAAAGCAAACCAACCAAAAAAAAAAAAACCCCACCAAACAAACAACAAAAACACACACCAAAAGAGAAAAGCATTGGGCTCTTAATTCAAATTGCTTAACTGAAACAAAACCTTGGCAAGCACAAAGTGCAAGCTTTATATTGTCCTAACCTCTGCAAACACTACAAACTGCTCTTCTTTCCATTAGCATCAAACAGAAAAGAACTAAATGGTTTGGTAAAGGAGATGGCAAAGGAGCTCACTCTCACAAGGCAGTATTTGATAGAATATCTCTTATTTATTTAATGGTACTAATGATGTATATTTCATGGATTTTTTTAAGATGCAAGGAAATAAGTAACATGTTCTTTTTATTTCATTCTGCACAGGTATTTATTTTTGCGTTTTTCTCATTTCTATGAATCTTGTACACTGACTTAAAAAATTAATGCAAAATTAAATTTGACAAACACTTTTTATGAAAAGCAATTATATTCAATTAATCCACGATAAAGGCACTTTTGTGCAAGATATGCAGATACTCAAACCTGCACATTTAACAAGAATTTAAGTATCTATTTTTTTAAGAAGACTTGTTGCCACTACACTTGTAATAAATACATAAAACTTAAATGCTATAATTTAATGTAAATATTATCTATAATTAAAGACAGAACCAGAAACAGGTAGTAATTTCCACTTTGTTAACTGAATGTAAATGGATATACCAAATGCTTTTAGGTTTGCAAATAAAAATCTCCATTACTTTTTACCACAGCTTTACCAAGCAGTAACACAATCAATTAACAAGCCAGTGATTTCCATATCTTATGGCCAGCAACAGAACTACTAAGAATCAGACTAATTTCATGTACTTAGAATTCAGGCATGCAGATATTAGATTAACAGGTCAAAATCAAACAGAATTTCTACACTGCCACTGAAAAAAAAAAAAAAACTTCAGAACTTCAGACGAGGGAAAAAGACTCACTTCCTGGTACTAAACGGCAAAGATGGAACAGAGTCATGAAGAAACCAAGCTTTAGAGACAGCAAGGCACAAATGGCTTAAGTCTGTTTGGGTCCTTCCAGCTGCAGAACAGCTTTCAACATTCAAACTTACTAGAATCTATCTGCCAAACAGTAATGTCAAAGATGGGCAATAAAAACAAAAAACAAAAAAAAAAAACCCAAAGAGACAACCAAAGTATGTTCATAATGACATCACAAAAATGCCCTTAAATTTCTACTCTCCTCTGAGGCAGCATAACATCTTTGTTCTATTCAAACACACAATATAAAAAGCACTACCTCTCCAAATATTGACAGCAACATGGACACTTGGGATTCTCGACAAGGCACCAAACTTTCCAAGTGAAGCAGTGTAGCTGCTGGGTACGCTGGGTGTTCAAGATTAGGCATTTTGATGTTCCTGTAGTTAGTCACCTAAATATGCACATCCCATCTGAGGAGCAGAGACAAGAAAAAGTGATCTGGAAAATAAAATGTTTTAATTATTTGCTGTCATATACATAAAGGAAGAAAATCCTGGCTTGTATTAGGAATAGTGTGACCAGCAGAAGTAGGGAGGTGATAGTCCCCCTGTACTCTGCACTGGTGAGGCCACGCCTTGAGTATTGTGTCCAGTTTTGGGCACCTCAATAGGAGAGAGATATTGAGGTGCTGGAGCGAGCGCAGAGGAGGGCAACGAAGCTGGTGAAGGGCCTGGAGAATAAATCCTATGAGGAGCAACTGAAGGAGCTGGGACTGTTCAGTTTGAGGAAGAGAAGGCTGAGGGGAGACCTCATCACTCTCTACAGCTACCTGAAAGGACATTGCAGAGAGGTTGGTGGTGGTCTCTTCTCACAGGTAATTAGTGACAGAACAAGAGGGAATGGCTTTAAACTGCAACAGGGGAGGTTCAGACTGGACATTAGGAAAAAATTTTTCACAGAAAGAGTGGTCAGACAGTGGAATAGGCTGCCCAGGGAGGTGGTGGAGTCACCATCCCTGGATGTGTTTAAGGGTCGTTTAGATGAGATGCTGGGGGATATGGTGTAGGGGAGAACTTTGCAGAGTAGGGCTGATGGTTGGACTTGATGATCCAAAGGGTCTTTTCCAACCTGAATGATTCTGTGATTCTATTCTATGAAAATAAACAGGAGTTGACAAAATCTAAACAGACCTTCTAGCTCAGAATAATGGTATAATTACGACAGACCTAAGAGACTTCATCAAAATCGAACTTTACTATGTAAGACACTGTACAGACACTTTCACACCAGACAGAATCCGAAAAACTCAGATAAAAAGGGAAAGGCATACAGGGTATAAGCAAATCAGTATAACAAAGAATCCTCATAGTTTATTTAACTGGAAAAATACATACTTAGTTTTGGTTTTATATACATTTAAAAGCAGCAAAGGAATAAAATGAGGAAAGTAGAATAGTCACAGATCATCACCTCCCTGATGGTAAGGGTCGGAAATACTTCTTAAAAATAGTAGGAGCCCAACCAGTTTGATAAAACTGTAATATTAACTACAGTCTCCCTTTTAGACAAGGACTAGTCAAGGAAGATGAAGATTCTTGATTGTCCAAACACTGGGAAGGCTGGATTTTAGTGACAGAACATGGAAAAACATCTCAAAGATACTACTTTGTCTGCAGCTTCCAGAGCTGCTGGGATGACAGTACATTTGCCTGTAGTGTTAATGACAACATGCAGAGAGAGAACTGAAGTAAGCTCGTGAGCGGGATTCTAACTTTAAATGCAACATAACTTCTTCAAATGTAACATAACTTGACATCCAAAAATAAAGTTTAGAAATTTAGGTAGCGCAATAAAGATATTTCATCCGCAGGTAGGAATATCTGCAAGTTATCAAGACAAAGATAATAAACAAAGCACTCCAAAGAGATTTAAAACATAAATATTTACTGCCAAATATGTTACGCTGGGCATAAGTACAATGCCACATGAAAAAAGGTTAGGTTAGCATAAGGAGATCAGAAATAGCATGGGAAACGGAAAACAGAAGCAAAAAAGCAATACTGGGTTGCACTGACAGGGGAGCTACTGGGCTACAAGGAGGTTCACAAATACAAATGTACTTACTGAAATACTTAAGAGTTTGTTTTGGGACCAATCCCTATTAACTATTTCCATAAATACATTTTAGAAAATATTTTTGTTTTATTTTTTATACTTCACCTTCAGTGTTTTCTTAAGTAAAAATTGGGATTGTAGAATCATCAGCAGAAAAACAAGTGGAATTAATAAGGAGAAAAAGGATAACCCTAATAACAGAAGTAATCGAGTATAATGAAATTAAACACTTCAAATTACACATATTTGTAAGTAATCATATCACACCTAACAAGGACTACAGTTAAATATCATGGAACTGTAAGTCTGAAGCAACCTGAAAAATAAACAAGTCAATGACATAATAAGTATGAGAAATCAAAGTAATGCAGCTATCAAAAAAACAAACACATAATCATGTGTATCAGGCAAATTATTTTCCGTACAGACAACCACACATATAGCCTTGGTCCATTTTATCAGATCAGCTCTGAACAGGTCTGCCCACCTGTCCACTCTATCTAGTCAGTTACCTTTTCAAAATGGAATGATGATACAAAAAAAATGAGTATCTTGATTAAGGCTGCCCTCTAAAAATTAGCTAGGAATAAATATCAAGGTTGAAAAGAAAAAAAATTTAGACAGTAGCCTCCAGAACAGAGGACAAACAAGGAAGAAAAGCATTTTAGAAAAGGCTGAAAAGTTTGCACGGATTTAAGAAAAAGGACAGCTTTTTTACTCCACTGACTACATGAGAACAGGACTTAACTAAGTATCCTAAACACATCTAAAGCTGTAAGGAACTTCAGCTTCTCCACCCTGCTGCACTCCAGAAAAGCGTGAACCGCCTGTTGGTCACACCGTGTCAGCCAGCCGTTTGCTTCTCAAACACCCCAGCACATTTCAACTTATACTAAACACATTTAAGCCACTGGATGAAAACCTGTATCTCTACTGACTATATGTAGGTGTCAATGTTCAACAGGATCCCATCCTAGAGTTGATAAGAGAAAGAATGTCTAGGGAAACATGTTCACAAAACGATTCCTTTAGATTAAATGGCAATGTTGACACAAGGACTGGCATCTGCCAAAGCTTGAATTCAGGATGTTCCTGACTAGGGAAGGCTGTACAGAGGTTGTACATGTGACTGCAGCCAGATCAGGAGGGACAAAAAGCACTTACTTTCCAGCTGAGTCCAGGTGAGGATACCAAAAGTACAAGCTAGATTTTATGGCTGGATTTGATGATTTAGGAGGACCTCTCTCAGTTCATTGGCCTAAAATACCTACATTTGGCACGCCTTTCTACATTGTAGAACGAAAGCTGACAGAACTTAAGAGACCCGCACGGTTCTCTTCCCCTCAGGCCCTGCAAGCACCCTCGCCCCGCAGGGATACCGCCGGCACGGGCGTGCCCTGGCCGAGGGACTGACAACCCCCGGCCTCCACAGCGCGGACCCGCTGCACGAAGCCCGGACTAAGGGCTCCTTCAACCACGCACCTGTGAGGCTGTGGGCGGGCCTCGGCCCAGGGGGCAGCTCTGACCCCGGCAGACGGGGCGAGAGGCTGCCCGGACCCCTGATCCGCGCGCAGCCCCACACCGCTTCGCAACCGGAACGCAGCAGGAGCGAGTCTGCCCTTCCACCTCACTCCCCGCCTCCCAAGCGCCAGAAACCGGCCGGCGGCCCCCCTCCCCTCCCCGAGCCGGCCGGCCCCACCGCTCCGCTCCGCCGCCTGCTCACCCCGGCTGCCCACACTCGCACCGTCCGCGCGCCGGCTCCCGCGGCCGCCTTCTGCACATGCGCACAGCGCCGCCCAGCCCCGCCTGCCGCGCTCCGTGCGCAGGGGCGGAGCCCGTGCGCATGCGCCTTAGCGACGTGAAGCTCGCCGCCCTTAGTCTGCGTCTGGCAGCGCGGGAAGGGGCTGGAGGGCGGGATGGTTGTGAGGAGGGGGCACCGGCCGCTTTGTGGCGGGGGAGCGGTCTGGGAGTTCCAGGCATGAGGCTTATCCCATAGGGAGACCTGTGTATAGCGCATGCCCCTGGAGAGAGGTGTCTTTGGAGCCATGTATTAGAAGCTGCTTGGCAGCAGTTCGTCAGGGAGAGGAGTGTGTCACTGCAGAGGAGAGAGGTGCTGGTGTCAGGGGACCAGGCCTAGGCCTGGGGCGCAGAGTGAGAAGGAAGTCATGAGTGCATACATGGTTGTGGTATTTGTTAGTTTAACTCCAGCCACCTCCGTTACAGGCACACAGATGAGTGAGTGGTGGTTCTGGTAGCTGGTCGTGCAGAGTTGAAGGTCAGCCTCAAGGTGCATCCTCTGAGGGGACAGCATATAGGTCACAGGAGGGATGTGGTGGTGTGCCTCCCCCCTCCTTTCTGCTTAAAGCAATAGCCACCAGTGGTGGTCATGGTGGCTGCATCGGGTTTAAACTGGACTCTGGGTAGACATACAACACCACAACAGATAAGGGCCATAAATCTTGCTCGACAGCTGAGCACTAGTTGAGCATGCACCAACCAAAATACAGCTGGTATGCAAATATGGCTATAAGTCAATGCTCTTACTCCATAAATAGTAGACAGACCAGGGCCCACTGAGCTCTCCTGCAGGGCAGTGGGCTGCACACCAGGATCTCCCCTTGAGTAGGGATGCCTGTCAGCATTACTCCTTGAGGTTGATGGAATCCTTATCATGTCAGATACTCGGTGAGTGAATTGGGAATAAGCATGCTTTGAAATCTTGGCTAAGTGATGTAAAGGATTAAGTGCACACATACAATCCTTTAGACATAAACTGTTGACCAAGTCTGGGACTAGGAGTGGACCCAGCCGCACCTAAACTCCTCTCTGAGAAGGAGTTTAGAAAGCAAGGGGTCCGTTCTGAACCTCATAATTCAACAGGAGGGTCTCCCTGACAGTTTTGTCTGACCCTGTCCTCTATGCAGTAAATACCAAGTTAACCTTGCCATTGACTGTCGCATTTACTATCAAACTGTGTTAAATCACTGTTTTATATCAATAAACATATTGCTACTTCTCTCTTACGAGGGAAGTGCATCACTCCATCCACAGCAAAGGGTCTGGAGGCATTGCATCCATCCTCTCTTCACACCTGGAAAATAAATGTTACAAATAGAAAAGAGACTCAAAGAAAGTAATCATGAAATTGTGCACATGACTTAAAATAGAACACGGCTTAAAGGCATGGCTGTGGGGTTTCTGCTCCAGTCAAGCTTTGCAGATGGCACTCTAAAAATGCACAACAATACGTTCAAATTACAGTTAAAGTTATATTATGCATAAACATTGCACATTGTATTAGAGGGATAAATATGACAACTGCATACTGGGTTATGAAGGCAAAAGTGATACTCACCCTCCGTACCCTGAGCTGGGTGAAATGTTAAATAAGTAAAGCTTGTGTGAATCAAGCATGATTTCTTTTTAACAGTCAAGTTTTTTGAATATATATGTGTGCACGCACAATCATCATAGCTTGGCCTGAACAGAATTTCAGATCTACAGGTACATATTGTAAATTAATGGACCAAAACCATCCTGAATGGAATTAGGAAAAGAGAAGGAAAGAAAAGATGCAACTGCTTCTGACTTATGGTTATATATATATCAATTTGTGTATGGTCTTGTTTTTTTAAATGGCATGTTATTTATCACAGTTTTGCCAAAGCATAATAATAATAGGAAATTATTTTTAATGTTACTGGATTTGCATATATGTGGACAAAAGCTGTAGTGTTACTGATTCAATCCACTTCTTCGCTTGTTAAAAAATCCTAATTTGGAATAATAGGTATATTTTAAATTGTGAATCAAGGCATATGCTTCCTAACAGAGTGATATACTTTTTTCTAGCTCTTGAAACCATGGAATCTGTGGGGGCAGATTCCTCCACGTACAGATAGGTCAAGTTTCAGAAAAAAAACAAATATAACTGCAAGAGTCTCAGAAAGTCCACATTTGTACAGCCTATGTGGGAGCTGAAATCAAATACTTTGGAAGCAGTTCTTAGTGACGTTCAGAATTTGCATCTTGTATGGATTACTACTGAGCAAATCTGAAATCTGGCTTTGCGTTGAGCAAGAATCCTGAAATGAGAGATCAGTCTTTAAAAAAGTAGTTTTCACTGTAGTGATTCTGTAGGAGCATTGATGGTTCAGGCTGCAGTCCCTCCAGGGTCCCTTCAACCCAACATAAATCTATATTGCCTCAAAGAGGAGCATCTCATTCTCCCTGATCCACCCCCACTTCCACTCATTTTCTGGTCCTAGCATTTGAGTAATTATGAAGAGAGCTAGCTCAGGGAACCAGTCCAGCTGAAATTAAACAAGCTAGCTCAGGGAACCAGTCCAGCTGAAATCAAAGCAAACCAAAAAATAGCTACTTCAGTAGTTGCAGCCTCGCTTCCAAAACCCTGCTTATTAACCGAGTGGGACCACCACTACTGTCTCATTTAGCTTCTAATCTGGAATTCAGACAAAATACCCACTAATAATTCTGTTTATTAATCCAAGGTGGCACCATTATTATCATAAGGTAAAAGCCAAAAAATATGTATCTGTGTAGCTTTAGTAATTTAAAATTATTAGGAATATCTGCAATGATTGAAATGGTGGGACTATAATGCTCTGTTTTTGCAGGACTGACCTGAAGTAAGTAATACAGAATCCTGGACTCTTAAACCTGCTGATGAAAAACTATTACAAAAGACTGTTGAACAATTCTGTCCAGTTTCTCAGGCCTATCAGTGTCCATATATTCCTACAGGAAGTCTCTACTTCCCAGTAAAATTGCTTAAATTTAGTAAGTGTGATCTTTTATTTTCATTCAAGCGGTCAAAACTCTTAAGTAGCAGTTGCTAGAGACAGAATTCATGTATCCTAAGTATCTAGCTGGTTGTGTAGCACGATAATTTTGTTTTGGTTTACATCTTTCATCAACCACAATTTTCACTGATGTTGTTAACTGAATATGCATTTCTGCACAACTTTAAATGATTCTTAATTTATACTAAGCTGTCATGTCTTTTTATCTTATTCTGACTATGAGTTGCTTACATATCAAATATATTCAAAATGAGAAAGCAGACAGTAGACTGAGGTTTGAAACTTGCGTATAACAGAGCAGAAGAGAGAATCCTTTCTCGTTGTGTTTATGGTCAGATATTTTATATTAATACTTTTTTTGTCAAACTGATTTTCAGTACAAGTAGTGATTAATATTCCTTTAAGTTTTCTTATCCATAGCTCCAGTTCAACAACAATCTTTTAAGCATAGAATATACACTCATCTCATTCAAATCACTGGGATTTGTCATTCCTTAAATTTACAAACATGTGCTTAAGTGAATTACAGGATTAGATTCTTTAATTTATACATGTAGTTCTATATCCACATATATACATAGAACTGTTTATAGAACACATACATATTCTATGCAGGTTTTGTATGTATGTAGAACTATATAGAGAGAATTACATATATACAATATGTGCAGTATTTCAGTTTTTATTTCTCTCAGTCTTTCCAAGATAGGTACATTTTACCAGAGAAGCCATTGTGCAGGATGCTATTGAGACTGCATCTGGATTATTACTTAGCAGTCTCTTACTATTCAAAAAAGTCAATTCAAGCTGACAGAGGTGCAGAAAATGGCTCTGACAAAGAGCAGGAAGATAAGAAATTATTGCTCTGGGGAGATGTTCTCTTGAAAGCGTCATTGAGGTGGTTTAAGAAATTACTGCAACCATATTTCCTGCCTTGTTGGATGATACAGCTTTTTCAGCTGAGCCAGTGGAAAGTATAATGTCATCATCTACCTCTACACAAGTCATCTATTTAACTTAAATTTCCAGGTAGAGATTATTTAAAATATAAACTGGGTGATTTTTCTTCGAAGTGGATGAAGAGATCTCAGGTGGTTCATTGTGCACACTGTGGTAAAGGAACTAACCTTAAATATTGAAAGAAAAAGGATATCTGCTATAACTTCTAAAATGGTTTCAGCTTTATCTGCTGATGGCTATCTGACACATCCTAAATAAGGGTGGAATTTGAGCCTTGTTGAAGAATAGACGCCAAAGGGGTGAAGAGCTGCTTAAACTAAAGGACGATGTTGTAACAAGAGCAGATAAATATTTTAAGTACAATACTGCAACAAGGAGGAACGCAAACTTCAGTAAAATACACTAATAAAAGCAAGCTCCTTAGTGTTTATCCAGATGGATTCTAACTGGTATTGTTTTGCAAGTGTGTTATTTAAAAAATGCATAACTAAATACATACTAAAAGAACATTTGAAGGGCAAAAGTATGTTTGACCAGATAACTTCGGTCTGTTGGAAGGACACCTACTCTGCTGCAGGCTGTTCTGGGGAAAGCAGCTCTATGCACCAGCTGTAGAAAGGTGGTCAGGTGCATAACAAAGCAGTTTGAACACATTTTAAATGCTCACCAGAAGCCTAACAATTTTTACTTAATGTCAACTGAAGTCGTACAGAGGTAGATAAATCTCTGTGCAAGCCCACTTTGCACTTGTAACTGCGAGAAGTTATTAGGTGTCTTCAGGGTATCAGCTCACCTCTTCATTCTCCTGATACTGAAACAAGGAAGATCAGGGGTAGTTAGGCTTTGTAATAGAAGATTTAGACCAAAGGACTCAGTTACATCAGGAGAAACAGTTCCTGGAGGCAGTTCTGTGAGCTGTGGATTGCAGGAGTGCAATGTATTCCCTTCACATCTTTTGCTGTCTCCCACTCAGCCCCGGTGTCACTGCCAGGGGGTAACGCCAGTGGTGACCCGGCACTGCTCACAGCTGGCAGAGGTTCTCTGTCACTGACACTTAGCAGTAGAATCAGAAACTGAGGATCTGATCCATAATTTCTGATTAAGTTTGCTAAAGATAGACAAAGATGAATGTTTAACAATCTAATCATTAGTGATTATAATCACCGACAGTGGATTTTCAAGCAATTAGTAGTAATTAAGCTCTCATTTATAACTCATTAATATGAAAAACAGTAATTCTATGGATGAAATACTTGCATAGTATCTAATGCAGAGGGTTTTGCAGACAGAAATATATGATGAACCATCTAGAGTTTGAGATCTCCAAATGAGATTTGATAAAAATATCACCATAGCTAAATACTGCTAAATTTCAGCTGGCTGCTCAGACAAATCTGTTGCATAGTATCATAACAGTTTACTTAGAATTTAGGCCCCAAGGGGATCAATCTGTTCAAGGTGAAGGAGAGAAAATAAATACCTTTCCACCAACTGCCAATAAACACAGTCAGTTCATACTGGAGATAGTTTAATTTTTACTTACATTCCCATTAATTCTAGGCACTGTTTATTTTCCAATTTATTTTTCTGGGAAAATGATGTCCTAGCACCAACATCCTCAGTTAAATCAGTGTATTAATTAGTATGTGTATTTCTCTAAGAAGGTATGTAGCAGACTGCAGTAATGTACGTACTCCTCAGAGAACTCTTTACCAAGAGTGTACCACTTCTGCATACAAAACTGCTGAGTTTTTATATGTTACATTATACTCTTTATAAATCAGGAGGACAAAGGGAGATGGACGTCACTACACATACTGTTGCATTTAGGGTGAGAATAAATTTGGTAAGAGATAAATCCCCTTGCATTCTAGCCGGTCCTCAGAGATTAGAGGGGTGGCTGGATTTATCCCTTAATAGGTATGCCAATTATGGCCATAACTATAGGTCTGACCCTGATGCCCGAACAGCCTGTATGCTGTAGATCCGGTTGCATTCAAAAGAAGCAGTCAGGTTCACAAATAGTGCAGATCAGTGGCCATCACTATAGGTCTGACCCAGCCCAAACAGCCCATATACTGTAAGTCTGGTTGCATTCAAGAGAAGCCGTCAGATTCATGAATAGTACGGTTTATTTTTATGCAACATCTACAGATTCTTTAAGATTGCCTATGATAAATGCACAAACTGCAGGTTGGCTATATAGCACTACACAAAAGAAAAAAAGATTGCTATCACACACACTAAGTTCCCAGGTATACACTCAGCATAGCCAAGGAAATCTTACCAAAAGGTGTCCCTTCGGGGGGGGGGGGAGGGACGAGAGCACAAACCCGTTGATCTGTCCCTCCGATTTGGTGTCAGATTATCGTCCCTCCAAGTTAGGTAAAACCTTGGGGTAGTATTTATCTTAGTTTGTATGTGTGAGTGGGTGGGACTGTAGTCAAGCCATTATCTTTTGAGTAACGACACAGTACATTCTTTGGTTTTTGTGGGGAAAAAGGGAGGATGAGAAACAAGGTTGGCTTGATGCGAGGGGTGCAGCTGGGTTTTGTGAGAAAAAAGGGAGGATGAGGAACAGGGCTGGCAGGGCTTTTTTCCCTTGAGAGAAAAAAGTGGAGCAGGAGATAAATCTGTCCTTGAAATGAGTGAAAGAATGGGACTGCGCGGCCTAAATTCCGCTTCGCATTCCTCCTTGGCGCCACGACAAACACAAATCACTGGACCCCCATCCCATCCTGTGCTTGCTCTGGGCACCCTGTGTCAAGGAAATGTGTGTTTTACTGATTTCTCACTGTTTTGCTTTTCTCACGTTTCCAACACCCAACACTTACATAACCAAAACCTATTATTTTTCGTTATATACTCAGATTTTGAAAGGCATACCAAAGTGATGCCATTTATAGCCAAAGTTAATCTACCTGGAGATTCTTGGTTTACTTGCCTAAATACTGGAATGTAGACTGAATTCATTAGGCACCTGAGTTTGGACTTAATGGCTTTCCATAACTGGCATTTGTGTGTGCACTGCAGACAAATGAACTTTTGTTTGTGAGACTGCATCTGACGTGTTAGTGACTTATGAGTGTTCATTCAGAATTCAGTAAAAAGCATAGGTTTTATGGCATGCAAAATTTAAGCAAATCACCAGCAAGCATCTAGAGATTTCTCTAGTTACGTGTTAGAAAAATATTATATGCATAGTATTCTCAGATGAATTATATTTGTAATATTTATTCTCAGATGAATCAAGTTTTTATTTACGTGTTTCAATATGCAAAACTATTTTCTTCTGGAATCAAACTGAAAATTAAATTGCTTGTGTACCTTTGTTTCTTCTCCCTGCAGGAGCCTGGATAGGGTCAGGACTGGGTGGAATTTACAAATAATGCTATTTGGTTTTTCACAGGATAGTGACAGACTCAGAGGGAAAACACTGGAAAAAAATAGTCACCTTTAACTGAAAAGACCTTTGCTATTCTGTGTCTGCCACTGAGCAGCCATTTGGCTACCTAAATATAGTATCTGTAGTTCAAAAAACTAACCTGTGAAGACGGAAGCGAGTCTTGCTTTTGCATTTCCCCAATTCTATTTTGTTATAATTTCGATTGCAGAGTTTCAAAAGAGTAAGCATGCTTCAGCATATTGAGTCATAAATTAAATGATGTTCCATTTCATGACATTATTTGTAATGCCTTACTTTTCTTTCTTCCTAAAATATCATAGTATGCAACTGCCCAGGGAAAATCACTGTTCAAAATTCTGTGCTAGAGCACTTAGCAATGGGCCCATCAGTGAAATGAAAGGTGAAGACATTGCTCAGCAGTTTGGTGTCACAGACAGGCAATACAGTTTTCTAATACAGCTCACCTTATGGTCCTGTTTTGTGTTGCATACATGCATGAGTGTCTCTGTCAGTCCAGACATTCCTGCCAATTTCATTTTTGTATCCACTTGCCAATCTCAAAAATATCTATAGGCCAATTTCTGTATCTATGGTACTAGCTACGTAGAAGTTTAGTGAAAATATGCAGGAATACACCAGGTGAAAAATACATTCCATTTTGAGTTTGTATCCCATTATGCACCAGAGAAGCCTCAACGAAAAAACTGTATCTGAACTGATTGCCATGTTTGGACATAGTTCCCCTCTCATCGTACTACCATGCTTTTTGATCTGTGGCAGAAGTTAGGGCAGTAACCAGAGTCTCCAAACCTTTCTGGTCTGTATAGCTCACTGATGGGATTTGCAAATTCTGCTGTGAAATGCAGCACTGTTTGCCAGGTTTCTCTAAACATAGTCAACGTGACTCCCTGGGTGTTCTACTAATCTGGTAGTGGGAATATTGACAAGGTACCACATCATTGTAAAGGAAAAATCACCCATTCACAATCGATTAAGACAGTTTCCCACTTTGTTTTAATGTCTGAAGTTGCTAGAAATATAACGTGTGAAAGATGAACTATATGACAGTGATGGAATCTGAGTATCATGCAAGGATATGCTTGATGTAGCCATAACAATGGGATGATGCAACCAGTCAATGGGATGCAACTCATCTCACATCACTGCTTCCTGGAACAGGAAAAATGCCAGAATGCTGTGTTACCTACAAAGACAAGTTGTTTGGTGGGGTCCTGTGCTCAGCCAAAGAATTGGCCTATAGCCAGGGAATGTGGCTTTTAACAATGAAAACGTATTTTTCAGTTGTAGGCCAGTGTTCTAATTCTCCCTGTCATTCAGCCCAATGTAGCACTGACTCAGGTGTTAATCTAAGGCAATTATTATGTTACTCATATTGTGAGCATATGAGTGTATACATATATGTGAGTATGTATGCATGTGTATGTGGTAGGAGTGTGTTAAAAAGGAATAGTTCTGCTTATTAATGCATGTGATAGTGCATGGGACACTGGCACTTCTAAGAAGCATCTTCGGTAAAAATGTTCTACTTCAAAAAATAATTGACATTCTCTAACTCCTAAGATGTGACGTGGAAAAAGATGTGGCTATTCAGTGCAGTGACAGCCGGGTAAGGCACCTTGAATAAAAAGAAATTAACCAAAACTAAACATGCAGATCCAGGTTGGGAGAGTAGATAATGATTAATATTACTCTATATCCATTTCTGATATGCAAAATCTATAATCCCACTTTCTTATGGGTCATGTGAACCAAAACCATGGCATGTGGTTGTTAGTACTCCAATCCAGATGCATGTGGCCGTGCTTGGTCGAGGTTAGGGCTGCAGAGCCACATTGACTGAATCATGTGGTTTTAACCGGGGTACGGCCATGGGCAGTTCACACAGGCACTTCGTTAGAGACCTCTTAACACCTTCATTAGTTCTACTTCAGCCGCATTTCCTCACTCTAGGCTTATACAGGAGCTTTCTAGATCCCAGTGTAAATTAAAGTAAACCCGAAGTTGTTTTCACTTGCATTAAACTCACCATAGAGCCAAGAAGTAACTCACACTGCATTTATCTTTGCTCATATCCTGACGTACCCTAAGCAGAGTCTGCTGACAGCCTTGGCTTACAGCTTTACCCCAGTTAGTCTTCTGTGCTGGAACATGACGTCCTAGAAACTTTAAAGTGTTTTTTTTTCTTCCATGACATCGTCTGTGATGCAGGATTCACATTCCCAGGGAGCATAATCTGTTGGGAGTTTTCCTTTCCTTGAACTGGTCATATGACTGCTCAAATATTCGTTGTGAGCTGGTTTTCTTTCATCTGGGCTTGGTATTATTTTAAAAGCGATTGAGTCGGTTGCTGTCTGATAGTCACAGCAATACCATGCTCAACTTCATTCCTGTGGGGTTTTTTTACTAGCTTCCAGTAAATTATGAGAGACAGATCCCAATGCATTTTTGTCAATATAGAATTGAAGATTAATTTAATCTTTAAATAGAAAATCAACTAAATATCAAGGCTGCAGGAGGAAGCAGCAACTGAGTCATTACATTTATGGACTAAACTTTAATATTACAGTTTTAATCTATAGAAGTAAAAAACAAGCTAAATTTCACCCTGGGCAGATAGACTGATTACTGAGACTAACATGAAATCCTATCTACTTCTCAGCTTGAACATTTTCTTCAGCTTATTTTCCATGGCCCTGAAGCTGTCTCAGTCTTATGCCAACCTCTCAGCAAAATAAATTTGGCATTTAAGAAGTGCAGAGAAGAAAAATCCTGCACTAACAATTTTTAATAACCCTAATTATTTATTAATTAGTGCTAATGACAGTAAGCAAAAAATTGATTTGCTCTTTCTACTGAGCTGAAATAATTTACTTGTAAAATGAAAGCGTTTAACCAGTAAAACTAACAGTGATAATGTAATAAGGTCCCATTTCTAATGCACTGGATTAATAAAAAGATGTCTGTTTTGTGAGTGATAAGCAAAGGAGTGAAAGGTAGTTTTAGGTAGTAGGTCTTTCATTGCATTTATCACTAGTATGTTGTGGTTTCTTTCAACTACAATAAATAATACATGATTTGGAGAGAAAAGCTGTACAAGCCTTGGTAGATACAGATTTACAGATACTTACAGTACCCTTTGGGTAGCCATAAATGACCATGTAGGACTAACCTCTTTCTTCTTCATGTCTTTCAGCTACTTTGTCAATATTTATAACAACCGTAGTTTTTCTCAAAGCATTCTAGCACTTAACCTACAAAACCTACACTCAGCTTTTATCTAAAGAAAAATCTGTGCTGCCCTTGAGAATTTCTGCACTCAGAAATGTTTTTTCTTCTCTTTACTTACTAGTACATTCTTGTAGTCAGCTATACCCTCTGCTTGTGACATGCAAACAGTATTTTTGCTTATTATTCTTTTAGTAGTTAAAACTGAGTATTTAAAAATCAGTTCTGAAACCACATGCAGTATTTCAGTGATATCATATACTGAGCATCATATTCCACCCTCAAGCTTCTGTTTGGTATTCCCCATCTGCAGGTCCAGCAGTTGTTGGCCCCTTAATTTACAGCTTCATGTGAAGGTCACAATCAACAGGCTAGTTTTGATGACTCAGCCCCACCATCCCCCACAATCTTTGTAGAATATTATTTCATTCCAAGGTACTTTATAATTATGACCTATATATTCTGTTCCTATGTGTATGTGTGAGGCGTAGTCCAAAAATTGGAGACAGACAGACTGGCGACAGATCAGGTTGATCACCAGAATAAGCCATAGTCATAGTTTAGCGGAAGCCTAATTATTGCCTTTTTTTTTTTTTCCTTGGTATATTTTGTAACAAAAGGCAGTGTTAATGAAGGAAATGGAAAGAGATAGCTCTGCTGGTATTTAAGAAGATGTATAAAAACCTTTTTAAGTGTAGGTGGTGTCGACTGGAAGGGCAATGTAGGTTGACACCATGAGCTGATCAGAGATGCAGGCAACATTTCCTGTTAAAGAGTGAGGACATGTGTGTGTGGTGATGGGCTATATGTCCAAAAGTCCTGTGCTGAATAGAGATGTCATTTCAGCATAAAGACATCCATGATGGTGCTTGGGTTACAAGTGACCAGCAGGATGGAGATGTTTGCCCACAGAAAGTCAAGAAAGAGAGGCAGGTTAAGAACTCTGGTTTAGACCCTTTTAGTTCAGCATGACTTTTTGTCTCTGAGGACTGATGTGAGAGAGAGAAGCCATGATTTTTACTTTCATACAAAAAAGGACTGACTTGAAGAGAGAGAGAGAGAGAGGAGAGTTAGTATTGCTGAGCTAGAATTGAGGGAGGAGCCAAATTTGTATTTGGTAGAGAAGATGAGAAGATACAAAAGAAAAAAATGTCTGCTGATATTCTATCAAGAAGAATTCTCTCAACTATGAGTAAAAACAGTTTTCATTTGAGGACATTTCAACTGATGATTTCAAACTTCCAGAGTATTTTCTCTGTGAAACTAGTGAAGCTGCCAAACTCTGCCTTTGTGTCAATATGTATCCAGCTGATATCTCAGTTTTATTTGTTTACATGTCTCAAGACACTGCATGTGTTGAATTCTGTTTCATTCTAAAAAGATCAAAGGCAAAATGGTGTAACAACTACATCAATCATTTATGAATCAAGTCACGATATTGAACATGTCTTGATCAAAATATGGCTACGGCTCAAAAGGGAAGGCTGACCTCTACTCCAACCCAGCATCATTCAGAAACTGGTATGTCAAAGTTGTTCATTTTTAAGTTGTCATTGTTACTGTGACTGCCATGGCAAATGAAACCCAACTGCATCAGTGAGTCTTGAATCCAGGCATGGAAGAAGTGCCCAGCGCTGCAGACTTCACCTATGTCCTGGTGGGTTGTCACATGTTCACAAAATACTTCAGAAGCCTTATGTATTTCACACACCTCCTTGGTATGTTTTTGTTACTTCCAGCAGAAGTTAGTAATCAAAGGTATCTTTGCTGCTTTTCCCTTCTCCATCCTCTTGCAAAAGATGTATAGCAGTGGCAGACATCTTATAGTCTGCTACACCTGTTACATGTATTCTAATGTGCAAATTACTGGCTGAATTAGGAATAGCACAACAGCCCAGAGGGGAACAGCATGTATGGCAGCAATGGGCCATGAGGAAGGAGACCAAAGGGACTCTGGGGAGTAGCAGACAAGAATATTTGGAGGCAGAAACTGAGAGCTTGCTGAGTGAGAATGCTGGGCAGAGAGCAGTGAAAAAGGATGGAGAGTCCTGGAGATGCGAGCATCAAATGAGAAATAAGAATGTGCAGGAGTTGCTGTGATAGGTATGGATATATCCTTGACATCTAGCAAAACAGTTCATAACACTCCTTAACAAAAATATCTCCCAGAAACAGGGATGCTGCTCCTAGAGGAAAGGAATAGCAAGCCATCCAGCAAAATACTGTTATTATATGATGAAGTATGCTAGTTTTCTTCTGGAGTTCAGGGTAAAATGAAACATGTAAGAATGGATTACATCTTGACAACATGTCCACAACAAGTATGAACAAAAGGTGTGATATCCCATGTGTTTCTATAATTGAAGATATAACTCATTTTGGTGACAGCTCAGAGAGTGGCAGTGAAATAGCCTCGACCTAGAAAATATTAAATCTGGAATAATCAAACAAGAGGTGCAAGTGTGATTCAGACAGATTTGATGAGAGACATCTCAGTCATTTTCACAGAAGAAAGCTGTAATACTATCATCTTTCTGAAAAGGATAACAGTGGGACGAGGGCTATCTGTCCTGCCTTTATGCCCTGCAGTGGCACATGTGGCCAGTGACTTGACATCCCCAGCAAATTGTCCCAGGTTCTTCTTTCTGCCCAGTGCCTGTGTCTCCAAACTTGGTGAGTGCAGCTGTGTCTGAGTATTGGCAAGGATTAAACCCTCACTGCAGAAGTTAGCTACCAAAGCATTTGTATATCGTCTAATGGGGAAAAGCTCACTTTCTGGGTTTCCTAAAGCAGATTTTCATGCTGTTAACACCTTCAGACCAATAGGGCATGAAGTACACAGTAACTATTTTGCCAAAGCTTTATTTTTTCAAATTTACATCACAGTAAGTATCAATTCAGTTTATTAATAAGTCCAGCTCATCCATCTAAGGAGTAAACTAAAAAGCTGTAACTTAATGTTACTTTTTATTTTTGATTAATTATTTTAGAGTTTGAGGGCTTTCTTCAGACATTTAGTGAATTTTGTTAACAGTTTGATATGACTAATGTATTCTAGCTCATGGTAGCATTTATAAGAATAGATTTACAAGTCTAATGATAACCAAATCATATATGATTGCTTTTTCTAGCCTCTGGTGAGACTTGATCACATGGTCAATTATATGATTTTGGTTGTATTAGTATTTACAAGACTCCTTTTTCTGCCTCTCATTACACTTATTTATATAATGCCTTTGATTTCAAGCACTGGATTCTCACAACAGCAGTAAAGCAAAATATGGAAGAAACCTTGAATTTTTGTAACCACTTCCTTTAGGTGGTGTACAAATCAGCAACAAATAAGTTCCATTAAGTATATATTTGTTATAGGTAAATTATCTCGATTTAATGGAGTTTTAAAAGTTTCTATCATGCAATTTATTTTCAGGTTTGCTCACCCCCCTCTATGGTCCTTCAAAATCTTTGCTCCTTCATGGCTAGTGCTGTGGCGTTACAGTCATGGTGATAATCGTACAAGAGAACATGATCTGTCTGCACAGGAGTGAGCTTAAATCGTGATCTTCTTATACAAGATTTATAATTTTTTAATGAAAATACAATTCCAAAGAATGCTGTGGCAATTTGCTGATCTTGTATGTCAGTGATGTTGCTGTATTACATTGCTTCAGGGGAGAGAAAAACTCAATAGTGCTGAATTACAGTGTGCTTTAGTATCACCAAATAATCAGCACTGATGTCTGGATTTTTTATTTTTTTTTTTAAAAATGAATTTGTGGCACTTTCCTGTGACATCCTAGAAAAATTGATTTCTCAGAAATATCTTAATACTCACCAGGTCCCTTATATGTTTCATGTTGAACACCATGAATTGTAAGCATCCCAAATCATCTCCTATCACTGGACCATATATGCAAAATTTGAATTATGATCTCTTTGTGGACTTTCTGACTCTAACTCAACACTTAGAAATATCTAAAAGGCATGGTTAACACATTTTTGCCTACCAGTAGAGACTCTTCTTTGCTTCTTATTTTTTAAAAAGAGCTGTCTTGTGTATTACTTGAATTACAAAAGTGCATGCTGAGGCATTCCACCAAGCAACAGATAGCTGGGGAGACCTTCTGGGAAGCACTGGGATGCGGATGCCTCTCGTAATATACCAATCAGTCCATTTCTTACTGGTCTTTTTCTTCGAAAGATGATTTTACACCAAGGATTTATCTCACAGCACTGAGAAGTCTTTGTTAAATACAAAGAGCACACAGACTGTAAATAAACAGATTTCATAAGCCTGCACAAATTAGATTCTTGCAGCCACATAATACTACCTGGCTTCATCATCTGCAGTGCAACAAATGTATTAAAAGTAGCTGGTGAGTCCATAAACTGCTGCTTTTTGCCCTTCTTGCCTGAGAACATGGTGCTGTTAGGGAAAAGGGAAGTTCCTACTTGTGTTGCAGCATCATGTTGAGCTGAACTGGTGCTGCAGTGGCAAAAATGAAGCTGCTTAGACTCTTGGCACCACGGGCTACTGCACTGAGGAGCCTGAGTCTTCTCCTGTCCTTCACAGTCACTGCATGAACAGCACTGGCTTAAAAGAACACACTTGACTCCATGACAGTAAGACATAAATCAAGAAATATGAAAACTTGGTACAGATGGCAAGGATGATCCCACACTCTGCATGCAAAGTTATTGATGGATGATGAACACATGCTGCAAGAAAGCCTCCTTGGAACATCTGGCAGGATTATAAATAGCTGCATATTCCCAGAAGATAGGAGAAGGTTAAAAAAAAAAAAAGAGTCTCTGATTTGTGCCTGCTGCTGCTAGCCAAAATATACATTAGTATGGATCACAAGGTAGGAGTGAAATTGTTACCCAGTGGCTGGTCTAGATGGAGTCCATTTCTTAGCAGAGGGTTGTCCCAAAAACAGGGTTCTTCCTGGTGTACAAAGAGCCAATTAACACAGAGTTGAGATACTTGTATTTATTACAGTTCTGCACAAAAAAGGGTGCTAGGCATCCAAAGTGGTCAGCACACCAAGTTACAAACACACACCATCTTTATTTGATTCTGAACACACAAATACATGCCACTATACATAACTACAGGTTAGTATTTTATCACAATATTATCTATTGGCTAGTTTTATTCCTCACTTTCATTTAAAGTCACAGTATTTACCTATTAATGTAAAGATGCTCAAAGGGTGAGGGGCTTCATGAAGATGTGGGTAACTTAAGCTGTAGAGGTGTGGGTTTCATATTATAATGAGGTAAGTTCACCTAAACTACACAGAAATAAGTACTTTCCACAGCATGGTTTCAAATCACCATTGTGTTGGTCATAAATCTTAACAATACAATAGTTCTACCCTAGAACTAAGCAACCATAAATTTGTTTATAGCAACGATGATCGTGGTTACAAAGCAAAACTTTCTGAGCTGCAGATTGTATGAGAAACATTGCCTTTTTGTGTTTTGCTGAATTTTTGCTCTTTTATCCTTTTACAACAGTGCTTCTACTCTGAAACTCCACAAGCATTGAGGAAGCCACGGGGAAGCAAGCAGAAATAATTAGGGAATGTGTATGTTTTGAGTAAAGATAAGTGCCCTGCTACTGACCCCTACTTCAGTGCTTTGCAGGGCTTGGCAGTGCCTACAAGCTGCCAAAAATGTGTTGGTGGAGAATGGAAACAGGGTTATTCAGAACAGGTTTAAAGAGCATCCTAACATCCCCGTGCAGCACTCCCAGCTAAACTTCATTTTAGGGTCCACAGATGCAGACTACAAATAGCCACCAGGAAATGCCAGTCACAGAACAGGGAAATAACATTTCCTCATGTCTGTAACCTGTTTTCCTATTCTCCTGTGGTGGAAACTTTGGCCTTTGTGCCTTCCTTAGTAACTTCAGAGGCTTAGAAGCCTTTTGGAAACCAGCACATACTATTTCCTTAAGAACAATTCACAACTTCCAGGCTGTGTGGGAAAGTGACTCCATCTAGTCTGACTGCTAACACAGGGAACCTGTATCTACAGCTCCAGCTCAGAAAAAGTGAAGGAACTTTGCTCAGCCTTTGTTAAGAGGGTTCTCCTAAATAAAGATGAATTTTATCACATCACTAGGCTTTCATTCAAGAAAGCACTTTTGCTTTCTAGAGCATCTCTAAAACAAAATTCAGATGCATTGCTTTGGTATTAAATTTGTTTGGGAGCTCCCACTGTTACCCTGAAGCTATGTTTCACCCCCATAGCATTATACTGAAGCAGAAATACATTCGCAAGTCAGTTTTTCAAACTGTAACATTTCACTTGAGTTGCATTTATGCAGTGAGAGGAAAGACCCTCTCCAACGTTTTTATTGTATCATTTACATTGCAATCAATTTCTCGATAGCTCACTTAGCAACTATTTGGCATTTCCCCCTTGCACTGTAGTCTCCATTAACAAACCCAGACAGGCCGCATGCCACACCGTTTAGTGATGACCAAAGTCCTACTCACACCCAGCTCCAAAGCATTTAGCTCAGCTGCCTTATCCAAAGTGAGCTCACACTAACTGGATGGAAGAAAACACATTCAGCCCAGGTTGGTCCAGACTCTGGGGTGCTCTGCATCCTCTTTCTTCATACTGTGGCTATATCTCCTTTCTGCTGACCAGAGCTCTAGCTGAGCACAGAGGGTAAAAGTCTGCCTCTGCTTTGAATGCTGCTCAGCCTGTTCAGGGGGCATAAAAGCTCTTTCTTGTTCCTTTCTCCTTGTCCTCAGTCTTCATCCTAGGAAAGCTTGTAGAGTCTGTTTCCGCGAATCACTGGCTACAGACTAACAGACGAACAAGCATATGCTTCATTTTAGGTAAATGGCTATTACATTGAAACAAACTAGATCTATTCACATACTAAATGTAAAGCATATGCTTAAATGCCACCAGGATGCCTACATATTTGCAGAATTGAGCAACCTGCACTGGAACAAACCTCTACTGGAAAAAAATGATCAGCCTGAACTGATGTGCACCACCCTGTATTTGAAGCACAGTGGCTTCAAATGTATTGTCAATCCCCCTGTGTAACTCTTATACGTGTTTGATTTAATTACTGCATGTGATAGCCTCAGGGGAAAACATCTGATTTTTTTAATGGACCGTGTCTGTGTGAAGGAAGCGAGCATGAAGTATGTGCAGTATGGGAAAGACTAATGTTCTGTTCACACTTCTAGGTATCACTTAGGCTGTAACTAGCCATTACCACAAAGGTAAGGGCTCTGAAAGAAGCTCATACAGCTCCTTACTGATAGCAAAACCAGGAGCCTTAAATCTGGATTCCAGTCTACTTTACAAATGTAGATCTTAATTAGAATTGAAATGAAGGGGAAGGGGGCAGCCTGTTCTGGGGCAGACAAACAGGAGCTGCTTCACACTGGTTTTCTGAATCACTGAATTCAGCAGAGCTTGTGTTACTGTTTCCATTAGTTAAAACTGTCTTTAAAAATAATTAACTATCCTCTTTGGGTTTTCCAGTATGTACTCTGCAAGAGACTAAAAACGTTGATTAGCATCAGTGTCATCTCCTCTCATTCCATTCAGCCAATGACCTGCATTGGATTCCCCATCTCCTGTGTTTTAGGCTGGAAGCTGCTCAGGGCTTCTGCCTTCCACCTGTTTTGCCTCTTTTTACAAATGGCTTAAAAGAGGGGACTACTTCACAAGAGATCGGTTTAGCATTAATATAAGAAGGATCTTTGAAAATTGTGTTGTTTATATCATTCAGAACAGTACACTACATGTCAAAATCCCACACCATTCTCTGGGTTTACTCATCTCTCCTCATAGACTTGGACTGGGCACAGTCCAAACAGAGTAATTAACAAAGCATTAGTTTGATGACAAAATACTTGCAGTTTTGTCCATTTTCTTTGGGATTTCTCTGCCACACAGGCATTTCTTTAGTTCCAGGTTTTGTTGTGCATGGTATGTCCAGCACATCCATTCCGGTCTCTGGAGAAACACACAAGGCAGTGTCAGACACAATTAAAATGAACTGAGTAAGGTAAAGGCAAGCCCAACCATTCTCATTTAATTACATGCCATGTTTCTTTCAGCAGCTCGTATGCCTCTCTCCTAGATTATGTGGGCATACTTCTCACCAGGCATGAAAGAGGGAAACATATCTTAGAGCATACCTGGAAGCAAACTTTTTCAAGTCTACCTTAAGAATGAGCAGTTATTAAAATAATATAAAGAGGTATTGATTCATGGAAACAGACTCTACAACTCGAATAGAGTTATAAAGCAGGTATGTTTACTCCGGCACCGGGGTGCAAGGGGATTTCTCCACAAAGCTTGCACACCCACAGCACATTTAACCAGAAAGTCATAAAGTGTGGATATACATATTCATTGGATTACACAATACAAATATCCATATGCATGAGTAAGGCTGGGTTAGTTCAAAAGGCTGGTGTCAGCAGTTTATGTTCTCTTTGCGCCTGCGCATTGCTTCCTAGTGGTCGTCTTCGGGGGTCTCTTGGAGGAAGGCTCACAGTCTTTCTCACCTTGTACTTTTCCTCGGAGCATGCGCAGATTCTCTTAGCCAATTTCTTGAATAACAAGAGTGGTTCCCGCTGGTTTACCACCTCTAGCTTATCTCAAAGCACCAGTATATTAGTTTCTACCACCCATAAATGGCTATCTATGCTCTACAAAGACTAAACTTGTTAGAACACATCTGCTTTCCAAGGACGTGTTTCTTATTTTTGCTGAACATTGTTGTTCTTGGTAAGTTTCCACAGAAAACTGCTTTGTTTTGATGAACACAGTAGTCCTTGTTAAGCTTCCACAGAACAGTCAGGGCAAGCAGGATTATTAAGCAATATTCAGAAATCATTATAAGTTGCTATAAGTAAATAAGTTGCAAAGCAGGTGATCATTTCCTTGTATCAGTATACTAGTGTCCCTTACAGCCTGTGGACACAAGTACTGTACTTTAATCATCCCCTGGTCTCTTTGCTAAGAGCATGCTATTCCAGTGCACTGCACGGCCTTAAATGAGAGTGGGTCCTGGCAATGGGATGCTGTAGCCTGGCTGCAGCAGATTCCTAATTTCAAGTACACTGACTGACTAATCCATATTACAGCTTTGTCATTTCTTTGAGTCTTTGATAAGGCACAAATGACCAGGTGAACTCCAGCAGAGGCAGGCATTGAGTGCAGGTATTCCAGCTTGCAGACAGTCTTCCTCAGCGGCCATCCTTCCCCACATCAGCAGCAGAGGAGTTAACCAGGCAATATCTGAGATGCATACTGGCCTACAGGATCAAAACAGCTAATGGCAAGTGACAACCTGCTCTCCTGCAGCTCCAGCTGCAGGATCCCTATGGCAACTTAGCCAAAATGAAACTGTCTTCACCCACGTGTCTCTGCAATTGCGGGAAGCTCTCTCTGAGTGTGCAGAAAAACAACTGAACCTGACAGCAGATATGCTTTCTTGTCACCACAGGGATAAGGTATATATCTTCAGCAGTTTTTTTAAGGACTGTCTCATCCAGATCATCTCTGTAACAAAAACCATGACCACTTTCCACTCTTTTCCTAGCAAAAAAAATCCTCATAAAAAACCCCACAACTCTCAGCAGCATATAATTCACTGATCACTGCAACAGCCACAAATCAGCAGTAACCTGGTCTTTTGAATATATTGTTAGCACTGAAGAGCAAAGAGAACATGAACAGAGACTGAAACAGGTGAGTATAATGAGGACATTTTAATGGTCATTTTAAATCCTCCTTAATCCAACCTCTATACTTGAATTTACAGAGTCCATGCTACAAGTTTTTCATTTCAAGATCTTGTGAGAGACTGAAATATCAAATGATTGTCTCAAAGCTTGCTTGTGTGTGTGTTTTCAGTCACGGAGTGGTGTAAGTAATGCCTCGAACATTCATCAAAGACCAGCTGTGGCCTTTGTAATTAGTCTAAGGAATATTACCTAAGGAACGTAAGGAAGCAGAAGTCTATCGAAGGATGCACCCTCCCACTCCCTTGCAGTTGTATTGAGAACTCCTTAGATAAGCCTTAAAGAGGGGGAAAGGTGGACTGAGTGAAACCAGGTGTTTCTCATCAAGCACAAGGACCGCTAATCACTGGCTCATTTGTGGTACTTTGTGGCTCTATTGTGTACACCAAATGCCATGCATACCTTGCAAAGGACTTTGTGACTTCACCAGTGAGGAGGTGATAAGAACTGATAGGAGGTGATCATTTTAGCCCCAGAAGCCAGATGATTGCTCAAGAAGCATGAATTCAGCAGATCTGTGGGAACTGAGGCAAAAACAAAGGTGGGCACAGCGAGCAGGACCTCTGACTCAATTGGACAATGGGTGGTGCACCCTATTCCCCCTCAATGTATGCGCAGAACCCATGCTCCACCTTTTTCCTTGTCTCATGGAAATGAGTTTATAGAATACCTGCCTCTCTTTGTCTACTATGCAAATCAGCTGATAAGATGAGCTTAAAAGGTGACAGAGAAATTTGCTGTGTGTGCACCCACCACTGAAGAACTGAAGACCAACAGGGCACTGCTGGATCCGTGGTGGTGACTATTCTTGCAACTCTATCCTGGATGCTTGCTTGATTTCTGTCTTTTCCTTCCATTTTGTATATAGCTACCCCTCTTCACTTTTAATAATAAAAACTGTTTTGGGTGTATGGCATTTGACTTCATTTGTGTCTTAATCTCGCTCTTGGGATCATATTGAAACCTCCCCCGACATTGGATCAGGACACATCTGTACATCATCAAATACTGCTGGAGGGGCCCCAACACACATAGATTTTTAAAAGTCTAAAAAATCTCAAGAAACCTTAAGAAAACATCAAACAACCTGTAAGCAATTCAAGTTCCCCGCTAGTACCAGGGAAGATACCAGAGTGCTTTCTGCCCTTAAGCTTTTTGTATTCTTAGTTCTGTACTGCTGTGAGTAAAGTTTGTCTGAGCACAAGGAATTAACATTTACTTGAGTCTGCCTTCCCTCTTCTCTTAACTCTGGATATTTTGGTTCCTGTAACAATAAACAGCATCTCACTTTTATTTTGGTTTGTTTTCAGCTAAACATAAAAACCCTAATAAAGTTTTCTCCAAATTTAATTTTGGAATCAAAGGAATTTCCAGATTTCCCCCTATCAGTGCCAACTGCAGTCAAATGCACTGCAGCTAAGGAGCTCCAGCTAAAAATACTTACAGTTCAGGGGAGTCAAACCAACTTTTCTATGTGTTTACAATGAGCGTGGGAAGTGTCCATCCTTTATCATGATTTTTGAGTAACTTATCACTCACTCAGGAGCTCATTGAATATAGTATTTCTTGTTGCTTTTCTACCCTATGCGGTCAAGAAAGCCATGTTTTTAGGTGGACTGACCACTGACAGGGCACTGGATCAGTTTGAAGGCTGGTGGTCCCTAAACTCCAAAAGGGCAGTAATGTCCTATATTTAGAGAGGTTCACTAAAGCTTGATGTTAAGAAAGAGTTTTGAGGAGAAGACATGATAGGAAGTCAAATGAGTTTTGGGGTATTTTGTACATGCCATTTTGCGTCATGTATTGGCCATCTCTCTGCAGGCTAGATTCTCAGCTGAGCACAGATAGCACTGATCACAAGCAATGGAGCTGTGATCCAGACAAAGGGTGGGTGGTGTAGCTACATGACGTGAGATGAGAGAGTGCAATTGGGTCTTGCATAGAGTGCAATTGGGTCTTTCTGTGCACTGTATTTCTTACACATCAAGGATGCAGCAGACCCACCGAGTATATGCTGCCTGCACGGCCAGATGCAGAGTATCACCTTGTTCCTAAATCTGCACAAGAGTAGTCCATTAGGCGTTATTGATGGAGGAGGCTTTTGATCACTGCTGCTGCATAGGTAATAATTTAAAGCTGTACCACATATTGCAGCTACAAGGAAATATTCATCATTTACTATTTAACTATGAAGAATCTTGAACATTTCTAAAGGACTTGGTCATTGTCTTTATTTATATTAGTGTGTTTTGGAGATTTTTTTTTGCCAAGGCGGTAACTGCAATCCTACCTGCAGATGAATTTTGTATGTGTGAGTGAAAAAACTTACTTTTGTATGCATGTTTATGCAGATGTTTTGTCTTCAGATGAATACAGAAGAAAATAATACTCAAATCATAAGTAATCCATATTTGTAATGTAAGTTCCAAGTATGCTTCAGTTATGCAAATCTTTCTTTTTGCATCTTGGTTTAGGACAAAAGGCAGCTGAAATGCCTCTGAACAAGGATATTAATCTGAGGAAAGGCTGACTCTTTCATTGTAATCTGAAAAGAGCAATAACAATATGCAAAATGCCAAATATGATTCACTAACAGCAACTATATGGAAAGGCATATATGGTAAAATCTGGTAAAATCTTCAAGAAATACATGAAAACTTCGACAATGTTCATCCTAGGAGCCTTAAAGCTGTACAGCCAGCTGGCTGGGACTTGGGCTGCAGCAGTCTGGCTCATCTGTGCACCTGAGGCAATAGCATTTTGACCTACAGTTGTTGATCCAGAAACTCTGGAATTAGATGTTTTGAGCCACACCTTAATTTTCTGCTGAAGGACATGCAAGTAACTCAGTACTTCCACTATTTTATTTCACTTTACTGAACTTTCAGTCTAGTAAATGTCATGACACCCATGTTTGCATGGCTCTTAGTGGGTCCAATTCATATAGAGCTCTAGTTCACACTCACAGAGCTAGCAGCCAGGAAGGGAAAAACATCCTTGAATTACTGATGTCAAAGAAGTAGGACCTTTTGGACTTTTTTTTCTCTCTTTGATAGTAGACCAGAGTATGAAATATGAAAGTTTCCCTGTAACCCAGACTGGAATATTCAGAAGTAACAGCTGCTGTTTTCTCTGTCTGAAGAAGAAAATTGCTGTTTAGTCTTTCTTCAGTGCAAAGACCTGCTAGTGAATGAATCTATGTGTTTCTGAGACTGCTGAGAAGTTGAGACTCCATTGTCTGAGGCTTAAGAAAGCCTCTCTTGTGTTCAATAGACTTAAATGTAAAATGTTCAAGAAAATGATTGTTTAAATAGGAGTCATATCTGTGATGATTTAAGAATGTAAGCAAGGTGGAGCTTCAAGGGGGTGGTAACATCTTATTAGACCAGCAGAAAGTTGGGTAAAAGGGGTGTGCTTTTCATCTTACCCAAAGGGCTTTCATGCCTGAAAGCTCTTTTCTCTGTTTCCATCTGAATCAGGCAGTCAAATGGAGAAGTAAGCTCTCCACACAAGCCTTGGCTCTGTCAGTAGGAAATATCATCTCTCCTCACCTGCCCTCATGTGGAATTGCTATAATTTGTAACTTGATTTTCTTCTCAAAACTCTTCTTACTGTCTGAGTCCAATTGCCTTGGAAAGCTTTAAATAATAACACATTTCTCCATACTCAGGTTGCCTCCCTGTAGATATTTACTACTTAAAGGATAATGTACCCCAGTGTCCTTCTACAGCCAATACAATAAAAAACGGGTATTTTTATTATTTTTCTCAGTGTAACCAAAATCCTCATAGAAGCAGCAGAGTGGTTTATCAGCTGGAGTACAGACCTCAGGTGAGGAAATCGGGCTCTGTTCTTCATCTGCCACTCAGTGGTTTTACCACGTGCTTATGCACGTGTGTGAATTTTGCAGGCCATGCTGATCTGTGTCCAAGCAGAAGCTTCACAGCTACAGTTAAGGCTCACCCCGACACACATATTCTGCTAAGAGAGAGTTGCACCTCCTCTGGTTCAGAGCACTATCACAGTGCAGGGCTGACTCCAGGTTCAGAGCAGAAATAAGTGCATCCACCTGCACAAGAGCACACAAAGAGGTGCCTGTGTCTCCAGATCTCCTCTCACTTATCTGCATGCTCATTTTAGGTTTTAGAAAGTGTGGAACAGGAATTTTTGCATCCAGCATCTTATTATAACAGCTCTTGCAGTTAAACTTTCATCTTCTTTGGGGGGTCCTATGGAAATTGTTAGTTAATATGCTATATTACTTAATATTAAAAAAACACTGTTGTCAGAGTCATAGGGTGCAAGTAGTCCAGGAAGTTCATTAGCATTCTTCAGCAGATAAATCTGGAAATGTAGCAGTACATGCTAAATGCTGAAAAGATGTTCAGGTGCCTTTCTCAGGGAAATGACTTCTCTTCCCTGGTGGGTTGTTGTGATTACTCGGAAACTGCATAATCTGAGTTGGTGATGCCTGTCTCTTCTCCTGAATGATTAGACACCTTTCCTGTCAGAAAATATTTAGAGTGTAGTTTGTCTTCCATTGCTTTCAGTTCCCAAAGCAATTACATCAGAAAGACTTAGAACTGGACCAGTGTGATGTTCTTTTAAACTGATGCTGGTTTAGCACTAGAAACCTCCTATCAATGCATATTCTGGATGTGTGGTGCCTATTCTTCCAGAATTATTACTTCCCTGATGATACTGAAAACTGTCTCCACATGAAGAGGACGGTATTGCTGGACCTAAGTCAGTATGGATAACATTGTGTGAATTCTAGTTTTGGCAAGACCGAAGAAATAGATGCAAGTTTAGTTTAGAGAGCACCCCAGCTTCCCATTGCTCTCTGCTCTTGGTTCTGATTTCTGTACCTGACCAAGGGCTATTACTGCTCTGAGGGCAACAATTCTAGATTGTCTCCAGCCCTTATATTCAGAGGTTATAGAATATGAGTCCATAAAGTGAGAAATACTTTCTCCTTTGGTTATAGTGGTGGCTAGATTGGGTAACAGTGTGTGTTTGTAATTATGTCATCTAAGTTTATTTGGTAAATCATCTCCAAGGCATACATGATCACACAGTACAGTGCAATTCCCCTAAATGTAAAGGGCAACACTAATTTATGAACTAAATCATTGTATCTAGCAAAAGCATAAATACACAACTAAAAGTCAAATGAAAACAATTTGAAGTCTTTCTTTTTAGTTCCTCCTTACAACCTCAGGGGAGAAAGCCAAGAGGTGGTAAAGCAACAGCAGAGAACAGAAAGAGGATATCTGGCAAGTGGGTCAAGCTACTTAGAGAAAGATTTTTTTTTAAAAAAATAACCCAAATGGATTTAAAATAGTTGATGATGCAAGGGGAAAGAGAGAGAAAATCTGGAGTATGGAAAGGAGACAGCTGAATGGTCTAGTCTTGCCTCCTCTAGAACTGACCCATAGAAGTTTACTGGCATTGAACTTAGCTGTGTTTTGCAAAAGCCTACCTTCTAGCAAGGCATCCAGCCCTGGTCCATGGTCTATAGTTCACTTCTCTGGTAACACAAATTAGGAGAGGGATTCTGGAAAGAACAAATTGAGATTGACAACTGGACTGGAGAGGCTGAATAGTTTTGTGAGAGGGAGGCAGGGGTGGGGGGAAGAATGCCAGCTCTGCTCAGCTGCACTGCCTCTACAGCACATGCTGGATTTTAATTTCCATTGTATTTAGGAATCCAACACCAAATTTCTAGTTTTTAGCAAGCAGTTTTAGAAAAAAAAAAAAAGCAGTGCTACCACTGGTTTGTTCTGGTTTTAGTGCATTCAAGGGCATGAACTACTCATCTGTCTTAGGCTATTGACATAATTTTGCACCTTTTTGCTTCTAATCTTATTATCTCTTATACAAGTGAAGTGCTAAGGCTTGGACAACTGGCCCAAGCCAGAGTTGACCTATAGATGAATCCTGTGTATTTTATAACTGATAACCATTGTGCTAGTAGGTATTGTACTAAGTTATAACAACCCATATATGCTGGTGTAAAAAGTGCTAAAGCATTGAAATACTGCAGCCTGAACAACAGGCCCCAAGCTGAAGCTGCTAACTTAGCATGTAGTCATTAATAAAATATGTAAACACGCTAGTGAAAGACAAAATACAATCAGTAGTGAGGAGAGAATGTATCCAACTTCCCTTTCGCAGCCTTGTTCAAGGCTGAGAACCCACGTATTTGGCCTTGTTAGAAACTCCCTTGGTTTCCCCCCCCCGAGCCCTGGCCAGTCTTTGGGTGGAATCCAACAGGAGAATGAAACCAGAAATTTTCCACTCAAAACAAAGGTGCCAGTTATTCTGGCTTGTCAATCTCTGGTATGTAAGGCTGAACTCGCTCACAGCGACTTTGGAAGCCTCACCTACGGGTGGACACACCGCGTAGGATTTCCCACTTGCCGGGACAGGCTCTCCAAATCCTCGCTGTAACCGGGGCTGCCCAGCGACTGCGGATCTGGATGATGATGATTATATATGCAAGTGGTGATGTATTTCTCTTAATCACTATTCTCTCTCTCTTGTGTAGTAATGATTTGATGCATTACCCTGTATTTTCCTGTATGTTGCTTTAAGTGAACTGTTCTGCTTCTTCTTACTGCATGTTTTCTGTATTATGCTGTTACATTACTTGGTTATCACTAGTAAAGTACGCCTACTCTTTTCACTCTGGTGTCCGAGTTTAATCGGTATCCTTAATCAGCAAAACAACAAGCAATACACATTCAAACATAGAATACTGGTTTCTGTTCTGGCTAGGACATAGAGCAAAACAACTTTTAAATATAATAAATAAATAATATCCATGATCAACCTATTTCAGACAACTGCAGCAAAAAAGTCAGTATCTATCTCTCTAGGAGCGGGACATACTATTTTGCTAGGCATTAAGAACCATCTTAAATAACTTTGAAACATAATAAAACTATAGACCAGTTATGAAGGCAATACACGGCATTCAGCTTTTTCTTTCTTCCTCCCCTTCTCTCTTTCTTCTTTCGGACCAGCCCTCTGAAAAGATTAGATGTGTTTCTACAGTAATCTGAAGAACTGAGTAACTCAAAAAGGGAACATCTTTCTTAGTATTAAATAGCTTGTTCATCAGCAAGACACTATGACCCTGTGTTAAGACACAGTCCTAGTGTATTCTCAACTATTCTCAATCTTTCCTGCCTTTTCTCCAGTAACAAGAGTTCCTTCTCAGGCCCCAATGCTTTGAGGAGCATTAGCCCCATATTGCTTAGAAATATTTGCAAATATACAAAATGACTTTGATACTTCCTCCCACAAAGAGAAGGAAATAATTTATTAAAAAAAAATATAAAGAAAAGGCTCATCTTCCATCTCACCAGTTATGTAGTATTGGAGGCAAGGGAGGATCGTTTCCCCAGAGTGCAACAGTCACCTGCCATTTGCTTCGATATTTGCAGGTATTTTGCTAGGGTTTGGGGAGGGGGACAGAGGTCTCTTTGATAAAAGGGTATTTCAGGCATGGAAAGTGTGAACAACTGCTCTGAGCATATCATCCCAAGATCTCCATAGGGTCTCAGTCTTCACTGCACTTGGCTGCTTTCAATTTGGGCTGATTTCAGCAGCTAAATGTCACAGGCCTGTGTTATTGCTAGTAAACATTGGGTACCGGAGGCACAAATGAAGGAGCTATGGCAAAACCAGGCAGCACACTGTAGAAGCTGAATTAATTGCTGACAGAAATGGGGAAAACAGGAGAGTAATTTTGACCTTTCCCTTCTAAATGTGTCTTTCAGAGTTACCTTTTGATAACTTTTGATATCATTAAAGTGGCAAAAGAATAACAAAACTAAAAAAAGTAGAGGAAAGACAGAAAGTTAGAGCAAGCTGAGACATCCGGAGCTATTTGGGGATAGCGATAGATGAGTACCCCCATAGTACTTCAGCTGTTGCAATTTTAGGTGCCGGGTCAGTACCAGACACAACAAATGGATGTGACATGCAGTGAGCATAAGTATATCATACAGATGGGTAGAGGGACCATGATTTTGCCTGCCCCTTCCCAGGTCTCCAGTTTGTAGGTACCCCTGCTGCACTTCCAAGAGGCCAGTGGCACTTTTGAAGGCTGTTTCTGGTTCCCAGGCTCATGGCTTCAGGCTGGCGAGCCTTTCTCTGTCAGTAATTTTTCAGCAAACAACTTCTTCTGCTTAGTAATTTTCCCCTTCTAACCAGGCTGCCTTGCTGGCTGCTCATATCAAGATTGGTTTCTTGTCTTTTTCTCCATTGCATTTATCTGACAAGTTTAAGTCTCTGTCTATTTGGTTTATGGCTTCCCCTTTTCCTTGTCATCCCATTTGACAAGGTCCTGGATCTGATAATCTTACCAAAATGAACATCATTATATCCACGTATCCTTATCAATCAGTGTGACTGACTCCATCACTGCCTTCTGATTCAGTTGTTGGTTAGGTTTGGATCTCTATGCTCTCTTGCTTGTGGCTTCCTTCTTTTCTTATCATCCCCTTTTGCATCGGGAAGGTCCTTGACCAGACACCCTTCAGGGAGCAGATGTTCTCTCCTTCCACATACCCTTACAATATTAATTAGGATCTTGCTGAGCAGTGAGGAACATGCTACCAGACAGCAAAGGGAACAGGTGTAACATCCAACATATTCTATACTAGTACCAGGACTTTGAACTTGACATGAAATTTCACAAGAAGCCAGCACAGAGACTTTAAAATGGGAACATTATGTTGAAACAACCGAGTGCCCAAAAGACTGTGAGCTGCTGCATCCTGTATCAGCTGTATTTGGGAGATAACACGGTTGGTAACTCCTGCAAATAAAGAATTGCAATAATCCAGTCCTGAGAATTCAAACCAATTCAAAATCCTCCCCTCTTAGAAAGGGGCGCAGCCTACTGATATTTCATAGGCAGCACAAAGATGGCCTGGTAATACAATGCACGCATATCTGTTGATCAGTCTGACAATATGGAAGCTTAACTCTGGGAAATGGATTTAAAAGTGCAAGATGAGGTGAATACCAGGATGGCAATCACATTCAGCAAATGTCTGCTACATGAGCCTTATTCAACTCAACAGTGATTGCTGTGTCCAAGAACTGACTTTCTTCTCTTATGTCTCCTTACAGCTTGGCCTAATACAGTTGCTGCTGTCTCCCTTGCCCTGTCCTGGGTTTGTCTCCCTGTTGTTTGTTTCTTTTCTGTCTGTTCTTTTTTAATGCAGAAAGCTCAAACATGCCATACACAGCCACTGGGACCCCTGTCAGACAAGATATCCCTTATGATTGAAAGTAAATCTAAACAGAAACTGGTAAGGCATCGGCAGCTGTAATCATTAAACAAAACAAATTTAACTGATAGTACTGAGTGATGCCAATATAGCCAAAAAGGTGAAGATTCAAACTCACCACTGCTTTCCTACGTTTACCTGTCAGCAGTTACAATAGTGACCATGGAATAGGACAGGGCACAGTGAAGGAGAGGTTAAAACACCCTCTTCTCTTTGCATGAAAAACTGGAGCCCCAGATCTGCCCAGCAGTGTTCATACTCCCACCTCCCACAAGCACCTGTGTCCACCCCCACCATGAGCAGCACAGGATGGCTTCTTCTCCCCGCACTCCCTTCTTCAGACAATCCTGCCTCTGTGGGGTAAGGCAGCAGTAATTCAGTCTGTAGAAACAGCAGAAAGCCTGAACTGTTGCAGTTAACAGAGCAGTGTACAGCAAGGGCAAAGAAGCACCTGCTACCTTTGCACTAATCAACATTTCAAATCTATCACATGCCTCAAATTAATTTCCAGCTGAAAAGCAATCATTTTTCAAGCACTTGATACAAACCACATGTAGAAATTAGACATAGCTTTGATTGATGATAATTTTTCTGATCAAAATGGTTATTTATGACAGTTTCAAATTTGATGAAATAAATTCATTTCAGTAAACTCCAATTTTTTTGTTGACAAAACTGAAGAGCATTCCCTTGGCAATTCCTGTGCCAAGTACCACAGAGATCCCACCTAACCTTGTGTTTGAATATCGTCTCATCGGCACAGTCAAACCGAGGGAATGACTCCACTGCAGTCACTGAGGTGATTATATGGCACAGAAATGTTCACGTTAACTCTGAACTAGCAGGGATAGAGGGGATTGTGCAGCTGATGGGACACCCATTAATAAAGCACAGTCCGGTAAGGTATCATGGAGCGCAGTGTTGCTGTGCAGTTTGGCTTCTCCTTCCCTCTCCCCTCAACTCAATCAAATCAAGCTTGATCCAGTTCTGGAACTAGCTCTGTCACTCCTGTGACAGCTGCAGAGGGCTCAGAGAGGACTAATTTAGGCTCATCAGTAGAAAATACTTGAGGAAAAGAGCTCCTTATTCCTCAGTCATCACCAGGAGAGAGCAGGCACAGAACTATTCATTTGGAAATGCCCTAAAAATGTGTATTCATTCCCTGAGAAAAGACCTAATCCCAGCAAATTGCTGTGAGGCAGTACAAGCACATGCGGTTGGCACGTTCAGTCTGTTATTGGCTGGCTCTAGATATGGTGCTCATGTGCTTGGAGCTCTTGCAGGTGGTTCTATCAAAGAACCAGCCCAAGACCTCAAGTCAGCATCCAAGATCTCCTGAGCACACCTCCTGGGCACTTAGGTGGGCTTTTTCAGTGTTCTGCTTGGACTTGAGCTCTCTTACCTTTCCACTGACCACCTGGCAAGAGGGGAACACAAACTTGGGAAGGGGATGCTGCTGCTTCCCCTCTGAGATGCACTCCTGATCCTCTCTACGAGCCCAGGGGGAAACGGTGTCCCACAGAAGCAAGGCAACAGAGGAGAGAGAACGGTCCTCCCTTACCTGCTGAAGGACACCTAAGGGACAGTCGTTTAAGGAAGTGCCAGTCACCTTCCCCAGCTGAGGAGCTGTCTGCAACCCAATACAACACTCACACAGAGTTCACCCTTTGATATGAGCATACACCCCTCTGCCACACCTTCAGAGGCAAACCAGAGTAATTGCAAAGCTGTATACCGGTACCGTGAAAGCAGGTGATAAGTAGTGAAAGACATTAATGGGTTTAGGAGGCTGTCTGTGGTGTTAAGGGAGGAATTCATGTAGTTCCTTCAAGAGGAGTAATCTCAAAATAGATTTGCTTAGCACTAATGAGAAGGTACTGGTATTCAATTGCATGTGGTTTCCATGCATGCCAAAAAGACATGCAGTCTCATTAATCAGCTTTAACTGTGAGCCATTTTTCTTTCACTTTTAATATTCTCAAGCCCAGGGAGTGCCAAGGGCAGGCTGACTATAGAGGAGTTTTTTTCCTCTGAAATCATGCTCATCTGTCTGTCAGGAATTCTTGAAACAACTGCAATAAATCCTGAATTTTTAATATGGTTCACAAGTTCAGAGACAGAAAAATCAGTGCTTAGACAGCTGGGATTGCGGTAGTTATCTACGATGTCAGGGTACACATGTTTCTGTAAAAGGAAATCAAACAGGAAACTGCACTGAAAAAAGAGTGATCAAATATGGTCAGAAGACAAAGAATGATTCCCAGTAAATGGAGGAAGATGGGTCAGCAGAAATGGGTATGAAAGGGCCGGGAGAGAAAAACGAGCTCTCTGTCCGATTCCTTTTTGTTCCACGTTATAGCCAAAGATATGGGTCTATATTTTCCAACACCATACATGTAAAGTAAGAGTACCCAAACGATGTAACATAGGCTGCTGTGTTGACTCTCAAAAATCCAGATAGTCCGAATCCTCACAGAATTTTTGGTTGTAAACACAGCAAATGAGATATGACTCCAGGGGAGCTACAGATTGCTTTGGGTGGCCTTGCTGCCGACAGATCACTGACTGGGAACTGATGTTATGGGCCAAAATCTCCCTCACGGTCCCCTCAGCCTCAGGATAGAACACAAGGTGTATGAGGAGGAATCACTGCTGCACCACGTGTGTGTTTCTCAGCTGCAGTTGTAGCCTCACTGAAGCTGGAGTGTCGAACCTCACACTTAACATCAACATGGCAAAATAAATATATGCAAGGAAACACAGATGGAATTTACATTAAGGAAAACACATATGCATATGGGCATATGTGCACACTAAACGATACAGCTGGGTCACAAACGACTTCAGGAGCTGCAGTAGGCTCAAGGCTGGAGGGTGAAGAATGAAGAGGAAGCACGAAGGTCAGCTGGAACGGAGGAAAACGGCAGAAAGAGGATGTCATTCAAAAATTGCAGTAGATCTTGTCTTGTCCTACCACAATGGACTAGACAATGAGGTCTACCTTCACCAAGTCCAAGGCAGCCCAGTCCTGCAGGCAGAAGGCCAAACTGCTGTGAAAGGAAGATGGTCTGAAAGTCAAGGAAAGACAGGTAGAGTGCGTTGCAAGCAGGTGAAATAGAGGTTCTCTCCCGTCAACTTTGACAGTGTGGTCAGTAAAAGCCTATGATGAAAATAGGGAAATCTCAGTGGGATTCATATGGGTCCAAATATGGCCAATTGTCTATGGTCCCACTGAGGACAATGGCAGTCAGTGTAGTCAGTGGCAATTAATTAATGTAGGGGGGTAATTAATCTGGTAAGAAGCTTCTACTTTAGGATGAGATGAATCATGATATCGATTTTGTTGACTAGATTTCTATTGACTATAAAGGGACTCTAGGGTCATTTGCTGAGACGTAGATGCCTACAGTCTGGACAACAACATGAATCCAGCTGTCTATCCCTAAAGCAAAGAACAACAAGGAAGTCAGTGACAACAGTAAATTCTGGCCATTACATACAACAGCATTCCAGGAAATAAACATGATTTCCTGGATCAGTAAAACTCAAATACACTCCTTCACATTTCCAGGAAACATCTTCTGGGGTCTTTCTGAAGACAACACACCAAAGTTAGTGGTGAAAAGATCTTTTGAGAGAGTGTCTCCATAAGCAGGCGACAGCTTCAATTTCCAATCCGCTATGCTTGCTTATGTAGACAGCGTGCATGGATAGGCAGGGTTTGCTGATGTTCTTGGAGGCCTCTGATGGGGTTAAGCATGTTGAGCTGGTCTTGAGATGTTCTGCCTATCAGCAGGAACTCAAGACTAACTGGTGTCGTGTTCTGGGCTGGCCAGCACAGACCTTTCTTGCTGTGGTGATGCATTGCCCGTCTGTTCTGCCCAGGTATGGTAACCTCTCTTCTTAGCTAACTCCATAACAATACAACTTTGCAAACTTCTTAACAAACTCTGGTCTTACAGCTTCAGGGATCTCTTGAACATACAATATTGATTACTGCACTAAAAGGTTTCTCAGAAATAAGAGGTCGTCTTACAGTGGAGCTGCTTGGCATTAGGGAATAGAGAGAGATGCAAGACCATAAGACCTGCTAAGAGATCTTCAAAGCATGGAGGGGAAAACAGCTTCGGGCATTCAAATGTTGGTAACATACATGCTACTTAGAGGGTCAAGATCTGCACTTAGGCCACTTCCTTCCTCACAACAGAGTATTTCTGCTAGTGAAGCCAGCTGCCTTTCTTCAGCCCTTGGCTAAAATGGGAGTTAACAGTTTAGCGTTTTAAAGATGGTCATGAAGTTTGGACTTTTGTTAGGTGATGAGTCCCAGCTAACACTGTGGGGATACCAAATACACACCAAAGCCAGACAAGTGATCAGAGGAATGCAGACAGCCCAGTCCATGGGAATCAGCCGCTCCTAAACCCATCACAGATGAACAGTTAAGCAATTGCCCCTGTTGCAGAACCCACCAAGGCTTTCAACAGAAGAATGTCGCTCTGCAGTACTATGCAAACCAAGGGGGACTATTGCTAAAAGGACTTACTATGGGATGTTGGAGTGTACTAGATCTGATGGTCCTTAGAAACACCAACAATGCAAACACATCCTCACGAGAACCTCACTGTGGAGAGGTCATCCTTGCAAGGCAACGTTGCATTGTTGGTTGCCAGAGATTAATTAGGGATTGGCTAGGTCATCCTGAAGCTGATGTGGAAGAGTTTGGTGAGCAAAACCTACATAAAAACCTACATCTCTATATAGGAGGGATGGGAAGCCTGAGTAGGAGTGTGTCCTGAAAGGGTAGGAGAGCTTGCTTTTAGTGTGTGCATGTAGACTTCACCCTGTGTCTAGACTTTTGTATGTTGGGGATACAGGACCTTCATGTAATGTAGAAGATGGGTCAGCTGGTTTCACCACAAATGTGTATCATATGAAGAGGCAAAGAGGGAGAAAGAGGAAGAAGTACTACCCGACTAACCATGGGGTGGAAGACTGCAACCACATCTGCCTAGCAGTTATCTCTTGGTGGGATCTGCACTACTGTATATTCCAGGCACATAGAAAGCTGTCCTAGGAAGGTCTCTCCACTGTGTACAGACACACTGCCAACAACCACCCCCTGCACAGCTCATTCATCTGCACACAAATCAATGCTCACACTTTGCCTACAGATAGCTCACATCCATCACAGCAGTGGCAGTAGCTGTGGCATCAATAGCCCATGAAAAACAGAGGCAACTAGATGGTACAGGCTGTTGCACAAAATAAAATGTAAGTGATGGGAAAGATGGAATTGGTTGGTAGAGGCTAATATTGAGATGGTTTATGTGCTACTTTGTTTTTTGATTCTTTACATATACAGAAATAAATAAAAACATTATGAACATATAGAAATATACTAGCATATATTAATTTGCTATACAGAACTTGTTGTGATACAGGGAAATGATCACCTGCTTTGCAACTTATTTACTTATAGCAACTTATAATGGTTTCTGAATATTGCTTAATAATCCTGCTTGCCCAGACTGTTCTGTGGAATCTTAACAAGGACTACTGTGTTCATCAAAACAAAGCAGTTTACTGTGAAAATCTACCAAGAACTGCAATGTTCAGCAAAATATTATGGTTTTGTCCTTGGGAAGCAGATGTGCTCTAACTAGTTTAGTCTTGGTAACAAATAAGATAGCCATATACAGACGGTAGAAGTGGATACACTGGTACTTTTAGATAAGATAGAATGAGTAAACTGGCTGAAAACACTCTTGTTATTCAAGAAATTGGCTAAGAGAATCTGCGCATGCTCCGAGGAAAAGTACAAGGTGAGAAAGACTGTGAGCCTTCCTCCAAGAGACCCCCGAAGACGACCACCAGGAAGCAATGCGCAGGCGCAAAGAGAACATAAACTGCTGACACCAGCCTTTTGAACTAACCCAGCCTTACTCATGCATATGTATGTTTGTGTTATGCAATCCAATGAATATGTATATCCACACTCCATAAGTTTTTGGTAAAATGTGCTGTTGGTGTGCAAGCTTTGTGGAGAAATCCCCTTGCACCCCGGCGCCGGAGTAAACATACCTGCTTTATAACTCTCTCCAAGTTGTAGAGTCTGTTTCTGCAAATCAGTTGAATGGTGCAGGTAGTGCATAACTCCAGAAAAATGACAGCTAAGGACTTATCTAAGAAAAATAAAACAATTCTTGCAATTCCTTTTGCATGCCATGGATTTTAGTGGGAGCTGGAGACAGTTTAGCTGTAAAACAATAATTACCAACCTCTCACAAGCATTGACTGTGAATCTGGGGAGAAGTCCCCTTTGTGCCTCAAATGCCCACTTTCTGAGAGAGGAACTGGAAGCAAAGCTGTTAAGGAAGCTGTTCAGTGCTCACAGCCGGGAGGATGGCTTGAGGATTGGCTTGAGAATGGCTTCCATACACAGTGCTGACTCATCCAGGATTTCCAGGTGGTTTGTTTCCTGGAATGCCAGATATCTGAAAACTGGTAGGCTGATGGTAAACTGGCAGATTTCGGGTGAAAAGAGGAGTTTGGCACCAACGTGAAAGATGTGGCAAGTGTGTGTAATGACAGGAATTTCTGCAGCAGCAAAAGGTCAGTTTACCTTTCAGAATAATTTCAGGAGAGTGAGAAAAGCTGGTTGCTTCACGTAGAGTATGTATGGCCAAAGGATAATTACAAAACCAAACAAACAATCTTCTTTTTAAAAACTCATGGCTTTCAAGGCCTATTTCTTGATTTTGGAGCTTTGACTAGTGACTTCAGATCATGTGTGAACACCTGAATCTTGACTCTTTGATTTGTAACACAGCATCAGGGGATTCAAAGTAGACTTGAACTGCAACTCACTTAGCTGGAGGTTTGACTAAGTATTATTATTTTATTAATTGACTTTGCAAAATTTCTTTTATGCTCCTCCTCTCTTCAAGTTCTGTTTGTTTAAATCCAGCACTCAGGGTAAAGCCTTGAGTTTCCAGGTGGAGGCTTAGATTGGAGAAAGAACCATGAAATGATGATGCCCAGCTAACATAGCTCTTTTTAATGCCAAATGAAGCTGGCAAAATGATTTTGTCTCTAAAAATACCCTGGTTTTGTCCTTTGCCAAGCATTTGTAGTATTTTGCCACCATTTACATGATACCTTTCTTTTTCTAATGAAGGCTATTAAAAATGCAAAAAAAAAATGTCTGAGCTGCAGAACCTTAGAGTCACAAGTTACTAAATACTTGAGGTTGGCAAGGATGATCTGGAGATCATCTGTCACGTCCCGCTCAGACGAGGGGGACAAGTGACTCAGATTCGCAAATCCCCAATGGAGCGGACAACAAGTCTCCAAGTCTAAACATTTATTAACTACTCACAATGTACTAATTGAACACACGATAGTTGGCTAAGTATATAGCAAGTTGTGGCAAGCAATATAATATGCCTTGCATTGCTTAATAGGAAAGGGAAAAGAGGGAGCTAGAGGGAATGGGGAAACACAGATCACCGGTCTGGGTTTCTGCGCTGATCCCACCGCCGAGGGTTCCAGGAGGCACAGGAGACATCCGTCTTTTTCGCTGGCATCCGTCTTCTTCGCTTCACTGCACTCTCTCTCCTCGGGCCGCGCCCCCCCCCCCCCCTTCCCTTCTTGATTTATACCCACTTTCCTTGGGTCCATCCCCTAGGTCGACCCCCATACCTACGTATCCCATGTACGGGGAGGGGTGAGGTGTTTCATGGGATGATGTAATTAGCATGATCATGTTAGCCCTCGTTAGCATATTGAGGGGTGTTAACTTTAATATGCATTTCGTGGATAATGAAGCAAAGGTCATTCACTGGACAGATGGCCCTTGAAGTTTTGGCCAGGTGCACCAGAGCAGAGCCGTCCTGTCTTCACAGGGCTCCCTCCTCCAGTCCCATCTTGTGTTATTCGGGCAGCCTTATCAGCTTCGACCTCCACAGAATGCACCCTGTGACTCATAGTTTTGTCTTGCGAGTGTTTGAGGCATTTCCTTGATCAGCCTCAACTTTTGCTTTCTCAGGCTGTTTTTCTTAGTTTCTCACAGGCCTGGTTTCTCGTCTCTCACATCATCTACTCCAACCTCCTGTTCAAAGCAGGTTAGCATAGAGCAGGTTGCTCAGGACTGTCCAGTCAGGTTTTGAATATCTCCAAATAGGGAGATCCCACACTCTCTCTGGGCAACATGCGCAAGTGCTTGGTCACCTTCACGGTATAAAATGTTGGGATTTTTTTCCAATATTGATATGTAATTTCCTTTGCCCATTGCCTCTTGTCCTGTCATTGGGCATCACTGAGAAAAGCCAGGCTCTGTCTTCTTTGCTCTCACCCATCAGTATTTATACACATTGATGAGAACCCCCTTAACCTTCTCTTCTCCAGGCTGAACAGTCCCAGATCTCTCAGCCTTTCCTCATAGGAGAGATGCTTCTGTTCCTTCATTATCTTTGTGGTCCTTCATGGGACTCGCCCCAGTATGTCCATGTCACCCTTGTACTGGGGAGCCCAGCACTGGACTCAGCACTCCAGCCATGTCTCACCAGTGCTAAGCAGAGGAGAAGGATCACCTCCTTGACCTGCTGGTGATGCTCTGCCTAACGCAGCCAGGAGGCTGGAGAGAATCATGAGAGTCTGAATCGGAAGGTGAGGGTGCTTTGGGGCACTGTGGCTCTGGATGCACTACTCAAGTTTGATTTATAAAATGTTTTGACATCCACTATGGGGCATATTCATATAAACCTCAGAGTACTCTCCCATGATACCCTATGTTCATGTTTGATCTTGAAGTGTACTACTTGAATAGTTGATCAGCTTTGCTTATGCTGAAGTAATTTTTCACACAATTAAATGTAAGGAGACAGTAAGAGCTGGTTCTAATCCTGTTACTTCCCACGGGTAAGATCCAAAGTCAGGCATTTTTAGAAGGTTCTTGACAGGGACATGGTGAAAGTTTAAAAAAAAAGACTACAATTGACGTCAGTGATACAGTACTTCTTGGTAGAAGCAAGAAACATTCAAATTGCTAAAAATATCCTTTTTTTTCCTTTTAAGGCCACTGGTAACAGGTATTTAGTCTGCTTTGGCTTTCCCTCAAAGTCTTCACGAATGTGTCAAGCTGTTTCACCTACAGACTTGAAAGCAGGAAACAGAAAGACTGTCATCTGCTGTTTGTATTTTTGAAACTGTAGGCACTCAAATGCCACAGCGTTGGGGCCAGTGAGGTGGGTGCAGGCTACTTTGCTCCAGGTACTTGCACACAGCCAAAACCAGCAGAGCCCTCATGTGCATGGGATAGCTGAGCCCTCCCTTTTTCCTCAAGCATGGCAGGTGACCTCAGATCTGCCTGAACAAGCAGCATTACTTCGAGCCTAGGCTCTGAGACATAACCTTGGCCACAGAGAGCTGCCTTGGCAGGAGACCCAGCAGCAGCAGTCAAGCTGATTTGGGCTCAGCTTATGAAAATGAAAGGTAAGAGTCCTCTTCTAGCACTATTCATATTCCCAACAGAGCATCACAAATGGTGACATCTACCTTCTGTATCTGTGATGTGATGACATCCCACAGAAGAGCTCTAGCAGGCACTTGGTTTCAGAGCATCTGAATTTGCTTCCAAGTTGGCTGAGTCCACACTTCCAATGATGGAAGACTCTTTGTCTTGCCCAGAACATCAGCTGCATTACCTGGGCTGTTTCACTAACTCACAAGCATAAAACTTGCTGTCACAACTTGCTGTCTCATATCACTGTTAGAGTTCCTTTCTGTGTAAAATTTCTTCTAATTTTATATTTGATTTCAAAACTGTATGTATTTACCAGTGTTAGTAGCAGCCCTGTGTGACTGATTTCATATTTATGGTCCAGAACAAATATCATAAACATATGTGATAAATTCATTAGGACACGTGATAAGCTGTGGACTCATCTTCCACCTCCTCCCCACCATTCCTGAAACCTCATCCCAGTTCAAGCATCACATGCACTTCCTTGCATATTCCACCTTTGCCCTTTTCCACTAACTTTCTGCCTACTCTTGCCCATGTGAAAACATCTTTTGTTTGTGACCTCTCACTGCTCTGGCTCAATCACTCTGGTAATGTCACTCTGGAGAAAGTTCTTTCCCAGATCTATATGAGCTTCTTACCAGTCAGGAAGGCAGTTCTGAGAAGATGCTAACACCTCTGTGTTATGGAGGCTCTCAAATAAAAACCAATCACCAAAAATAAAAAAATTATTAACGCAATTAACTAGCTCTCCATAAATTACAGGTTCGAATGTCTGAGAGGAGAACAGAACAACTTTCTAGGGTTTAACGGCAACCCAAAACGCTGAACAAAGCTCCACTACCCAGGGTTTAACGGCAACCCAAAATGCTTTATCACTCACCTGACAAGTGAGGGCTCTCTACCTCGAGGACCTGCTCAGGGCAGCATCCCGACCCAACGCACCTCGAGGAGTTTCCTTGGGAAGCGTCCTGACCCCAGGGGAGAGTCCTCGATCCCAGCGTGCTGCTCCAGGGGATGAGCTCAAAATGGCTCCCCAGGGGACTCCATTTATACCCAGGCCGAATCTGACCTGTAGTCAATAGCGGCTCCCATTGGCCAAAGACCCCAACTACCGCGAAGCCCTGAGAACAAAGGCAGTCAGGAGCTGCTACACTTCAGCAGCCAAGAAGCTCTGCTTTCATTGGGCGGATGCACCTGCCACACTCTGCCATCTGCCTGTTTGACCTAAAAATCCCTGCTGAACAAAGTTAATGTCCACACCTTTCTACAACTGCCAGATACACTGTCTGGATGTAAGTGGATGAATGTCTGTGTATACTCAGAATAAATGTGCACATTGTCTTCCAACTTTTAACATCCAATTTTATTACCAATATTACAGAATTATCAATGTAGTTAATTACTTTTTTAGTATCTTTTTGGTCCCAACACTGCAGTGGCTCTCCTCGATATGAATATATGGCCACTATTTTGCACTTTAAAAAGGGCATAATGATCTTCCCTGTGTTTCCAGACCTCCTCTTAATGGATAATGAAGGGAGATGGGAACAGAGGAAACAGAATGAAGGAGAGGAAATAAAACAGTAAGGAATTAAAAACAGGAGTCCATTTGTTAGTTTGGAAAAGAGTTGAAGTCAGGCGTTGAAGGAAGAATTAACAGACAAATGGAGGTGAGAAGAGAAAATGAGAGTAGTAAAAGTGGGTAAAGAGAGTTTTTGGTGGAACAAAAGATAAATTAGAGACTCTGACACATCTTCCTTTTGGAGGAAGAAAGATATGCCCCCAAGAAAGAGAGATCAATAAAACTTGCAGAAAGTCTGACACAAAAAAGGGAAGTGGGGGAGCAGAAGTGTTTGTGGGGAAAAAAAGCAATCCAGAAAGCAGGGATACCATCTGTGTTAGAGATGTAGTTCCTATTAAAGGAGAGCTGGAGCTTTTCTGTAACCTAAGCATTTTTAGCAACACTATGGAAGAAAGGGAAAAGCTACAGAAGAGAAATACAAGGAGAAGTAATGGCCTGTTTGTCTTCAGTAAAACATCTTTCAGTTAATTTTTTACAGGAAGGCTATCCATCCACCTTGTGAAAAGGGCTGTTCATATTTTGGATTTGGATTCTTGACCAAGGGTCTATGCACCTTGCTTTTGAATGCCGTGGATTCTGCCACATGACACAGCCCCTGTCCCCACGTCCTCCCTGCGCTGTCCTGCTCTGCTGATCTCCACGGTGGGGAGGTCACACTGCCCTCTCCACATGGAAACAGAAGTCAGCACCTGAGTCTAATGGTGAGGAGAAACATTTTAGGACACGTCTGGGTCATTTAATGCCAGGAGCCGGTTAGTGAAATGAGCAGGTGTGCAGACAGCTTACCTAATCCAACTGTACTGCTGACGTCCGCAGGGGTAATCCATCTGGAGTGCCACTTCCCTGGATAACGGCTGTTGTAGCCCGGCTCGCAGAGACAAGCGTTTACAGGGAATCCCCAGGGACGAGCGACTGTATCTTTGAATTCCTGCCAGCTTTCACTCATGTAAGGTAGAGCACATATGTCCCCTTAATTCAGAAGAAAATTGGAGTTTGAAATTGCACTGGCACCTGACTCTCTATCAAATGTGCACATTGTGTACAAAGTGCCATGTACATGCAGAATAAAAATCAGGGTCCACAGAAGCAGAATGCCACACCAGATCTCCCCATTTTTGCAGTAGGTACCGACCATTAAGTATTGGCAGCTCAGAGGGAGCTCCTTGCTGTAGTTATAGCTGCAGTGTGTAGTACGTAAGCCTGCCATCTGCAGCTCAAATATAGCTTATAGTTCAGTGCTGGAATAGGTTTTTGGTTTGGCTGCTTGCAGTCTTCTCCAAAGCAAAAGACAGAATGGAATGGAATTGCCAAAGGTGAGCAAAATGCTTCGGCTAACAGAGGATGGAAAAGCTTAACTGGGTGGTTAAGCTCAATGAATGCTACCAAAGATTTCTGGCACTGGGAGGTCTTCTGCTGCCAGAGCAGGTGCTATCAGCTGATAGAGGGATTGCAGCTGGAATGTGAGCTTTATCTGCAGACGCATGTTGACACTTAATGGATCACACTGCAGTTTGCTTCTGTGCCCCGTCTCCGCTGTATCAAGGGATGAGGGACCAGTTCACCTGCCTTTACCTATTATCAACTGCTGCCAAACACAGAAGAGTACGAAGAGGTGATCTGTGAAAATACACTCTCCAAGCAAGACACCATACTAGTGAGTTCAAGTTACCACCTGACTAAATTATCCTGCACCTTCAGGACAACAGCAGAAGTCTTCTTACATCCTTACAGCTTCCTGATGCAACACCACATCCCAACACATCCTATTCTGGGTATGAGAACTTCACTGTGAGACTTTTCTTAAGCTGGTCAAAGGGCATTTCCACCAGCTAACAGGCCTTCCTGGAACCATGTAATGCTGCAGATAGAAGTGCACCATTTTTCATCATTTATACAGTAATATGGTTAGTTTCCTATTACTTTGAAGTCCATACTGATGACTCTAGTGCCATACTCAGATCTGCTTTTGTCCCTCAGGAAATTTTGGTCTTCTCTGAAAGTGACTGCTTCATACAGTAGAGATTTAATTCTCCATTTCATTTGCATTAGCATGGTACAAACTGGCTGCAGTAGATCACAAAATTTTGTCTGTGTCTTTTTCTCGTCTCCTTCAACCTGGACAGATTGCTTATCGTAGTATCTATTATCACCTCCACTTCTCGTTACCACTTGCTGACACTAGCCAATTTGAAATCTTTTTCAGATAAGTCTGTTCCCTCTGCCACACTAAGATCACTGCAAGCTAGAACAGGTTCATTTCCCTGAGTTCAGCACCCAGAAAGGAACAATACTTTTGGCAAGATAAATCCCCACAGTTACACCCTTGTCTCATCCATCACCTTTCTAAATCATCTCTTCTCACATCTTAAGAAAAGCCTACTATTCTGGAGTCATCCTCACTTGGAAACTGGTCTTTACCCTCCTAGTTGCTGCATTTTACACAATTTCCCCATTAATCTGCCTCCTAATAAACCACTTCTACCAGTTCCCAGTTGCACATCTGCACATGCTTTCACCTTCTGCCTGGACTATTGCAAGCCCTATCAGTATAGTTTCAGGTCTATGTTCCTCTCTTGAAAGACCTCTCTTGGCTTCCTATCAGCTATAAAACCACCCTAATCATCCCAAAGTCCTTTAATGGGGCTAATGGGTGGTATCTGCACATAGTGCTGCAGTTACTCCCACTGATCTCCATGTTGTGGCTCTCCTTAGACCTCAGATCAGTCTGAGCTGTAACCTTGGACTTTCTTTCCCATTACAGGGTTCACTGCTGCTGTCATACCAGCTACAAAAATGATCGTTTTGCAGGCTATTACACACCTTCCTTATTAACACATCATCTCTTTCAAAATTACAGCTCCAAAGTGCTCCAGTCTATTTTGCTTACAGCCTTGCAGGCTGTGCCCCACACCATGCCTTAATCCTACCAAAGTGTTCCCTAGTTTATGGCCCCATATCTCCTCTGATTTTATACCACTACATTTTACAATGTTTTCCTTTGCTGCAATTATTGTGCTTCCTAAAATTTGGTATGCATGATGCCTTATAAAAATAAATTGAGCCTCCGCTCTTTTTACTGTTTTCTAGCCACGGGGGAAAGTAATTCATTTGTTTGAGGAAAGGGGTGTGGAGAAGGCACCAGCACTAGGTCAAAATTCCTCAAACCTAAAACAGATTACACTTCGCTGAAAGGCAGAGAGATCAAAATATTTCTTCAAGCGCTTTTCCAGACATATGGAGATTAAAGTTAGAAATAAAATTGGTTTGTATATATTTCCCTTCAGCTTGTGTCACTTTATCAAAGATAGTAATTTTCAAAAATGTCTCAGTAATAAATCAGAAATAAAACTTTGGAGAAACCAATGAATCTTCACTTATTTTTCAAAGATGCTCTTAATGGGATAGCATCCCACAGATATGCATGATCTTTCTCTGCATGGATATTTATTACTGCTTCACCTGCCTCACGTGCCTTTTAATAAACGTATTAAAGTGTCAACTAGATTCATTGCATCTCCAGTAAGAAGTAATTTTGCATCCTTCACTTAAAAACTACTTTTGAAACGTCCCAAAGCAATTATTCCTCAGTGAATCACAACAGACAGCTTGGTATTGTTAGAGAAAAAGTGCCTAAGGGTACTGCTCTTTCCTTTTGCTCAGAAACCAGAACGAGGGCAATGGCACACACCACAGCACCTCTAACCTCTGCTCTGTATGTCTCAAGCCAAAGAAACTCTGTGTTTACAATGGTGATCTGAAAATGTGTAAAAAAGCATTTCAAAGGGCAGTTATATAAGAATGCAGGACAGTATGAAAACAGTTAATAGCCAAAGCTACATAATTTTTTACTCCAAATCTTACATTTTATTTCTTGCATTTTATTTCTTGAAAAATAAATTATTTATGACATCTTTCCACATCAGTTCCTCATAATGTAATCCTTCTAGGAGGCATTACATCAGTGTTGCTCTCCTCTCTCACAGCAGGAATTGTGCGCAATTTCATTTGCAGTTTGTATTAATTACAGAAGATGGCAGTACTAAAACTAATTATGATGCATGGCTGATTGGAAGATTACTTTGTCTTTTATTCCCTCCCAGTCTGGCTTTACAGAGGCTGTACCACACCAAAGCCAAACTGGGCTTTGAGGCAGAAAAATGATGAGCTCTGGGACAAAGAGAAATTTCAGTAACTTCAGGTGAATTAAAAGGTTTGGGTTGTATTCAACATGAATAGGAATGATTCCTTGTATTATTAAATTTTATTAAATATTATTAGAAATACTATTTCTATTAGTTCTGTATTTCTCTCAACTTTCTCCCGTACTCAGGAGTACTCAGGAGATGAATTACTCTCTTCCTCCCCCCACCTCATTCCCTTTTCTTTGTGGGGCACCAAGGACTTCAGACTGAGGAGAGGAGGAGAGGCTGTGTAAGTAGAAGTGGTCACAGCACCAACGCTGTCAGAGTTCAAGGAGCATCTGAATGATGCTCTTACTCATATGGTTTAGTTTTAGGTAGTCCTGTGAGGAGCAGGGAGTTGGACTCAATGGTCCTTATGGGTCCCTTCCATCTTGAGATACTCTATGATTCTATGACTCTATGTCCTTGGGCTTCTGGGTGAACATCCCAGTAATGACCCAAGGGCTCACCCTTTTTGTCTGTGCCCTTCTGGGAGCCACTCAGGTGGCTGCTGGAGGATGCAGAAGAACGTGCTGTAGCTGTGCTGAGTGGCTGTGCTCAGTGGCTGCTTACTTCTGGGAACTACAACTAGTTTTAAGGAGCCTTCCTAACCTGGACCATGACCGTGGCAGTGATAGGGGTTCTTCAGAAGAGACAATTCTGAAGGTTACAGTCTGTAACATTATTAAATGCATTTTTCTTTTAATTATTAGCTTTCCTAAATCCACACGAAATACAGGAGATTGTTTATTACTAGAGGATATTTTTCCTATTAATCTTCTGTATAAAGGTAAACAAGTAATTGACTTCTGGGGATCATAAGACCATTCTCACAAGTGGCTGGAAAAATTGCTATCTGCATTTCTGTTCAGAACCTTTAAGATGCAAATTCTGCTACAAGTGCACAAAGCTTCAGTTATGAGACCAATGCAAAACACTGTGAAAACCTGAACCACCAAAATCAGAGTTTAGACTCTTTTAATGTCCAAGGAATAAATCAAAGAATTTGAACAGCTTACATGATTTCATTATTTTTTGTGTCTGGACTTCATTATTTATTTCTTCAATGCTGAGATCTCATTCTGAGAGATAAAGACAAAAATCTAGTTTTACTACTTGTTTCTGTGAGAGTTAATAGCTGAGTGACTTCAAAAGGAACAGCACATAGCTCACCAAGTCTGAATTTGGTTCTCATAATAAAAAATGAAATATGCTTATGCAAAACAACATCATATAAAAGTCTTAAAGGATGAAATCTCACAGTCATGGAACCCACAACAGAAGCAAAAACTGAACAGGAGAAATTTAAACTCTGCTACCACAAGATTTAACTGGGTTTTTTTAAGAAGTGTGTGTAAAGTGATTTATTTCTTTATGTGGGTTGTTTCTTTACCTAAACCTCCCCAGTCTTCAGCGATAAGCCTGCTGCAAGTAACACAAGTGAGGGCGTGCAGATAATATTAAAAATACTGCAGAAATGGAAAGGATTTTCCTCTGACCAGACCTCAAGTTCTCCCATTTAATTTTTGGCAATACTGTTTTTATTAAATTATTTTCTATAAGTTCAAAGTTAATTCCAAAAGGAATTGAGGATGGCAAAAACTACTTAAAGAACAAAGTGAGAAAGCCTACTTTACATTAACCTGCAAATTGAGACAGACAACAGAAGAAATAACCTTGAAGATCCACTTATGCACATGCATTATACACAGACGTAGCCCTCACTTTAGCTCCATGCTCCCTAGTGAATAAGCTGGCTTCCAAGAAAGAATATTGTGAGAAATAAGTACAAAGAAAAGGGAAAGGGAGGGAACTCCCCTGAAATATTACTGGGGCAAGTATATCCACCGTTGTTGTTGGGCAGATTGTATTCCTTCCTGAATCAGTGCCTTTGTGCCACGTAGGTGCGAGCTGAGAATTCAAAACTGACTTAAAGTTAATTTAATTAAATCCTGTGCCTGTCAATCTGTCTCCTCTTGAATAAATTACATCATGGTATTTTTAATCAAGGCAAAGCCAGTGCAGATCAGTCCATAGGATCAGAAAACCAGCTGTGCCCTCTTCATCATTGCCCAGCTCTTGTCTCAGCTAAGAATATTTTGAAAAGTATCTTGCCTGAGTGGCACCGCAAAGCTTCCCATCACCTTAACAGGATTCCAGTTTTGCAAAATGAGGACAAGATCGTGATGAGTGAAGAGTAATTTGCAACAAACTTTCCCTTTTCATCATCCCTTGCTCACAGCTACCTTCAGTTGCAGTCCTCTTGTCTATTTCTGCCAGGCATGAATTCATGCTCCAGGATGCTTCGGGTCATTGCTGGGAAGCTGCAAAGGGTCTGCTTTATTAAGCACATCCTCCTCCTAGATTTCCACCGACGCAGCATTATTCTATCCTTCCAGTATACAAGACACTTTTTTTAATACACCTACTGAGCATCAGACAAGTGCAAGGTACACCCTGTATAATTGTTCTAGCCGTCTGATTCTCTTACTGATACATTCAAACCAGGACTAGTTCTAGACCAGATCCTACCAAGCACTGCTTCTACTTCTGTTAACCTTGGTCCCAAAGCTTCAGTGGTTGTTGGTCTCATACAGCCCTTATACTCCTGACTATACTTGCACATGCCATATTCAGCCCTAGCTAGGATTTGGACTGGGAACTTGACAGGCCATCACTCATTAATGCATCCAGTCTCCAGCGATACAGAGCAGGCAGGAGATCTGAAGCTCCAGAATGCAAATTTTAAAAGGCAAATACAAAAGGTACTTATGCTGTGGCAGTACCTGGGGAGGTGCTGGTATGCACACTTGGAGTCCTGATGTAGTGTAACTGCAATACGTGCCAGTCCTATTTCAATCAGTGGTAAAATAAGAAAAAACTGTAAAAGAGAGAAGTGTTGTGTTTCCTTATTAAAAAGTAGGCCACAGGAGTTACTCTGTGGCTTGGGAAAATGCCATCAGTTATGACAGCTTTGTGTGATTTAGCCACTTTGAAGTGATATTCAGTAAAGATGGTGACAGTAGTGGGAATATAACATATGAATGGTTTCCTTTATTATAAGTAGAAACAAGCACCTATGAAAAGTACATGGGTGCTCAAGGATTTAACAGAGAAATTAGGTAGCTCTCTCTTTCACTAGTAAGAGACTCAGCACAAAAAAATAATTTAGTTATCTTGGAGCACTTTGCAAAGCGGAGTCAGCAGCCAAAGAAGTTGAGCTGCCTCATGTTCAGTGTTACAAGGTCAGTCAGTCTGGGCAAATCAGAGACAGGCTCCCAGTGATCCCTGGGGTCTGCTCCACACCTACGGAGTATGGATTCATCAGGGTAAGTAGTGCAATATCAGTTAACAAAATCATTAACTATCAGGTGGACTTCTGCATGTTCTTAGAAGAGAAAAAGGCTAGTCCTGGGGTTTTTTTCATAAACTGTTTTTTATTCATAAGACCAGACAATTAATTCCATTTTGTTTGGATATGGTGATGTTACAATTCAGATACCAACAAGACTCTCCTATAACTCATTTTGTACATTACCCTTTTATAATAATGTCTTCCCTGTTTCATTTCTTCTGAAAAATAGTCTTAACCCCACACTGGTTTAAAAACACTGTCTACATTGACTTTATTGATCTAGTTCTTAACTTGAAAAAACTTGTACTATGTCCCCTTGAAGACTCTTTTATAAAAAGAAACACAACTCCTTTAACTTCTCTTTATAGTCTGTTTTGCAGAGCTAGTGCAATCTTTGTTGACCTAGCCTGGACCTGCTCCAAGGTAATAATAACCTATCAAAGTGTGCAGGGACTGATGTAGTGCTCAGTATTTGAAATAGTGCTTGACAAGTGTCTTATGTAGAAAAAGCATCTTCTCTTTATAGTTTGTCTTTTATCAAAATAACATTAGGTGTAGTTTTCTTTCTGAGGCATGAGTCGCCATGAAAATTCCAATTATTGTTTTCATACAAGCTCCCGGTCTTATTTGATTGTTCCATTTAGCACCTATTTCTTGGGCTGTTTCCTTGATCTTGGACTAATTATTTTACAGAATTCTACACTGAATTTCCTTAACCATCTGCTGGTCTAATCAACCTAACGATCCATGTCCTCTGGAAGCAGATTGCATTATTCCTCATTATTTGCTCTGTTTCTGACTTTACCATCATTTCCACTGTAGACTGAGGACTTGGCTCCAGTTCTTGGCTACCGATGAAGGCCGTGACAGCACAACTTTAAGCAGATGTTAGATAAGGTTACCTCCAGAGGCATTAGTATCATCTCCTAGTGCAACTCAGAGTAGTCTAAAAACTACCTGAAATGAGAGCGGGTACCATTGATCCCCACAGCTACAATTACTTAAATCAATGGATTCAGCAAAATCGTGGGGATTGGTGTTTCTTAGCCATGCTTTAAATGGTGGCAGAGGAGGCACAAAAGTCCACTTAGTGCCTATATGCTACCAAAGATATCTCCTACCAAAAGTGACTTAATAGGATTTTTATACTATCTTCAAGGTGTAAAGCAGCTGAAGTGCTGTCAAGATCAAGCCCTTGTTTTTAAATGCTTCTTTTGATTGTTTTGATGTCAAATTGTTGAGTGTATGAATCAGGGCCCTTAAAACTGACTCAGAGCTACTCCAACTATAACACCGATGAAGCAGTAAATAATTGTTCGGGATCAGAATGTCACTTTTTTTTCTGTTTTAAAAGCATACAGCTTTACATTAAACAGAAATAAGCTGGAGTTTCAGCAACAGCTAGTGTTTAAGTTCAGATCTAGGGTCTAACACAGCTACTCCTCCTCACTACTGCTTCCATAGGGGCAGTTCCAGCGAACACATTGACCATCAGACTCCTGACTGAATTAGCAAACCTATTGAATAGGAAAAGTATTTTTTCTTACAGGCTGAACACTTCTCTGCTCAGGTATAGAAGTCAGTGGAAGTACTCATAACATCTTCAGAATAAAAATCTACAGCAATGAAGTTTCTGGAAGGTTGGTGTTAGTCATTGGAATGATTTTCTTTAGAAAGGTATCTGGATTTCCATGTATCTTCAGAAAGAGTTACGTGCTTTGGTTTCTTGTGCAGCAATTAGGGGTCTATATTTAGTTTCCTACAAATAGAATGTAAAATACCCTAGGGTATCAGAAACATGGCACAAACACTAGTCGAGACCCTTTGGGAGACCCTTCTGAGATGGCAGTAGAAGGTAAAATTATATTCTCTAGGCGATGTTAGTCCACAACACCCAGGTGTGGGCAACTGAACTGAGCCCTGAATATAGCTAACATTATGTGGAGATACTTCACAGAGACTATCTGTGGTGGTAAAATCTGCTAAAATGGTGAACAGTGCCTAAGAAGGGCAAAGCAGTGGTAAGAAGGTGTTCTGAATGGCAAACTGGTTATCTCTACAACGAATATGTCAGGTGTTATTTTTGCAAAAAGCCAGTGAAGCTTCACATATTGCCAGCCTATCCAGGGCATTGCACAATTAATACTTTTTTTTCAGCTGTGATTTATAAGATCTTTTAAAATGAAGAATAAGATATCCATTACACATCCAACTGCCTGGAAGGGTAAAGCACAGATAAGAGATCAGTGTTGCATAGAGGCTCTGCGGAGAGTGCATCTTGGTCCCAGATGAGCCTGACGACATTTGCATTCTCACAGAGAAGAAGAGCTAATCAAAGCTGTGACACGGTTAAGTTCCCCTAAATTAGAAGATAAGGAGGAAGGGGAACTGAAGTCCCCAGGAAATTATTTGATACTTCATTTGCACTCAAGAGGCAACCCAACAACTGACACTGTGACAGGGGGGACAGAAACGCAGGAGAGATGCTGATTCCTTAAGATAACACTAAAGGAGCGGAGCACTGCTGATTTGTTTCCTCAGCTTCTGGGCCCCAGAGAAATCTCACAGTGACAAGTACACTGGAAGTTGCTTTTGTTGTTTCCCTTCCAGAACTTGGTTTGTAATCAGGAATTTAACCTTCGCTTTGCCACACAGCTTGTTTCATAAGTAAACTTGATGAGCTTCTGAAGTTGAGGTGAATCCAGCAAGTCTGTATCACATGCATTGCTTCAGAGGTGATGAATTCAGGGAAAGCACAGCTTTCAGGCACCCACTGAAGGGAAGCAGGTCTGGAAATTCAGAAAATGGCATGTTTTGCTCACCATCTGGAAGGTTTGGGTTTGGGGCCTTGCCGCAGCATGTGCTGCAAAAGAGAACCGCTGCTGGCAGGGTGTTACCGGTGAGGAATAAGAGGGAGAACCATGGCACCATGGTCCTGAAGAGTATTTAATACAAATAAATGTAACAATATAATTTCAAATGTTCAACCCCATATAAAAATGAAAATGTCTTTGAAGGTGGCTGCATTCTTTGGGGAAGAGTATGTGAACCCCAAGCCATTATAAAACATGGTGGGAGTTGCCTGACCTGCATAGTTCAGGCCAGAAGATCTCCTTAAATGAGCTGCATTTGAAAGAACATTTGTCTAGAAAGACCTCTATGCATTACCTGCAGGGTTCCTCACATGCAGGAACCACAACAGCAACTCTCAAATTCTGCCACTGCTTTTAAGAGCCTTTATGTAGCTGGAATTTATCTGACTTCAGTTTCTAGCCAATGAATTATCATCTGCATTTGTCTAATGGTAAGAAGACATCTATTACCAATTTTCTCTTGTGAATATATGTGTGGGTTGATTGAATCCTCTTGTAGCTTCATTTGCTAATCAGACAGATTTGGGATGCAGGGTCTTTCAGGTTAAAGCACGTCTCCTCCTTTCACTGCTTTTTTGATCTTTATGTGAACCATTTGTAATTAATTAATATCCTTCATTAACTGGGGTACTGGCATTACACATACCAGTTACATGACTGCCAAATATTCTCACTTGATTTTTCTTCTGCGTGTGCATCCCAAAATCACATTTATAGAAATGTTTTCCATCATTCATGTCATGTAGATTATTTATAACTTAAATTTGTAAAATGAAATGTTGTGTAGTACTAGATTAAATAACATATAGAAATTAAGTACTATTGTGTAAATAGTTAGTATTAATAATATTTCTTTAAAAGCAAAGATGCAACTAAATTTTTTTTTTCAGATGTGAGTTGAAGGTTGGTCCAACTTCCATAAGGAATTGTTATCTGAACCTAATGCTTTGTCTGTCTCAAGAACATCTAACCACTACATTATTATAATATATAATTCTCTGAGTGAGACTTTGAAAGACCATGGTCTCTGTAAAATTGATCTCTGGAAGTGATCCTAGGTAAATGGCTTTATGGAGAATTACTGTTTCTTTCGTTGGCATAATGCAGTTAATGCTGCTCGTCCTACAAATGTAATGTAGTGACATTACTCTTCTTTTTTCATATTAGTGCCCTCAAGGTTTTTATTCAGTTTTACCTTGGGATGATATTTTGCATTTGTAAAAAAAAAAAAAAAAAGAGCTTCTATTTCTTATTTTTCATGACTGTTATGAAATTTTATGGCATCTATTTGGGGGAGATGCCACTCATTTAATTGCTGTCTCTGGTGTTAAGGCATATGATAAGAATAGGTATGGAGTCAAATGCTCAGATGGTTTAGAGCTATTATGATTTGAACCATTCAAAAAAAATTGGTCCCATTCAAAATACAAAATTAAAATACTATCCCTTGTGTGTAGATTTCCTGGGCAGAAAGATGAAATGTTTAGAGACTGATCCAGCCTATAAAAATGCATCTGTTGGACACTTTCAGTAGTATTTAAGAGGCTTATAATTATTATACTAAACAACTATTAGCCTGTTCAGTGATATAGTATCATGTTGAGATTGTGAAAAGCAAACGGAAGAATTGAATGTGCAAGTCCTTCAGCAAGGAGAGGTAGTTCTGCTAGTGGTAGTGATGGCAGCCCCTCTCCCCCCTGTCCTGCAGGGATAACAACTCCTGGTGAGGTGCTAACTACTCCACACTCACCTCACAGTTTACCTGCACCCTCACAGACAAATTGTGCTTGCAGACGGTCGAGGGAGGCATCTAGACGGCCACTCGCTGAGAACCAGTTATACCAACATCCCGTGCATGAGGGCTCTGGAAAAGCAGGGAAAATTCACCCAGTGACGCACACTTAAGAAGGCTGCAGAGAATGAACTGATCTCCTGCCTGGGAGCTGCTCCCTCTTTTGTATCAATCAGTCTTTTAAAACTTACAGCTGAGTTTGATCAAATGTTTCAACATTCAGTGGAGTCTCTGTGAACATACTGGAGTTGTACCTGAGTGGCACTGAGAACCTAGTCTAATGTCCACAGTCATTCTGGCATTGTTCTTTCCAATCAGAAAGAAATGTGTCACTTAGGAAAAAAAAGGCTTTTTCAGCCTATACTTGCTATAGACTTGAATTTACTTCTGACTAGCAAATATTACCATGTTTCGCTTTCATGTGATATGTAGGAACTTAGAACAGTCCCTTTTTTTAAAGGCCACTTTCTAAATATATCTTTGAACAGTTGCAGCAGGTATTTTCTCTTCTTTTGGACTCTTACAAAGGAGGAGTTTTTACCTTGCTTTGATATAGTTAGGTATTAAAAATAAAATAAAAAACCTGCAACAATTTTGTTTCAGTAGTCACACTGCATGAAACACAAGGAGTAACGAGAGGAGGTTCAGTAACCTCATGCAAGATGAAATATTTAAACATCATATCATTCAGGGAACAAGGACATACTTCATACTGAGAAAAGAGGATCTCTCTACTGAAGTCCTGTAGGAAGTATTTAAACTTCTGCTTGAGGGCCAAATAATATCATACACTGTCCATGTAAAAGAGCAAGGAAGAGGCAGTTGCCAAAAAGACTTTAAGGAAATCTCTCTGCAGGCAGATTTCTATGTGATCTTCCCTGCTCTACTCCTCTGGACAATAGCAAAAAGCCCGACAAGGGTGCGGAGAAAACTTTTTGCTCAGCTAAATTTTTCTTGGATTCAGGGATTCCTTTATTCAGAAAGCCAGCTCAGCAGATCTGCATACTGCTAAACCCAATTTCTGTGGGCAGCATTAAACCTGTTATGCAACTTACTTTTCCAGTCCTTCTGTCCTGTGTACCTATGTCATGGTCCTAGAGTTGACAGCACATGAGCTGCTGAGTCCTGGAGCCACCAGAGCTCTGCAAGCATGAGCCACCCACAATTGGGCTTTTGGGTAAGGAAATGGTTCACATTTGATGTGGCAGCAGCTGTGTCTTAGGAGGCATAAGTAGGATGTTTAGCATGGTGAAGATTGGGATCCACCAGTGGAGGTTCAGGATTTCTGCTTTCTCCTGAAAGGTAAATAAATCACAACCAGATGAGGTTGGACTGTGGTCTGCTGATAACCACTGGACCATGGACTGTTTCTGAGGTGTCTGCAAAAAGTGACAGAGAAAAGTGAGTCTATTGTCAGTCTATCAAAACTTGCTATACCAGCTCTGTACCTTCCCTGGGAAACATTTATGGGTCTGCAAGCTGGGAAAGGCTGTGGCTCTGTGCATGGCTCTGCTTGGAGCATGGTGGCTGTTCTGCTGCAGCACTACTGAGAACACCATCTCAGGAGTGTGCTTCATTCAGCCTCCGCAGGCAGCAACGAGTGAGGATTCCCCAGCATGTGGCAATTCAAGAGCCGGAGGAGAAATGTGTGAGAGCAAGAAGGAAATCAGCCGGTTCTCCAGGTGCAAAGAAAATGTGACATGTAACTACTGAGCAGTTATGCAGGTTCAGAGGCACAGCTTACTCCTTCTCCTGTGTACCTAAAGGATAGCTCAGGTTCTGCTTATTATGAGAAGCCTGCAGCCTCCCTGTCCTCCCCCAGCTTGCCAACTGCTCTTTCCCAGGATGGTGCCACTGTCACTTACTGGCTGCCACAGAGGCAGCACAGGATGTGCCACTATGACTCAGGGTGGGAAGTCACCAAGGTGCTTGTTGAGACCAACTGTGGCCCGAAGCAAGGACACCCACTCTTCAGGAAACGATTTTGCTGAGCATCCAGATGGCTGGGAGGAAGTTTGGTAGCAGGAAAAGGATATAGAGCAGAAAGTGCAGCCCTGGAAAAGAGTAAAAATACCCTAGAATAAGGAAGAGTAAATGTGCAGACAAGGATACCAACCTAAAAAAAAAAAAAAAAAAAAAAAAAAGACACAAAACGCAGAAGAGCAGGCTCTGGCTCCCCTGCAATGTACACCACTGAATACAGAAGAGGGACCAGAAGCTGCAGTGAAGCTGTCAGCTGGGTCAGGTTTGACAAACAGAAGGGATAAGGTGTTACCTAGGGCAACAAAACATCCGTAGCTGCTTATGGAGGTGGCTGCATCTTTGCAGCAGGTCTGACAGTCTGCCTGCAGCAATGGCCATCTCTGGTCGGCAGCTCCAGAGGGCGAACTGCTGCTGCCAGGGCGGCTCATCAGCCCCGAGGGTAGGGACAGGGCTGAGAGCACGACAGCGCTTGGCACTGCTGCCCTTTGAACAAACTCAGAGGTGCCAGGATGTATTAGATAAACATCTTCATCCAATTTAAGCAAAATAATTTATTCATAAATGTCTCATGAGAAAGGAAGGCACACCTTATTCAATATTTTATGGAGGTGATGTGGTTTGCAAAGGATTTGTAACTTTCAGGTTAGTGAACACCTTTTCCAAACTCCCGCAGAAGTGGGCAAATGGTTGCATTCAAACTCCTGCAGAGAACATTGGGACCCCAGAGACTGTAATGTCTCCCCCTTTGAACAACAACATAGTATGTTTACAATTTTGCAGAATGTACAGGAAAAGAATAAAAAGTTAGGAGCTGTTTTATCTAGAAATGCAATTATGCTGAAATGTATTAAAATATTAGATCAATTTCTATTACATGTGAAAGAAAAAATCCTAAAAATCCAAGGCTGAGATGGAATCTTCCTTATGTTTAATTCCTTACAATTATCTTTGGTATTGATATATTTAGATGTTTATATTCCATGTTTACTATTTTTCTTCATTTAGTGCAAATGAGGCAGTTCAATAAGGTTATATCAGCATTTATGAACGGAATTATTCTGTGATTTCAAAATTTTCACTCTTCTTACCCCTGGGCACAAAAATCAGTCCCGTTGCCAATATTGACCTTGGTGCTGGAGCAAACTGTGGATGCAGAGTGCAACCCAGAGCATAGGTAGAGAACATGGTAAGGTCAGGAGAAGATCATACTGTGGGATGTCACGGTTCCTTATTCCTTGTCATGCATCCGGCATCCCTGAGAGCAGACTGAAGGAGACGAAAATGCAGGCGAGCTCTGTAAAAAAGAGGCTGTCTACAAATAATTGAAAGTGATTTGTAGTGAGGTCTTTAATTCCAAGTCTGTCTGCTTTATAGAAGAGTTGGGATTTAATTAGACTTGTTCCAAAGCTTTCCCGACATTCTTGAGATTACTGAGCACATACTTAAAGCAGCAAACTCTGACAACCACTAACGTAAATCTTTCTTTATAGATCCTGGAAAAATGGAAACGCTGTTCAAAACTGATGTGGCATTTTTTAATCATGCTAAATGGATGGTCAGCAAATTGTGGGTCAGTCAATGTTACAGTGATTACTAGCAAAAAAATGGGAAATAGGGTTTTGTCAGATTAGTGTGTCAGAGTGAGAATTCCATACAGCATCTGACCTCCTATTCTGTGACATTTTGATTCAGAAATTAACATTATCCAATATCAATATTGCAAGTACTAAGTGGATTAAAAACTAACTGATATGTTTTATGGGGTATTTCTTAAAGAGAATGCTCAATGGAAAAAGTTGTTTCTGAAAACTCTGCAGTGACAAGTGCCTGGCCCAATACTGTTGCGCTTTTTTTTTTTTTTTTTGGAAGCAAAAATTCACACACTAGCAGAATAGTGAATCATGATGAAAACTTACACAATGTGATTCTGGACCCCTCTATAAACTGAACACATATTGCAGGGGGAAAAAAAAAACAGCAAAAACCCCAAACAAACAAACCCTACTGCAGCTGAAGACAAGATTCTCATTTTACATGACTTGTTTTAATAGTCAGGCAAAGGTTAATGTATCTGTAAACAAGGATTACAGTTTTGCCTGTGAAGACTGGGGCATGCATTAGGATAAAAAGGACTGAAAATATTCATGGGTCACAATAGAATAGATCGATCAGCTGAACAAAAGCACTGATGCTTCAGGGCTGGTCTGGGAAACAATAACATTTCAGCCTCCGGAAATGGAGTCCTTGGCCTGAGCAGGTCCAGGAGCATCCACCGTGTTACCAAACAGGTGAGTGGTCCCAGGCCAGATGCTTCACTTTTTCTGTCATTCATTCTGCATTTCCTAGTTAATGATGCCATGGGCCAGCCTGAATGTTTCTTCCACCTCAAAAGTCAAACAATTATTGATAAATTGGCAAAGGTTCGGTAGTGAGACGGGCAAGTAATCCAAAGTCTGTGAAACGCATATTACAGTGATCAAGCATCTCTGGCAGCTTGGCTTTTTCAAAGAGTAAGAAGTAACTTGATCAAGGTCTTTACAGGAGAAGAAGATAGCATCTGATCCATTACAATTCTGTCATCTATTAGACGAAGGTACAACAAAATCTAATACCTGGAAGCTGAATCTAGACAAATAATTACCATTATATGATATCCTAAATCTTGTCTAGGGTCTTGTCACAGGCTGTCCCTAGACACTTTTGTGGACAAATAAATCTGCAAAACAGACCTAATATTCCAGTGTAGCATCTTGATTCCAAGACCCACATTAGCTTCTGAAAAGTTACCGTCCTACTCTGGGACCTCCAGGACAGGCACAGCAAGGAACACTACAAAGGAAACAACCACATTATTTTTCACTCAGAATTGTTTTCATTTATGAGCTGCAACATTTGAAACAGCCAAAGCCCAAAGGCAGCTGCCCTCTGCCAGTTCTCCCCAGCCCAGGCATGCCAGCCCTTTACATCTCCTTGGCCAGGGCATTTCCCGTGGTGGTGGCAGGGAGATAGGTGCTGCGGGCTGAGAGCAAGCGCCAGCTCTGGCCTCTGCCCACCGCAGGCTTCTGTGGAGAGACATCCTGCGGGGCCCTGTGTGAAAAACCTCCACGGTACCACAGGGAAGAGCTGCATGATGCTGATGGCCCTTGACTGCTTTGTCCCATCTTTTCCATCTCTGGTGGCTGTCAAGGATCAAGCCAGCGCTGTCAAATGGGGGCTCCAGCCCATGGTGACTTCTACAGGACTTTTGCAAGACCAAATGGGATTTGTAGTTTGACAAGGAGAGCTCCCAAATTGTGAGATGCTTTCCTAAATACATACCCTAAAGACCAAGCACAGGTTTTTGGTGTGGAGGCAGGGCGTTCTGGGTGGACTGTTACAACCTGTGTTTTGCAAATGAGTCTATTATATTCATTTCTCAAAAAAACACATTATGAATCAAAAATCAATTCACATGTTGAGAAATTCATTTTGAGTAATAGTACCAGGGGAAAAAAAAACAAACCAGAAGTGCTCTGTTTCAATATTTTCAAAATGAAATGGTCTTGGTTTTGTTATCCAACACTGCTTCATTCTAAAATTGATCTATGTTTAGTGTTAATGAATGGTAAAAATATGTGAAAAACGAGTAATGTATCTGACTGGGCATTAGTTTTCCCTAATTTATTTTCAGTTTGGCCACCAAACAGAAAAATCAATTATTCTCACAAATATTCACTATAAATAAGTGCCTCTCTTCCAACACACTGCTCTCCATAGTTTTCTCTTCTTTTATGGAGACTCTTACTTTTCCAGATACAGTAATTTGTGGTTTTCCCCAGATGATATCTTCTGACACTTTCATCCACATAAGTTCTCCTTAATTTTTTCTACTGTTAGTGGTGATTATAACTAGCTAGCCTCTACTGTAAGTTTCATTAACATGATGTTTATTGCCTCCTTCAGATAATGAAGCTATTAATTAAAAATGTATCTAACAAGGATCCACTGGGAATGTGAGTAAACATTGCTCCAAAGTGGTTAAATGTTAGTTTTGATTATTTTCATTGTCTTTCAAAATGTTTTCAGTACACATTGTAATGAGCCCATACAAGTCACTTAGAATATTTTGGACAAGATACTACAAAACACAGTATTACGTTCTTCAGCAAAATCAGAACACTGTCGCCCTTCCCTCCTATTGCCATTTAACTGGCAAGAAGTATGTTGGATAAAACATATACTGTGTAAACTCCTGTTGTTTATTGCTCATTGCTTTCATTAACTTCTTCATTTTAGTGGCCATCTGCATCTATTTTCCCCATCATGGTATGAACACTTATTTTATGCAAAAAGTGTGTAATATTGCTAATTTCCCACTGTGAAACTCTTAATACTTTTTTCAGACCTATTAAATTGTTGGATCCACTCAACAGCTGTTTACATCAGTACCACCATTAAAATGAAAAATTAGTTTAGAGACATTTTTGGGCCAAAGATCATTTCGGCAATACACATGAGGTAAACATTTATTCAAATGACAGCCTGGAGCTAAAAACAAGGAGACATTCCAGAAATCTGTTAGCATCAGGAGAAAGACCAAGAAGCTACAGGAAGTGTTGTTTTACTTCTCAGTGGAAAGGGAAAATTTATAACAGACAACACGAGGACTGAAATTTGGTGGGCTTTTTTTTTTCTTCATCATAGATGTTAAATTTGATTACATGGTTAACGCCATTAGCATCATTATAAAGAAGTGAAACTCCAGGTGTGGAATAGGAATAGGAATAGGAATAGGAATAGGAATCGGTTAAAGACCACTTAAATGGGTTTGCTGACCAGGGGAGTCCATAGAAACTACTGAGGGAATTATAAATCTTACAGGCAAGAGGCTGAGGCAATATCATGGTATGCATGGGGGATGAGAAGTTTTATAATATTAGAAATATTATAAAGAGACACATATAGTGTCTGAGTTTAGTAAAGGATGAGGGAGGAGTATGAGCATGGAGAATAGAACTGAAGGAGTCACAGATCAATCTGCCAAGCTTTAATTCCTAGAACAATATGGAAATATACAATGTTTTCTATAAATACCTGGAAGATAAAACAGGGATGAGTAATACCTAACATGGATTTATCAAGGAACAATCTAGTCAAATTTAATTTATTCTGATCTATTACAGGACAACTTGCCTTACAGATAAAGTCAAAGATATAGCTGTCCTAGATCTTCACTCTTTTAAGGCTTTTAATGTCCTCTTATGTAATATTTTCATAGCCAGATGAGGAAAGGTTGTTTAGGTAAAGCTCCTGGAAGGTGAATACATAGATAAGTGTCAAGGAACATTTTAAAAGAGTAGCTCACTGATATATTGAATGTGTGTATCTTTAGCAGTTCCACAAGAGTCTGCCTTGGGTTTGGTGTTAGTCAATGCTGTTATTAATGGCTTGAACAATGAAATAGGTTATATGCCTATTAAATCACTAGATTATATTAACATAAGTGAGCTGCAAGCACTCTGGAGATTTAAGCAGTTAAGTACATAAGCATAATTCTGTGCCCAGGTTAGTATAACCTGCTTGTCATCAGGGCTAATTAAGCACATTAGCATCTTGCTAATGTGGCCACACTGCTTGCAGTAGCTGCGGGGTCCCTGAATGGTACTGCATTATGCCACAGAGATACTCTAAAAGAGAGAAATTCCATACTTTATCTATTTAATCTCCTTCCCCAGTCTGCTCCAGGTCAAGATGCTGATTTACTGGCAGAACACTTAGGTACGTGTAAACGTTTTACCATAAATCCTCTTGGAAACACAGCTGACTTAGTTGTGCCGTGTTGTGTAATGCCAGGGTGAATGCTCACTTTATGCTAGAAAATCATCTTGTGCAGCATCACAATCACTCTCTGCAGATCCCAAGCTTCCCTTGCAGATTCCTCTACCCAAGTATTGATCAGGCTCTGCGTGTTAGAAAGGTCTGCATAGTCCCTAATACCAACACTAGAACAGTGGTAATTTTCCTGCTTTTCCTGAAAATATATTAGATTGCAGCAGGACTATGATTCTAGCAGATCAGTGCCAGAGGAGTTAATATCACCTACTTTTGTCTCCCTGTTGTATAGTTCTAAAATTAGAAACAAGCAGAAACACTATGCAGCATCCTAATTGGCTTGTCACTAGGGTAAACTAACTGGACAGCTTCTGATTTACTGAAGATCAGAAGGTCCTTCTCTTGCTACATCCTCACTGGTCTGTTGTTTAACCTCTCAGGAAGAAATATTTGGAAATAAATGTAACATATATTTAGTTGGATTAGAATGTTAATCTATTTAAAGCATCATTTTTTATCCACTGTGAGGTAAAATATTTTTAGTCATTCTCCACTGTGAAAAAAATTACCTGAAAACATCATAAGTCAGATCCTGGCTGCAGTAATATTAGCTTGTTAAGGGCAAAGAAGGGAGTTCAGCACTGGCAGGTACAATTTTTGAAAGCCTCATCAATGTTATCCTTGGCATCATATAGCCCTTATTCAAATGACTGAATGAACATGGTAGTAAAGTTGCAGCCACCTACGTGATGCTTGGGGCTCTGGAAAGAAAGCCTGAAATGCATCTTGTTGGCAGAAGAGTTTATGTACTTATCTTAAACTAGGCTGGTCTAGAGAAATATAAGTCCTTCTCCATGTGAATTCCAGTCTAGGAGACATATCTTAACTAAACTTTTATTATATGAAAAACATGTCTAGACACCAGCCTTAACTGTACAGCTATCTTTGAAGATGTACAGCATATAGCCTGCAGCACGGTATTTCACAGTGCCTTTTGTATTGAATCTACTGACCCTCTGGCAAACAGCTGCCACAGCAAGAGAGGAGTAATTTCCATCATTTCAGGAGGAGTCTCTGATGGTGTTTCTGAACAGCACAACACAGCAAGCCACCTGAAAGCTCTGTCTGGGTTAATTAGCAGCACTGACAAGCAGGCTATGCTAGTGAGGCAGAGTGCTGCACTGTGTGGTTGCTGTTGGGAGTGAGATGACTTGCTCAGAGAAGCCCTAGATGTTACACTAAGATAGCTTAGCAGGCCCCGAGAGGAAGAATTTCTTCGTGGGCAGGGACTGGAAATTTTAGATCCCAAGCTACCAAGTGGCCCATAAAGTGTTTATTTTAGCCAGTGTGTTTCAGAGTCCTTCTGCAACTCCTCCAAGTTAGAGAGGCTGAGGGAAGGAAGCTGAAGGTCTTAGCCGAGTTGTGTGTCAGAGTGCACTAAGTACAGTAAGATCTCTTCTTCACCATCGATCTCAATAACTATGTTCCCACTTTCCCTGTACTTACTTCATTATGTTCATCTGTACTCCCACCTGCTTTCCCCTTCAACAGCCACCGTTCATCCCGCTTTTTTGAAGGTGAACCTATCCTGGGTTATGAAGTCCAATCTTCTGCGGTAACCGGGAACCCTGCTACTTAGTCCCTTTTCCATGTTTTCCTTTCTTTTAAAAACTGGTGGGATCTTTTCTTCCTTTCAATCTTTGCTTTCACATGCAACCCAGGTACTTCTCACCTTCCTCACATCCTTTCCCTTTCATTGCAGCCATTGTTCCTTGCCTGACCACCACCCTCTCACCAGCCTCCTCTCTGTCTATTGAAGTGGACTTCTGTCATTTGCAGATAACTACCTTGGTTCAGGGAAGACTTTGGGATCTGTGACGTTTTCCTGATGACTCCCATTCCCCATTCTTTGGGATATGGAGTCCTGCAGCCTGCTTGGGATGTGGCTCCAGAAGGGCCATGCTGTGCTTCCTGGCTCTGCCCTGCTTTATGGGTGCCCTACAGGACTTCCCTTCTGCTATCACCAACAAAGGCAGGACTAAGTTCAAGAGAAGTGGGGCAAATCTTCTAAGTTATCCACTCTCTAATTTTTAAGGTGGGCCTAAATTGGACCATTTCTGACTGAAACAGTGATGGCAACAGCAGTTTCACTGACACTGATAACAGTAATTCTAGCCAGCCCTTTGCTGTGCCTCTCCCACAGTTGTAAACACTACAGAAATAGAAAGAAATGCCATTTCCCACTCCCTGAGAAGAAACATTTCACCAGTGCAGCCAGGCCCAGGGGAGAAAGCAAGCCAAAATGTGCAGAAACTATAATAAAAAATACATAATGTAAAAGTTAATGCTTTTTGATAGACAGCAAGAGCTCATCAGTGGCAAGGCTGTGGGTTGCCATGGTGATGGGGCTGCACACCGGGGCTGCCGGGCTCCCAGCACTCCCTCCACCGCCCTGGTCTCAGGCTGAAAGGGAATCCAGGGAATCCCTCTGCTGCTCTGGGTGAACACACATGGCTGGTCACAGCTGGCTCCAGACAACGTGGGACAAGGGAAAAACTGATCCAGACTGACACATGTTTTAAGGTGCTACCTACCAGTGCTGGCACCCAGTTAACCTGTAATCAAGCCCAAAACATGCTTAAGTTATCTTAGTCATCAGTGAAATGGCACAAAAATTCCTGCTTGGCCTTTGGCGTTGTCCCAGCTTCAGTCACACTGAGCGCAGGAAAGCAGGGAGCAGAGTGGAGACTTTCTGCTTTTTCAGCTTCTGCTCTGAATGCCCCACATATCCTTGGACACAAGCTGGTGCAGCCTCAAGACTACCATGACTTGCCTTCCTCCCTTCCATCCTCAGGATCTAGGCCAGTCCCAATTAAATGAGTTTGTTCTTTGGACATATCCATATCAGTAGTGTTAAAAGGTTATAATAACTGTTACTTTAATTTTAATAATTGTTACTTTAAGGAAGTAACAAGCAATAGGACAAGAGAGAATGGCCTCAAGTTGCACCAGGGAAGGTTTAGACTGGATATTAGGAAGCATTTCTTTACAGAACGGGTTGTTAGGCGTTGGAATGGGCTGCCCAGGGAGGTGGTGGAGTCCCCATCCCTGGAGGTGTTTAAGAGTCACATTGACATAGCCCTTAGGGATATGGTGTAGTTGAGAACTGTCAATGTTAGGTTAATGGTTGGACTAGATGATCTTCAAGGTCTTTTCCAACCTAGATGATTCTGTGATTCTGTGATTCTGTAATAGTTATATGTAGCTATTTAAGTGGGCTCAGAGTGAAATTACCAGCTGTTGATAGGCGTTGGGTGAACATGATACCACAGAAACCTATGAGGAAACTCCCAGAGAAGTGGAGCAGTTCATGTACTCTCACATGCAGTGACAGATATGAAAAGCTACCTGGCAGCTAGACTCCTCTGTGAAGCTGGGGAAAAAAAGCCTCTAAGGCAGAGCTGCATTTTAAGAGGGCTGGGTGGGGGAAACTGCTCGGAGGGGTGGGCAAGAGGCAGTCAGTCATGTGCCTGAACAGGGCCATCTCCCTCCCGTGGAAGTTTGCATGTGCCTGGGTGGGCACATTCTCATGCGCTCAACAGTTTTTCCCAGTTCCCTCAACTGTCACCCTAGCAGGGTCCAGCCCCACAAGACTGATCATTGTCAGACACCTTTACTGATATTTATTCATTAACACATAACTTCCTACTACCCATTCCCTCCTCACAGGCTTCTTTCTCTTCTGTGTCAGTCCTCTCTCTCGCTAACTCTTCTCCAACCATGCATTCACTCCTTCTCCCCACTGTCTTTCTCTTGGTTTCACACCACGTGAGTATCAATGAATTCCTAGACATGCATTTCTTGCCAGACATCGCCCACAGCCCAGCAACTGCATTCATCTGTTGTTCTTATCCACCGTATCCAAGGGTTTCCCCGGCACAACATATAGCCCTTCCCCATAGCACTCCAATCAAAGTGTTTAAGCAGTTCTCCGCTGCTGCAAATAATTGACTAGGTCGAAAAAGAAATGCTGTGATCAGAAATATTAATCAAATAATAAGCTTTTGTGTTTTGTGTAATGATCTATATATACAAAAAATGAGCACATCTGTGGTTAGATAAAATGATCGATAGTACTGTCCAGGTCAATTTGGGGCAGAAAGTATACTTTTAAAGATTACATAAATTCTCTTTAAACTTGCCTATTTTATAACCAGACACACACACACACAAATATTTTTAAAAATAGTATTATGGTTGTACAATCTAGTACTGAAGAAGATGTGCCAAAAAAAGAGCTGTCTATGCCACTTGATTTACATCCCCTTTGTTCTGTGTCGCATGCTCACATGCTAATTGGTAAACAGGATCCTGCCTTATCAGGTTCTCGAGACAGCATCTGCTGTCCAGAAAGATCAAGATCATGAGAATCCTGTTTCACCTGTTGAAGAAGGTTTTGGTGAAGACTCGGACTTTTTTAGATGAGACTAGATGTCAGCCACAGGGCTGGGACCCAGTTAATGCCCAGGGAGAAAAATAGTGGAGGTACAACAGGGTTGTTGGAGAGAAAGGATAATCTTTTGAGGATTAAGATGATGAAAGCTGTCCTGAAGAGCTGTAGACTATCCCTGCTTCTGCCACAGAATTCTTCTGTGATGCCAGGCAAGATGCTTAAAAATTTTACAGATGAGCAGCAACACAGTACGGCTCCTTCTGAGGCCTCATTTGCAGAACTGCTGCAACCAAAATCCATGGGAGCTCTGCTTTGAGAAATGAGGTCCCAGCTGCTTTTTAACTGTTCTGTCCAGAATACACCAACCTTCTATCTCATAGAGACATGGTATTTCTAATACTGTGAAGCACACATATAATTGTGGTAAGAACCATAAAAATGCCTCCTAAGTCTGTCTTTGGGTATTCTGAAGAAATCTGTGATACCAAAGAGTGAGACTAGAGGATTCAGAGCTCTAGGGAAGGACAGAACTGGAGTGATTCAGGTGCCCCAAAAAATAGACATCTAGTACCACTTTCCCATTTTCAATGCACTAAACTGAAGGACTAGTGGGTATCACTTAAGAGTCCATGTGAAATCTGTGCCCTTTCAGTGCCAGAGGCCAGAGAGGACATCCTAGGACAACTGAACCAGTCACTGCCTAGACACAGGCAACCGTGTCTTCTTTCCCACGCTCATTTTACTTAGCTTGTCAGCAGAATCCTAGTTTCTTCCCCTGCTTCTGGCCTTTTCTTTCTTGCCCAGACTGGCTGCTGTATTTCCCTACCCCAGTCTGACTCCTTCCCCAGCTTCTCCTCCAATCTCAGTATTTTGGCCTCCTCAGCTCCCTTGGCCCATTTCTTTTGCAGAGCACCTCATTTCTCCTCTCCTGGGTCCTTGCCAGGTCTGCATCTCTTCTTCCTGCCATACCAATTCCAGGTTTCACCTTCCTCATGTGCACATTCACAGGCCCACTATCCCCAAACCTCCCTTTTGGCCCAGACCCCTTCCCCACAACCTTTCTTTTTCATCTCTCAGAACTTCTTGCCCAATCCTCACTCTGACCTCCATCCCTACACTGTTTGTCTCAGGCCAGTTCAGGCCTCCTCCTGCCTTCTATGTCTGGCTTGTATTGTCTTCACCTCCCAACTTGATGGCCCCTCAGAGGACAGGGAAGACAGGCGTCCTACACCAAGCCCTGGGCCCAGCTAGCTTCAGCCTGGAGAAAACAGGACGGAGCACTGAAGGGAAAGACCATCACTCCTCCTGCCGCTCGAGGCTGTAACAAGTTCAGTTGCTCTCTGAAGGCGGCATATGAGCAGTCTGGTCACGTGCAGCAACTGCAGTAGGAGCACGATGAGGCAGCGGAGCGTACGCGGGCACCTCTGTCAGCGTTGGACAAAGCACATTCGGCGAGAACTGAATCTCCAGGCATTTTAGATGTAGTTTGCATGCTTGGACCCACCTCCCTAAGAAAGTGGGCCAAGTATGAGTGTTTGGGGTCCACACTGCCCACGCTGCCTGTGTCTGAGGAAGCCCACGCCATGTGTGTGCCCTCTCAGAGGGGAGCGCTCCTGCGTGCAGGGCAGTACCGGTGTGACTGCACGGAGGCAGCTGCCCTTGTGCTCCCACCCTTCGGCAACAGCTTTCAAAGCTCTGACTCTGTCCCCGACGCGAGTGTGGGAGCCTGAAAACCTGTCAGAGGTTCTGCCCCTTCCTTAGCCCCTCTGCAGCAAACTTGGGAAGGGCTGGCATGCTCGCTGCATTGGGCTGCGCCTGGTTTGTGGCGGTCACAGGGCAGAAATCAAACTTTGTCTGAAACGGATGAAAAATTTTTAACAAACGCCAGGAGTAATTTCCACGCAAGTCTCCCTCCTCCCGGGCGCTGATGAGTGCTAATATTTAATTGAGTGCGGCCCTCTGCCGGCACCGCGCGGCAGCTTGCCATGGCTGGCGCGGCCGCTCGCCCTCAGCTCCGGCTGCGAGCGCGGCCGGGACAGGCCAACCCTCAGGGCGCTGTGTGTGTGCCGGCAATTGCTGCTGTTAACTCCGGCTCAACGCCTGGGTCGGGGACTGCAAATCCAAGTGTCACCGGCATAGGAATGATTATTACCAGATGCTAATTGCTCATTAATATATGCTAATCACTGCTGCATGCCAACACGCTCGACGCACAGAGCGCCAGGCCAAAGTCACTTGACGGGAGCGGAGCTGCTCTGCTCCAGCGGTGCCACCTCACCGGCCACGCCGAGAGCTGCCACCGCGGCTGCTCGGTGCTCACGGCGGTGGTCTTCTGCACGGCCGCCATCCCACCTCCGGAGGTGAGGAGCAGCCCCTGATGATCTCCACGCTCCCCAGGCTCAAGACTTGGCCCCAGCGTTGGTTTGCTTCGGGCGGGAGACAAGCGCCGCCGGGCTCCACCCGTGCCGGGACAGGAGGCCGCTGCTCACCCCACCACCCGGGGGGGATTCGACAGCTACGGCCCCCGGCAGAAGACAGACCAGTGTTTTGTGAGGGAACGGAGAAACCACACACACACGTTTTAAACTTTAAAATCCGTTGCCCGCACGTGTCTCCCGGGACGCGCAGCTCAGCCAGGCAGCCGCCACCCCGCCCGGGCGAGGCGCGCCGGGAGCCCGCCGGCGGAGGGGCCGAGGGGAGGCCGCGGCCGCAGCGCCGCCGCCGCCCGCCGGGCTCGCCCTTCCCGCCCTTGCGCCTGCCGCCCGCCGAAAGGGCGCCAGCGGCCCCTCGGCCCCCGCCCTCGCCACCGCCTCTCCTCAGGGCCGGCGCCTCACCGGTGCCCCCGCCCGCCGGCGGTTGCGCAGGGCGGCGGGGCGCCGCCGGACCCGCGGCGGGCGCTGTGGCGGCTGGCGCCCGGCGCGGCGAGGAGCCACGGGCGGCGGCGGGAGGGCGGGCTGCGGGGCGGGCGGTGCGCGGCGGCCGGCGGCGCTGCGCCCCGATAGGCGGCGGCGGCCCGTGTTGGTGCTGCCGCCGCCGCCGCTGCTGCTGCTGCTGCTGCTGGCGCGGAGCCGCTGAAGCCCGGCGGAGGGGCTCGCCGGCTCTCGCACGCAGCGGCGGCGGCGGAGCGCGTCGCGTCGAGCGGAGCGAGCAGGGAGGAGGAGGAGAGAGGAGGAGGAGGAGGAGGAGGAGGAGGAGGAGGAGGAGGAAGGGGAGGGGGGATCTTCTCGGCGAGGATGCCCGGAGCGGCTGCAGGGACGGCGGCGACAGGAGCAGGCTCGTCAGGAGCGGCAGCAGCGGGGATGCTCCCGGCTCAGGAGGCGGCCAAGATCTACCACACCAACTACGTGCGGAACTCGCGGGCCATCGGCGTGCTCTGGGCCATCTTCACCATCTGCTTTGCCATCGTCAACGTGGTGTGCTTCATCCAGCCCTACTGGATCGGGGACGGCGTGGACACCCCGCAGGCGGGCTACTTCGGGCTCTTCCACTACTGCATCGGCAACGGCTTCAGCCGGGAACTCACCTGCCGGGGCAGCTTCACGGACTTCTCCAGCCTGCCCTCGGGAGCCTTCAAAGCCGCTTCCTTCTTCATCGGGCTCTCGATGATGCTCATCATCGCCTGCATCGTCTGCTTCATCCTCTTCTTCTTCTGCAACACAGCCACCGTCTACAAGATCTGTGCCTGGATGCAGCTGACCTCCGGTGAGTGGGGGCAGCGGCCCCGGCCCTGGCGGGGCTCCGCGCCGCCCTGCCCGGCCCTGTCCTGCCCGGCCCGGCCCGGCCCCGCGGGGGGCGCGGGCGGCTCTGGAGAAACTTGCGGCGCCGGCGGCCGCCCGGGCCGGGAGGGGGTAGGGGGGACGGCGGGCGGCGCGGGCCCGGGGTGCCCCGCCGGGGCAGGCGGGGAGGTGCCGCTGGGGGAGGGGGGGCCGGGGCGCATCAGCAGCGTTGCAGAGCGGTGCCGGTGCCTGCCCGCGGCCGCCCCACCGCCCGCGTGGGGAGCGGGCGTGGGCCGAGGTCAGGCTCAGCCCTCAGCCCCTCGCACGGCCGAGGAGCGGGGCTGCCCGGAGAAATTGCCCCGCTTCGGCCTGCGAGCCGACCCGTGAGCGTCAGACAGTCCCAGGGAGGGTTGGCGGGCAGCGGCAGCCCCAGGCAGCCCTCCAGCGCTCGGTCTGTCGCTAAAGGTCAGGAGAAAATGGCAGTGGGGGCCGGGGGCACTTCGAGCAGGCGACGGGGGGTGAGGGCAACTGCCAGCCTGTTGAAGGTTAGTACTGAGCCCAGGTTTCTGCCTGGTCAAGGCAGAGCCCACTTCGGTTCAGCGGGAGGGGATGGCGAGGTCTTTTGTTGGCCAACTGGAAGGGCAGCTGAGGTCATTGCATGTTACGTGCATGAGTTTTGGTTGGGGTCTGTACCACCTGTTCACAAGGTTTATTTTCCTTTGTATCTTACGAGCGTAAAGAAAAATCCATTTCAGTTGCTGGTTTTGACTCAGAAGGTCTTCTGACTTCATTTGACTTTCTCCATCACATCCAGTGTCTCCCAGGGGAAAGCACATGATAAGAAAGAGGGAGAACACCAGGACATCCCTTTTTGCATTTCCAACACAGCTTTCCCTCGGAGTTAGTGTAGAACTGGTGATTTGTGTGCAGCTGGGAGGCAGAGGAGGAGAACAGAATGGTCTGTAGAGTTGAGATAGTGATAAAATCAGTTTTAGTAAGATAGAAAAGATCGATTCTTCCATAATTTGGAAAATAAAAGTCTAAAATCAAAGCATACTTTCTGCTTCTCCTCCCAATAATATTCTTAAAATGAGAAGTTCTCGCTCTGCAGGAATAAGCTGTTAGGGAAACGGAGCAAAATGTCTCCAAAATGGGTTCACAATCACTTTTTCAGTCCCCTTAATTGACCTACATTCATTTCAGTTTCCGAGCAATAATTGTTCTGAGTTGTTTGCTGAGCAGCTTCAGCATTATTCAATTTGCTACGTAGTCCATGAGGCTTAGTGGAAATTTCTGGTTTGTGTGAAACAGCTTTAACCATTTCTCTCTGCGATGCTGTTTTTATGTGTGTGATACATATTTTTATGCTGTTTCTGTCACTTAAGTTTCCACACGGTTTCTTTCTTGGGGATTGATCTGCAGTCACTTGAGGTTGGTAGATTTTTCCTCGATTCCAATGAGACTAGGTTTCAGTTCATATCTCTGCGTTGGGAATCCTCTTCGATGCTGGTGGCTACTTTGTTCAGTAACACGCATTCTGATATGGTCTTATTTATTGTACACAGTCATGTCACTTGGCTCCAGGCAGAGCAAACTGTTTCATCTTTGCACCACTGACGTCTCCTCTGCTCCATTAAGGACTTCTGCTTTCAGCTGTCTCCTCTCCTTATGGCTCCGCTGGTAAAAGGTGGCACTGGTTTGGTGCATCCTCAGCCTGTTCTGTTCACGTCCAGTATGCAGTAGGACAGCACAATTTCCAAATCCCTTACACTTTTCAACATCAGGGATAACGGTGTTTTATTTATATGGTTCCAGTGCTTCATGCCAGCAGAAGCTAGTGCAAAGTAGGTAAGAATGAATCTGATTCCTTTGCTGCATTTCTGCACAGGTGAATAATAGTGTTTAAGAAACCACTGCATGCAGCTGGTCTACAGGAGCCCAACCAGTTTATACCATGCTGCACATGTGCAGGTGTGACACCAAAGATATGTTTTCATGCAAAATAAGACAGAATTTTTGTCATCTTCCAGGTGGCTAGATGCACTGTTAGCATTAGAAGTCAACAAAAGGAGTTTTACGTCAGCAGCAGAATCACTTTTCAGACTACTTACCTCCAAAATTAAAACAATAGGGGAATACATGTATAACCAAGTTGTTATTGGCCATCTTTCCTGGTTTGTACGTGAATGGTCTGGAAGAACTGGAACAATGTTGGGTGTTGAAAGAGCCTGACTTTGTTGTTTGCTGAATGTCGTGCCTTAATTCAGCATTTACCTGACTGTTGATTTCTGTATTACCCCAAAAAAGTTTCCTCAAAGGGAGAGAAGACTACCAGAAAATCTGTATTGGTTTGCGTTGCATCCTTTGAAGAAGAAAGGAATGGTGGTGGGACAGAAGGAAAACTTAGAATAAAATGTGCAGGTCAAGAGAGTTATAATGAGTTCTGACAGGTTTTCTATGAGCTATACGACCTACTTCTGTTATTATTTTCCTGTTTTGAGAGTATAAGTAATAGGCAATAATAAGCTTAAGATGCTTTTCTCACAAATAACAATACAGTAATGTCACCTACATATGCATGTAGTTCTGTGTAGTACAGGAACAAGATTGAACCTGAAGTAGTAAAATAAACAAGTATGTGAGTATAGCTTTGATTTTGCTTGCTATTATGTACCTTAGTAGTGTTAGCATTCAGTTAGATCATACAATAATACTTAAAATTGATGTAATTTAAGTCTCCTTAGAAGCAGTTTTCTGACGTGGGATCATGCTTGATTTAGGACTGCAAATAAAAGCTCAAGAACAATTTTTTTTAAAAGAAAGCTTTTGATCACATTCTGTCCTGCATGAGTCATTATAAATTGTCAGCATGATATAGCTCTTGTTTTGAAGAGGTTTTTTAAATAAGGAAAAGATAAACAATATCTTGGACACATGCCTTTTCAATCCTTGTTGCTGTCTAATCATGTCTATGATTAAGCAGAAAAATCCTAGGAAAAAAGCTATTTCCTTTGTGTATATGAGGACAACATACATTAGACTCCCTTACAATTTTGCCATGGCTTAGACTGCTGGTTTTGTTCCGTGTGCATAATGCTGTCAGGGTACACTTGATATCTTGAGAGCCGGTGTTGGCAGCCTCGTTCTCCATCCCCTAGCCTCCCCTTCTGCAGTTTCAAAATTATATGTACACTTGCATGTACACTTAGCGAATTTGAGCAGCTGCATGAACACAAACACTTAGTGAAAGCATTAGAAATTAGGTATTACTGCTTTTTACTACCCTACATTTAAAATTTGCAAGAAACCTCACAATTAAAGGTATTTCTTGAGATTCATTAATTTATAAGTTAAATAAATTGAACGTTTCAGTTCTGTTGTGATTTTTTTCATTATTAGACATTTGTCATTTCTTTTTTTCTTTACTAGGATGTTGCAAGTTACAGGAAAGTAGAAGGAAAGTTCCATGAAAAGTAGAGAAAGCAAAAGAAAGGTGTGGAAGTGTCCTATGGACAAGTAGGATGAAACCAACATATGTGTTTTGCTGGAGATGCCTAAGCCTGTGCCCACAATAAGAGGACAGTTGAACAAAACAATGTAAAACCTCTGTACTTTGTCAAACCACAGACCAATCTAGTCCAGTGATCTCTGACAGTGGTTTATAACGTTAGCCCATAGAAGCATCAGAGTAGCAAAAGCTCATTTTGCCCTCAGTACTCTCTGTCCTTCAGCACTTGTGTTTAGGGATTTCTTGAGATAAGTCTTGGCATTTAAAAGCTCTTGCTGGAATTTCTTTTTTATGACTTTGGTCATTTTTTGAACCTATGTAAACTTTTAGCGTTTACAGAGCAAGGAGTTTCACAGCTTAATATGTGTTGTGTGAAGGTTCAGTAGGTTTTTTATGTTTTAAACCTTGTACCTGCCCATTTCATTTGATCCCCCCAGCTCATGTACTAGAAGACACTGTGAACTGGGGACTCTCAGACACCTTCCCTGTTCTTGTCCTGATTACACCTTTGCTGTATCCACTTAGTTAACTGTTTTTGAGACCTGATGAATCTTTGGCTTCTTAGTCATTCCTTAGTTGTTAGGTTGTACCATGCCTGTGATCATCCCTGCTGCCCTGCCCGCAGCCATTTCTAGTCTACTGTATCCTTCCAGAGGTGATGGGACCAGAACTACACACAATAGTCAAGACAGAAAAACCAGCTGTTTATACAGTGGCATAATAATATTCTGTCTTTCATTCTTTGTTCCTTTCCTAGTAATTTCTAATACTCACTTTTCACTGTTAGTGAACAGTGGGCTGATGTTTTCACAGAACTACCTATTATAACCCCAAGATCTCAGTCCTGAAGAGGTAGTAGACACCTTAGAGCACATCACTTTGTATAGCTAGGTTTTTTTTCCCTCAAAGAAACTACTTCGTATTTGTTTATCTACACTGACTTTAATTTGCCTTTTTATTGCCTAGTCACTCAGTATTGTTAAGTCTTTCTTCATAGTCAGCCCTTATCTTAGCTACCCTGAACAAGTATCAGCAGCAAACTTTGTAACCTTACCATTTACCCCGTTTTCCAGCTCATTTATAAATAAGTGAGCAGCTCCCAAGTTCCAGCACAGATCCCTGCAGGACTCCACCATTGACCTCTCTCCACTTGGAAAACTGACAGTATTCTCCTACCATCTGTTTCTAATTATTTATCCTTGCAAGGGCATTTATTTTTATCCTCTCGGAGTTTAGTTTTTTTAAGACTTATGAATGACAGATTATCTAATGTCTTTTGGAAATCCAAGTGGACTTCGTTAATGAAAATGTCCATGGTACGCATTATTCTTTACTTCTTTGGAGAACTCTAGTAGTTTTGCGAAAAATTACTTGAAATAGGTGTGTTGGTCCTACCTTACTCTCTTCCTTTCATCACAAAAATATGCCATGTTTGTGCATGTGCTGACATACTCTGTTGTCTTTCATAGTCCTTACCAATTTATGTGGTCTTTCTGTGGTTCCCCAGGTTTTCCCTGGACCTGTTTTGAACCTGTTTTTAAAACTGGTTTCATGTTACTCAGTTGCTAGTTCTTTGGAGTCAAAGCAGCCATAAGAGAGAGGTTATTACATGCCACAGTTAAAAGTTCATTTAAAACAGGGAATTGTTTCAGAATGAAAATTCTTCATTGCAGCTGTGTTGTTTGCCTTTATACTTGAAATCAGTCTGCAGGACCAGGTGACTTTTATATAAGTTTTAAAAGGCTTGACCTTGATGCTCTCAGAGCCTTTGTTACTGCTGTTTGTCAGATCTTGGTATAGGGGTAAACTCCAGAAGGCTGGAAAAAAAAACCAGTTTTGCACCAGTGTTTGAGCAGGGTGTCTAGTGGAGTCAGACAAGGATCTTGTTTGTAGCCTCAGTTTCCTTAACAATTAGTTGGGAGAGTAATACACATTTATGGCTGCTGAACTTTGCAGGTGGCACAAAAATTATTTGTTTAATAAATTATAGTAAGGATAGCTAATTCCACAGACTGATTTTTGGATGTCATAATAACCTGGGCTTGCTTCAACAGCCTGTACTTTAATATACCAAATGCAGTGTAAGACTTCTGGGGATCAAAATGTAGGAGGCGTCCTACTGAATTGTGGAAATTACACGCTATGGAAAACAGTTATTTAGAAGATAAATTAGAGGCTGTGGTAGATGGGCATCTGCATGTGAGTTCTCACTGCAGTGCTGCTCTTAAAAAGTACAGCACGGTCCCTAAATGTGTGTGCAAAAAATGGGACTGCCATCGCCCGCAGTGGTTCCCGTGCCCACTCTGTCCAGGTCAAACATCTGTCAAGACTCCCTTTCAAGTATAAAGTAGAAAGGATTTTGGGACTGATGTAAATAAGTGAAAGAGGAAGAGCTAAAAGGATGAATTTTCTTGCTATTCAAAAGAAGATTAAAAATTGACAAATTGTGGTGTATGAGGACCTACAGGGGGAGATTTCAAGTCATGCAGTGCTCCTTCACTTGACAAATGCTGTGTTTGGAAGCTGAAGTTACACAAATTGCATTAGCCATGACGTATATACATGTGTAACCTGTTAAGTTTAATTTGTTAATTATCTTTACAGTGGTTTCTTCTTCACTTAAAAGTCTTTATGTAAGATTGTGTGCCTCTTTCTAAGAGGCATGGCCTAACTAACCAGAATAAAGGACCTTAATCAACACTGCTGCAAGCTTTTGTTTCCACCATGTACCCCAGTCGTAAAGCGAGAGGCGTGCAGGAGGCCAAAGGGAGAGGAAGGCCAGTCCAGGAACATTGAGCAAGTTTTTGAACTGAGTTTCAGCATTGATGCTGACTTTAATAAAAGCATTAACACCCCCACCCCACCCACAGCGTGAGGCAACTGAGGTTTTTCAGTGATCTGTGAGCAGTAGTGGGTGTCAGACCTTTGGGGAGAAAATTGTAAAAAATCGGGGACACTGAAGGCTCTGACCGTGGTAAAATGAGGATTGCCTCTGCATCTTGGGGAAATGGGGTGCTGGAGCTGTGTAGGCTGGCAGGAAGCAGGGAAAGAGCTGAGTGCACTGCTTGCCAACAAATAGACTGTCTTATCAAGCCTATACGGACATCTCCTAATTCAAGTGGGCCTGGTGCATGTGCTTATTTTTCGCAGAGGAGAAATCATGCTGCCAGTATGATTTTTTGTCCATTCTGCTCCAGAGGAAAGTTTCCCGTCGGGCTTAATAGAGATCCCCAGGGCCTCCCTCATCCTTGGGCTTGGAGCGCCCCGTGGTAGCCTCCGCTCTGCTGCTGTGATGCTGGCTGCGCAGAGTATTGCCATACTGGCTTGGGAAGTCCTCGTGTCCTAATGTGAGTTGGCAGGTTAGCTGGATAGGTTGGAAAGATAAAGAACTGAAGGTTTTATTGGAAAGTTGCGGGTGAAATGAGTGATGGGGCTGTGCAGACTCTTTGGTTTCATTACTTTGTTTGAAGTAAACATTTTCATGGATTTCATGCTTTGGCTGTAAAAATGAAGGTAAAAGGTGTATCCTGTGAACAGGGGAAATGAGGGAGGAATGCTGTGCCCCAGTATCCCCTCATCAAGTAATTTCTTTCCCCAAATATCCTGTGCCTACAATAGCAAATGTTCTCTCCTGCATCTCATCATCCCTTGCCTTTGGTAGCTAAACTCTCTGACTCCTCACAGGCTCTTCATCTATGTAGTTGTCAAGGACACAGCTTGTGTAATAGCTGGCAGAAAGCTATTTGTATGTTGATTTGATGTCCTCAAGTTGCCACCTAGATTTGTTGAAGGATAAACTATCCCTGTCTTTTCACTGGTGGGAATTCAGGATCTGTTCTGCTCTGCCCAGGAACCAGCTTTTTCACAGAACTTGCAGAAGTTTAGTATCTTGGATGCTTGTAGCATCAGTCAAATTTGGTTGAAATTGGTCATCAGGCTCAAAATCACACAGGCGCATCAGTCTTGATCCCAGAGGGAACCTGGATAAAATGTATCATGTAAGAAGTGTATGTCATTATTTGTATGAGTGATTTGAGATTTTGATAACAAAACTTGTTTTTGAAGGATAAAGGGGTTTTGGGAATGGAGAAAAGATATTTTCTTTTGTTTTAGAGTGTAATAAAAATTTCAGCATCTTGTAACTCTTCCAATTGCCTTTTATTAACATCCTGGGGGCAGTGGTCCTCTGTTTGAAAAACACTAAGATAACAGAATAGTAAGATATAAGAGAAAATGCATGAAGTTATCAAGGCAGTTTGAGGACGAATTCCATTTCACTGAAAAAAAAGATATATGGTAGGGGAGAAAGAAACTGGGAAAGAAATTAAAAGAGGAGAGTATCACCTATTGAAATGTGGGGAGCCGAGAACTCAAATACCATTGTGAAAGAGAAATGGGAGTGGAGTTTTGGAAAGCAACTGCTGTTGGCACAGCTCAACTTTCTTGCACCTGAAGGGGCTTTACTGGCATATGATACAGCTGCTGCTGAGTTCTTTCAAAAATTCCTTCTAAAAGTTTAATTAAAATTGCTATATGGGAAAATGAAGCCAGGAAGAGGAGAAACATACGGATATTATCAGCTAGATTTCAAACACTAAGTTTATTTTACCTTTTGAGAAGTGAACCTTTTTAGCACTCTGGTATAAACAGCATTAGCTTTGATCTTGCAAACATAAAGACAGCAAACGTATCAGAACAGAAAATCTGTGGTGTGATCAGACAGTGTGGACTCAATATTTGAAAATGAACAAGATCCAGCTGTGAGGAATGGCAGGGTCACAGTAGTGAGGCATCACAAAGGAAAAAATAAAAACATTTTTGCTCAGTAATGGTGAAATGAAAAAAAAGATATGAACAAGCCTAGAGCCTGAAAAGTCTGCAGAATTCGATAACATCGGTTGCTATCAGCATTGTTAAAAATGCAGTGGCAGCATGACAGAGTGAATAGCTAGAATATGCATTACTGTGTGGAACAGTGTGCAAATCCCAATTACTAAGAGAGAATTATGGCTAGAATCCTTAAGAAGGGGAATATAATAGACTTCAAGATCTATCTATTCTAAGAAAGATATTATCCATCTTCATGTTGGCATTCAGAGATGCAGAAGACTTGAAACAAGCTGGCCTTAGAATGAGAAGGTCATACATACCGGGGGAAAAGGTTCCTTTATTTTCTCCTTGAGAAGCCAGATGCAAATTTATGAATTTCATTGATTTTAAAAGGTAGCTGATGGCCTCTGTGGAGAGCCTCTTTGACACAAGCACATCATGTGCTATTTCAGAGAATATTATTCAATCAAGTAATTGAGACTGCATCAGAAGGAGAGAGCTACTGAATAAACTGTTTGAAATAAATTATTACAAACAGTTGATGAGTTGTCACACATTCCACTTTCCTTATTTTTCTGGTTATCTTTCAAAGGGAAAAGTTTATAGAGAAGGAAGCTAGACATGCTGTACTTCCAAGGTCAAAGACAAATATTCTGAGTTGAGAGGTATAGAAAACACTACTTGTGAAACCTTGGGAGGTTCTTTTGTTTACTGCTAAAAGTCAGAAGTCGTGCACCTTACTTGTAGAAGTTCATTGCATAAGGTGAGTGATCTCATGCGATTAACATGGTCAGAATGTGTCTTGTACTGCTGTGCTAGACAGTACCTCTGCAACCTCCGCCCTACAATACTTTATTTGTTGTGATGAACTTTGTGTGCAGCAGAAGTGTGAATAAAATAGGAAAAGGTCTCTTAAAATCAGGGAAGGTTTTAGCAGGGAGGGGGAGGAGGGCGGGCTAGCAGCAGTATATTTTCCTCCCATCTGACCTCCTGCCTCTTCCTCTGCAGTAACAGGCTTCTGGAGTGGCTGCAGAAAAGCGAACGCTCCTCAGCTCTTTGTAACATGGAGTCTCTTGATGTGGGCAAGAGGTGTCTTGGAGAGGGTTGTTTTGCAAGAGCCCAGAGGACAGCATGTAAGCGTGGAACACCTACATAAATGATCCCATGCTTCTTGGAGATCAACAGTTTTCAAAGTTAGGCTCAGACATTTCCATATCAAGTCATCTCCTCAACTTGCCAGGGCCCAAGAGAGGGATGCAGTGGCTATGCTTGTACCTGCAAATTAAGCATGTCCAGAACTACCCTCTGGTGCATTGTCAGCTGGCACACTGGCCAGTGTCCATACTATTACATTTTTTACCTTCTAAAACTGGGTCACTGGACTCATACTGCCTGTTGGGAAACATTCCTGGCATGTCCTAATTTGCATGTGCCCTGGCAATATTTTGGAAGACTGTTAGTTGGAACAGACTAAAACCACTCCTGTGACACATGCTGTGGGACAATTCTAACAATTTAATAGCTTAAACAGTTGAGTTTCAATGCCTGGGAATGCTCCCTGGCCCTGCTTAATTTATCTGCGTAGACGTAACCAATATGTAGCGAAGTCTGAAAATGAAGAGCTCAAGAATTATCCATGCAGGAAAGTTAAGGTGACACGGGATTTAGTCCTTTAATTTAAACCAATTTTTAACTGCAACTCAGCGCCATAGTATTGATTTCTGATATTCTTTGTTTAACAAAAAATCTGTGGATGAAAAATTTGCATGAAGTGTAGTTTGCTTTGAAACTAGACTTAGTAAAGACCTTGAAAAGGAAAGATGGTTGTAACGTTTGGCAAGAAGTGATCAAAAATGTAGAACAAGCAACAAAAAAATTTTTCACCTAGAGATAGTGGGAGCATGTTGCCCATGAACCTAAAAACCATAAATGAATCTTCTCTCTGATGTAGACTGTGTGTTTCAAGATCAGATTTCCTTCAGGTATCTTCAACTTGGCTAATATATCTTTGAACACTAGAAGACTGTTATGCATTGAGTCTTCACTTGAGAGACATTCAGTGTAGCTTCGCAAAGAGTTAATTCAAAGTTTTAAGATTAATTTCATGAGAGAAGTATTAGACTTTCCATGCAAATAAAATTATTCATCCCTGTAACTTTATGTTCCTCTAAAGAAAGTTAATTATTACTTGGTTGCTGTGTCTTAGTATTTAGTGTTCCTATTACTGGTGAAGTTATATTAGAACATCAATAAAATAAAAAGCTTGAAATGGCAATTCATGGTCATTGTACTAGAAAAATATAGTCCAAAATAGTCCAAACATGCTGATGGCTTACCAGCCACAATCACTTGCATTTAGTTCATGTCAGGCATTTGTATTTGATCTGATTTATCAGCTAGTATGGCATCATCAGCTGGCTCACCAACAGTTATTTCCAAGCTGACACTTCACTGTTTGTCAACCTTGAGGCGTGAGGTGATAGTGGTGGTGTGGACTCACTGGTGCAGAATGAAAGACCATGCAGCTGAGGACCGATTAACAATGAATGAAGAAAGAACCTGAGTATATCTGTTCACCCAAGGATGGCAATGGGACATCAATGTAATGCGAATGTGAAGAGGGCATATGTGATCTTGGCATGTATTTTGTGAAGTATTTCCAGCTGATTTAGGGCAATGTTGACATCACTACATGATGCACTGTGATGTGCATCATTACATGATGCACTGTGATGATGATGTAGGATTCTGGACACTGATGTCAAATTCTGACTGAGATGGTAGTAGCTGCAAAAAGGAAAACCAGTGACCGGTGGCATTTCTTGCAAGGAGAAAATTCAGAAAGCTTGGTTAGTTTAATGTAGAAAGAGGAAGGTTGATAAGATGTCCATGACTGCTGTCTAAAAACTCTCAGAAGGGCTAAAAAACAAGAGGAAGGGAAGAGAACTGTTTAAGCCAGTGATTTTCACTTTTATTTGGTTTGATTTCCTAAACCTTTTCCAAAGATGATGCTACATGCCCTATAGTGTTATAGCAAATTACAGCCTGTTAGGCTTACTTTGCTTCACAACACTTTAAAAATCACAGTAGTAGTTTATGAACCCCTCCTGAGTCCATGGACAGTAGAGTGAAAACTAATTATTTTAAACTTGTGGCTAACGGTGGGAAAAGAACAAATGGATATTCACAGAATCACAGAATTGTCTAGGTTGGAAAAGACCTTGAAGATCATCCAGTCCAACCATTAACCTAACATTGACAGTTCCCAACTACACCATATCCCTCAGCGCTATGTCAGCTCTACTCTTAAACACCTCCAGGGATGGGGACTCCACCACCTCCCTGGGCAGCCCATTCCAACGCCTAATGACCTGTTCTGTAAAGAAATGCTTCCTAATATTATCTGGATATAAATTACTTCAGCGTGGAAATTAAAAGAAGGTTTCTAACTATTAGAGCAGCAAAGTTCTGCAACAACTTTCTAGAGGGAGGAGATTTGATAAAATACTGAGCTGTACACTGGAAACAGATGAGTGTCTGAAAAATGCAGTGTTTGTAACAGCATGCCTTGTTCCTCTCTTTCTCATTTCTCAGAACTAATTCATCTAGGTGAATGCTCTTTTCTATTCTACTCCCATTTGTTCTGTTTTTTAAACAGTATCACTCCTATCTCAGTGTCTTCTAAGATTAAAACCGGAAAGTGACCAAGATCTGTAGATCTGTCAATTGGGGCTCCATTCCTCCCTGGCATTCTGACCAAACAAGCAAGGGTTTTCCTTACATTCCCAGCAAAACTGTAAAACAGTGTCAACAACAGCTGCTGCAGTAATGTGCTTCACATTTTCCCTTTGCATTCAACATTTACATGTGACTTGGATATTTAATTTCCTTTAAGAAAATTTAATTTATGTCAGTTAAAGACTGATGTTTAAAAGTGAAAGTAGTTGAAAAATCTTTAAAACATTCTAAAATACCAAGGTTTCAGGAAGAATAGTTTACAAATTACGAGTTCTATGACTAACCTGAGATCTAGTTTTGCTAAGGATGTCTCCTCGAGAAGTTATCCCTTGGTATCTCTCCATGCACCTAATTATTTTGTGATGCCATGCTGCTATGTAAACAGTCTTCCTAAATAGCTAAGAAACATGTAAAATCTCTTCATCTTGTTATGCTACTGGATGCTTCTCTTTTTGTGTGAATAGGTTTGTGTCAAATACATTGGATGTTGTAGAAAGAACGAGATCATCAAGTGGTCTTCGCTCATGCAGGGTGGGAAGCGGAGCAACATGGAGTTCTCAGTTCTGTCCTTGTGCCTCCCTTCCTGCCGCCTGTGGCAGTTTGAGAGGGAGAGAGAGGAGGGAGCACTTTGTCAACAAGATAAACAAGTGTTCAGTGCATCAAACTACTCTATATAAGGCAAATATTCAAATGAAATATTTTTGATCTTGTACATTTCTATGAGAGCTATTGCATGCAGTGTGCATACTTAAAAATGTCTGTTTGGGATTTTACACCCATAGGGACGGATCTGCAGGTAAAAGTATCTGGGTTTAAATTTAGCCTTACTGAATTCAGTGAGTTTCTATGTGAAGCTGTAATGGTGTATTTAATAGCTGAGTGTTAAATATGTAACACAACATTTAATTTATTTTTAATTGTATGGTATGTTGGAGGAATTGTGCTGAGGCAAATGTGAGGTTGTCTGGGAAGTTCTAACTGCGTTTTTGTCTCTTCCCAAGAGGCGTAATCTTTTTTATTCCCCAGGGCTGCTTTTTCCCAAATTAAGTCTGAGCCAAATGCAAAGCACACTTCTACAGACAGCTCCATTTTACTTTACACTACATCAGCTGATGGGTAAGCATAGATAGAACGGCAAGGATGTTCCAGAGAACATGCAGTGAAATACCTGACTATACACACCTAACTTAGCCTGTCAAACTGCAGTAAGGTGGTATCACCATTGGCCTTGGCAGACCTAACTTGGCTCTGGCAAGACCAGTCAAGTGTTTCTGCAGTGAATCCAGGAACGTTCAGGGTCTTAGGATATAATGTCGGTCTGTGGAGGCCAAGCCATCAAGCAGTTGCCTACATCCAGGTGTCTGCACTTAAAATGTCTCAAGGATCCTGTCTGACCTCTAACTGCTTTTCCAGAAGGACACAGGTCTTCTATAGGTTTTCTATCATCTGTACATGAATGTTTCACAAGCAGTAGAACACCTCAAGTGGCATTAGGCACCAGCGTGCTGGCAAGTGAATCAAACTCTAGCTTCTACTCTTACCTTGCCTGTAAAACACTTTCATTTAGGTTTCTCAGTGTGGATCTGAATCCCACCCTTTGTGGTTATGGAGCCAGCCTGGTCTCAGGCATCTAATTAGCCCTGGATATGAGGTGTTCTGATTGGAGCCAGCATGTGTGGGTTGCATGGCTGTTCTGTCATCTGGATAAGCCTTCAGAGAAGATCCTGGAGTTGATTGAATGCCTATGCAGCCAGTTAAAACTGCCTGCTTTGGCCAGTGATCTGCAAGGGAACCATCCACAGGGCTGACTGTAGAATTGTTTTAGTTTTGGTCAGGAGTGCATTTTTAAAGTTAATCTTCCAGTTGTCCCAACTTCTGTAATTTGATTCCCATTGTGGAGCAGTCTTGGGATACGCAAACTGGGTTTCTTTCTAAATAAACTGAACCAGATATCCTCCAGAACTACATCTGATGCACTTCTACCACTAATGTGTGTGTCTTCTACCAGACCAGCCTAGGGCTGCTCTGAAGTGAAACCTCTGAAACACATGCGTTGTGGATATTTGGTCCTAAGCACTGTTTCACTTTCTAGATCCACTCTGTTGCAATACGCAATTTACTAATGTAGATACAGGCTATGCTTTCATACATTGTAATTTATTAAATTGCGCTTGCCTGTGACTTGGATTTATAAAGTTGAGTTTAGGGATGATTAAAAAAGTATTTTGTTCTAAATTAGCAATATACTGTCAAACATAGTTTGCTTTTAATGTGCTTTTGTCTGGGATTAAAATAAAGCCGCAGAGTCATAAACACAGGTATCAGAAATATGATAAAAGGAATTTGCATTACCTGATGCTGGAAGAGATTAGTGGATAGTGTATGACAAGCTGCAAAATAGGTATTGATAATTGCAAAACAAAGCTGTTATTATTTATTGCTTCCATTTATCATAGTACTAAAAGTCAGATTCTAATCATTTAAGTAAATACCTCAGTTCTGCGGAGCTTCAGTGATACCTGTCAGAGAGGAATAAATGTAGGTAGTAATGTGTACCTAACAATTTTCTGAAAAATTTTAATAGTCTAAAATCAAATTGCATTAGTATTTTTTATGTAAGTTCTGCAGTGCCTTATTTTTTGATGTTGTATCCTCAACAGACATTGTGATATGTCATTAATTTGTATGTGGATTTAGCCAATTGAGAATAGGAGCAAGGAGAATCATTGTAAATGAATGCTCATTCTTTTGTTCTGTAAAATAATGTATTTAACTTGTGATTTCTCAAGCTCTTCTAGAGTACATAATGGTATTACTGTGCTGATCTAGAATCTGTCAGTGAAAAGCTGCCTGTTTGTTTCAGAAGAATCCATCAGCTGAGCAAAGGATTTAAGCACATGCTTTGATCGTTTGGAAACATGTTTTAAATGATTGGCTTAATTGAAATCCAGAAAAAATACCCACCCATCTGAGGTTACAGATGTCAATCAAATATTTCCTGTATACCCTTTTTCATTATTTATACAAATACATGCATTATAATAAATAATGGAGTAGCAGGTACTAGATACTAGAAAATGAAGGGGTTAATTTCTAAGGATGTTCAGCAATCCTTAGTATTGAACAATACTTAGTACTGAGCAATTTTACTCTTGAAAATAATCCCACTGTGTCTATGCCATTCAGTATTAGAGGAGCTATTAATTCTTATATTGTATGACATTATATCAAAATCTCACTGCACACTTGTAATGTTCAATATCCTGCTGTACCATCAGATGAAACGCAGTGTGACTCCACAAGAAGAGAAAATTTGTCTTTATGATGTAAACATAAAGCAAGTTTTGTACAATCAATTTTATATCCAGTTAAGCCTTTTGAAGAGGAGTGGCTATATGGTCATTTGGTACGTAACATACTGCTAGCGTGGAGCCACATTAGGATGCAGTGACAGATGGTAAGGTGGGAGTTAATACATATTATACTACTGCAGAGATTAGTAAAAGTTAGCATGAGTGAAGTTTATAGGTAGTATACCAAATTGTCATGTGCTGTAAAATATATAAGCGCATGTAGTATAAAAAGGCCTATAGCAAGAATTGCCCTGGAAGCAGATTAGAGAGGGACTTGTAAAATTAAATATAATACCTCTCTTTAGAAAGTACAGTGTAATGTAAGTATGGGGTTAGTGCAGTGTGAGTCAGTCCCCCAACGAGCGAATAGTAGGATCCAGTTGCTGTCTGTCAATGTAATCAAAGACCATAGGAGTGAAAGTAAAGTGTTTGCACAATTAAGATTATGAAGATAAACTGCTACCTAAGTAGCTAGACAGGTGGCTGTCAGTAATGCGCTTACATTTCTTACCCATCTAAATAATGTAAGTAATAATAAGCTTCCAAACTTCACAGTTATCCAAAACCATGTGAAACCTTACATTCAGGTTACTGCCTTCTGTCCCTCCCTCTCTCCTTCCCTCTCTTTCCATTGTGTTTTGTGTTCCCACAGAGTTATGTCCCTACTGAGACTGCAAGCCCCCTGGAGCAGGGATGGGATTTGATTTGATGTTTGAACTGAGCCCCACATAGGATGAATCCTGATTGTGGCCTCCAGCCTTGACTGCAGTGCCAATTGCAGTAAAAATAATAATTATTGTTTGAATTTTACTTGAGTGGTGTGAGTAGCATGAGCTTGATGAGCTACCCAATTTGCAACAATAGTAACTATGTACTGAACAGAGCCTGCTGTGCGACCTTGGGTAAGTCATTTCACCTTTCTGAGTTTCTGCGGCTGTAAAATGAGAGTGAGATAATTCCTTAAAAAGTGCTCTATGGGCACGGGCTGTTATTACTGCAAAGAACTGATGGCAAGTGGATTCTGGGTCTACCTTGTGTAACATGATCCCTCACCTTTAGAAAAACTCAGAGATCTCTAGGGCGTCTTAGTAGTAGTCAGTATAAACAAGGAAAAATGGTAATTACCTAGAATAGGAAAAAGCAAAATTAAACGTGTTTGTGGATGTACATCACTGTGAGCAACCATCTGTAGGACGATAAATAGTGGCATACATATATAAACACACTGGGTTGCCATTCCAAACAACATATTCTGTGTGTTTATCTCTGCATTAATGAGGTGCTCAGCTTGGTTTTGACATCTGTCACTTTGCAGTCATGGAAGTGCAGTTCTGAATTTGAGAACAAAATTCGTGGGGATTATTTTAGCCTTTCATTCCATGCACTGGAAGTACATGTGATGCAACACATTTGGGCAAACCAGGTTTTTCTCTTGGATGTCAAGACCAAAATGACTGCATAACGTAAGCAGATGACATAGCTTGAAATGCATCAGTTCAGGAACACGAGCAAGTACTGAGGCCATGATCATCATGGGCAGGCCTGAGAGGACCGCTTTCATAAAGGGATGAATGACTGACAGATAACCAAGGTTTAGCTAATCCTATTTATTTGGTCACTTCAGCATTCAGCAGAGTGTTACACTTCCTTTTTGACTTGCTTTTTCTTTCAGAAAAGAACTGCAGCATATCCAGATATATAGCTCATGGCTCATTTACTCACAGTGCCAGCAAGTGCAACCACAGTGATTCTCTTTTGAACTTACACAAGTGACAGATTGTTCAGACCACTGGTTCTCAGCATCCCCAGCATACTGGCGTGCAGTAGGGTTTTCTGTTGGCAAGAATTACTGCAGGGAACAGAAGTACAGTTGATACCCAAGGAGTTACCAAAGATATTCAAGCCACATCCTGGGACCATGCAGATGAGTACACTAGCTTTAAGTTCCCACAAGATTTAGCATTGCACTTTTTCCTTCTTCCTATACATGTTCTGGTTGCTCAGCTATGACTGCTTTGAGTGGATAGATGGTGGCATACAGGAAAGATGGCATACACAGAGAAGAGGATCTGTTTATGGAGTGACTTAGAGGAACAGTAGCCAACACTCATTTTCTGCAATTGGGTAGAGAGAGGCAACATCACCTTGATCAGAAGGACCAAATCTTGGAGACTTTCAGTGCTCTCCATCATAAATCAAAATTTAGTTTAAGTCTTGATAAAGAAGGAGGACTTTCTCCTTCTTCACTATTGGCTTTACTTACTGAAGTATTTTTCTTAGAAATATATTTGCCCTTTTTGAAAACAATCTATGCAGCTGAGCTAATTCTCCCATAAGGTGTGCTCGGGAGAAAATGCAGGTAGCACAGAATTACAGGAATGGGCAATTAAGCACCCTTTGTGCAGTGTGGTTGATGGCTGCCTAAGTGGGTTCCACTGTACCATTTTAAAAGCAAATGGGTAGTCGTTTGTGGTGCATTGCTGCAAGCTAGATTCCTGGTGTCTGAAGAATAGAGAAAAAGTGCACATTGTCCTTTAGAAATTCTCAAAGGCTGTGCATGCTATGTATGCTCTGGTTGTCACTTTACTTGCAGTTCTGACAGAAAAACTGGTGTGAGCTTGGAAGTAAAGGGATAATAGTGAAACTCCAGGTAAATAATCCTTGCTATTGTACTACAGGTATATCTGTTTCTTCTCTAATGCTAATACCCATCTGGGAAGAGTTTCCTTCCAAAAAGCACGAAAGCAATAAGATGATAACAGTTTTTACCCAAGGGTAGTAATCTGGCAAAGATCTGGATGCTATTCCTGAGCTGTGAATTTTAGAGTTACCTGCAGAGATGGTGGATGGATAATTTCAATCACAAACACTTAGAAATCTGATGTTCTGTGCTTTCCTGTTCCAGGAAGGCAGAGCCAAGAAGGATAATTTTATTCTTCAATGAGTTTTTGGGTACTACTTACTTTATGCACTGAGAACCCTTTATAGGTTATTTCTTGAGCCACATTTTGTTGATGAAACTTCTGCTCCACAGCCAGGGAATGTTTTTTACTGGGGGAAAAAAATCCATAGTGTTGGCAGGCAAATTTTATGACATATTGGGTGATGTCATTAAGGGAGCTGTTAGCAATCTGTCATTTAAGGAACAGCTTCGGCTAGTCCAATGTAAGGGAAGTGATTTAATTCCATGTCTGCTTGGATTTCTCCTGTATAATCAGTGGAGGCCCAGGAGAATTAGAAGGCACAGCATGATACTCTCCTGATTACTTTGCTGTCGTCTCCAATTTATGGTCTAAAATGCATAAGAATAAAGTGTTTGTGCCCAGAGGAGCTTATGAGGGCTTGTTACAGGGTGCTCCCCCAATTCATTTAGCTATGGTGACTGTACAGGGTAAGAACTCTTGTGCAAGGAGTAGCTGGGATGACTGTAGCATCTGGCTTGGGTTATGCAAACATGGTTGCTGACAAATGGGAAGAGAACTCTTCAGGGGAGTATCCACGAAGAAGTACATGAGGAAGTGCTCTTCCTGGTGGAGGGCTGCACATTAACCCCAGCTTGTACCCATCCCCTGAAGTTTATTGTGACTGTTACAGCTTTCTATCAGCCTTCATTTCACCTCCAGGTGACTTGATCTTGTCTTCTGTGAGTTTTCCTGTGAGGCAGGGAAGTGAAGGTATAGATTTCCCTCAGGGAGGACAGCTCACTAGAAATGGAAGGAGGGCATGTACTTAGGTTGCCTCTTGGAAAGCTCCTCAGCTCTTCAGTGCAAAATTCTGTTTCTGTTGGTTATTTGTGTTCTAGGTCAGAGAACAGAACAGCAGGAAATTGTCCCACATTGTGGTTTGGACATGCTGCGTGGCACGCCCAGCCTCCTCTTGCTTTTACTGTAGGACACAGAAAGCTGGTTCCAGAGTACCACCATCAGGAACCAAGCTGGTCCTTCTCCCCATCCCTCAGGGTGCAGAGCATGGTGCTGTGATGCTGGTGTGGGAATACAGGGTCGTAGAGTTTGTTGCCAAAGGATGTGGAAAGCAGCACAGATTGCTTCAGGGAGGGATTAGACAATTAATAGACAAGAGATCCAGTGATGGCTATTGAACTTACTGGTCTGCATGTTAGTCACTGATTCACCCTCTGGGGAGCAGAGTGGTGAGAGTAAGGAGGGTGTGATGGAAGTACACTTCCATATTCATCTTGCTTTTAAGTGTCTGATATTGTCTGCTATCGGGAATGCCATTCCAGGCTAGATGAACTTTTAGTCTCACCAAGTATATCCATTGTTGTGTATTAATTGCTCCTTTGCAGGTAGGTTTAACAAGATTATTTGTTCTTTCTGTGGGCCATGACATATTCCAGCATGGAGTGCCAGTCAGAGGATTGCCTGACCATTAGCATCCTGGTTGGAATCTTGAAAGTGCTTCAGGATACCTTTTTCTCTTCATAAAATAAATTTACAGATCTACAGACATAAAGGCTGGACAGGTCCATTAGTCAGCTTTACTGGATAACACACACCATAGAGTTTTACCAAGCTATTGCTGTACAGAGCCCAAGTATGCTAATACTTGTTCCTTTACTCTGCTAGAAACTGTAATGAGATGCAGTGAGTGTTTGCTGCCAGAGTCAGGATCATTCTTTTCACTTCCCAGGAGATGGCTATTGCGTTTATCTTCTCCAGATATCCTATGATTTAAAAAATACAGTTGTGGCTGATGTAGTAAATGGTTTGTGCATATCATCTGTGAATGAAAAAATGCTCAAAGTAGAAGCAGTATCTAATAATACATAGTTAGCATTTATATAGTGGCTTTCAACCAACTGTTTCAAAATATTTTGTACATAACGATAGGCATGGTTATCATTTTCCCATTTTTTTCGGTCTCAGCAACTGAGGACAAAATGCTTTGTTGTCTACCCATTCTTGTGTTCTACATCAGTAGCAGAGCCCAGAATAGAATCCAGCCTCTTCCTCTGCTCTCTTGTTGTCTGGGCCTAATTAAACTGATACACGGTTCAGGTACAGCCTTTTTTTAGGGCCAGTGGTTTTGCAAGTGGTTGAACTTGAAAGGAGCGGAGGATCATAGCTTCAGCGACTTGACTTCTAAAATGCAACTGTTATCCTCACAGTCCCTGGGAGGTGGTGGCAATGATGTGGTGAGGATGAGAGGTCAGAGGTGGAAGTGGAGCATGCTGTAGTCATGAGGGCTGAAGATGCGTTACACAGCAGGGAGAAGAATTGGCAACAATGTGAACTCAGATGCAACTGTTGATGATACTTGAATTCTTAAATCTGATTGTAAACTGACCATGAGTCAAGTAACCATGAGTAGTCATGAGTCAAGACCCTCTAGAATCAAAAGTCTGCATAAAAATACAATATCGCAATACCCAAATATATTTAAGGACTGATTGACATTTAGAGTCATACCCTTTCAAATTCTTATTTCCAGAGTTTGGTCTATAACTCTGAAGGTTAACATGATATTCTTGTGTACTCACAGATCTCCAGAAACCATCTCTTTGATAAATCACAAAATATCTGAGATACGTGGTGAGATTCTGAGGGTGAGCAACATTGGGGACAAAATGACAATTGCTCTAGAAACTGCAGCCTGAGCTTCAGTGGTAATTCCAAATGTACTTTTTTTAGGGAGGAAGAGTAGTTTTTAATCTCAGTAGGAAAACCAGTTAGTGGGAGAAAAAATTGGAAATCTAGGTAAAATGACAGGGCTGGATGATGATGCTATTTTAAAAGAAGGTTTTATGTGGAGGACAGAAAAATGGCAGAAGGGGTAAATGTGTCTACAAGAAAATTTATGACAGTTAAGTGCTAGCATGTAGGGAAGCGTTAGAAGTTGGAAGAATACCTGCCTAAGAGAGATAAATTTGGTTTTGCAATGATTATCTGTAAAAGCAAAGTTTAGTGCAAAAAATCAACTCTGGTAGGTTTTAAAAATAATTCTTAATTGTATAATTCCTAATAAGCTGTAAGGCTTACATCCTTATAATGAAATTCCTCTAAGCAGGAATTAAAAAAAAAAAAAAAACAGAATGAGATTTTCTGTTTCCAAAAATAGTTTGCCAAGAGTGGAGGTTTTTTTCTCCTCCTGATTGCAAGAGAAATCATTCTGCAGTGTTTTATTGAAGAACAAGTGGTATTGAGTAAAAGAATAATTGATAAATGATTTTTCTCCCTTTTTATTCTCTTAAACTGGATTTTGTTGTGCTGTCTGGATGAAATATTCACGATGGCACTGACCCCTTTCTTGTGCAATTTGTCCAATGTTTGCTTGGAGATGTTCAGAAGTAGTGGAGCAGAAAATCCCTTGCTACAGCCAGCATTTGCTGGGGATTACTCTTCACACTGGTATATGTTGAAGGAGATTCACTGGATGAAGTGATGAAATGCCTGTATGGTTTCAAGACTAGAAATGCATTGTGAGTGTGATCCAGCCAAACACCCTGCCCAAAGATGGAAAGCTATGTTCTGTTTTTATGAAAGGAGTAAAAATACAGATGTTGAGCAGTTCTTTGAAGCATGTACATTTGAGCTTCAGGTTAACAAGAGAGGTGAAGATAGTGCTGCCTCTTTGCTTCTTTTCAATTCCTAGGAAGGGTATTTTTGGAGTCAATGGGGGCTCCCCATTTCCTGAAGTAATCCCAAGTATTTGCTGATGCATTGTACTTCACTGTACTGTCTTCACTGCATCACTGCTGTCAAGGGCATTCTTAAGCATGGGACTTAAGTCTCAGTTAATTGAACTATCAAGATAAGTATATATAGAAATACGAATGTGTCTTGCAGAGTGACCAAGGAGTTTGTGTTCTCTTTTGGTAATTGGCCGATTTTGCTAGAACTCAGACTCAGGAGCTCATCAGAGCAGCATCTCCTCCTGGTTTCTGAGAAGCACATGCTTCTTTTTGGGTACTCAGCATCATACTGCAAGGGAAACTGCAATCAGAACACTTAATTACTTATTAACTTCTCCTGCCTCCTATCGCATTGTTGCCTTTTGCTCATTACAGACTGCTAATGATGGCTGACAGTAGAGCAGGTGCAACCTGCAGCATGAGCGAGCCCCTTGGCTGCTCTGTTCTGTGTGTCGGATGTGTTACAACAGCCACCTGGCTCCAGCACTGGCATTTGGGGAGCTGGAAACAACAGCATTATCCCTTCCAGCCTAAGCAGCTGTGTCAGAGAGGCAATGAGGACAGCAACTCATGTCCTGCTTCCTCCCTGAACTTTTCTTGTGTTCCTTAGATCTCTCATGCTATTTTTATTTCTCTGTACAATCCTTCCCAAAAAGTCTTGTCTCTCTTTTCACTCTGTTCTGCTAATTGTCCTAAAGGATGTGTGGCAAACACCCGAGGAGGCAGGTCTTGCTGAATTCAGCACCAGTTACAGGAACTTACTGCATGTCAGGATAAAGAATGTTTTCTGAGGGGAAGAGTACCCCTTTGGTGATGGTGGAGGTCAGGAAAGCTTTCAGTCATAGGCTGCATCTGCCATGTGCTCCTCCTAGGACTGCAGGCAAGTAACGTTCTGAATTTTGTTTCTTACAGTCAGCCAAGCAGAAAAGGGTGTTATTCTGGCAAACTCTCAGTTGTGCCAGGTAGGGGAGGTTGTTGAGATAACCCAGATGAAGCAAAAATATGTATGGTAGCAAACATGCAGATAAGGCAGTAGGAACATGTGCATGGAGGAAAAGCAGGCCTGTGATGTTGTTGGTTGCATGGTGCAGTAGTCCCTAGGTGATCTCGGGGCAGGTACATAGGGTGTGGTGCTGTATGAAAGCAGCTGTACTGTTCCCTTTGCGGATACCTATGGTATACAACAGAAGGTGTCCAGCCGGGACCTGAGCCCTGTTGTGCTGAGCCCTCTCCAGAAGCAGGTACAAAGAGATCACTCTGTCCCCAGAAGTTCCATGTTCAGAACAGGCAAGGCAGGAAGGGAAGCAGTGGCAGAGAGAACAGAGGTGGCTTAAGCACAATGTCCTGGAGAGTCAGAAGCAGTCTCCATCTCCTGACTCGTGCTCCAGTCCCAGCCACTAAGCTCCTGTGCTGGGTTTGTGTGTGTGGCAGTGGTTTTGGTAGTGGGGAGGGGGCTGCAGCGGTGGCCCCTGTGAGAAGCTTCTCGAAGCTCCCCTGGCTCCAAGTCGGACCCGCCTCTGGCCAAGGCCGAGCCGATCAGCAATGGTGGCTGCACCTCTGTGGTAAGGTATTCAAGAAGGGGAACCTGGGAGGGGGTTGGGACTTGTGAGGAGACCTTAAGAGAAGAACACCTATGTGAACACCGAGGTCAGGGGAAGGAAGAAGGGGGGAGGTGAGCTGGAGCAAAGACTCCCCACTGTATCCTGTGGTGAGACAGCAAGGCTGCCCCCCCCGCCACCATGGAGGTCACTGGTGGAGCAGAGATCTGCTTGCGGCCTGTGGAGGACCCCTGGGACTCTGTGAGAAGAAGAAGCCCCCACTGTTCTAGTTCGGCACTGGGAGGACTGCAACATGCAGGGGTTATCCATGTCGGAACAGCACAGAAATGGCTGTGGCCTGTGGGAAGAACTTACACTGGAGAAAGTTCATGGAGGACTGTCTCCTGTGAGAGGGGAGCCATGTGGAGCAGAGGAAGAAATGTAGAGGAGTGCTGCTTTCCCCTCCCCCCACGCCCCTCCAGAAGGAAAGAGCAGGGGACTGCCTGAACCCCCCCCCCCCCCATCCCCTGTCCCCCTGCACCACTGAGGAGAGGAGGTAAAGAACAAAACTGAGCCCGGGAAGAAGGGAGGGGTGGGGGGAGGTTTTTTTAAGATGTGGTAAGAGCATCTCATTGTATCATTCTGTCTGTTAAGTGGTGGTGTTAGTGTTTTGAATTAAAGTGATGTGCTTTTTCTTCCCCTAAGGAGCCTGTCTTTTGTCCGTGACCATAATGGGTGGGTGAGCGGTTCCTCGCTGTCCTTATCGCCTTTTGCTTCCATTTTCTCCTTCCCAGCTCTGGGGGGGAAGGGGTGAGTGAACGGCTGGGCTGCGTGGTGTTCAGTTGCCCTCTAGGCTGAAAGCACAACAGCTCCACTGCCTGAAAGCAGTCTTGGGAGGGCTCTTTGGGATAACGTCCATGGATTGAGCTGAGGTGTTTTTAAAGAACATTGTACCAAACTTTGCTGAGGCATATGCGTATCATCTTGCTCCACAGTCCTAATTTCTAATTGCTTGGTCTCTATGTCACTGTAGCACAGCTTGGCTCTGCTTCCAGTTCATCTCTGCTCCACTGTACTCATGCTCACTAAAAGTCTTTATACTGAACAGCTGCCATAAATGTACGGTATCAGCTTTCCTAACCTGTTTAACTCGGTATTTTTTTCATTATCTGATTATTACAATATCAAAAGGTCTGACTGCCATTATGGATGGATGACTAGAGAATATGTTTTTGTGGAAAGTGATACAGAGAAATGATTACTTGTTTTAAGACTTTAAGTTTTTGGTAAAATGTGCTGTTGGTGTGCAAGCTTTGTGGAGAAATCCCCTTGCACCCCGGCCAGAGTAAACATACCTGCTTTATAACTCTATTTTGAGTTGTAGAGTCTTTTTTTCCGTGAATCAAAAGGATCTCTTTTTTAGTTAGGAAGCAATTCTAGAAATGCTGGAAAATCCTTAATGATATTTATTCTACTCATGTGACCTAAAAATAACTAAAGGAGTTTGAGTAGGAATGAAAAATCACTTGCATGTGGAGTTTCTGCTCTAAATGGAAAGCAGCCTACTCTCAGATCAAACAGTGAGGTGAAAGTCAGGGTTTCCTAGTTTAGATTTAGTTTTGATACTTTGCAAAAGTACTGCTGTGGCTTTAAGCACATCATACAGTTTCTCCTTCTTTAAGGAAGCTGTGCAGATTACTTACTACCTAGGTCTCTGTAGAAACGTGGTAGTTAACATTTCTAAAAGTGTTTAGTAAATCATGTGCTACTTTGTAGTTGGGATGTGTTTGGATATAACCCATAGCTTCATTTCATGTAGATCATGCCATGTTGTTTGGGTTTTCTTGGGAATTATTGTTGGGGAACAAGAGGTTAATATATAACCTGCTAAAAGCATGTTTGGACCTCAGGAAGAAAAGCTTTCTCACTGTTACCTTGCTCTCTGATCTGAGTGTTGGAGCACTTCGCAAACATCCATGAGCTGAGCCTCTTAACCCCAGCAGAAGGGCAGCTCTGCTGTTCCTTAATGAGGAGAAATTTGAGGTTCAGAGAAACTTACACCAACAGTTTAGACTCAAGAATCTAAGCTGAAGATGCTGGTTTTCTGAGACTGGGTCAAGGTCACTTGGTAAAGATGTGACATGTCCAGGTCCATAGCCTATAGCTCTAGTCTCTTAATAACCAGATTACCCCTGCTATGACTGCCAAACATTCCTCTAAATGGAAGAGTTATAACTGCTTGAACCTGGGAAGATTGACACTGTATTAGCTAGAATAGAGCCAGTGACCTGACATGAAAATATGGCCTACATCAACCAAAAATTCAGTGCTGTATTTTCAATGAGATATTATTTAGTATTGAATGACCTTTTCCATCACTTTCTTTCCATGACTTGTAAATGGAGATGAATCCAGGTTTGTCTAAGGTCACAGTGCTGTGGTGCAGCTGATGATAATCTTACACTAAAACTACATAATGAAAAGCCTGTTAGTGTGAAATCTCTCAAATGACAGTCCTCTCGTGTATGTTCAGGGCGTTGGAGACCTCTGTGTGGTGGGGTCTGTAGGAGTCTGATGCACAGGGGCTAAAAAAGCAGCACACTTATCTGTCTGCAGTGCCAGAAGGACCTTACCTTAGCTTAGTGTAAGAGCCTGGAGAATAGCGCAGGATTGCAGTAGGAAGGGAGAAGTGCCTTATTAGTGGCTAAGACATTGGGCACTGTTCTTCAAGCTGGTCTGTGTGCTAGAATTTGGTCCGGAGAGTGAAGTGCCTTTTCTTTCATCTGGAAATTCCATCTTCGTTGATTTTCACAGACTATAAGGACAAAAGGGACTGCTTTGAACACCTACTCTGACCTTCTGGTTAATCTGGCCCACAGGTCTTCCTGGAATTAATTCAGGTTTGAATTAAAGGGGGAAAAAAAGGAGAAAAATAAAAAAAAAAAGAAACTGGATTTTCGTGACAGTCCATGAGATTCCTAAGCAACTCATATTTCAAAACTTTTAATCATACTACTTCTACTGCAGTTACTGTTTCTTGTCCAGTTTCTTTCTAGTTGAGTTCTGAATTGCAGAACATTGTGAGTCTGTGGTTTTTCCATTCCTACCAAAGGCTTTGCATAGGCAGGGAATTGTAAGGAAGAACTCATTGCAGAAACACTGGAGGATTGAGTAGGGGCAGGATAAATCTATTTCACTTTGCTGCTATGTAGCTGAGAGGGTGTAAGGGAGCAAAGACATCCTGCACAACAGCCTAAGAACAAAGGACTCTGAGAAGACAGAGGCCAGGTGTGCTTACAGCGAGATGAGCTGGAATTCCCATTCCTGGAGGTGAAGGAAGCTATATAAGTAGTTTGTCAGTTTAAGATTATTTTGATAATCTTTGAAGCTAGTCAACAGATGTGATGGGTTAGGAAAAAGATACCTGCTGTGCTTCTGACCAGAAAACCCAAAGCTCATGGACCTCAGAACCTACCTACAGCTTCTGGCCTCTCGCTTTGTAGGAGTACTGAGCCAACAGCAGCTGGCCTGTCTGCAGATTCAGAGATCTGTTTCCCATTTCTGCTCTTCTTCATCCCTTCTTCTCAGGGGAACATGCCTCAGGAGCCCTTCAGAGTCAGGGCTGCACTCAAGCCTGAAGCATGAGGTCAAGGTGCCTGGCTTGGCTTGCTTGCTCAAAGCAGCACATTCCTGTTGACAGGAAGCAGCAAGGAGCAGACTGCGCAAAAGTCAGCGTAATCCAGTCACTATGTGAAATAACTGTCTAGGGTCAATATCTTAATGTCTGATTGTTGTTTGCAGTATGAACATACTTTAACTGCTATATGTGGGACAGTTTTTCTACCCATGTGGGCTTCCCAGCAGGAAAGGGGAATGCAAACCAAAGTTTTCATAGATAGAAGGATGCTGGGAGCTCCTGTCCTGCCCCATCAGTCATAACGAACTTTTCTCCTCTTATAGTTCAACATATCCTGAAAACACAGCCTTTTCCTGCACCCTGTTCAGCTGCCAAAATTCTCCAGTCGTCACCCTAGTGCCAAGCCAGTCACTCATCCTGCCCACGTATCTGATTCACCCTGCTTTCAGTGATGATGATCCATGTCCTCATTCCTGTCTGCCGTGGTCAGTGAGCTACCTGGCTGTCAAGTCTGTCCAGCTGAGATGCCAAAGAATAAGTCCAACATTAATTGCTTATATTTTATAAAAATATCTTAACTGTTCAGTGAGTAAGAGTTTTTCTGCAGTTAGCAGCATTTAAAAGTCTTGCATAAAATGCTGGCTTCTAAGGAAGACCTGGTTTCCAAAACAAAAATCGATTGTTTTTCCTGACTCCTTTTCCAATATATTAATTTACTGAAATCTCTAAAGTCATGAAAGGTCATACAAAAAAGGCCACAGAATATTTACATTAGGACATGCATATTCTTTTCTTCCTGTTAAATTTTAGAAGTCTGTTTAAAAAAAAGAGGACTTTATTTAAGAAAAAGAAAGAGGCTCATGGCTACCCAACTTTGCTGCAGTAGATAACATAGTACTTGCAAATGGCACTGACAGCTCCAGGCAGATTGCCGAGGGTTAGCAGTGTTGTGACAGAGCAGGTCTAACCTCTTAACTGACTGTGCTCTCCAGACTCCAGTCCTGCTAATTACCGTGTAGCACAACTAAATAAATAATGCATGCTTCATTCCTCTGAACTTATAAATAGGCTAGTGTTACACAATCACACAGATCTTCCCATTAATGGTGCACTCTAGTGTCCTGTCTGCTTGAGTAGACAATTTGTTAGGGCATCTGTCCTGCTGTTTGGTGAGACAATCAGTAAGAGGTGATGCTTTTCAGCTTCTCTGCATTTCTTAAGTCTTCACTGGGTAAAAACTGGCTGGATGGCTGGGCCCAAAGACTTGTGGTGAATAGAGTTAAGTGTACTTGGCAGCCAGCCACAAGTGGTGTTCCCCAGGGCTCAGTATTGGGACCGGTTCTGTTTAATATCTTTATCAATGAACTGGACAAGGGGATCAAGTGCACTCTCAGTAAGTTTGCAGATGACACCAAGTTGGGCCGGAGTGTTGATCTGTTTGAGGGTAGGAAGATTCTACAGAGGGATCTGGACAGGCTGGATCGATGGGCCAAGGCCAGTTGTATGAGGTTCAGCAAGGGTAAGTGCTGGGTCCTGCACTTGGGTCACAACCCCAGGCAACACTACGGGCTTGGGGAAAAGTGGCTGGAAAGCTGCCTGGCGGAAAGGGACCCGGGGGTGCTGGTCACCAGCTGGCTGAAGAGGAGCCAGCAGTGTGCCCAGGTGGCCAAGGTGGCCAGTAGCATCCTGGCTTGTATCAGAAATAGTGTGGCCAGCAGGACTAGGGAAGTGATCATCCCCCTGTACTCAGCACTAGTGAGGCTGCACCTTGAATACTGTGTTCAATTTTGGGCCTCTCGCTACAAGAAAGACATTGAGGTGCTGGAACGTGTCCAAAGAAGGACAGTGAAGCTGGTGAAAGGTCTAGACCACAAGTCCTGTGAGAAACGGCTGAGGGAACTGGGTTGTTTAGCCTGGAGAAAGGAGGCTCAGTGGAGGCCTTATCACTCTCTACAACTACCTGAAAGGAGGTTGTAGCAAGGTGAGTGTTGGTCTCTTCTCCCAAGTAAAAAGTGATAGGACAAAAGGAAATGGCCTCAAGTTGCACCAGGGGAGGTTTAGATTGGATATTAAGAAAAAGTTCTTCACCAAAAGGTTTGTCCAGCCTTGGAACAGGCTGCCCAGGGAAGTGGTTGAGTCACTATCCCTGGAGGTGTTTAAAAGATGTGTAGATGTGGTGCTTAGGGACATGGTTTAGTGGTGGACTTGGCAATGTTAGGTTAACGGTTGGACTTGATCTTAAAGGTCATTTCCAACCTAAGCAATTCTGTGATTCTAGATGCTTGCTAGTAACGCTATGTCTCACATCCTTAATCCATAATGCTATGGCTGGGAGCTGTTGATTTACATGAATCACATTCTAGCTTTGGCCACTATCAGTTCACATTGTAAAAGGTTTGCAATTGTTTCATTCAATGGTGAACAGAATAAGGAGACATTTCCAGTTTCTGTTTGTAGGATTTAGTGACAAGATTGGTTCAGAAGTAATGTATGCAAAGGCATTTCCAAATCCATCAGAGGAACATCCTGGGAAAAACTGGTTGTTTTCTGATCTAACCTCATGGTGTAATTCCAAGATAATCCATATAGCTGATTGGAAATTTTAAGAAAAAGATTTTTCATTAGGAAATGCTGATTTGCAGTAATCAAAGCCACATGTAGCACCATGCCAGTTCCAGCAAAACTGAAGGTAATGCGGAAAAGCATTTCCCGTCTAGGGCAGACCTCTGCCCCCTGGCTGTGCTACCTCTGGCTGTGCTCCTGCCCCTGCAGGCAGGGAGCAATCCTGCCTGTCACTCGCAGGTAAGTTGGGCAAGGAGAAGAAATTTTCTTGCATGTTCTTTCCTGCTGTGCAGCTCAACAGAACCAGGTCTTAAGGCTATTGTTGTGTTTGCCGCTTATGGAGGGAACGAACAGGCCAAATAAACAAATTAAAAAGGCCAAAGGCTTTTTGTCAGTGGTTGTTCTTGAATTGTATGTGGATCCAGGAAGCCTTTAATACCAGTTCTCATTAATAAATGAACAAGTCCTTATTAAAGGTCATGCATTCCCATACACTTTTCCCAAATATAATACCTGTCATTCCTGGCCCTTGTAAGAATTCAAAGTATTTCTTGGGGTGTTAGTGTAGTGTATTGCCTTATTCTGTATGAGGATAATAATGAAAGCTTGCTATAACCTGTATTTTGTCTGTCTAAAATCTCATTACTGTCGACTTCTGAAGGAAAAAAAAAAATTGCAATGTGTGTACTTTCCTCACTGAAAATTAATTTCCTTCATCACGGAGTAAGAGTAACATTACCTGTAATTATATGACTAAGAGCCTTTAGCCATTTTTGGAAGCTTTTCTGTATCATAATATAGATGGCAATGTCAGCTTAACTGTAAAGAGGAATGTTTATCCTTTATCCTTTCGTGGCTTTGGATGTGTCACAAGGTCACATCTATATTATTAGTATGTTTGGCCGGTGTTTTTCAGTAATTGATTCAGTCCTTACTACTCAACTTGTTTAGATAGTTGGTGCTTTCCCATTTACATTAGTAGCTGTTATATTCCAGATAAAAATACTATAATGAGTTTGGTGACAGAGTAGGTGCTCTGAGGGTGGCTCAAAGAAGTTCCAAAGTGACAGCTACCCATCAGTGCATGAGTGACTGTGTTTGGTTTTAGGAATTTTTGTATTTTGTTGATTTGTTATTACTACATATGCTTGATAAATAGATCAGATGAAAGGCTTTAAAAGATGTGTAGAATCCTAACAATCTTTAGCAGTTCAGATCATTCTGTTTGACTGAATACTGATACAGGAAATTTTGTTGTAATACTCTCCCATTTCCCAAGCCATTTGAAAATGTGATTAATTTGATGTTCCTATGAATGCTGGCCAGATTACTTGGCTAACTTTGATGCCACTGAATTGGTAACTATAGCACAACCTTTTCTGTCCTGTGAATGCAAGTCCTGAAGCTCTTAATGCAGTTCATAAATTCAGCTGACTAGTGGCTAACCTGTCGGGTTGCACACTGCAGACCTGTTGAGGTTTGACATGAGGAAGTATTATAAAACCCAACTTCTTTTTCAGTAACACCGGCAGTGTACAAGGTACTGTACGGGCAGTACCTACCCCAAATAGTTTGCTTTCTTAAGTCAGCAGGTGACAGATAATGGAGAGAGTTAGAATATATTTTCAAGGCTGTCTCTTTAAAAAATATTTTAATGATTTCTTTATTTCATCATTTTTGCTTGACTATGTTTTTTGTATATGTCAGTGTAGAAATGAGTCTAAGGGAGGTTTCAGAGAGAAGGTTGTACCCTTATAGAGCAGGCAGATAATCTGCTATATAGCCAAAGGGTGGTGCCTTCCTTAATCACAAATGTTAATTCATAGGATTATTTTTAATTTTCCATAAAAACTTATGACAGCAGACCTCTAAGCCATTCGTATTGACTTAAAAAGGGCTAGGTGTGACAGCAATAACCGTGTTACAGAAATGAATCACAAAAGTTTGCTTTTGCAAGTTTCTTTGCTGTGGCTGATCCAGACCCAACAATCTGTCTGTGAGACTCTGTGCAGGGTGGGATTCTGTTTGCAAGTTAGGCAAGTTTCCTCAGATGCCTGAGCAAACAGGTAATTTCCTCTTTGTCTCACTCTTATTCAATATTTATCAAGGGAAATAGTGACTGCAGTAAAACGTGATGAGATCGAACTTCATCGGTGTGTGGAGAGCCCTAAAGCCAGCTCTTCTGATGAACGCAACCATTGTGAGTATTTGCTTCTTAGGGAAGTATCACATTTAAGAGACAACCTCACTGCAAAACTGCTAGTGCTTAACTGAGCTCAACTTTCTGGTGTCCTGCATTCACTCTTGGCCACAGTCTATTGCAGAACTTCTACCTTTGTATTGAAGTCTTTGATCAGTTTTGGATCTGGCTGTCTTAGAGATTTATCTGCCATTAGCCTCCACTGTATCTGCTGCTGTGGGCTGCTGAGAACACAGAGGCGAAGGATGCTTGTCTGGACTTTGCTGATGAGCTGCTGCTGAGTGTTGGTGAGGAGCATTGCCTCCCCAAGCCTTCACTTCTCTCTTGCCCTTTTCTGTCTTCTCCAGACTGTGGGTCTGTTTGCTTCTTAGTCTTTGGCCAAGCAACATGTAAGGCTGTGAGACCAAAGTCTGAACAGGGACTTCTGAATGGCACATATGTGACCATAAAAACCCAAAATGCGCCAGTTTATTAATGCATACATTTCTGTTGTAAATGCTGCAACTTTGCACTTCCCTGCTTATAACTGTTCTTTTATCCTTTTAATTATTTGTATCTTTTTATATCGAAACAATTTGAATCTATTTCTGTTGCAAGATGGTGTAGGGTAATGATAGGCATTTATGGGTTTCTTTGTTGAGCTGCAAAAAGTGTTTTAAAAGCCTTGTAGCTTTATTTTTCTCTTGGAATGTCATGCTACTTACAAACTAACATCTTCATCAAGGCTCACTTATGAAAGGACAATGCAACTTCCTGTGCTCATTGACAGTCCTTGGAGCTTATTTCACTCCCTGTTTTTTTCCGGAGACTATATTTGAAGTAGGTAAGATCACTGAAACCATGGTGAGATGTGAGAAGCTCCAGATAAATTAGATGGCTGAAATAACAGTGATTGCTTTTAACTTGATTTCTCTTTTTCTCTGTTTGCAGGCAGATGGGAAAAAAGCTCTGTACTGCAATCATTTACATGATTGCCTACTCTATCCCTTGACCTGAGAACCTGAGTAGTGGTAGGTAGCATAAGCTCTAGTCAGGCAATGAGAGGCCAAAGTGAACAAGAGGTTTCTTTGTTTAACCCTTCCCTACTGCTTCTACTGAATACAGCTAATTTCTGTCACTTCCATACAGAGACATTTTAAAGTTGAATAGTGATTAAAGGGGATGTTTTAATCTATCCAGCTTTCTTTGTGTGGAAGATCTGCATTTAACAGTTGATTTTATTAACAATTCAAATGTAACTGATGAGTTTTCTGTATATTGTGTCAGTCTTTGTGGCAAATAAACATTTCTGCAAACACTAAAGAGCTCAGAAGGTACATGTGGTATATGTTTGTTACTCATCTGAATTAATCTTTTCTACCTGTAAATGGTGGTGGGTGGGAGTCTTAGAATTGAAAGCAAAAGTATTTAGCAAGATAAATTTGAGATGACAGCAACATTCTGGATTAAAAAAAAAAGAGAAGCAGAAAAATTCAGTGAAGAAAACTTGGAACAGACTCTTTGGGAACAAGGAAGCTAGAAGAGAACTGGTCAGGAAAATATCTATTTCCCAGAAATCTAGAACAGGTGATGAAGTTGCTTATGCAAACAAGTGTGTTTGATTTCATGCCTAATGCATATACAGAGCAAGGAATCAGAGAATCATAGAATACCAGGTTGAAGGGACCTCAAGGATCATCTGGTCCAACCTTTCTTGGCAAAAGCACGGCCCAGCACCCTGTCCAGCTGAATCTTAAAAGTGTTCAATGTTGTGAAATCCAGCATTTCCCTGGGGAGATTATTCCAAGGTTGATTGTTCTCATTGTGAAAAATCTTGCACTTGTGTCCAATCAGAATCTCTCTGGGAGTAACTTGTACCCATTACCCCTTGTCTTTCCCTTTTTTACAAGGAGTCACATGGAAATCTTATTTGTAGCCACCCTTTAAATACTACAACATGGTGATAAGGTCTCCCCTAAGCCTTCTTTCCTCAAGGCTGAACAAACCCAGCTCTCTCAGCCTTTCGTCATGTGGCAAGCTTCCCAGTGCCTTGATCATCTTTGTGGCCCTTCTCTGGACCCTCTCCAGCCTGTCCACATCTTTTTTTGTATAGCGGGGACTAAAACTGAACACAGGATTCCAGGTGTGGCCTGACAAATGCTGAGTAGAGTGGGATAATGACTTCTTTATCTCTGCTGGTGATGCCCTTGTTGATGCAACCCAGCATCCTGTTGGCTTGCTTTGCCACAGCAACACACTGTTCACTCACATTGAGCTTGTTGTCCACCAGGACCCCCAGTTCCTTTTCCACAGAGCTGCTCCCCAGCTAGGTAGATGCCAGCCTGTGCTGCACTCCTGGTTTATGTTTTCCCAGGTGCAAGACCTTACACTTGTGCTTGTTGAACTCCATAAGGTTCTTGTTAGCCCACTCGTCCAGCTCATCCAGGTCTTCCTGCAGGGTGGCTCTCCCTTCCAAAGTGTCCACTTCCCCACTCAGGTTGGTATCATCAGCAAACTTCACCAGGGCACACTTGATCCCATCATCCAGATCACTTATGAAGATATTAAACAGAGTTGGGCCCAATATTGGTCCCTGGGGGACCCCACTTGTGACAGGTTGCCAGTTTGAAAAGGAGCCATTTACCACCACCCTCTGGGTGTGGCCTGTCAGCCAGTTCCCCTCACACTGCACACACCACTTGTCTAGACCATAATGCAACAGTTTCTCTATGAGGAGGCTGTGGGAAACCATATCGAAAGCCTTGGAGAAATCCAAATAGACAATGTCCACTGCTCACCCCATGTCAACTGAGCAGGGTACTTTGTCATGGAAGACAATCAGGTTTGTCAAGCACGATTTGCCCTTAGTGAGTCCGTGCTGGCTTTTCCAAATCACGTGCTTCATTTGACTTGTGATAGGCCCCAGGAAGATTCATTCCATAACTTTCCCAGGGACTGAAGTAAGACTGATGGGTGTATTATTTCCTGTATCTTCTTTAAGCCCTTCTTGTCAATGGGGATGACATTAGCGTTCTTCCAGTCTTCTGGGACATCCATCAATCTCCACAACTTCTCAAAGATTATGGAGAATAGTCTAGCAATGACGTCAGCCAGCTCTCTTACCACCCTCAGGTGGATAACATCAGGGCCTATCAATTTGTAGAGATCAAGCTCCTGTAATAGTTCACATACCAGCTGTTCCTTCATTTATGGTGGGTCTGTGTTTGCTTCAAACTGGATTTTTGTTCCAAAGGCCTGGGGCCCAACAGTGCTGGTAAAGACAGAGGTGAAGAAAGTGTTGAGAACCTCTGCCTTCTCAGCGTTGTTGGTGACTAATTCACCTCTCCTGTTTAACAGTGGGCCAGTATTTTCCTTTTGTCTCTGCTTGTTGTTTACATACCTGAAAAACCCTTTCTTGTAGTTTTTGACATCTCTGGACAATTTCAATTTGAGCTGAGCTTTTGCTTTTCTAACTGCATCTCTGCATGCCATGGCAGTGCCCTTCTAGTTGTCAACGGGTATTTGTCTGCTTTTCCATCTCTGGTATGCTTCTCTTTTGGTTTTGAGCAGACTCAGAAGCTCGGTTAATCCAAGGGGATCTCTTGCTCTGCCTACTTCGCTTACCTTTAAAGGAGATGAACTGACTTTGTGCTTCCAGGAGAGCTTTCTTGAAAAACTCCCAGCACTTGCTAGCACCTTTATCCTCCATGGAAGCTTCCCACAGCATCACTCCCAGCTGAGCTCTGAGTGAGCTGAAGTCTGCTCTTCTAAAATCTAAAACCTTTGTCTTAGTACTGACCTTCAGCATGCTCAGCAGGATCCCAAACTCCACAATGTTGTGATCACTGCAGCCAATGTTATTACTGAATGAGATATTACAAAGCAGGTTTTCTTGGTTTGTGAGTAGCAAGTCTATCAGTCCCTCATTCCTGGTTGGCACTTCTAACATTGGTATGAGGAAGCAGTCCTCTGTGCCTTCCAGGAACTTGATGGATGACATGAACTGCTGGATTTTTCTTCTAATAGTTGAAGTCACCCATAAGAACCAGGTTCTGTTGACCCGAAGCTTGCTTAAGTGACCCAAATATTGTTTTGTTGGCCTTAATTGTCTTGGTTTGGAGGTTGGTAGCAGATGCCTACTGTAAGATCCTCCCTGGAAACAACCCCTCTGATCTTGACCCAGAGGCATTCAACAGGGCTTCCACAATTGCTGGAGTTGACTTCTATACGTTCAAGATTCTCATTAACATAGAGCACAGCTCCACCTTCTCTTCTTCCCTGCCTGTCTTTACGAAACAGCCTATAAGCCATCCATCGTGATCCTCCAATCATGTGAGTTGTCCCACCATGTTTTGGTTATTCCTATGATATCATTCTGACTGGATGTGGAGCTCCAGTTCCTCCTGTTTGTTCCCCAGGCTGTGTGCATTGGTATACATACACTTGAGCTGGTTGGTCTTCTGATTCTCATCTTGGGAGGCAGCTAAGGAACATTTGTTGCTGCTCTGGTTGGCCGAGCTTATTCCCCAGTTGGTTGCAATGGCGTGAGTGTTGCTGCTTTGGACCTTGCCCCCTGAGTCCTTCGTTTTAAAGCCTGCCTCACCATGTTTGCCAGCCTGCTGCTAAAGATTGCCTTACCTCTTCTACATCCCTCCCTAACAGGCTATAGTAATTGAAGAATGTCCCATTTTCATAAAATCCAAAACCCTCATGATGGTACCAGCCACAAAGCCAGAAGTTGATTTGCATTACATGCCTATTTCTGGCTGCACCCCTTCCTCTTAACTGGTAAAAGGGAAGAAAAGATAACTTGGGCACCAGTACTTCTTGCTTGCACCCCCAGGGCTTTGTAGTCTTCCTTGATTCTGCCCAGGTTCCAGCTTGCAGTGTCATTCATGCCCACAGGAAAGAGTGGCAATGGATAGTCTGTGCTCTTGACAAGTTGTGGCAGACTCTCGGCAACATCTTGGACCGTAGTTCCCAGAATGATGGAAGCAGAATGATGGAAGCAGACTGACATCAGCCATAGGATCACTGAGCTGCTGTTAAAAGGTGTTGATGACTACAGAGATCAAGCCAGCAAAATAAGGAGCCTGCTAGTCAGAAAGGAGCCCACCCGAGGACAGCCACGCAACCATAAGGGCCATGGAGGGAGAAGTGAACTGATAAACATGCTTTGGGTGTGTCCCAGATTGACTCTAATGCACGCCAGATCTATGTGTAGGAGTAAAGATTAATTTTTCAGCTACAGACAAGTAATTAAATAGTAGTTACCTTTCCCAGAACGGTTTTTGAACAGGATTGCTTTTTCTAGCCAAGCCCACAGCTAAGAAGCTAAAAGGCAGGTTTGGAGTTTTTTTGCCTAGTGATTTGTTGATTACCTTAAAATAAGTTATCTAATAAAGGAAGCCACATTTTAATTACTTGCTTTTGAGGTATATGGTGTGATCTAATATTAGAAAGGAAAAAAACATTCTAATACTTCATTACAGCCTTTAAAATTGCAACCATAATTCTGCTGCTACGGCCAAGTAGCTATCTGCTGTTGGGGTGGGATAACTTAATTACACACAATTCATGACTTAGGTAATTTTATATAAAAACTATATACACAGACATGCTTGAATTTTTAAAAATAGTTAGAATAATCTGGAAGACAACAAACAAAATCAATGAGAGCTTTAGATAATGAGATCCTGTTACTTTAAATCTGAACATAATTCTAAAAGTCCTGGACCAACTAAATATTAGACACATGGAATGGATAAATATTTATATAAATCATAATGTTTGTCATGATATTTTCAGAGTTCAGGTAAAGGTAAGTATCTTTGGTGTCAGATCCAGGTATTGTATAACTATTTTTGGGTAACTTGTAGAAATCCTGAGGATTTTTGTTAGGCACGATTTTCTGAAGGCACATAAAAAGCCTTCAGAATTTACCATTCCTGGATGCACAAACACTCCGATGTTTGAGTATAATGTTGGGAAGCAGACATTATGCCTCTCCCTCTTAAAGCCCATGTTCTTTTGTTCGTTAGAGTGGTCCATGAAGACATCATGTAGGTTGCTGCATTGCTAATTCAATTTATACAGTTGTCAAACACAATTTATTTCTAAAGATTTTGAAATACCCTGCAAACTGAACATTCTCTTGCTCGTGCAATAGATCTGAAACCTAGAACAACAGAATCCATACAGTGAGTGAAGTGGGGATAACTGGGCTCAGCCACCCATCAGCAACCACCAGACACATCCATGATGAGGAGACAGCTCCAAGCTCCAAGCTGGGAAGTCCACGAGTGAGGGTCGGCATGGCACATGGCCAGGTGCCCTAGAGTATGTCCCACCAAAGGCCAAGAGGAAAGGTCTAAGCCCAAACACAGCTCCTGAGCCAGGCCTTCTCAGCTTTTCAACACAGCTCTTTCCCACAGCTGAGCTGGTTTTGCAGCAGTCATACCCAGGATCAGATCACTGTGCTGTGCCAGAGCAGACCTCAAACAGAGCAGCTCAACCCATGGGAGGGGGAGGAGGGGCTACAGAGCCTGTTAGTGCACACGAGGCACCAATGCAGGTAGCAAATCATGCTGGTCTGCACCTTCCTGTTCCTAAATCAATCATATGCATCCGCATCTTGCAAGCTGGGCTCCTTAGATAACTCTCCTGTCAGATGACATCAAGTCTTGGGAGCCTCCAGGGTTGTGGTGAGGTTCTGGGATTAGGTTACCCTGCTTTGATCTCTCCAAACCTGCACCAGTGCCTCCCCTTTGCCCCCATCACAACAGAGCAGCAGCTGTCTGCCTGCCTGGCCCTGGAGGCTGCTGCTTGGGGGGCATTCATGGGTGCTCCCCATCACCAGGGGAGGATCCTGCCGGCTGCACCACCTGGATTGCTATTTAAAATAAATGGCAATTGATATTTGTGACTGCTGCTGTTTCCCATTGAGAAGACTTGTGTAACCTTCAAACTCTTGCCAGTATTGTTTGGGAAACTAATAATTTCCAGAGTTGTGCTGGTTGTTACTCACGCCGAACGACCATTCAGAGAGGTTTTAGAGGCATCCTCTCTGGAGCACATTTGCTGAAATTCATCTGAGCTGATCCCTATCTGAAGGTACATGCTGGTCAGGAAGATAAAACTGCTCAGTTTGTGGATACGTGTTTCACAGCAGATTTGATCATGATTGTGAATACAGTTTCCATCCTTTTAGTGAAAGGATGTAGCTGTCTGAGTAGGCAGAAACTAGAAATGCTCACCCAGAAATTATATCCTTGGAAAATAACCTCGACTGTTGTGGCTGAAAATGTACCTTCTGGGAGCTGACGAATTCAGTTGATAAGGACTTCTTTAAAGAGCAGATATGCAGAACAGGGATTTTGTTCGTTTTGTTCCAGAGCATTGCAGTGGTAAAAGGTGAGGTTTCTTAGAAAAAGAACAAACCAACTCAGGGTTCAGTAAAGAGCCAAGTGAATAACTCTGCATAATTCCTTCCCACTGCTTTTCTAAGATGCTCTTCTGTATTAATTTGAAGGGAATCCAGGAACAAGGCCTGTTGATGGGCACTGAACACAGATACGCCAGGGAAGAACTGGATTTTTACATTTCTGTGAAGTTAAACATCTTTCCCATATGGGTGCACGTAAGATATTTTGTTTGAGAATTCAAATTTTAAATATAAATAAAACTAAATTGCTCTGACTTCTAACAAGTTTTGGGTTAACAAGGGGAAGATGTAGCAAGATTTGGACATTGTAAAAACAACAGAACAAAAATTCCATGTACTGGAGCAGTTTTTCTGAACCAAGAAAGAAAGGATGCCAAGGAAATTGCCAATATAAAAATGCTAGCCCTTCAGATCTGAGTACGCAGGCAAAATCCAGGATCAAGCGGGTAATTTTCTTCAGTCTGTTTTGTGATGTCTCACTGTTTCTCCACCTGAGCTCTCACTTTTTTAATTCCTTATCATACACATCCCTGCCCAGAACAGTGCTTAGTGGAGCTCTTCTGCCCAGGTCATCCAAGTCCCTGTGTACACCCTTCCAGACAAGCTTATCTGGGCTAGAGCTAGCCACTCTCTGCCCTCTGTCTGCAAGGCAAAAACTGTGGCTAATTTTGCCACTTTCTGCAAAGTTTAATCCAGGCACTGTAATTAAGGCTCTTCCTTTACTTTCTGTCATTGCCCATGGGGCCTGGAAGGGTGATGCTGTGAACAATTTGCTGAACAGAAAACAGAGAAATAGTTCAAAACATGAGAGGTGGAATTAACATGCTGACCGGTTCTGTCTGCCAGATGATTTCTTGTAGTGAACCCAAACATCCCAAGCCACTGAAACCTCTGTAGGTACTTTCACTTCCTGCTAATTTCTCTTTCCGCCTCCAGAGAAGTGAAAGATTCCTTTTCTGGGTCTGACTGCAGGGCCAGGGGACAGCATGGTTGTCCCACAGACCATGATACTTTGCTGTAAAAACTGAACCTAGCTAATACAGCTAACGGTGGCCATGGACACAAAGTGCTGTTTTCAGCTTAGGGCCCTCTTGAACTTACCGTGTGAGTGTCTGTCGCTTGGTTTGCTTTATCAGAGGCTGTCCTCATAAAATTTCTTCTAGAAATCCCCAACTTTTCAGTGGTTTTAAAATTATGAAATACACTCATAGTGTGAGAAGAGAGGAGGGGGTTGCACTTGTATTTTTTTCTATTTCATACGTAGTCCTGAAATTGAAGCCCCTATACACAGGAAGCATCTAACTGCTCTAACATCTGTTCTTCCAGTCCCACTTCATCACCAGTGGATAAATCAGCAACATTTTCCTTTCTGCAGATTACAGGATGAGAGAAGACAGTAATTTTTTTTCCTGAGTATGCTTACTCCTTTGAGAAATCAGGTTTTGGTTTCCTACTTAGGGCAGTGTTTGCAATCTTATCATTTCAGTGAGGCTATCTTGTGCCTGTGTGAGGCTGCACAATCGCAGTGGTACATTTTTTTCCAGTTATGCAGCAAATTACTCCTCAGGTTTGCAGAATCTGTTGGAGGTGTTGTTGGGGTGGATGCTTGGTGGAGATGAGAAACTGCCTCCTCTACAGGTCAAGCTGCAAACAGTCTCTGTCACTGCTGTCAGGGGTTTGTTGCAGGTTGTACAATGATTTTCCTCCACAGAATTACTCTTTTGCCGTAATCAGTTGCCATCTACTTCAACTTGGCATGTTCTTGTGTCAGTACTTTTCCAAATTGTTGCTAGTTCCCAAACAATACTAGTTTATTCCATCCAGTCTGAGAGAAATAGAAAATACCAAGTAAGCCACAACAGGGACAATCGCAGGAGTCCTTGTAACTGAAAAACACCAGCACAGTGACAAATCACAGTCTGCTCATACAGAATCTGTTTCTCACCCAAACCACAGAGAGTTTCACAATAATGATAACTTATTAAAAAAAATAATTCTATAATAGGAATAAAGTCCTACAAAACTCCATGTATCTGTGAACATTTGGAGAGATGGGCGGTTCGGTGCACAGCCTTCTTTCTTTATGCTGATGGAAATTTTTGTTTTGCAGATAACGTACCTCCAGTAAACTTCCCGGCATTGGGACAACTCTCAGTCCTTTGGCTTTAGGTTCAGATTAGCAGTTGTCAGTTCATCTCAGACTGATTTTAAATATTTCAGTTCTTGCAGAAACCTTTTTTAGCTGGCCATAGGATATCGTTTGCAGATACCATAGGAGCTGAGAGAGGTGGGCTGTGTAACACTCCCTCTGTCAGCTGGAGCAGGTATACACTGCCCAAGCCAGGAGTGTCACTGTACATTGTGGCAGTCTGTGTTCAGCTGTGAAAACACTGTTTCCTCTATCCTTTCTGTCCACCTCACCTTGCCAGGACCCATTTTTATATCTCACTGGGTTGAACCTGCTACAGGGTTAGATAATCCATATAACAGATATCCAATAATGGATAAGAATAATTTCAAATTTAGTTTTCATAGACTCATAGAATAACCTGGGTTGGAAGGGACCTGAAAAGATCATCTGGCCAACCTTTTGTAAGGTATCTTTTCTGCACTTCTGATCTGTTTTTACTGTATTTTTTCTTAACCAAAACTCTAGATAAGCCCAGAGACTGGTTTAACTCAGCTATGCATTTCCTCACTGACTAGCAGTGCTTTTCCCTCTTGGGTATTGCTGTATGGCAAGGTGGGTATGGCTGTATGGCAGGGTTGATGTTCTCAGGTGTCATTCCTTTGCTGCCCCTCTGCAGGCAAACTGGATGGGGTTGGGAGAATGATTCCTGGTATTTAACCAGAAGCATCTTAGACCTCTATGCTGGAAGAAGTCCTGTAGGTTATGGCTTAAATGACACAGAGAAAGAGCTCTTAACTCTTAGTGCATATCCCAGATACATCTTAAACCCACACTGGGGTAGGACTCACATGCCCTGCTTTCCAAGGGAAGGAAATACCAACACATAAGCCATATGCTGTAGTCAAGCCCCTTATCTGGAAAATTGGTGGACCAGGACCTTTGGACATCACACGTGCTCTTTATGGTCAATATTTAGTCATAAAGTGTCTTGAAGCTTAAGTTTCTCCTCTTTATTCCCCACAGTATTCCTTTACACCAATCAGGGTCACTGGTTTGTGTTCTTTTCAGCTTTTCTTCCACCTTTCGTGATCTTTTGTTATCTTCTTCACAGCAAAAATGTGTCCCTGTTCTGTTCACCTAAAAGGCAGTAGCACCCCCAAACTCCCCAACAGCCTGGGTCCCAAAGCTGCTCTATCCCATCTTTTTTCCTCTTGAAACTATCCCAGTAGTGGATAACTATTACGTGGGTTTTCCCCTTGAATGAAGAACAGTTTGTTTGCTGACATCCAATGTGTATAATTTGTTTCATCTGATCCACATCTCTCCTTTCTTTTTTATCTTTTTTTTTTCTTACAATACAAAATAACAACTCTCTAGCCGATTCTCATATATCTCAACTTCGGTGTCCTATCTTCTGCTATTTAACCACCTGCTTCCTGAACAGAACTGGGACTTTGGCCATAAGCATGTCCCTTATGCTTAAACTATTCTTATTTTTCTAGCTATTTTTCCACTGTGCAGGCATTAGCTAAACGAGTTTCTATAACTTTTCTACTAGGTCCCTATTCCCTTTGGCTTAGAAACCACTTTTAGCTTCTTTTTTTTGTCTACTAAATATCATGAATCTTTATTTAACTTCATACATATTAAACAGAGAGCTGTGCTTACAGGGCTGTGGCTGTTGGTCTTTCTCACCAGTGCCGCCTTCCTATTATGGGGTGCTATTACAAGGAACTATTGAATGTCCTCTCGAAGGCTTCCATTTCCTAGTACTCACTGGTAAGTCCAAGCCCAGCTGATAAAGTACATGCTGATTCACTGAAACTTCATCCTGCAAATTCTCAGTGGTGCTGGACAAGTTTTCTGCATCCTTTAGCCTTCTTAGTTCTCCCCAGACAGTTCTGGTTTAGAGCAGTTTTCCCTGTACTTAAAACTGTGCGGCCTGGACTCTGTTCCTCTGACTTATGGGAACTAGCTCCATAACTGACAGGAAGGGCGGGATCCCAATCTGCATGATTCAGTCTCTTCCTAAAGCGTAAGTCCTTTATGGGCATCCAGTGGCTCTCTTCCATTCCCCTCTCTTGCATATCCTTTGATTTCTTCCAAGAGCTGATGTTTGTGATGTATTTTCTAATATCCTTGCTATAGCTCATCTCTGTTAGCAAATTCCAGATTGATCAAAGAATTTTTCCGTATACAGAAGGAACTCTTAGTCTACAGTAAATATGCAGATGTCATTGCTTTGCTTACTGTTTCAGTTGGGAGTTTATATCAGATGTCTGCTCTTCCTTGCATTGTCCAATGTGGCCATACCCTGTTGTTTCTGTGGGATGTCCTCCTGTTTCGTCACCTATACAGTTTCCCTTAAACGTGAATGGCCATGCAGTCCCACCTACACACACACACATACCCCCCTATATCCCTGCACCCCAAAATACTCAGCATTGTTGTTTGAATGTTTGATTACTTGCTATGTGCTGTGTCTAGATTTTAACTAGAACTGTGTGTTTCTCTGTCATCTTTAATGATGTGAGTGGTGGTAGCTAACCCTACTGATTTCAGAGAAGTTTAATCCCATTTGAAAATACTCTTTAATTAACTTGAGAGAGTCAAACCACATCCTAAAAACTGGTACCAACTGTGACTGTTGGGACAGCTGCATTTGAAGCCCAAGTGTGAGTTGACAGATGGTCAGAACACCCTCTCCCCAAGTCAAAGGGATGGAATATTTTACATTGAGAGTTGCAGTGGAAGTGGTAAAGTACCAAGGAGGTGGACGAAGGGGAGAGGTAAAGGTGTCTAATAGTGACACCATAGTAGGCTCTGTAGGTAATTTTTTCTGGAAGCAAAATAAGGCAGTGTCTTGTCTACTGATTCAAAGATGATGAATATAAAGAAGTGGGTGGATAGATTTCCTTTAAAATGCAGAGGTAAAGTCAGCTGTACATCAGGATATAAATGAAAAGATTTGAATATAGATGAGATGGCACAGTAAATGACAAGATGTAAGAAGAGGAAGTTTTTTGCCAATGAAGGTAACATGTTTTGCTCTCTTAGTTTGGAGACTTGAGAGACTGAAAGAACAAAAATGTAAATGAGTGTTTGGGGTTTAGTGATGGATACAAACCACAGGCTGGAGTCTTACTCAGCCTGATGTAAAACCAAAGGTACCAAACTGAAATTAGAAAAGATGCATTAACACAAAGGTGACAAAAGTGATAATCAGGGTCTGTATGAACAATCTGGAGTTCATCATGACAATCTAGTTTTATCATGACAGCTGAAGGGTTTGTACTAGACAAGGATATTTCCAATGGCTGTTTTAGCCAAGGAGGAGATAATTTAGATAAACGTTATCGTACATTTTCTGGCTTACACTAATGGCTGTAAACATTCCAGTAGTGAGTCAGTAAGTGACTGCCATGGCCAAGTTCATTAATACAGAGCTCTGGAACATCTGTTTGCACAGGCAAATTAGCACTCCTCTTTTGGTCCTGTTGAGCTCCATAGAAGTGTTTGAATCAGGGGCTAGAAGAAGCGGTTTATTTTTCCCCCTCAAGTGTGATTTACCTTGTAGGATGTTCTATTTAAAAAGGACTATTCTTTGAAATTCTTTGCCGTCTTTTTTCTTTCAGATGTAATTCATGTGGAAAGACTGGTGGTGGAAGGAAGATGATATCAGGCATGATACAGCAATGTGACTCTGATGCAAAATTCTGTTACACTAATAATCTATAATCGGGAATTATGTTATTTCAAAGATTGTGCTGAAAATTTTCAGCTTTTCTAAGGGACAATTCTAATTCTTAGAAAATTTTATAGATTTTTTTGATTACCAGAGAAATTGTGGACAGAAGCATAAACCAGAATAAAGTGTGTGGAGTCCTGAGTTGTGCATTTGTTTTGGAAGTGTGGCTATGGACAGGATGAGTGGAGGTAGAAGTTATTGTCTCCAGCAATAGAATATTCATTTTCCTTTGTTCCTGAAAAGGTTCTGTTGAGGAAATGGGAACAGAGCAGCCCCTCATGAAATCTCTTTACCTTTTTCTTAATCCTTTCCTCTTCAGTGAGGTTCGTTTTCAGTTAAATGAGAAATAAGTATTGTACTGTTGTGTATAGAACATGCAATAGAGCAGCTTGAAATCTACTTTTTTGGGTAGGTTTACAGTCTACTGCAGTGTGGGTGAGTGAGACTTTAATGCACACGCATGAGATTGTCTTCATATTTCCATGGACATCAAGAGTTACTGTTCCACAAAGAAATTATTGACTGCAAGTTGCTTTGGTAAATATTTACCCTGAGATCAATAAATCTTGATATTCATCTCAGCAGAAGTCAATATCTACTTACTAGTATTATTTTTTAAAAGAAGATTATTGGTAAGAGTACAAAATAGCCAGGTGCAGGTGACAGGCTGCTGATAAACATCTTGAAGATGTTAAATCAGAATTGTCATGTGATAGAGAGGTAAACTACTAATACCTAGAAGATACAGTCTAGTTTTTAAAATATATCAGCATTTGAAATGTAGTGAAACGCAGAACACAACTGCTTGCACCTTGGTCATCCAGGAAAAGAGGGAATTACTTAGACATTGTATGTTTACCAAGTAAGAAATTTACATGGAATAGATTTTGAAATTCAGCAAAATAATATGTTGGGTGGTTCATACATTCAACGGTATTTATTATTGTGCATGCTTCTTAGAAAGTAACAACTAGAGTAGCAAAGAGCCATAAAATCATTAAATATCTTGAATATGTGCTATTTTCCTCCATAATGTGGCAAAGACTGTATCCACAGATAGTCAAGAATATTGTGCTTACAGCCATGAGAAAAAAAGCCTAGAGAACTAAAAGTGTCACCTAATGGAGCTTGTTGGCATTTCTAGTTGACCCGTCATTGTTTAAGCTTTCTCAGAAGCAGAATAGAATTTCTAGTTGAAGCAAGAGGAAAGGAGAAATGGAGAAGTGAAGAAAATAGCTCTACATTTTGCTTTCTTTTCATCAGTGGAGATCAATAAAATGCTTGGTTGGATGAATTTACGCTATCTGTCCCTCTCACTTTCCTTTAAAAAATTACAGAAGATCAGGCAAATTTTATTTTGATGATTCTTATTTCTCTGTAATTCTACACATCAATATAAACCAGAAATATTTACAAAGCATCCAGATCCATCCTAGACAAAAGACTTCATGTTGTTTGAATTGGTAATAGTCATATTCCAGGATACCTTTTTTGTTTCTAGAGCACAAACATCTATAAGGGAAGTATCAGTATTATTTCATTGTATTACATCGATTTGTTGACTTTTTTTACAAGTCACAAAGGAAGAAAAATAAAGGAAGTACTGGATTTTTAATGGTGCTATGCTTCTGAAGATAGAAATTCTCAAGAGAAGGGTCCAAAGTAGTAACCGAAGAAAACTACCTCATGATACCTTTGATAATGTAGGAAGGAGGAAAAATCAGATGGAAATAATTATTTGCCTTTAAAAAGACATAAAGATAGAAGATTCTTCACAAGAATACAAGAATCAAAGGCAGTTCAAGTCACATAAATGTAAAGGAAAAACACTATATACTGACTGAAAAGTGCAGCAAATAAAACTAGCTGAACCACATTTTGTGAAGAGAGAATCAAAGCTGATAAAATTCTAGCTTATCCACTGGGAAGGAGAAAACATGAGGAAGAAATTTATTAAATAATATAAATGAAAAGAACGTGATAAGACATTCTAGATCTATTTAAATCTGCCTTTCAGGGTTCCTCACAAATGTGTATGTATCATGAAACAGAAAATCTACTGGAGGATTTAAAAAGTAAAAGTTTTGAGTTCTGACAACATCAAGAAAGTTTCAGTTGCATTAGAGAAGTCAGTAGCTTAAACAGAGACTTGAAAGGGTTGTAAACAGTTTAAAATTTGGGAAAGCCCAGGACTTCTTTTATACAGTAGCAGTCTGTAAAATTACAGACCTAATTATACCAGGTCTTTGTTAACGTTCTGACAAAGATGCTCACCTAGAAGCATGCACTGACTTATTATCAGATGACTCACAGGAAAATAATGCCACAGATGAGAATGCTTTTTTTATTACTAGTGTCTCAATAATAATAATTAATAAAAAAGAATTATACTGTCTGCTGGTGAGAATGGCCGCTGGCCTTGTGACCACAGTGAGTCAAAGACATCTCCAAAGTAGACATCTACATCTGAAGCTTCCTTTATAGCTAAGTAAGAGAGAGAAGTTGCTTTGTCGTATTTTCGGATGAGATAAATATCTACTCAGATGCTTCAGAAGTGTCTGTTTTTTTCCATTGCATCCTTTTGTTACTGCCTGTAAACAAAGTCTAGACAGCAACTCAGATGTACCTCTTCACCACACTGAAGTCTACATTTGAGCAGGTGAATCCCCCTCCAAATGTTGTAGACTGCAAACATACTTATTTCTTGGAGCCACTTTTCAGATAATAGATAATACATATTGACCTGTAACCCTATAACCAGATCAGAAAAAACAGATCAGCCTTCACTTTATTCTCTTGATGCAGTGAGGGCCTTTGACTTAGTTGAAAAGCTGGTTTTAAACTTGAAATGTTTCTGTCTGTGGCCCCTGGTGTAACAGTAGCTCAATGTTTTATACTCAGCTTGAGATGTAATTTTCTAGTAAAGGGCTACTTTAAAGGGAAAAAGAGTAAAGGTGATCTTTTAAAAACTTCTATTTGCCTAGTTAATAGAGCAATTAGTGGGAAAAAAGAGATCTTGTGTGTCTGCTAAATGATCTGAAACTGAAGTGTAACACAAAATGACCTTACACTTAGATGACATTTTACTTTATTTTACATAAGTTGTATCTTCTGTATCATCTGTGTGGGACAATTTTAGTTTTAGCCAAGTATTGAACTATAAAGTAGATATTTCTTAGAAATGTTATCACTTATACTGATGAAAGAGAAAGACAAAGTTCATAAGTTTCATTTCATACTACATAAGCCACTACAAAAATGATTTTGTAGTATATATGTACATCATTTAACAGACTACTGTTACTGTTACATAAATACTACAGAAAGGAGTATTCCTCCTTTACTGAAGTGATCACAGGAGGGAAACCTACTATCTAGAATAAAATAGATATACATTGGCTAGGCAGATAACATACTCTATGTATGAATTATCTGCCTCATGTCTTATGATTTTTCATGTGGTTTTGACACCTCTAAGATTTCTACTTGGAAAGTAGAAAAGGAGGTTGTGAGAAGGAGAGTGCAAACCGAATTTAGGATGAGTATCTTCTATTTTAAGAGTGATAGTTTCTGAAATAAAGAATGTTTGTCTGTTTCCAAGAAAAGAATTGTCTTTTGGAAAGCGTTTAACCAGCATGCAGTTAAGGCAGATAATCATTTAAAGAGAAAGAAGATACACCACCTGGGTCAGGGGAGAGTAGGCAGCTGTTTGCGTAGTGGTGGTAGAACTTCTCAAAACTCCCCACTGTGGCACCTCAGTTTTTATAAAACATCTTTTTGAATCCATGAGTTTACACCATAATTGGCTCATAGTTTACTCATAATTGGCTTAGGTTGCAAAGTGATATATTGCAGGATGGTAAGTGTGATTTACATGCCACAGCCTGTGTTTGAAGTAAATGGCCATATAAATTATGGTGTCTGTAGTCATCTCCAGTTAAAAGGAGATAATACTGTTGTTTGCTGAGCTCATTACATTTGCTGTGTTGCTTTGATACAGGCATATGCTGCAACAATCTGCTTAGACATTGCTTTTGAGTAGGTAGGAGCCCAAGCAAAGCTTTTCATATGTTAAACAAAGTGGATGTGTTTATGCTGAGGCCTGAGGTACTCTGGCACAGCGGCTGCTGGAGAGGCTGTGGTGCCCTCAGTTAAAGAGTAAATCAAGACACCTAATGGTGTGTGAGGTTTCCAATTGTGCTCTGCTCTTACGGATTTCCTGTGGATGATTTTGGTCAAAATCCAGAATAAGTAGGGTTTATTTGTAATTGGGCTTGAAATTTTATCCTGAAAAATTAAAGAGAGTCAGCCTTGCAGAGCTTCTTCATTGAGTTTGCTTCTGGTGGAGTTTTCCTCTACTGGCATCTGGGCATGCTGTGGAGCAAACCAAACTGGGGGCTGTGTGGTGCTATCTGTTCACACTGCAGTGGGGTTTCACATGCCGTTTTGGGTTATTCTCAGCTTAGTTCTTCCAGGTTTCTGAATGTGTTTCTTACAGCCATTGTAGCTGATGAAGCACTCTGGTAAGAATGTCAGCTTGGTTACTGGTGTTCAGCCATGAAGTATGGTGCGAGCACTTTCTGTCAGTATTTTTTTCTGCATCCAAGATCAGCCACAGCTGAAAAAGCAAAGAACTTCCCAGACAAACTACAGTTGTGCAGCTTGTTCCCCTGTTCTGATTAACATGGTACAACATTTAGGGCTGTACTTTTCTTAGTAAAACTTGCTACATATATCTGTTGATCATCTCTCTCTGAAGCTTCTGGAGGAGGAAGCTTTCATTCTTTAAAGACTTGACGTCTGTAACGGGTTGAGCTACATCAGTCCCTGTCGACTTCTGCAGGAGTAGAGGGTGCTGGGGTTCTCCCTGACTTGCACCCTGTGGGCAGGGTTGAGCTCACCAGCCCTTGCTCACCCACCAGCCTCAAGCAGGCAGAACGAGTCTCTGCACACTTGAGAGGCAATGCTGCAAACAGCAAATTTAGGGTGAGATCAGTTACCCTTTTTATAAGGAATACTTGATAGCATCCTAATCTGTACAGCTAGATGCAGGACTGTTGCTGAATATATTCTACTGTTGCTGGATGCTTAATATATCATTCTGTTTAATGATTGCTGATATTTGTGTTAAAATGGTGTTGAGAAGCTCAAATTGAGCATCTGTGCCTATCTTAGTTTTGGCATTTCTTATCTATGGGACGCTTGACTTTGCAAGCCCAAACCTCTTATTTATACCTTGGGATAATTAACATTATCATTCATAAGGGAATACACAAGAATAAAGGATTCAACAGAAACTATTATCTTTAATTAAAATAACAATTTAACTAATGAATATTTTCCTGTAGCTTTGCTTGCATTAATGATGCTTGTGGGCAAGGTTATTGGAGCATAATAGCAATATATGCACTGAAAATGAAAAAAAGAGAAAAGAGTCAGTTTCAGTTAACTCTAGTAAAATAATTAGCATTTTGTTGAAGGAAAAAAGGACAAAAATCAATGTGGAAGGAAAATATTTACACCATCCAGAAGGGATTGAAAAATGAAAGGAAAAAAAATCTTTAGAAAAATGCACTTTCTGGTATGTTCGAGAAATGAATCAGAAATAAAGTAAACAGCCATTGAATGTTCAGAAATTCAATGTGGTGAAAATGAAAATCTTTAGGAATAATTAAGGTGGATAAAATCTTGCATTGCAAACAGTAGAAACAAAACCTTAAGCACAATAGCAGTCAAGCTTGATAAGACAAAGACATCAGTAATGGTGTCACAAATAAATCATCATCGGGCTGTGATCTTACTGTCACTCCACAGATCAAATTCTTAATTTTTTTAACTGCACAATTCTGCTGGATGCTTTTACAGTGCTTTTACTCATGCAAAGTAAGGAACATCTAGAAGCCTAGAGGTAGAGTAAAACTTAGTGGCATAACTGAAAATGTATCAGAGATACCTTAATAGGAATTTATCTTTACCCCCGCAATGACCATTTTGATAAATTTTGATATCCTGAAGTCAGGGATGGTCTTGAAAAACTTAGCTGAAAATTACGAGAGTTTGGGTTTTTTTTTTTTAAGAGAATATATTGGGAAAAAAATATTTCATAGCAAATGTAATGTGTGCAGCTCAGGGAGTATGTTCCAAAGAAAATCTATTCAAGTGAGAAGCATCAAAGCATTCAAGCAAGACCTTGAATGAGTTATTAAACAGTAAATAGTCTGGGAATGAAGGTAGAAAAATAGATATGAAAGGGAAGGCAGTGGATGTGATGAGCCTTCTGCAGAAGCTGTTTTTTCCCCTGGCCTGTAATTTAGATGTGAATTTATTCTGCACTGCACATATTATTTATATCTTTTCTCACCACCTTTTTATCTCATGATTTTGGTTTTGGAGTGACTTTAATGGGAGCAAGGAACAAGACTTAGCATAAAATAAAGGTGTGATCCTGAGAGGCAGGCCAGGGTTTGGCCCTTCTGAGGATCAAGTCCTGAAATATTAAGGGTCATAACAGTTGCTGATTGCCTGCTGGAATTTCCCCTAAATTATTGCCTTAAAATACTCCAAGTTTAAATGAAAAGTGTCATTTTGCCCCAAGTAAGCTATCTCTCTTTAGCCATTAATTTGAGAAAGAATACTGTGAGCCATCTGTTATTCTGCTCAATTTCTGCAGGTTATGTAGCAAATTTTAGTGATTTTTTTTCTCCAGTTCACTGATTTCTCTAGTGATACAATGTTTTGGGTAATTATTTCAGCTGCTAAAGATCATTTAAAGTATAGATTTGCTATAAATATGCACATGCACAAAAGGCATAGGGCAAGGAGAAAGAGTATTGATGAAAAGCATTTCATCCCTAGGTTATCAGTATAGAGCCAGCCAAGCCCTGTAATAACTTAAAGCTTTAAGACAGGCATTTATCAGCCTATCCAGCCTTGTTTAGGAGAACAGCCTTTTTTCAAACAGCCTGGGAGCCGGGGTCAGAATTGAGGCCTTTTGTCTACAGCATCCCTTTCCATCTTAACTTTCTCTGTGAATCTTGCAGAATTTGCTCTTGGTAGCCCATTTTCATCAGGACTTCGCAGCCTTGTGGACACTGGGATTCAGAATCATTGGTCTACAACTGGCATCTTAAAACTTTGGGAGTGGGTGAAAAAGAAGGATGTTAGTTGAAAAGCTTTTTAACTGGAAAAAGAAGCTTTTCCAGGAGAAGGAGAACAGGAAAATAAAACTTTTTTGCCAGTAGAAATTTGCATGCTGCTGCATTTTTGCCTGATAAGCAGACACATTTGTAGAGTGGCAGGCTTTCAGGGTTCCAGAACACACTATAATCAGCTAATCTAAACCCCTGGATAACACAGGCCATGTGTTTTTCTCAAATGAGTTTAGGTTGAAATAAGATGTATCTTTTAGAGAAAAATCCTGTGAAGTGTTTAGTTTCTAGTGATGTGACATTTATCAAAGAACTGGAAAGATGTTCCAGTGGTAAGTCATCCTCCCTATAGAAAGTATACACCGTATGTCTGAGCGGATGCTTCTGATTCAGTTTCCAGTTCTTGGGTCTTTTGCCAGACCGAGGAACCTTCTAAATCCAGTTTGTGTTTGACATGGTGCACCTTGGGCTGTGAACTTTTTTTTGTTCTTAAGCATCTTGAAGACTGAACCTTTTCATATGAACCATGTTTTTCAACCCTTTCATCATTCTTTTGGCTCTTTTCTGAACTCCCTCTGACTACTCAACATCTGTCTTGAACTGTGGGCATCAAAGCTGGATGGGGTATTGCAGGGTTGAATAGTAGTGTAAAAGCCTGTTACCCCATTCAGTATTTCTACATACAGGAATTACATTTATTCCTTTAGCAGAACATCTTACTCAAATGCTTGTTCAGCTGAAAACCCCTCATTACCCCCCAGCTCTTTTCAGATTTGTTTTTTCTGAGAATAGAGCCGTCCCTGTTAACAGCGTGGTCTCCATCTGACTCTGTTGGAGTTGATGTTGGTTGGTTGGGCTGGTTCCCAAAGCAGTCCAATCCTCTCTGTACTGCTGGCTCTATCTCCTCATTATTTAACCAGTCCTCCAATCTTTGTCCAACTTTATCAGTAATGATTTTATGTTTTCTTACAGATTAGTGATAAAACTTAAAGAAGAGTAGGGCTAAGAACTAATGGCTTTAGGATCCCACGGGAAATGCATGTTCAAGAACAATTCCCTAATGAATGATCAATTACTCAGGCTTTAATCCTTTTAAGGTATGTTATGTTAGTTTTTATATCATTCAGGTTAATCAAAACATCATGTAGTAAGCACCATCTAAAGTAGCTTTTAGAAGTCTATTATACCATCATGGTTACTTCTAGCAACTTGAAACTCCATAAAAAATCAAATTAGTTTGACAAAATCTGCTTGCTGTAAGCCCGTGTTGATTGGTGGTAATTATATTAGCCATCTTTATTTCCTTATTAATCAAGTCCCTCTCAGCCATTTCATTATTTTCTCTGGGATCACTGTCTGGCTGACAAGCCTTTAATTACCTGAGCTGCCTGTATCCTGTCTACTGAAAATACTGGCACAACAGTACTTCTAGTTGTCTGAAAGTTTATGTCCTCACATATGAAGAACAATATTAATGTCACAAGCACCTCTTTTAAAATTCTTGGTTGCATGTGGAGCAGATCAAAACAACTAAGAAGGAGAACATATAGCTTTGTTGCTTACAGCATATATATCCTTAGAGGATAACAAAAATACATAGCGGAGTTCACACTGGATGAGCAAGTAAAAATAATTAATAGACGTTAGCAATCAGGGCACATTATAGGCAGGCAGAAAGATAGCATGTGTCTTATATGGAAAACAATTTTCTGATTGCAGAGGATTTTAACATTACCTCATTTATTTGGAAATATGAGAGACTTGATAAGTGGTGCAATGTTACATGAAAGTAGCATTTGTAAGTTATTACTTTCTGAGCATTCCTCTGCTTATCTCTGGGCCTGTCAATCAATATTTTTTTCTCAGTCAGTCATCAAAAATATAAACAAATTAGAAAATTGCCGAAGTTTTCTGCCAGAGAAACATTACTAGAAGTCCTTGCTTATATATTCAATTTTGCAAATATCAAAGTCTCACTTCAAATTAGAAGTTCTTTCTGCTCTCCGATAGAAGTAAAAAATGCAGCTTTAGTTACATTTATTCATAATTAATAGATACAGATTTCCAAACCCAGTATGCTCAAGGAGAGATCCCGCTTTCTTCCCTTCCTGCTCTCCTGGCCACAGTGTCCTCATCAGCTGGACATTGTTAGCAGGGCTTTTTGACAGGACACCCACCAGGATTGTGTAGGGCTTCAAAGCTCAGCATCCCACGGGTTGGCCTGTGTTCGTGCTGGTTTTCTCTAGCAGGGATACTGGGCAGTATGCAGGTCCCAGACCAGCACAGGGTGGCAGTTGCTTCATCTGAGCAGATGCAAATGTCAGCTCAAAGCTAGGAGCTTGCCCACTTTGTTGGAGACTGCAAGTCTAGAGGAAGAATAGACAAACAAGGGCAGGACCTTGGGGGATGTGTGCTGATCTTCTTGCAGACCCATAGAAATGAGGTTTAAAAAGGTGAAAAAGCTCTGCTGTTCTTCCCCCCGTGCTGTGTAGCCAGTTACTTCTCCATGGAAGTGCCCCTGCCAGGGCTGTTCTTGCTTGGCTGGCCAGTGTCCTGGCGAGGGGCAGGACTGCATCCACCTTCAACCTGAAGACAGCATGAAGGTGGTGCTGGAGCAGAGCCAAAGTTGGAAGCTGGGTTTTTTTGTTAGAGTCTTTGGTGAATTGTGTCCACCCGTGAGCTGGGGCATGAAGCCGTGCAACAGGAAAGCAAACCCTGCTCTGCTGATGGGGAGGAGCTGCAGAAGCAAACCCCTGTGAGGGCATCTTCTCTCCTTTTGCTATCTCTGCATGCTGTCCTTTGCAGATAGAGGGGTTTGTCTTGGTCGTGGTTCATTTCCAAATACCAAATACCAGTAAGAGTTACCCAATTCCATTTTAAACGCCCATAGGGACAGTACTGTTGCCACTGCATCTGGAAGCCCCACTGCTGCCAGAGGACATCTGCGCAGCAGCACTGTGTGACCCAATGCTTCACTGGGGGTGCCGAGCAGTTGGAAAACAGATGGTGGAAAGGAAAATGGTTTTCTGAGACTGTTCCACCTTTTACAGTACCAACTGCTGCAATTAATGCAGTGTTTTCGTAATACTCTCATGCATTTTTAGGATGTTTGAGCTTGAGGAAGGTGCTGCTGAGGAAGTGCCTGCCCTGATGTTGCATGTTTGCCTATTGTTTTCTGTAGCTAATAGGTTTTTTCTTGTGCAGGAATCTGCCAAGCCATGTTGTACTTAGAACTTAGAGCTTCATCTGTGTGGTTGCACCAAGATCTCACAGCAGAAAAAAAAAAAAAAAACCTAGCCAAAGCATGGAAGCAGACTAGCATTAATTATAATCAATTATAATCTATACGATAAATGTACCTCAATGCTCTGGCACTTACAAATGTGAAAATACTCATAAAGACACTGAGCTTTACAAAACAAAAAAGGAGTGGTATTTTTTACTTCTCAGATTACTAAAACCTTAGTTTTATAGTATCCTTACTAAAAGATATAATTTCAAGACTTCAGTCCTTGGTCTTGACCTTACAGTTGATGTAAGCAGACTGCTGTGCTCCCCTCGAATGTCACCCTGCCCTGTGTTAGCAGTTATGTGAACAAACAGTTGGTCAAAGTCAGAGAGGAAAGAACCTTCTCAAAATCATTTATTGAAAGTCTTATCTTTGAATCAGGACATGGTGTTATCTTTGTGGTGGGGGATCTTATTGCTACTTCCTGGCCTGTATCACTGCCATTCACTTGCAGCAACTATGACTTGACTATGACATTGAAGAATCCTTCTTGCTTAGGAGAGGTTTTATCACGAGGATGCCAGTTTGCCGTGCAAGATCGTTGTGCTTTTCCTTGTGCTAAACATGGATGTATGTATATTTTTAGATACTTTGATTTTAAAATATTCATTCCTATATAAAACCAAGTTTTAATTCCTAATTATTTCTTAGGTTTTCTCATATCATGCCCATTATTTTTATCTTATAAATAAAATGTGCTCAGGGACAGATGTTCACACAGATGGTATATCTTAATGGGCTTTGTACCAGCCTGGTATTAGATACTGTTTCCCTTAATAGTTAAATTTCAGTTTTAAAATTCAGAAGTAGTACCATTTTACCATGGCTGGTCGGATACAGTGACATTGGAATCCTGTAAAGTTTATTATTATACTCAGTGCTCTTTAAATTAGATTTATTGGTTATGTCATTTGGGGTTTTAGGTTACCTACTTGACATTTCTTTGTGATAGCACAAAATGTGCTAATTTTTGTATTCATGAAGTAAAATGTGCTGAGAATGTGACAGGTTCTGTATAGCTGTATCTGAACACAGCATTTTTCTTTGTATTTCCAGTGAAGTCAGTACTCACACAAAATATTATGCTAAGATCCCAATCCAACAGCTGTGGAAATCTGCTTTTGCTTGGGATTTCTAGTGCCATTCCCTGTACCCCCTGTTCTCCTCTGGCTCACAGGCTGGTGCAGCTGGAGGAGTCGGTCCAGCACATCTAGAGTTTGCCCAGGGCTAACAGAAGAGAGGAATGATGCTGCTGTGTTCATATCCTGATTCCCTGTTGGGTGTCAAGCAAGTATTTTTTCCACCCCATAAATATTCAAAAGCAGAGGGAAACTCCTTATCTTTGAAATTATTTGTCAAGCTATCAACATTTACAGAACATATGAAGGATTTTTTACAGGAATCGTCTTCTGCATAATTCACCCATCTAATTTCTTATCAGATCAATTTTACCAGATCTTTCTACTGACTCAGGCTGTGGTGATCTTGTAATCCTATGAAATGTTTATGAAAAACCACAGTTTTGGTTTGTTGCGGAGAAAGGTACAGAGAATATTGTTTGATGTAGGGATTGATTGCTGTTCTAATAAAAGAAAATCAAATGTTGAGTGATTTGTCTTAATTGCCTATGAAAATGGCTTAGTTGACTTGATCAGATACTCTCTGGAACCAAATCTGGTCCATTTTACTGAGTGCTTATGGCAAATGACTCCAGTGAAGTTACCTGTGTGAATGATAAGACTTGAAGGACTTGGCCCTAAATATCACGAAGACCCACCATAATTTGATAGCCCTGGGTAATTTCCATCTGCCCCTTCTTTTTTATTTCTTGTACTGCAGAGCAAACACCTGTGTGCTCATGTTTTGTGCTGGTGGGTGCACAAAAGATTCATTCTTTGGCAGCGTTGGGTGGCTCGTCGTGGAGAGCAGAATTTCCTTGGCAGCAAGTGGGGTCTGACAAGGCCAGGCTGTGATTTCTTGCATTCGTGTATGTAAGTGCTTGCTCCCACAAATGAAGTCAGAGCAATGACTCTGGTGTCCTTACATTCACTGGTGTGGAAATTAGGCTTATAGCATTCTCCAAGAAATTCTTGTTCAGGGGCCCACACTTTTTTACCAAGATGTCTAATAAAGTTAACACAGTGTGAGGTCAAATGATAAAAAAATGATTAATTTTTGCTTTCTTATCAACTTCTGTGGGAACCAGTAAAATACTTTTCTTGCAGGCCAGGTCTTGGAAAAGCTGTCTTTGATTTTATTAGGAGAGGGTGTAGAGTTTAGAGCCCCCAAATTGGCATCTTTCTGATGACGTTGTACCTGATTTTGGTGTCTAGTAAAAGGCTACAAAAGGAAGCAGGGTGCTGTTAGGTCTATCAGAACCATGAACCAATACTCCTCAAATGAGGAAGAATGGTATGGTTGGGAAGATATATTTGATTTCTAAGGCTGCTTCAGAAAATAACAAAAATAAAGTGAGAAAATGAACACCAGCGTATTACCATAATGCAGTGTAGCACCACACCAGGCTTTCATTCATGCCAGTTAATTATTTTGGGAAAACGGGCTTTCACAGACCAGGATTTAGTGTGGCTAGTGTTTGCAGGTGCAGACTTCTCTCTTTCTCCGCAGCATCACTGCAGAGCAGGCAGACACCCCTGCCAGCTCTGCTGGTGCTACCCTGCTCAGGGCTGCACCCCAACACCACGAGGGATGGCGTTTGCAAGCAGAGGCACGTGCCAGGTGCTAGTCCCACTTGCATTTGTCAGTGCACAGGATGGGATGTGCAACATAATGGCTGACGAAGCAAATACTGTGATGTGTATGTACTTCCAGTGGACTATACATAAGAGAAATAATGGCAAAGTTCATCATCTACTATTGCTGCTACCTTCCCTTCACCCAGTGCAGGGTGGCACTTCTCAGGCATGGTTCAGTCTGTCACTTGAATGATGACCCCGAGTGCAGCTGATGCACATGAATAAGTGGCTCAAAGGGATCCCAGCCAGGATGTGGGGGCAGCTGTGCAGAGAGGTGAGTGGGTGCAGGGCTCTGCATAGGAGGGGTGGACATCTTCATCCACAGCCTGGTTTGTGAGTCCTGCGGAGTCTGCTCTCAGGGGGTGCTGACAGGAGGCAACAACCTTGACTTCAAGGGATGATAAAGCCAATTATAGCCAGGATTCTGCTTTTTTTTCCCCATTTGATAGCTGATAGTTGTGTATACCAATCGTTGGCTCTAATGAGATCCTTTTCTGTCTTGTTTTTCCTTTGTTGCTTTTCCCTTTATCCTCTCTCTCTCCTTGGACATACCTTCCAGGATGCCCAGGGAGTGAATGTACTGGCCTGGTTTGTCAGCTCCATTCAGTGTTTGTTTAATCAGTGATCACCTTGGCTTGAAAAAGGTTTATATTTCCTGCTCAGACACTGTCTAGAGCTTTCCTACTGCATATTATTGATGAATTTCTGTCCAACCTGAGTTTTATACCTGCTTTTGATATAGGATGGGGGGGAGTCAGCATTTGTATTTTTAAATATTTGGAGGTGTGTGGCCAGTGAGTAAAATCCTGTTAGTTTTTCTCAGCTGGTGAGGTTCAGGTGGATGGACTGCACAAGGATGAGGAGTGGGATTTCACTGTGAACTTGCATATTGTATCAAAAATACCAAGAGTCCATCCGTTGTGTTCCAGAAAATACCATTTAAAATTCAGGGACACCCTTGCCCAAATTGTGTCCTATGGTCAGCCATCAAAGTGAATTACAGATCACTCCTCTTTGTATACTTTAATTGACTTTAGAGCTTTTATGATAGAGAGAGATTTCTTCCCTTTTTTAAATGCTCCAGCTTTGTCTAATGGCTCAGAAAATCATGAACTCACTATTTCAGCTGCAGCATCACCCCATAGCAATGTCTGGCAAAGCAAATGAAACTAAGGTATCTTTGGTTTTCTTTGGTGAGAGCAGTGGGTCTCTCCCACTCTCCAGAGCTGCCCCCCTCTGCCCCGCAGTCCTGGCATCCCCCATGCCTCCTGGCTCACCTGGGCGGGACACATGATCATAGCCACTTCCCGCAGCATCTCTCTACATTTGGTTTGATTTATGACAGCAGGGAGCCCAGTATGATTAGTCCTGGTAGTGTTCAGAAGAACTGAGTCTGTCATTTGGAAACCTATTGTCAATCCAGTGTGTGGAGAAGGTGCTTCTGTAGCAAACATTGTATCTCCAGCAAAGAAAACCTTTGTGCTCCAGTGGTGGTTACCAAACTTCAGCTCCTCAGCAATCAAATAGCATGGAAAAAAAAGTTTGCTTTAATTTGTTAAGAAACTCTCTTCACTTAGTGGTTGCCATTACAAGTCAGAGGCTGCATGTGTTCTCCATGGGCTGCACTGGGGGGGTTGTGTGTTGGAGGCGAAAGGGATGAAGAGGTGTGGCTTCATAACCAGAGTCTTCAGACCTCTTCAGGCAAGCTGGTGGCACTGCACACCAGCAGCTTCACCTCATGATGGACACTCAAACAAGGAGCAGTGCGCCTCAGCGTGGCATTTTGTGTTGATAAGAGCATGGCACATGGGACAGGTTCCTCCCTTTGCTACTGCTCATGGTATCAGTCATAATTGCGCCCATGTGTAAAAGTAACGAAGGACTAAGGTCTACTTTATTAACGTTGTTTTATGGGAGACAGGCATAGATGTTGCAGTTCTGGAAAACAACACGTAGGCAATTAGTATTTTTTTTTAACCTCTGATTCACCTTCCTCCTTCTTAGCATTTAAGTCTTGCTGCCAATAAATCTAATTGAATAGAAACTTGTGGTGGAAATTAAGCATTCAAAACACATGCTGGTCACAGCAAAATAACCATTATCCTTAATGGGAATTGTGTGTGAATATTGAGTGAGGGATCGCTGCTTTGCTTTTAATTCCATGTCATTTAGAATTACCGAATGAATAGGAGTGTGTGTATCTGGGCTTGTTTTCATCCCCCTAATATACAAAAGATCAAATCCTAATTAAGGAGAAATAATTATCAGTCTATCCCCTCACAGTTCTCCTTTCTGTGCTCCACTGATATGCTTCTGAATACGCAGAGATGGAGTCAAAGATTAGCGGTGGTTTATGGTCAAATTCTGATTTTTAATCTTGCAGCAGGTCTGTCTTGTTCACTGACGAGCTCGTAAAACAGTAAATATGATGGCTCCATAATTAGCCTGGTTTGTAAACAAGTACGACTATTTAGCTGATAGTGCAAAATGCTCTTTTCAGCAGTGTTCATCAAAGAAACATTTGGGCATAGCTTTTGAAAAATGTGGATTATTTATCTAACGAACGGAGATTTCTTGTCAGACCACATCATGGAGCTAAATTGCTAGCTTGTGCCTTCAAACCACTGGCGGCGGTGAGGGGAAAATGGAGTGCGTGGGGGATGGCAGGTCATTGGAGGGTGCACCTACAAGTTCCATATCATTGTTAGGACACCCCGTTTGTGCAGTGCAGTGCTCCAGTCTATCCTGGAGCCTACGAGGCACCTGTCTGTACTACAGTCATTCCATCCTTCAGTCCTCTTGCTTCTTTTCAGCATATGCCAAGAGGTGTGGATGCCGCTCCCTCCTCCAGACACCTACTCGCATGTCTGGGATCATGGTAGCAAGCACAGCATCTCATTCTGCCCTCATTCACGTCTGCGCAACGGCACTGACATCAGCTGCCTGTACCTCGGTGAGTGCTGGAAGTAACAATGATTTACAGCAACTGCTCTGTCTTGCAGCTTTAGGAAGATCATGCCGTAACAGGAGCTACAACGCATGAAGCATCTCTTGTCTGGTAGTCACTGTACTGGAAAAGTACAAATTGTTCTGAAAAATAGCTTTAAAAAATTGGATCCTCACAATTGTATATGCCAGTTTTAATGAATGTTTGTGAGTGAGCTGGAAGGGATTTGAAAGGATGTGTACAACACAGGCGCCTTTAAAGCAGCATCAGCAGGGGTGCAGATGTCCCCAAATGCAGTCAGGATGACCAGACTGACTTTTTCCGTCCTGGAGTACGGCAATGACATTTCTTTTACAAAAGTTATTTATTGTTTTAAGAGAAAAGACTGGATCAGTCTACCTGGAGGAAGGGAGATGTTAGACCCATGGGATTTCTCTGAGAAACCTCCAAGAGAGGCAGAGGAGGAAAGGCTCACATTGCCCCTTAAAATGTTGTAGATGGTGGTTCATGGGAGAGAGGGTTCAGCTTGATTCTCAGGTTGCAGTGGGAGTTTGTGAGGTGCGGGATTATGAAAGGAAGTTTACTTTTGTGCTTTGTGAAATGAGCATATTTAAAATGAAAAACTTGAAACGCCACAGACCATGAAATGAAAATTTCAAATGATATTTCAGGACAGAATTACATGTTGGATGCTGTGCAGCCTGGGGATTGTGCTGCAGTCCTAGGTCCTGCAGTGGCCACAGGCACTTCTGGGCTTCTCCGGCTAGCAAAGACATTTCTGCTTGTGCCACTGATTGAGTGACCAAGCCAAAGAAACTTAGGAGTGTATCACCATGAAAGCAGGGGAGCATTACAATGCTTTTGAGTTTTAATTATTTTAGGAAACACTGAGAAGGCTGGAAATATGGCAAGAGTGGGCACAGAAGAGCGGGATCTGGAGTCAGCTGGTTAACATGGGGCTGCCTGGTGCGTTAGCTGACATGGAGAGGTGAGCAGTGTGGGGCCCAGAAGGATTTCAGTCCTCATACCTGCTGACAGTTGCTCTAGCCATGGATGAAGCGTGTTTTTGTGTTCAGTTAGCTAGCTGAGGCAAAGAGAGCATCTTACACCCATGCACTTCAGCTGCCTTTAACTCATCTACTCTTGGAGCAGAGCAACTAAACAAGGTCTTAATGAAAAAGGACTGCTGTCTGAAGATTGTTCTCTTGTTGGGGGATCATTTCAGCCTCAGTTATCTTGTGCATTGTAATTAAAAGAGCCCTCTGGAAAAACTAGAAAGAGGGGGGAGCAAAATCTCTACCAGAGCACATTGAAGGCAAGAGCATTTTCTCCCAGAGTCATGCAAAGGCCAACCCTTAATGTCATGGGGCAGGGTATGCATTTGCCACTGCACTAAAAACTATTGCTAAAAGATGTTTTATAGCCTCATTTCCATAATATCCGAGTGCCTCACAGTCCTTATTCATCTTCATCCCCAGTTAGTGAAGAACAGAACAGAGCAGGTTCTGTGTAGACACAGTCAGAAAGACATAGTAGACTAGAAGACTACAACAGACTAAAGGTAGATTGCTGAAGGTATTCAAGCACATCATTTTCTTTAGCCTAAGAGACCCCTCTGAGGTCATACAGGATGATTGGGCCGTAACAGGGAGTTGAATCCAGGTGCACTGAGTCCTCTGTTAACCCCTGGCAGTTTAGAAATGCAAAGATAGATGGTTGTCTGTCTGATCCTCATCCCAGTTTGATACAGTGAATTTAGAAAAGATGGGATTTGGGTGCAACCTTTGATTTCGTAATGTTGTGATCAGCATATTTAGTACTTCTGATCCATGCCAGTAACACAAGAATGGCATTTCAGAGATGCGGAACGGCAGGCAAAGTTTCTTATTTTCAAGCCATGTTTTATTCTTAATCAAAGCAAGGGCAAATAGTCCATCAAAATTCCTGCCCTGCATCATCTGAGCAGAGAAACTGGAATGAATGATGTGCCGATGATGAATAGGCCTATTACCTTGTAAATTGTACTGTATAGTACCTCTCATAACAACACAAGATGCTGATGCATTTTTTTGATTTGATTATTTAATGCCTATTATGTTATTTTAGTTCTCATTCTGGAGGCAATATGGACAGGAAGACATGTATCTGATACATATTGAAGTTAAAGTTGAAAAGTTTGTTTCATATAACCATGTGAAAAAGAACCATGTTTTATATTAATAATAATAATAATATAATAATACTGTCTATGAGTTACACTTTTCTGGTACCATGTTTGGAAGATTTCAAATAAAGCTATTTGTCTCTGTCACTGTGGGATATTGCCTTGTTGTAGACAGTGGAGAATTTTCAGGGTTATGAAGTCAGGATAAAAGTTGACAATCTAAGCTAAACTTTTGCCATTCCTATGACGTTTGGATACCCTTGGTTTTAGGATTCCATTGTTGCAAATAGTTCCAGAAAGGAATGCTAAATAATCCTTTCTATGATAATTTAGTGACATTTCAGTCCACTTAGGTCACCTGGGTGTGAGGTGGAACCAGCTAATTTGCTGCATTTGACATTGGGAAGAAGTGGCTAAATTGGCTAAAATGACTAAATTGTATTACGTTCTTTCATCAGAAAGCTGGGGTTTCTGTTCCTACAGGAAAAAAAACTACAAAACATCTTTATGCGATTTTTTTAGGTGAAAGTGGCATCTGCAAGAAGTCATATGGGAAGAGTCCCAGTGGACACCAGGGCTTTCTGTTCAAGCTCGCAGTGGAGCTCAGGCACCCGAAGATGCTCCAAAAGGGCCTCCAGCCCTCATGGGGGGGGTCATCTCATGCAACTTCTTCCATATCTGTATTACCTTCTGTCATAAAAGTAGTTGGCTCAGTGGCCTCACTGGTCAGTTCAAATGTTGATTAGAAGTGCCCTTCCCACTTGTGGTATAAATATGTTAGCAATACACCCATACCTGTTTATTTTCTTAGTGTCCTCTAGCTTAACCAGCTCTTTTTCCTCCCTGATAATAAATACGCAAATTCTTACCCCACCATTGTATTATAATTTGCTCTCTAACTGCCCTTTTCTATCCAATCAAACCATGTTCTTTTAGTCTGTTCTTGTAAGTTAAATGCTTAATCTTCCATAGCATCATAAATGCCACATCTCTGTTCTTGCTCCACTTTGAGATCACCTTTCTTAAACATGCAAGCATGCTATATTTTCATACATAGTACTGTGGGAGAGGTCTCAACATTTCTTTGTGCAATGCTGTTACTGCTTCCCTGTCTCTGTGGAAATACTTCTGATACATTCTAGGATCTTTTGTGCCATTTCTGCCTCACATTGGTGGTTCACAGTGATTCTGTGATCAGCCAGTGCTTCTGGATATCTGGAAGTGTCTCTAGATATTGAGGTGTCTGTCCTCTATCTGATGAGCTCTCTGCTTATACCAGAAATGCTCATTATTAGTCCCTAGGTGTACGGCCTTGCACTTTGCACAATTGATTTCCATCTGTTTCTATTAGTTCGGATCTCAAGGTCATCTGGTTATTACTGTGTGCAATCCCAGTTCTCTTCTGAATTGACAGAACTCCTCCTAACTAGGTATCATCAGCAAATTATTACCGCCCTCTTGCTTTTGGTTACAGTCTGTAATGAGATTGATCCCCAAAACGAATCTTTGAGGAAGCCCGCAGGTAACCCAGAGATTTGCTCTCGGGTTTCATTGCGAAGGCACAACCCATGTCTGCCACAATTTATCTTCATCTTTTCAGATGTTGCCAGCTAGTTTGTGGTAATGTCTGGTGAAGACCGGCTGCCCCTCCTCAGCTCCCTTCTCCACCGTGTTGGCAGTCCGCAAAGTGATTTGGGAGGAGGCGATGGGATGCTCTGCCCCAACCCGTCCACCCCCAGCTGAGTTTGCAGGCACCTCCTTCCCTCTTCTGTTTTCCTCTCCAGACAATTTGTCCTTAGCATAAATACTTACACTCTGTGCTAACTTTTAATTCACTGTAAATATCAAGATTGACTTAAAGTCAACACATTTTGCCATAAATAGAGTGCATTTCATGACAAGTACATAATTAACTTTTTCCTAATTAGTCATTGGCTGCTTGCCAAATTAATTCAGTCACAATATGTATTATTATTTAGGATGATACCAAGCAAATTACTAGTGTGTCAACTAATTGAAAACGTTCAAATGTCAAAACTTCAGCAGCCTGCAGTTTCCATTTGGAGGCAGGTTACAGTGGTGCTGCAGTAAATTAAAATAGATAGTTTTTCCTGTAGTTTTTGTGTGAGCACCATTTATTACCTAGGATTGATGCCATCCTCAGAAGTTAGGAGCTGAGTCTGTAATTGGGTAAAGCTCAATCCTGAAGTAACTGATTTCAATGAAGTTAGCGTAAGGGGGAGTTTAGCTTTCTGCTTGTATACGTAAAGCATCCAGCATGATATGGTAAGCCACATGCTTTTGTGCAATAATGAATGCTATTACCAGGTGGTGAATGATTGACTTTTAGTTAATAAAAAATACAACTCAAATTGATACCTCTTAATTTCATTATTTGAAAATAATAGTTTGATTAGGCTTGGAACAAGCCCCATTCAATGCTCTGCTGGGAACTACATGGCTTTCCTGTCCCTCATTCACTCCTATACTTTGAACTCTGGACCCAGCGTTCCCAGCTCATGCTGCCATTCCAGCAGGGAACAGAGGGCATGGATGAGGCATCCAGCTGCATCGTCTTGCATTTAGTGACCAGTGACCTTCAGCTACTGGAGAGATCCCACCCTGCTGTGTTTTGCAGGCAATCTCATCGGCAGCAAGACTGGCACCCAGCGTGCTGTGGTGTCCCTCGCCAGCAAGGCTCCACGCCGTCTCACGTGCTGCTCAGGCAGGGCGATGTGACCTTGGAGAAAAAGCTTGTTTCTCTCTCACCCCCTGGATGCAGGGGCTGCTGGCAGCATGCTGTCCCACCACAGCTTTCAGTGCAGTACAGGATAAGGATTTAACCTGTAAAGAAAACCTTTTAATGCTTAGACTTTTCTGTGAGGCTTGCAGCAATCACTGTCCTTTAGTTTTCTCATCATCTTGGAGCATTTAAAAAATGATGAAAGAGTATTAGGATAGGTAATGCATTGTTGGTGTTGATGGAGCAGTTACGGTGATCATTTTTTTCACTTTTGCACATGTTAAGTCAGAGGGCAACAGGGAAGAAATGTTATGCACTAGTTATGAGGCTGTATTTTCTTCCATTTCCCTTCTTAGCAATTCACCAGCATAGGTTGTGTTGATGTGGCCACAGTAACAGCCAGCACAGGAGACACCTTTCCTTCTCTTTCAGCTTCTGATTCATAATTTTCCATGTGTGGCAGCACCTGGAGCGCCTGGTCTGTCTTCATGTGGACTTGCTCCGGCTGGCTGAACGCTCTCACAGCTGCATCACTGCTAGGCTGGAGGGGAAAAAGGTGCTCTGGGCCACATGACAAATAAGTGTCCCTCTGTCCCCCAGCGCAGCCATTACCTCCCTGGGAACTGGAGGAAGGCGGGCATTAGACAGCCATTAAGGCCAGTGAGCAGCAAGAAATGAAGTTCATAGACACAATATGTATTTGCCAGTAATCATCATTTGAATGAATGCTAGCAAATCAGCCAGAGCGCTCATGTCATTTTTTTATGAGCTTTGCTGTGTAGTTAGGAAGTTAGTAATGGCAGAAGGTAGCGAAATACTCTGGAAGACCTTAGAAAATGGGCTAAATCCAGGTTGGAGGGAGGAGTCTGAGTACAGTTATGCTGAGTTTAATGTCACTTACAAACCCACACCTTTAATTGCCACTTACTGTAAAAGGGTGATAAAATTTGAGCAAAGTCTGGCACCACAAGGTGTTCAGAGGAATTAGAAATTGTTTAGAAACAGTAGCCTAGGCCATGTCACTGACATGAGAGCTGCACCTGCAGTGCAGAAGATGTCCCTGCTGGTATCAGCTGGCTCTGGAGGAGAGGACGTGGCATGCACTGGGGCTTGAGTTTCTCCTTGACCAGGAGGTATTTTCATGTGACATACTGTCTGATTTAATGTTTTAGCTGTAATACCACATAGGCAATTTTTTTTGGTTGAGTTAATCTAAATCTGAATAAACAGACTAAACCACTGAGACCATTATTTGGCTGCAGTAATCTCTGTGTGCAGAAGCCGGCCATCAGAGTTGCAGTGTTGAACTTGGAGGCTGTGTGCTGTTCTGTGTGCTGTTCATTGCAAAGATGAATCGTTTAAAATCTCATCAGTTTAGATGAAGCAAAGAACATCCTAAAGGGCTGGATTCTGGTCTCTGCTGCCTCGGCGTGCTTTCATAATTGCTCAAGATCCCAGTTTCCCTGGGCTCTGGTTTTCACCCCAGAGTGAACCCATTTGATTTCCACTAGCACAAACAAGACCCATGTCTACGCCTGAGGTGAGTGCCCACGCACATGACCGTAGCCTGTGCTGATGGAGGATGGCACTCCCCTCACCTTGCATGTCCATGCACGGCAGGTAGTGCACCTCTGGGAAGACAGGAGGTCTGACTGTTAGGGTTGGCAAAAGTAGATGACTTCAGATTTTCTGTTAAAGATGACTTTCTGCAAAGCAGAGATCAGATGAATTGCATCCTCAGAGCGTATTTCTCTCTGTTGTCTGTATGAAGTCCTGGAGTGATTTACTTGAGTATGGAGTTAGGTGAGGTGGAAATATCCCTGTTTGGTATCAGCACTGTGGATATAATAGAAATATCATATCTGCCTATATCTCTCTTTTCAAGTATAAATTATAAACTTTTCAGGACGAGGTCCATTTCTTAGGGCCCCATGTACAGCACCTTGCACAGTGGGTCCCTGAGCTTATCTGAGGTCTCAAAAGGTCACTGTACTGTATCTTCACCTATTTTATCACTTCTCCATGAAGACTAGTATTACCATAAGATGATCAGTAGAAGAGGTGATACATTACACATTTGCATTCTGTTGATGAACATGTCAGTCTTTAGTCATAAAGAAGTTGAGTTTAAAATGTTTAGCAAATGTTTTTTAAACTAATGTACTGCAGTGGTCCCTTTTAAGTTAGCCACCATAGTATACATTAAATGTCAAAGTGCACTGGACTGAACAAAACAATATGTCAACGTTATGCAGCAACTGAATGCTGGATGCATTTTAGATGTCCAGCGAAGGAAGAGAGATGCTACATCATTGGGAATTCTTCCTGACTTTCAATCAAATAGCTGATCTGAAATGCCAAACACAAACTGCATTTCATTTAAAAATGCTGCTAGGTAGTCCTTGATTGAACACTTTGAACCTGATCAGAATCTAATTTGGTTTTGTATTACAAAAGACGCTTATATTAACACCTTGAGGAGATCAATAACAGATTTTAATGCATACTAATAAAAAAGGTCCTAATTCCAAATACAGCTTTAAGTTTAACAGGAGCAACATAGTTCTTGCTAATCAGAGATCTTTGTTGAACAAGAATCAGTGGAATGGAGTACTGTTTTCAGACAAATGTCTCAGAATTATACTAACAAATGCCGCAGAAGGAAACCACACTATTTTTCACAGTTGTGAGTGCAATTAAATGGTGCGTTTTAGGGGAAAACGCTTCCTCATGGGGGAATCCTGACTTCTTCCTGATAGTTAGTGTTGCTGCTCAGTACATGCTGCAGTAAAAAGTTTCCCTTTACGACAGCAAAAACTGTCATCATCTGTAGAATTAAGAAAATACGTAAGGAATTATGTTCATACATGATTGCTCATACTATCAAATAGAGTATTGACTGGCAGAATGATTTTGCTCAAAGGATTTGCCATGGTTGCATAAACTCCATATTCAGCTAATTGATAATGAAGACAACCCTTCATCTCTCTCTTCTGTCGTACCCCAGCCAATGCTTCCTTGGCAGAGTGGAGCCCTAGGAGTGCTGCTGCAATAATAACTGTATGTCAATTTAGTAATAATATGTTCATTCAAAATTCTATATAGATAGGATGCAATTTGATTTTTTAGGATTTATTCTTATTTTCTCCATTGCTCTGTTAAATTACATTACTGGATTTGGTGAGCAAAATCTCAGTGTGTCTCCCAGATTTCAGCAGATGCAAAACTCTAGAAATTGATCTCAGTGGTTTTGTGTAGCACTGCAGGCGATTCACTGTGTGGGAGGTGGAGGAAGATTTTATCGATCCTGTAGTGTCATTCTCCATACTTCTATCCTCCCACTGAACTGGCCATTTCCTCTCCGCTGCAATCATCCACACGTTGCAGAGTGATGCTCCTCTCACAGGTGTAGCACCAGCCTCTTAAGGAAAGATGCTTATGATCCCCCTTCACTTTACTAACCCACATCTATTCCCTGGGACCTGTACTCTGACTCTGTGTTGTGGCTGGTTGAGGTTTTGGGGGCTTTTTGTGTGCATACAGTCATACTCATTCAGAGTATCCGAGATGATTTCTGCTGGGCCTGCAGGAAGTATACACCTGTATAGTTTATCATAAAAACTGTCAGACATGTAAGTCTGTATCTGTTCACTAAAGCAAACAAAATATCCTGAATGCCTGGGATTATATTCATAATATGACAAGGAGGAGGCAGACTGTGTGAATGTAAACCAGTATTTATACATTGGAGCCCCTGCTTATATAGACTTTTTCATCCTAGAGAAAGCTATAGTGATTTTCAATTAACAAGGCAAAATTATTTCTGCAGTTATGTAGTTGAACCTTACAGTACGGTCGTGTTTCTATAGACCAGAGCCATGGTCAGTGGAGTGCTTGGGTCTGAGCTCCACCAGAGAACTGGGGAGGGACAGTCTGGAATCACCGGGAGATGCCCTCCAGAGTCCCCATCCCACCACGTGGAGGTTGCTGCTGCAAATGGCAAGATGGGGTATGGGATGCTTTGGGTTTAAAATGCCTAACCTTTTCCCTTCAGAAGTAACAAAATGCCCTACATAATGTAGTACCTAGAAAGCAAGTGCCCAGCATCCGGGTTGTCCTTCTGTGAGTGCTTTCCTTCCCTAACAAGACAACACCCTTTCCCTCTTCAGCTGTCACTGGAGGAAGGGTTGCTAGCACCATTTTCAGACAAGTTTGCTGCTCAGCTCTTGGCTAGCTTTTGCTTGACGTCACTGTCAGCTGGCCTGAACTCTACTGGGAGAGATGGCCCTGCTACCACCAGAAATGGCCTTTGCAGCTGATGGTACCAAAATGAGCACACAAGGTCCTGCAGGCAGGGCAGCTGCTTACACCTGAAAAAGAGAAATAAATGGGCCCTGGTGAAGATGTTCCTCAGGTCTGCTTTGGTCTCTCTCCCCTCCACCCTCCCATGCCTGATCTGCTAGGCTGAAGTTACAATTCCCAAGGCTGAGCATGGCTCTTGCTCCCAGTCTGGCTTGGCAAGCATGTCTCTGGCTGACAGCATGCTGGAGGGCTCACCAAGCCCATCCCCGCTCCAGGGACAGCTGCTCCAGGGACGAGGTGTGCTGCAGGCTGGGACTACCACGTGTAGCACATCCAGCAGTAAAACTCGTCACAAAGTGTCTGGATTAGTTGGCTTGTAGATTCATGGACTTCTTCTGTCATAAAACATCACACATTCCTGTAACTGAAATGTGGGCTGTTTTCGTAATAGGATGAGCAGACGTAGAAATGGATGGATTTCCCTAACTGCAGGTCATTGTCAAGGCTCCACTACAGCTGCCCCTAAAGTTTCCACTCATCTCAAAAGAAGTTCTCTTGCCAAACTGTGTAGGATATTTCCTACTGCGGGATTTGTTCTTCATATAGGTACTTTTTGTCACTCTACCTTAAAAAACAAAACAAAACAAGGATAGCAAACATATTAAACACGTGAAGCTTGCATATGCAGTGGGATGATCAGGATTTTGCTTGAGATTAGAGGCTGCACAAATGGTTACAAATCTGATAAGGAAGTGTCACTTGATGGAGTGATATGTTACTTAGGGCCAAATTTGCTTTGATTTCATAATTGTGAATTTCTCAACATCTCTCAACAGTATTTAATATTTGCCTGCTGATTTTTTTTTGTTGTTGTTGCTGTTCAGGAATGCATTGTCTTTTTTGCATTCGTAGTTCATATGAATGAGGATTTCTCACTTAAACTTTTTTCCCTTTACTGTTATTTGCTATACTGGAAACTCTATTCTTTGAGAAAAATAGATTTTGGTTATATTTCATTTTGTAATAGCAAGGTTACTAATGCAAAAAAAAAATCTAGATACAGCCTGGAAGGTTTTTTTTAACGTTTTATTTGCTGATGACTTAAATCTAGAAAGGTTATGTCAAGTTTAAACTATATTATCATTTGTATTGAGCACTAACTATTCCCTAATTACTTCAGAATTACAGTTTACTGCTGTGAATACTTAATCTAGTTTACTAGCTTTTAAATTAGTAGAATAAATGCTGCTAAAAAGAAAAAAAAATTCAAGTTATGTACATGGTGGAGGTTGCAAAACTATACTTTATGATTAAATCTGCCATAGTATTTGAAGTCGATTTAGGACTCAAAGGACATACTTATTTTTTATGGAGAACTATATATGGAACATAAATAATTCTAAATCCAGTTCGGCCAAATATAAATCAGTAAGAAGGAGAAGAAGGGGGCCCTAAATTATATCTCATTGCTTTTTGCTGCCTTCTGTATACAAAAAGAAGCACCAAATTCTCAGCTTGTATTATTTCAGGCATATGTGTTGTTTTAGTACCCTGATACCAGGGTTATCTGTGTCTATCTGCAGCTTGGGAGCCTTCCCCAAGAGAGCATAGCTGTGGTGTTAGAGATGCGTGTTTCACTCCACTAGCAGTGTATCCTCGGGACAACTGTCACCAATTTGCTGCATCCAAGCTACAGAACAGGTTGATTGAAATCCTACCGGCTTGTTAAACTCGAAATCCTGCTAGGTGCAAAAGGAACCCACATTAGATGTAAAGCCAAGAATTTAGTCTACTTAAAGTCTTAAGAGCCCAATGAAAGAGTTATTATTGCTCCAGTTACAGTGATCACAATAAACACAAATTCAAATTGTTAAAATCATATATACACAAAACCTTCTAATACCCATCCATTTCTCTGGTGTATGCTCATCCTTCCATTGCTCTGCTGGGTCCTGCTGTCGATGGCTTCAGTCTTGGGGTATGGAGCATCCTCAGCATCCCAAGATGCACGATGTTGATTTCTTTCTAGGATTCTCTTGGGATTGTTTTGTACTGCAACTTGCTGTTTCTTCACTGGCTTGCAAGTCCATGTTACATCGAAATTTACTGTCTCTCTTAAATATGGTGGATACTTGGTCTTCTTGTTACTCCTAAAACTGATTTTACTCAGCTCCCAGGTTGCAGTCCTTTGATGACCAGTAATGTTGCACTGGTGAGCTGCTTATAGCCCTGGAGCCACTGGTGTCATTGCTGTTACGAAATAGTGATCATTTGGAGAGAATTTTAAAGAATGTTCTGAATTTTAAGTGAGTTTTACTGAGGAGCTGCTGAGAAAACTGATGGGGCTGCTTTGTTAGGCTGAGAGGGAGAAGTCCTAAAACCTGGAACATTTTGAAACTTTAATTGCAAGTAATTCTTCTTGTAAAGCTTATCAGGTGAATCGTACATATTATATAATGTGAAATGCTGCTCTAATCATAGCAGTGATTATTATGCAAAGCCTTTTTCCAAGGTAGGTCTTGAAATGCCCTAAGGACACAGCAGGAAAGTGTTGGGGAATTCAGGATGGGTTTTCACACTTTTATTCTATTTTATTCCCTCACATTTCATACCACCCCATGCCAATCATTTGTTAATGAAGAACAGGAACTTTCCTTGTTGTCATTTGTAATTGAAATTGTACCTTACCTCTGAGATATACACTGAAGGAAGAATTTACCACTCAGATGTTGCTCTGCTTTCAATCAACCTTTGTAGATCAGATACAAAAAGGTGACCCTGAAATGCAATGACCTCCTTGGTGCTGCAATCTCAAATCAACAAACATAGAAGAAAATAATTAGGAACTCTTTCAATATCATAAGGCTGTAGTAGTCAGTTTGCATTTTTTTCCAGTGGAAACATTGAAAATTATGATAGAATGATGCTCACATAGAAAAAGCAAGAGTAAGAAGGTGCAGAATAATAACACCATTGCCTTCTATGACTAGGCTAGAATCTAGGTTTCACATAAATTGGATTATTCCACAGCATCATCACTCTTAAGTAGACTATTATCCTGTACCGGAAGTGGAAACCAGTGTGCAGCATGCAGTGAAACACAGCACTAGTCACTGAAGCTGGGCTGCGACTCTGAACAACACAAGTTCTGCTTCCAGCTGCCTCCTGGTACCCAGGAGGACCCTGGTATTTCCCCTCCACTTGCTGTTGCGTGCATTTAATTTTGCTGACTGCAGAAATTCCAAAATTTATACTTATTCTGAATTCTTCCATGCCAAATGACTCTACGTTTCTGCCATAAAAATGGAGTCTATTCAGTTGCCCAGTGATGCCACTGGCATAGCAATGGAGTTGGTTCTCTGGCCAGTTATTTATAGGAGTGGATAGTTAGGCCCATAGGCAATAGACTGTCAACCATTAACTCAACATATTTTCTAGGGCACATGGTTGGTCAAAATTCAAAATGTGTGACTTTTTTAATACTGGGGATTTTTAAAAAGATTATGTATACTTGTAGGATTGTTCTTCTCTTTTGTTTAGTTGCTCAGTTGTTGATACAATAGTATTCAATCCTAGGGTCTTTCTTCAAATCACAGCTGTCATGGCTTTCAGTTAGTGATGTCTTTGACTGGAAGCAATAAGTAAATATTCATCTAAGCATTCAAGGGTTTATGGGTGAGAGTTTGAAAGTATTGTAGATATCCAGTCTGCCTGGAGGTCCAGTTGGCCTGTAGAGTGATCAGATTCACATTTCTCACCTCCCAGGAAAGCTTCCCACATTCCTTCTTGTGGTTACGGTGATACAAAGCCTTAGCCCTTGTGGAAAGGTGAGATCTCGGGTCTCCTTTTCCTGGGCATTTTGTTCTGCTGTCTCTCTCTGCTCCAGTTAGTCTCCAGTTACCTCTTGCCAAGTACCAGCATTTCCCATGGGGTAGAGCACCTCCTGCCTGCTGAGGACTTGATTGCCGTCACCTGCACAGGTCTTCCTGATCCTCCATGGCCTGGGCTAGTGCTGTCACCCTGCAACATTTCAGGATGGGGAAGAGGTCAGCCACATCTAACATCAGCCCTGCTAACATCAGCCACATTCATGGTGTCTGCACACCTCTGCTGTACAAGGATCTCTCCAGGCAGGATGGGTCAGGTACATCCAGAGTTGTTTGCATCCATCCTCCCAGGGCTGGCCACAGGTCTGAGTCATGTTTAGGTCCAAAAGGAGGCACTAAGCTGTGTAAATCTGCCAGAAGAGCACTCTGCTGTGGGGAACAACTCCAAATGCAGGCACCTCTTAGGGTTTGGCCTGATGTTGAGTATTGCATCCATGGGCTGAGGCACCTAACTTCAACAAAAATCAACTGTAACCACCAAGTCCTTTTGTTGCTGTGGGCCCAATCTATAACCGGGCTTGAGCTTCCAGCTCTCACCATAACCCCTGACATCCCACCAACCCTTGTGAGGAAGGCAGGCTGCCCAGGCTGGCATTAGAAACCTGAATACTGTTGTGATCCGTGGCCCTGGGGAGTTAACTTCCTACTGGTGAAACAGCAACATTTGTCCTCTCTTTCCCAGGCATGTGCTGACACTGGCTGATTTCTGGAGCATGAGGGCAGACCATGTTTCATCCATCTTCCCAGTTCTATATGGGGCAAAAGCCTACTCCAGCATTTAAAGCCTAAATAAGCAAGTTTGTCAACAAGACCACGGGCACATCCCACTTCCTTTGTCATCATGGAAAATAAGTCCTTTAGATTGCTCAACTCATACTTTGTGGTTTTTAGTAGGTCAGGATGCTCCTTTTGTTTTTAACATGGACATTTATTTTTGCACTGTCTCTTTTAGCTATGCATGCAGGGATGCTGTGGGATGGTAACCATAGTAACTGCAGAACATAGGAGATGTAATTTCACCCCCAAAATGCATAGTACTGGGTTTGTGTTTGCTGGAAGTGAATCGTCTCATTCCCTGAACAATAGGAGGAAGTGAAAATAACTTATTTATTTCACAGTGATGAAAGGAGAAACTCAGACAGTTAGCATACTGTGGGAGAAATATGCATTAGGTGCTGTTCTGTTATGTCCAAGACACCGGTGTAGACAGATGAGACCAAACAGAAATCTAAATGTTATTTCCATACAGTATTTAATGACAATGAAATAACATAGTCTGAGGCTTTCTTATCCACACTGAGCATTTCATTATCTTTATGAATATTGTCAGGTGATGTCAGGGGTCTGGTGCAGGGGGCTTCACTGATATGATGCGAAAGCCATGGTTCTGCGTTACTGGTAACATGTAACTTGCTCCTTACTCCAAAGCAGATGCACCAAACACAGCAATAATGCAGTGGGGCACTCAGCCCCTCATCTTTGGTGTCCAGCTTTGAATGTTCACCTACAGCAGGGGAACAGGAGTCTCCCAGGGGTTGCCCCCAGGTGATGGAGATCAGCACCTCAGGAAATCATACTGAGCACTGAGGCCCCAGGAAGGGGAAAGGGAAGTTGGGGAGTTAGAGCTGGAATTTGTTTCATGTGATTCAAAACTGCTTGGGAGGACATAAGAGTATGAAATAATACTGGAACAGCCAAGAAGTGATTCTGCTGTAATGACATCTCCAACCTGATAAAATTGTCCTGTTGTGTGACAGGTCAGATACAATGTTCTGTGCACAACCAAAACCTTTTTACTTACTTGACCCAGGGTGTTATGTGATACTGCTGTAGAATGCTTGTTGCAAAAAAACCTAGTGCTTTCTCTCCCACCCCCTTTCTCCATATAAACAATCCTGTTTCCCCTATGCATGAGTGTCCCAGAACAGGCAGTATGGGCCCTATGACTGCAGTGGTTTGTTTCCAGCTATACAACAGGCTTGTGTATTTTAGGGACCAAATAAAATCATGACAGTATGTAGTAATGTGAGTTGTTACCATCTCTGTCTTCCCCTTGATAGCACTTAGATAGCTGCATTTATTGTTGAATAAAATCACTTATTGTAAAAGCACTTCAGAACTAAATAGTTCCAGGGATTTATTTTTATGTGCATTTGAAAAATTAATGCCTTGATGAATCACACACCAATAAATAGTTTCTTTTCCTAGAAATACCTTTGTTTAGGGGACTGCTAAGCTCAACCCTGAGGAATTAAAAAAATTACTACACTGCTTAGAGTAATGAGATTATAATACCAAATTTATAATAACTTAAAAAAAAATTACTCTTTGCTTTTGAACTGATATTTACTTTTCCTTCCTCTCAGAGGGAAACAAACTTTAAAATGAGAGAAGCTGAGTTTTACAGAATAATGAGACTCCACGAGTCAGATATTAATGAAAAACAGTAATGATGAGAACTGTTGACTTAATAAGAAAAGAAAAATGAGGCAGCTTAGTACTCCTTAACTGGTCTAATGCTGAAATTGGATTTACTTATTTATCTTTTTAGGAACCTCCTCCCATTATGACTTTCCATAGACTTGACTTTAGTATTAGTATTTTCATCATGTGGAAAGACTTGTTTCTCTCCATTACGCCCAAAAAATGTTACTTGGGGACAAACAAGCATTTTTGCAACAGTGGAGAAGAAGAACAAGCAAAGCAATAGATGTGTAACAACAGGTACCTTTCATGGCCACACTTTTTTGTACTTCCACATGGATAAGCAAGGGCACCTATAACTCCTCAGTGAATGTTTCAGGGTTTTGCGTGCAGCATTTCTTCCCTACCTTGATCTCTGGTACACATTCCTCATGAAAATGTTGGTATTTCCCCAGGTTTTGCTCATGGGCCTGAAAACAATGAGCTAATTCTCTATTATCCAGGAGAGAAAGTGGGAGGATTTCAACAGCTGCTGCAAATTGAATAATAATAATAATAATAATAATAATAATAATAACAACAACAACATGAATGGTTGTTCACTTCATAAAATACTTAACAATGAAACTGCTAAAATGAGTTTTTTGCCTTAAAGAAAAAAAAAATCTCTTAGAAGAATTCCAGTGTACAGTAGAGTGAACAATGCAACAAAAATATTTAATATAGCAATAGTTGATGAATAAATTGATTACAAGAAAAAATATGCTTTAAAGATTCATGAATAAATGCAGTTAACTGAATCACTCACCATCACAATTAGCAAACCATGTCTGTGTGAAAAAAGTATTGTCAATTAAATGTTTTGTAAGTGAAATTCGTAAAGGAGGCTGGCTCTTGTACAAAAAGGAAAGAGGATTAATTGGTATTTTTAACTGAATTGAAGAATATACTTTGTTCTCTGGAAGAATTTGATTTCTTACCTCAAGCTTCAGAGCTGTTCCCTTTCAAAAGGTTGTGAAAATATTTTTTCCAGCATTCAAAGGATGTCTTTCCATATCCCTTCCTCCCAGAAAAAAAATAAGAAAAACATCTGAAGTTCAGATGTTTAGAAAAATATTACCCTGGGGCCTGAAACCAAATACAAGAAATTTCCTTCTGAAAGCATATATGCTGCCTGCAAGACAGAGGCAGTGACAGGTGTATTTATTTTAAAGGGAAGGTGCCCCAGCCTGTCTGCAGCCCAACTTGGAAGAAAACACCAATAACTCTAACTTCAGTAGCTGTGAAGGGGGAGACTTGTCAGTTAAAGTGGTTCCTGTGGAAGGAGTAACATCACAACAGTAACATCACAGGCATCCACAATAGGTGGATGAGCAGGAGCATAGCAGGTTGGATGTCAGGTCTACTGCTGGGTTATTTGCTCCTCCTTCTCAGAACTAGGCAGTGAGCAAGCAGGACCAACCCTCGTTTTGAAATCTCTGAGGAAGCTACAAAATAATCTGCTAATCCAGTCGATGGAGGCATTAGTTTCAGCAACATTTGTCTCTTCCTAGATGGCATTGACCCAGCATGACCAAAATGGGAGCTGGCAGCTGTTTTGTGTTTGTGTGGATTACCTTGATTGCCTACCATACACACCTGCTGAGAATGAGCTGAAGCTTGGATGACCAAATATGTTCTTAACATGTAATTTCTCATAGTGATTAGAAATATCCCAAAAGCTCCTTGATTTTGTGAGTTCTCCACGCTTGCCCTCCCTGCTGGTTTAAGACTTCATGTTCAATTTATTTTGGTTTGTAGTGTATCATTTGTGCTGACATGGTTTGACTTGGTTTTGACACTGCATTATTGTCTTCCTAGCCTTGTACTGCTGACTGTATGAGTGTCTGATGATACTCAGTGGCGTGCAAATAAATAGACAATTACAGTTGGTACAAACATCCATTGTATTTCACAATGTGCATGCTCCGTAGTTGATTTCCAGACCTAAACATGTGTAAGTGGTTTCAATAAGCTGTTTTCAGAAAATACCCATTACTGTCAATCCAGGCTACCCCATGGAAAATATCCTTTCTAAATGTCTTTATTCTGTAGTTAGTGCTTGGTTGGCCCAAAGATCAGAGAAGGGTCCTGCTTATCTGCTGGGGTGCTGCATTGCTCCTTCAGCATCCCTCTCTCATTTGAGTGCTTGCTCACAGCCCTAGCTCTCATCCCAACAGATGGAAAGTTCAAACAACTTCCCATGTTCTGTTTCATTTAAACATTTAAAAATTTACAATACTTTGATATGTTTCAAGCCATTTATATTGGGAGAATAATCCCAGGTATCCTTCCTCTTATGTCCCAAAGTTGTATTAGATGATAAGAAATGAAGTTTTTTTCAGAGTTTAAATATCCAGTCCAACATGCTGACAGGCTTTTGTGTTTTATTACCTCTCTGAAGATGTGATTCATGACATTATATTCTCCATGCTGAATATTAGATGGCCTGGATCTGTTATGCAGGATCTATTAGTTCTCTGTCTCTGTGCAGTGTTGACTTCGGGGTTAACGAAGGCTCTCTGGAAGGGCTAACCTAGCCCAAACCTTAGTCTGGCTGTCCCTGGAGGAAATTGTATTCTCTTTCTTCTACGTGTTGGTTTTAGTTCTCCAAGAATCTTCAGTTTGTTTGGGGTTTCCTATACAATGTTTTAAAAAAAAAAAAAAAGAAGTAAGCCTCAATGATAGAGCTAAGAGAGCTGGGGAGTCAAGCCTGAGTGACCACTTAACACCGGTGGACTTCCTCTGCTCAATGCAAGTAGTTTTCACTCCCACAGCTACTCGTCTCCATGCTAACAGTATGTTGTGTAGGAGAGGGTCAGTTTATTTCATGGTTGCTTTTGGGTCTTTGTCAGATTGTCTCCCATTTATAATGTTCCAGGTATCTAGAAACAGGAGACTTCCTTCAGTGCTTTCCAGCCCCTCTCAGCCTGACCAGGTGCTCGGTTACAGGTGCCCCTGGGTAACTGGTCTCCAGCAGCAGCAGCAGCTAGTTCAGTGTGAAGGGCGCTCCATCCAAAGAGGAGCACCTTTGCAGTGCCAGTACAAGCTGGATTTAAATGAAAGGAACTGTGAAACCACAGTGTGTTAGTGTTAAAATGAAGGATAGTCGTGTACAAGCACACCACGGTCTTGCATACAGACATTCGTTTCTTTCCTGTTGACCTAAGTTGCAAACAGAAGAGCTAGGATTCACCTCCGCTAACTGTGTGTTTGTCATCGCTGGTTGCGAGAGGATGCTGTGTAAAGCAATCACATCCTGGGATAAGAAACAACATGATATAATGGTGATGGTTTTCAGTAGATCCCAGGACTTTTTTTCTGGCAAAAAGTGTAGAGGAGAATCTGCCTCTTCTCCAATGGAGGGTCAAGTTGTTTCAGAGAGCACTGCCAGAAAGTTGTAGTGTTTGGTGATGAGAAGCAAACTGTATGAAATGTCCATGCTATCCATCAGAACTACACGGTACAGCCCATTTTTGCACTAGTTTTATTCCTGGGCTTAGCAGCACTCAGCCAAATCTGCTAATAAAATTTAATGGATCAAATTATCTATTCCACATTAAAAAGTTGTGCGTGCTCAGAGAGCTAGAAATAGAGCAGTTAAAAAAGTCAACTTCAATGTGGAGTCAAGCGACTGAAGAGCTTTATAAACACTCAAGTTTCACTTTTCTGGAACACATCATGAGAAATCTCATCATACAGATCGTCTGGCCTGCAAATCCTGCTGCACGCCCTGTTCTTCCTCTCTTCTTCTCTATTAAAAGTATCTTTTTCATCTGCTGTAAGTAGGATCTTGGCCCATGAAGCTCAGCTTATTGATCACTTTTCCTCCCTTGCTATCCATCCAGTGCTGTCTGCCCGAGTACAGGAGCTGATCTGCTGATCTGGTGGTCAGTTCGAAGCAGCAGTAAGACAGCTGACTGAGACACACGACACTGATTAACTATCAGTTGTCTATCACTCACTAAGTCGAGATGGAGAATGTATGGACATGAGAAAAAGAGATTTAACATGAAGGCAAAATTCACCTTGAGGAAGCAATGAAAGAAAACTGAAGAAGACTGAGATTGGCCAGTCAGAGAGAAAGCACTCAGCTCAGAGAAAAACGGTCACAAAGGAAAATAAACCTGGCATGGGCAACTGAAAAAATGATGGAATTGAAGTTTTGAATCCAAAGATGACAGTGGGAAGAAAAAAAAGACTGAACCACTGCCAGGTAGTCAAAAACACAAAAGAAAGATTGAGGAGAGAAACAGAGAAGAGCACAGAAGAAAACTAGCCTAGTTGAAAGCCTAAGCTGCACCTAATTAATGTTCTAAATTGCTTCACATGTAAAATAAACTGATGGGAACTGGAGTGACATATCCCTACATGGGGATTTACATCAGTTTGAGTAAACTGATTTAAACATACCTCCAGTTAAATTGTCTGAACAGTTGAACTTGGAGGATTCCTGAGAGACAAGACAGCAACAGATGAAGTTGTCCTTAAACCTTGCTCCTGGTTCTGCACATGATACTGAATCCACTTGTGCTGCCCAGAAATGCAGTGGAACTGACGGTTTATAGCGTGAAAGCAATCTTTCGGCAAACTAGTTAATATTAATGTTTGGATTTTGAAGTAATATGTTAGAAATCTGCACTATGCTTCACCTTAAATTCCCACCCATTTGATGGACTAGCAGAAAACAGGGAAACTTTTCAGCAGAAGTCTCCAAGACTTGAATTAAAACACAACATTTCCATGCTCCTGCACGCTGTTCCCTCCCCTTCCAGGTTTTCCAACCCCTAACTGAAAATTTCAGTAGTGATAACTGTCCCTATATCAGTCATTAACCACATTAAAGAAATACAGTTTATTACTAAATAGATGTTAGTTATAGAGAGATCACCTTGAATAATGAAATCCCAAGCACAGTGGCAGTTACACTAATCTTTGTTTTGCAAATATTCCCCAAGGCCTTTTTCAGTAAAAGGAGCTAAATGCTCTTCTGCAAACATGAGGTCTTCTTTAATTTCTTCCTTCATTTTCCCTTTTGTTTTTATAGTCTATATCTATTTTTCCTTTCCTATGTGCTTAACCTCGCGGTGTTGGTTTGAACTCTTTATGATGGGCTTGCAGTGTTAAATTTAGCAATTACAGACCCTGCAGCCCCAGTAATGTCGTGGCTATGTGAATGTACGTTTGTGTTTGTTTATGCTGAAAAGGTTAGTTTTTGGAGAAGGAAAATCACTGTTTGACTGCCCAGCAGCGCATTGATTCACTGTGAAATACAAAAGGTCATTTGATTTGTCCTTACATAGTTGCAACTCTGCCTCTACTTCTTGGGGAGGTATTCAGCAAGGATCTTGGAAGAGGCAGGATCATATCCCCACTTCCTTCCCCGAATGTAAAGAGTAGTGCTGGCTTTATGGAGATGTATTTTTTGCAAAGGAGTATGGCTGTGTAATATTGCTGTGCATGCTAGAAAATCCAGAATGGCCTCCAGGATTGGGTGGATCTGTGTTGCCTAGAACTTGGGACAGTATCCAAGTCTTAAAATACTTTTGAACATATTTGTAGTCAGAAGCAGTATCAACAGCATAATATGAGGTTGCAGACTCTGTTGATAGCTCAGTTTTAAATATTGTAATCTAGAAAAGTAGGCATAATGGTTTGGGTATTTTACTTAGTATTCATATTGGATGGACTTTCTTACTTGATCATAAAGTCACAAATCAAAGCTTATACATGGTTGCCTTCTGGGATATTGATCCATGTCCATGCAGGCAGCCTGGCAAAGCTTCTGTTAAATTAATGCAGCTCTCAAGAGTGACTGAGCAAAGGATTAATGTAGAAGACTGTTAATCAAATTAAGTGTTTCCTAAAATTCTGTAATACATTTTATGCACAAAGAAAACTTTGGTAAGAACTCGTTATTACAACAGAAATTATTTATTCTATTGTATTTCATAATACCAAATGGAAATTTGTTCTCTTCAATGAAATCTGGTGTTCAAACATTATAGCATGAAACCTGGAGAAAAGCCTGTATGCATTATGATTTGCAGTAGGAAAAGAGGATGTGCAATATGGAGAAAAAGGTGAAATGGAAGTTCGTATCTTTTTTAGTCACTCATATGTCATAGGGAGAAATTTATGGGCGTGTGTCTTTATAGATTTTATAAAGCTGTCTTTGACCTGAGTTTCCCAGCACTTTGAACAACTTCAGTGGTTGCTTTGTGCAAGGCAAGCAGGTTCTAGGCCCAAAAGAGTGTAGTCTGGTCTGTATGAGTAGGGACAAGAGAGCTGAACCAGCAGCACTCCTGTGTGCGAAGCCCTTGCTACTGCTCCACCCAAGTACCTGAGCTGGCAGGCGTGTGGAGAGGGATGAAGACAGACTATGGCACAGCGGTGCTACAGAGCTGCTCTGCAAAGGCTTGAGTCCATGTGGTAGCCTCCAGGTTCCCAAACTGTACAGGTCATATCAGGTGATGACAGCTGGTCTGGTGAACCATGCTAGTCACATTTGAGAGAGTCGGTTCCATGCTGGCAGTAACTGCGGGAGAGTTTATGGATTAACAGTTGTTTACATTACAGCTGAACCTGTAGCCCAGCCCTACTAGTGGTCAGCTATCTCCTGCTTGTGAATCACTGGGGTGGCCTTGTGGTGGTGTAGGCAACATGGGTCCTGGGCTGTGTTAGTGAGAGCAGAGGGACCTGATTATCACCCTCTCTCCAGCATTCATGAGGCCTCATTTGTTACACTGTGTCCAAGGTGGAGCTCCCAGTGCAAGAGAGATACGCTGGCATTGACATACTGGAGTTAAGTCCAGTGGAAGGCCAGCAAGATGGTTAGGGGCATGGAGCACATGACATATGAGGAGAGACTCAGGGAGTTGTGTTTGTTCAGGCTGGAGAAGAAAAGGCTAAGAGGGGTTGTAATTCCTGTCTTCAACTACCTTCAGGAGGTTGTAGAGAGGGCCAGATTTTTCTGAGGCACACATTAAAAGGATGAATGGCGGTGGACACAATGAGCAGCAAGGACAAATCCAAGAAGATATAAGAAAATAATTATTGACAGAGTTGTCAGACATTGGAGCAGGAGCCCAGAAATGTGGAGTCTCCATCCTTGGAGATGTATAAGATTTGGCTGTTCAAGGACTTGAAGAGTTTAATTAAGCTTGAAAGTGGTCCTTCTCTATGATTGGCTCACCTCCAGATGTCCATCCCAACCTAAATTATTCTGTGACTCTATATTCCTGTTGGTAAAGGGGTGATCCACACAGAGATTATTACGTTTCTTACAAAAGACACATACCTGGCTCCCACCCTCATACCCACCTCATGTCCAGCCTGAATGCAAGCATCAAATGAGTGATGTCAAGGTTTTTGGCACCATCACGACTGTGTCTCGTTGACAGCAGTCACCCCTGAGACATGAGTCTCCAAAGTTGTCCTCTGGCAGTCTGACACCCTCACATGTTCTTGAGAGCACTCTGGATCACCTGGATCCCAATGGGATCTTCCAGTTCAGCTCCTCACCTCTTGTATAATGTTAATAGACTATTGCTGATAATTACATGCAGAGCTAATAACGCTCAGCTGGGCTAGTGGGTAGATTAATTAAGTAGTGCCTGTAAAGAAATGCAAAAATGAAAATACCGTTCCAGTTCTAAGTAGTAATATTTATGTTACCAAACTCGTAGGAGGAGTATAATGTTGCAGCATGTCTGTGTGAGCAGAGACTACCTGCACTGGGCAAAGGGATGACTCAGATATATATATCACCACTTCTAACTTCACTGGGACTTCTGGGTGTTCACTGCATACATGGGTGAGCTTTTCATGTGTGGCTTGATGTGTCGCAACAGGTTCATCTATTTTTCTTCTTTCTTCACTCCTAATTTACAATGTTTACTCCAAGCCCTGTTCTGATCACTCATAGTCTCAGACTGTGCAAAAATACATTGGACTTTAAGAAATAAATTCAGGTACATGTAATCAGTACACTGCTTATAGGAAAACACTTGTTAATTTTTAAGGCAGCCATTTGATATGTGAAGAGTTCATAATATACATGAAGTTCACATAATTTAACAATTACACATATCTGAGTGTGTGGTTGACAAGCCTGACGTATTTGAGCTAATAAATTATGGACTGCATTAAGTAATTGGAATGATTTAAGACTATTCCACAGAAATGCAGCTGAGGGACATTACAGTGGGTCTTTTTATTTTTAAAGTGTATATTTTAAGAGCTTAAATTGCTACTATAAACACTGTTTTAAACTTTAACCATGCAACTAAGTCCATTTTCAAAGACAGTCATTTATTTGTCTAGCAATAAACAATAATTTATGATACTCAGTGTTGGTTTTCATGGACTCCCCAGCTCTTTGGCAGTGACATAATGCTGTTAAGTTGTTTTTGGGAAAAAGACTACATGATTATCATTTGTGTTATTATGTGAGACAAAAATACTTCCTGTGTTTAAGAAAATAGTGGTTTGAAGGTTGGAGAGAGGCCTGGGATTATTTTGGTTTGAAAGTCCCTGTCCATGGTAGAAGTCTGCTGGGACTCCCCATCCTAGGGGCTCACAGTGGTTATGTGTAGGGCTGGAAGACAGATCCTCCCATTCCTGCAGCATCTCTGGGGAGATCAGATTAAACCTCAGCTTTTGGGGCAGGTCTTCTCCCAGTCCCACACAGGGAGCATCCAAGGGACAATGTATGTCTGGATGTGGTTTCTGAGTGCTATTTTAATGTCTGAATGGTAGCATAAGATTTTTTTTCTTTGGTACATAAACCACCTAATAAATTGCATCTTGAATATATGCAGTATTTCTTAAGGTCAAGTTATACCACTCCCTAATAAAAAACAATCAATAACCATTGCAAGAAGCCCGTAGGGTAGTGTATCATTTATCTTGAAACCTTCTGCTCTGAATAAGAATTCTGACTTCACTTTTCAGTATAAATCGTGATCTCTCCTAGCTTCTGCCAGGGATACCATAAAATATGTTGTTATATTAATCAAAGTCCCAGCATCCTGGCATCCAAACTATGAATTATTGCTGTAGTACAAGTGCTCAAGAAAGAGTACTGCATCTTATCCTAGCCTTGCTGAAAAGCCTAACATTTACAACGTGATGGCAGAGAGGGCAGGAGACTTTGTAGAAATGCTAATTAAACCCTCTCTTTGGAGATTAGATTGATTTTATAAATACAGTTTAACACTTATTTATCTCTTTATTACATGCCCATAAACTACCTATGACCCTTTTTAATGCTTTATAAATAAGTTCATGGATTAATTAAATATTTCCTATGTACTTTCCAAATAAACATGAAACTCATGAAGTTCACCAAAAAGATTTATGGACCTTGCTGCATAATGCAGTACTTGATGTTATTATTTAAAATTTTTTTCAACACTTGAAAAAAGGACTTCATGGGCAAAATCAAAGTTGTAATTTCTGGAGCCAAAGCCTCCTCAGCCTTTGGAAAATGACTGCTCCAGGATTTTCTGTGAGTGACTGGCCTCACAAATTAAATCTCAGATTTTTACTTCATTTGTAGGGAATTATCTTATTTAATTTGTGCAGGGAGCAGCTATGTTAAGCATTTATGTGGAAAGGATCAGAAAAACACGATAATGTGTCTCTGCATAAATATTTTTACGAACTGTGAGTAGACTGCATTAAAGATTAGGTAGGAAATATTTAGTTCATTTATGTATTTATAAAGTTCTTTCATGTGTTTGGAATGGATTATGAAGGGGTAATACAGTGTCAGGAAAAAGCCAACATCAATATGTCTAGAACAAATCATGTCAAAACAAAATAATTCCCTCCTAGAACAAAGGCAGGAGACTTTGTGGACAGAGGGAAAGCAGGGGACGTCACATAAGGCTTTCAGTGCTGTCTCACATGGCAATCTCAAAGCAAGCTGGAGAGGGAAGTCTTGTCTAGGGGAAACTGTGGTAAGGCAGGTGAGCACCAGCTTCGATAACCATGCTCACAAAATGAAGACCATGGTTTAATTTCCAACAAGGAGCTCCACAAGGCTGTCCTGAGCCTAAAACTGCTCAGTGCTTACATCAGTGGTATGAATGGGGGACTGAGGAGGGTGCTTATAAAATCTACATGTGTAAAGGAGCTGGAGGACAGGTTTAGAATTCAAAATCTTCCAGATTGGGACACAATTCTGAAATATGTAGCATGCAATTTGGCAAGTTTCTCTAAGTTTTTTCCCAGCTTCCCTCTCCCATCGGCCACTGGCTGCACGGCACATTGCTCACTCTCCAGGAGCAGGTGCCTCTTCCAGATCCTCTTTCTAATTCAATTCTTCCAGGTAGGAGACCTGTCTGCTCACAAAAAAACCTGACTTGGCACTGGATCCATCACTTGGATTTCTTTATCCAGACAGTGTGGTAAGTGGTGAGCTTGACTCTCTGCAGGAGACTGACCAGAACACGCTGAGCCCAAATGTTCAGCAGTCTGACACAAAACCAATCCCAGCCACAGCTTCCCTTTCTGTATGTCTAATGAGTTCCACATATGCCGTATCATGCATTTCTCTCATGCATTTTTAAACTGGGTAGCTTTTTTATCCATATGCAATGCATATGATCCAGTAGCCACACTATCTGTTTGGCTCATCCAGTTTGTCTTCATGTTTGAACATTCCCCAGGTGCGTGTCCCTCCGTACAGTGATATATGTGTCTGTGTAAACCTCTGTCAGTCTTTTCATAAGCTACACGTATCCAGCTTGTCAGTACATGATCTGGTTGCACAACTACAGTAACAAGCCTGCATATTTTTCAAGCTCCATAACATGATGCTGTGCGTAGCAGCAGCAGCTCTTCTAAAGCACTGAGCACAGGTAGGGCGCTGCTTAACTGTGACTTTGTTACGCAAATATTCCAAAATGCAGCATCAGAGTCCTCAGGATGACAGAAAATGATGTAAGAGATGCAGCAGATCTCAAGAAGAACACAAGTCAGCAGTGTCGTCATTCTCAAAAAAAAAAGCAACCACCATTGCGGGATGCAGCGCCATGATATATATAAGACATTAAATAACTAACAAAAGAAATGTGCCACTGAGAACTATTGGAAATTTACCTGGACTAAGTAGTCCAGCTTTGGGCACCACACTTCCAGAAACAAGTGGATTATGCTGGAGAGCAACAAAGACTAATCAGAGATTTAGAAAAAGTGATGTAATAGGAAAGCTTGAGAGAAAACTGGTTGTTTAGTCCAGAGAAGAGACGGCTGATGGAAGCCACGTGTCGCTTCACACCAGAACCCTACTGTCCCCTTTTCTGCTGCCTCTCCCGGGAACAAGACTCTCCATATCCCCTGTAAGCTGGATAAGAAGCAATTTGCTTGAATGGGAAGACATGAAGAATTAGGTTTTATTTTTGTACTGGGTCTAGTGGTCAAACCACCACAATTTTAAAATACTGAAGCTCTGGAAGAGTTTGCTAAGGAAGATTGTAGTATCTCCATCACTGGACAATCTTGATAACGAGTCAAAGATATCTGTGTGTCAGGAGTGGTTTTAAGTATCACTGAACCTAATTGGATCTGGCAGAGATCAGCCCATCTCTCAAAGACCTTTCCTTCCTCTCCACAGGAAAACGAGCCTTTATCCTGAGCAAGATGCTGGCTGTGTTACCAGCACTTAACTTGCTGTCATATTTGTCCTGAGGCTCCTTTTCTTACAGGAGCAGGCCATCACAAAGCTAACCTTTAGTTTTTAAAAAATGAAGATGTTGTCATTTTTATTTTCAAGTAGGTGCTTAAAAAGTGAACCTAAAATGTGCAATTATCAATAAAAAATTAACATGTTGAAAGAATCTTTCAAATCTCATAGTTTTCAAGTTGACTATTATTTTTCAAGGACTGACTCATGTTTTTGAAATGTTTGGAGTTGGCAGGCTGGAAATCTGATGCTTCATATTTACACAAAAAACTCATGGTCCCACTGAAAATTAGAGGTGATATCTCTGAGGAAGAACTGCTTGTGTGACTTGGGTCTTTGCAGAGTTAAACCTTTCTTTGCAAATCCATAAGAACTGTCATCCATGGACCCCAAAGCACTTTAGAAACATTATTTAATGTTAAAAATCAACTTGGCTCAGGCCATAACTGAGTTCAGGCATCTTTGTGGAGCTGGCTGCTTTTCAGTAGAGAAAAATAATCCCTTTGGAAAGCAATTGGGCTAAGTGTTTGTAGTATTTGGAGTGCTAAAAAAAAATTAGGACAGATATTCTTAGATCACACTGGCAACCATCTAAGCCAATTCACTGATTCAATGAACCCTGGGTAACCCTGTCAGGGCTTATTCCCACAATGAGAAGGGAAGGCTGGTGACAAACGAACTGTAGCTGGTGTAAACTTTTCACTCACTTTTCTGGCTGTAGCTCCTGTGCAAAGTGTCCTATATTTCCATGCATAGGAAGCACTCAGCAGTCCTGGCAGAGTGGGCCCTAACTTGCTTCCCCTTGTTGCGACCTTCCTGCTCTATCCAAACCACCCGTGTTTGAATCTTTCCAGTCATGTAATAAGGATTCATATCTTCAGATGCGGAGATACTACATTCAGTAGCAATTCATCCAAGAGTATGCAAGAGTGTGGATCATAGGATTGTTCAGGCTGGAAGGGACCTCAGGAGGTCTCTTGTGCAACCTTCTGAGCCCCACCTCTGTATAGCTGTCCATCCATCTTGTATCTACTTGGATACAAGAATATTGTGGGAGAAGGTGTTGAAAGCTTTGTTGAAGTCAAGGTAAATGGCATCCACTGCTCTCCCCTTGTTCACAAGCACAGTTATTTTAATATAATGTTGGTCAGGTGTGATTTACTCTGGATAAATCCATGCTGGCTGTTCCCAGTCACCACAACCTTCTTCATGTGCACAGAAACGTGTTCCCAGAGGGCTTGCTTCATGATTTTCCAAAGTGAGGCTAACTGGCCTGTAGTTCCCCACAATGACCTTTGCCTTTTTTGAAAATATGTACTATCTGCTTTTTCCCAGTTGTTGGGAACCTCTGTTGATCTCTGCAGCCTTCCAAAGGTTATAGATAGCAGCCTTGCAAAGACATTGGCCAGCTGTGAGCTTCCTTGGTGCAGCCCATAAGGTCCCAATGCACTCGTATGGGTCAAGTTTTCTGAAGTCATCCTGGTTTCAACCCTCACACACTGCTGGTAGCAGCTTTCCTCCTTAAACCTTTTCACTACAGAGAGACCTGGGAGAACTTATTGGTGAAGACTGAGGCAAAGAAGGGACTGACTACCTCAGCCTTACCGCTGTTTACTGTCAATAATTTGTAGAATAAATAGTTTCCCTGCATTGTTCTCTTGGTTTAGGAACCAAAGATGCTTCTGAATATGGGTAGGTTACTGGAACTTTCTTTCAGCTAACTGTGGCTGTTAGAGGTGTTAGGGAGCAAGCCTGACCCAGACCAGTAGTCAGAGAAGTTCACAGGCACTGCTGGGTGCTCTAAAGATTTAGATGCTTTGGATCCAAATTTAAGAGGCCTGATACGAATTATCTAAAGAATTTCAGAAGTTTATCCTTCACTGGTGCTATGGATTTTTATGACTTAAAGGCTGTTGGGAAGGAGGAGTATTTGGTTGGTTGTTTTTTTAATGCAAGAGAATATACTGAGGCTGCAGTTCACACATTTTGCTTTTCCTTTCTATAGGAGGAGAGGTTGCTTCAAGCTTAGCAACAGGGAAATGGAGATAATTCAAACTTAGCAAGGAAAAATCTGTGGCTTGCATTAGTGCAACCATGTGAAACATATGAACTGAGTATGTCACAAGTGTGCCCTTGGAGTCTGTGTTCAGTGTGCTGTGTAGTCCATGCTCCTTTATCTAAGCTCTTAAACAGAACCAGAAATGACAGTGGGTTTGTTTATACATGGGTAAAAAAATAGAGGCAGGAAAAACTGTAAGAACTAGGTGTTATCCCCAAATTTACTGGGGCAATATCATCTGGCACGTGCTGTCATGAAACAAATTGAATAGCACAGCGGTGTGGAGCAGATCCTGGAAAATGAACAAAGGGTCTGGAAGTGACTGCCATGAAGCGCAAGCAGGGCATCAAGCACTTGAACACTAAGAGCATTGTTGGGAAAAATCATGGGAAGAAATTCTGTAATTATTTTGTATGAGGAATTTAAGAAAACATGGTGAAGGTGTTAAAACAGGGAAGGACAAGCTCTCCACATACAGGTGCAGATACTAAGAGAGTACTCTGAGAAGGGGTATGTGCAAGCGCCGAGATCCCACTGGAAGAATACCTGAATTAGGAGAACAGATACAGCATGCCTTGTGACAGTGTTCCTCAGATTAACCAACAGTAAAATGATCCAGGAGTATATACAAACTCAGCCCGAAATCCTACAAAATCACTAATAGTAAAACATCATTGAATCAAAATAGCTAAAAAATACTGTTGAAAATGCATTTATAACATTCTGGGAGTAGCTGGGAAGATATACTGAACGTGATTACAAAAGCGTGAGTATTTGGATTTCTGTATTATATCCATCACTGTTTAGGTTACCAGAAAAACAGGGAAGTCTTCATGACAGCAGTTGTTTGAAATAAAATTATAGTGGTGCTTTTATAACCCATTCTGAATCTTGTGAAGCATTTTGAGGTGTAAATCTTGGTGTGCCCCTCTTGGCCCAGAGTCTGGTTGCCAGAAAGCACATCTGGTTATGAGTGTCGCACAGGTGTTGGTGTGAGGGTATTAACCCCACAGCTCAGTAAGGTACCATCACAGTGGTACCTCTGTATGTTGGGACTCAGCTTTTCCTAGAAAAAACAGCTGTTTGCTGAAACCCTGGCTTCACTGCAGTCAAATGGCAAAACCCCCACTGATAGCTATGAATCCCTGATTTCACCCTCCAGTCTTCACAGTTTGAATGACTGTCTGCCACACTGAAAATTTCACCCAAAACATTCATCCTGGGCTGCCTTTTTTAAGGTCTCTAGCTATTATGAATGTTCACTGCCTTCCCTGACATTTCTTCTGGCATTGAGTTAGTGTGGACTGTGATTCCCAGAATCCAGAAGTTGAAGAGCTTTTTCTGATCACCTCAAAGACACATTTCTGCTTCAAGATCTGAAAAAAAACCTCCATGAAACAGACCTGTCATACTTAGACCTGTTGTGGTCCTCCTGCTTGAAAGTCTTAGGAGTCCAGGATAAGCTCACCACAAGCCTGATGTACCCTTGCCTTTGTTCTTCAAAAAGCAACTTCCTCACTGGGTTTAACCTTCTGATATATTTTCCAAATATTCCCTCAGATCTATTAAAAGTGAAAGAACATTTTATGCTGTATTGAAATGGCAAATTTTGTTTGTCATTTAGCAACAAGAAAACACTGCAGAGTGTAATCCTACCAAGGATTCCAGCGTATTTTGACAAGTAGTAAGTGCTCAAATTCAGCTAAAGCTTGCTCCTTCCCAGGCTCCTCAGTAATCCTGGTTTAGATCAGCAGAGTAATTAAGATGTTGCAGGAAAACAGAGAGTCCTCAAAAGAAAAGATGCAGATTAATTTGTAAAGTTCAAGAGCAACTGGACCATAGGAGGTAACAGAAAATGCAAAAAATGGTGCAAGTCTTGAAGAAATACCGTTTGAGGGAAACATTTCAAATGATTTGTTCTGAAAGAATTCAGAAATCTTAAAGTTTTTATTAGAGCAACTAATCCTCCTTCACCCCAGCACTAAAATTCCAGGTGTTATATATGATAGCTGTTAAAGAAGAAACTACAGTTTATTCTTTACAAAATGCATGTTGTATAAAGGGTGGATGAGGAAACAGGTAACAGCAAAATTGTTCTGAGAAAGTTAGTTTGCCTTTATGTAGAAATTTGCCAAAGGAAAACATGCATTTGAAGCTCTTTATCCCCAAGTTCTGGTTATAGTATTCAACCATTCTTGACATATATTGTAGCGGTTATTTCCAAGTGAAAAGATTTGATGCTAGATTCAGCAATAGATTGTTTAGAACGTAATTACCAGTCTTACAAAAATTTAAACAGTCTTATTGCTTATGAAGCTGAAATTATATCTAGTCTGGACACACTATCCTCATTCCTCTTTTTCCTGCCTTTTCCTATTATTCAAAGAATCAGTGTAGCACACCATTATTGTTGTTGGGAGTAAAAATTATGAAAATTGGTCAAAGTATTTCCAGAAATGTCTTTCTCTCATTTAACATTTAAAAAAGCCCAACAAACAAACAGAAAACAAGAGATAACATTTAAAAGCTACCAATAGCTTCTACTGGCTTTAATTTGAGGAAAGGTCTTTTCTTACTTTTTTGATTACTGCCTTTTGATAGTATTTGATAACACAAGGCCAGTCATTACTGATGGTGTATAACACACAGAGAAGCAGTCGGCTACCTAGTGCTGGGGTTTGCTTTCCTACGAAGAATCACATTATTTTTCCAGAGGACATGTAAAGTGACATGCTAGTGCTTTAATTAACTCAGCCCCAAACCATGGAGCTACCCCCATTCCTAGTGAACACAAGTATGATGTAGGTTCAGTAAATGATCTCTGGTTCTAGGCGACAAACCCTCTGAAAGAGATAGTGGTACACCTTGCCAGACCATTGGGCGGTCACTGCATGGCCCATGCGTAAGTTTCTCCAGTGGAAATTGTCCTTGACAACCTTTGGGAGATCTGCTTGTCAAAGACAATTGGAGGAAAACCTCATATGAAGGCATTAGGCATCACAATAAAAAGGTATAAAGTAGGAAATGGCAAATAGGAGGGCACAGTCAATGAACCAATGAACCTGTAAGAAGGGGATTCAAAAAAGAAACTGGGAAATACATTATTGCATTGTAAGTATTGAGAATTGACATATCTGTGCCATTAAAAATTGTTGAAGCCAAGTTTAGTAGGATCCAAAACCAGATTGTATGTTTATATGGATGAAACTTGGAATAGTAGGGCTTTGTAAATTAAGGCTAACAACAAACTGTTGGGAAACTGTAAATCCTCAAGTTTCAGGACTTGTCTTCAGTGTCAGGAGGAAAGTTTCCCAGGAGAACAATCACCTCATAACTATTTAACATCAGGCCTTCTTATAGGTCATCCCTAAACATCTGGTATTTAGCATTAATGGCAACAAGATTTAGATGAAGTGGGCAATAGTGTGACGTAATATGGCAATTTGCATGAGGAGAAGAACATCCAAAAAGTATTTAGTCTTATGGATGGGATTTAATTTTCAGTTTCAAATTCCCCTTGTGACTCAGTTTGGCTGGCCAAAGTGATAGGCAAAAAAAACCCCAACAGACCCTCAGTAGAAATAAGGCAGAGATTCTAATCAGTCTAACTTTATTCTTTAAAAATGTTTTGCATCAGTATAGCCATACCAACTTTACAAGCCAAACTACATTCACAAATAACAGAAGGAAACTGTAATGGAAACGATGGTTTGCAGACAAATTCAGAACTCTGGGAGAAGCAGAGCAAACATTTATTGGGAAAACTATTTTGATCTTTGCATTATAATATTTTACATCTTTGGCAAATGTGACAGTGTGGAATATTTGAAGTGCTGGTTTCTGGAAAGGCATCAGTCCTTGCCAGTCAGCAGAGCAGTTTTCAATTTATATTCTGAATATCCATGTACCTACTATTTTCTAGTTGGTGTATGTTCGGGCAGAGCTTGCTTTGTGAGTAAAACCCATTTTACCTGACCTACTCTTTACCTTTGCCTTTACCCTTTACCTGACCTAACATAAGAGATCTGGATATAATAAAGGTTATAAATATCTGCTCCCACCATTTCCTTAATGCATCCTTTTAGCTTAGGCTGGAGTGCACTACAATATTCAGGTCCCACTTGTACAGTTTATAGCTTTTTCAGATCTCTCATACACATGTCATCTCCTCGAGCTGGTTCCTTATCCTCTCCCTTTGTCCTCTGTGTCCCCTGCCCTTTCTCTGTCCAGCAGAAGCTTATTTTCTCTCGCTTTGTGTGTGTCTTAAAGTAATAAGCTTCACTACATGTAGATCCAGAGTCATGTAAAACCCAGAGACAGCTTAGGGAATTTAGGCAGAATCTCAGTACCTAGGTGCAAGAGTGTGAATCTCCTTGGCCCATCTCATCTTTTTGTATGGGTCTGTCTGTTGACACTTAAGTTTTTAATGCACAGGTTCACTGGAGCCAGGAGTGTGGCCAGAAAGGCTCCAACCTTGCCAGCATTGAGCAGTTTGGTGCCCATCTCACATACAAAATGGGAGATGATACACAAAATCTATGTGACTGAAGTGACTGCAGGGTTGTACCACACCTTCATGCAAACATCTGCTTCTACGGTTTCACAGAATCACAGAATCGTCTAGGTTGGAAAAGACCTTGAAGATCATCCAGTCCAACCATTAACCTACCATTGACAGTTCCTAACTACACCATATCTCTCAGCGCTATGTCGACCCGACTCTTAAACACCTCCAGGGATGGGGACTCCACCACTGCCCTGGGCAGCCCATTCCAATGCCTAACAACGCCTTCTGTAAAAAAAAAATGCTTCCTAATATCTAGTCTAAACCTTCCCTGATGCAATTTGAGGCCATTCCCTCTTGTCCTATTGCTTGTTACTTGATTAAAGAGACTCATCCCCAGCTCTCTGCAACCTCCTTTCAGGTAGTTGTAGAGGGCGATGAGGTCTCCCCTCAGCCTCCTCTTCTCCAGACTAAACAACCCCAGCTCCCTCAGCCGCTCCTCGTACGACATGTGCTCCAGACCCTTCACCAGCTTCGTTGCCCTTCTCTGGGCACGCTTGAGTAATTCAATGTCCTTTTTGTAGTGAGGGGCCCAAAACTGAACACAGTAATCGAGGTGTGGCCTCACCAGTGCTGAGTACAGGGGTTTCCCACAGGTCCCATTTGTCTTGACTGTTTTTCTCCTGCAATAGGAGATAATGCTGCCATCCTTGAATCCAAACACGCCAACGCTCACGAATTTGCCAGAATTTCTGGTGTAGATGACTTAGTCCCAGATTTCTTATCTTCAGGAAGATAGGAGTGAACCACCAACTGCCATCACCATAGATGCCATGTTGCTTTGCAGCAGTGAAAGGAGAATTGATTTGACCCAAGGGAGCTCCACTGTGGCCCAAAGGAAGGGACGCCAGCAGCACTCTCCACAGGCTGCTGCCATGAAGCAGTCCCTGGATGAACGGCAGATTTTTGATGCGCTCTACCAGCCAGGTCATACTGCTGGCTGAGAGCCGCTTGTGGTTGTCCCTTTTGAAGGCATGTTTAAAGACTCCACCTCCCTGCTCCTCAGCACAAGGAGCGTGAAGGGCAAGTCTTTTAGGCCTTTGAAATATCATCAGCACTGACCCATGGGCAGGGCTAACACTTATTTTAAAATTTATTTTTATTTTAAGCTTTCAATTGGTTATTTTTGGCACAATGAAGGCATATTCTTTACGGGACTTATAAGAGAAAATTCAGTCTCTCATCTTTCGCACATGAGCATGTTTCATCTTTGAAATTGTGTAGGTTGGTTGCCAAAACTCAGAAGCCTGCCACTCATTAATTACTCCTGCAACATGAAAAAAGCACACGGCATTAGAGTAATGCACATCATCAATTTTTAAAGGCTGAACTTTTGCAAGTGATAAATTTTAATCTTAGAAGAAACTTTTCCAGTGCTGGAAGAAGCAAGTTTAATGAAGGATTTGGACCAGATTCAGAAAAGAAGGAGGATCTACCAGTTAAGTGCTGCAGTGCCTACCATTTAGGGTGCCTGATCCTGGCAGTAAGGTCCAAAACCCAGAGTCATGTATCTCCGGTTCCTCTGCAATGCCTTGCAAAAGACAGGAGACACAAGGAGATACATGCTTAACACTGTACAGACTCAAAACATATTTCATCTGTCCCAAGGAGCCACTTCTCTCTGTGGAAACTGTCTGCTGTAAAGAGAAGAGGATGAGAGGACCGTAATGTGCAACAGAGAACAATTTCTCTGTAAGAGGTTGAAATCAGGAAAGACAACATTACTTTCCCTCTAGTTCAGCACCACATTTATGGAGAAACCAATTTTTCATCCATTGTATCAGAAACTGCCATCAAATTTCCATGTAATGTCCTTGTCCTTTGCCACCTTCTTTGTGGGGACTTTGTTATATTAAGTCTCTATACAGAGAATCACCCTGAATTCAGATCCAATTTAATGAGCGAAGGCAACTCTGTGCAAGAAGATGAGGGAATTCTCCAGGCAGGTATAATCTGTGCTCACAGGGCAGAGGATCATAGCTGGTACCTACTCCCTCTATTTTTTTTAGAAACCTTTTCGCTTTTATGCAGTTTTCCACAGGTGTCAATCAATCCAGAATTTATCCCATCAAAACCAGTCTGAAATGTATATTTCTTCAAAGTGAATAGAAACCTAAGTTCCCGTGGGACTGTGAGGAGAGGTACATAGGAGTCAGGAAGAAAATGAAAGGGTGAAAAAAGGACACAGCAGCAAATGGGAAATGTTAAGAAAATAAGGGGAACTGGGTAATTGAAGAAGGACCTTGCAAAGGCAAAGGTACAAAGTCAATTTTGTAGGCACACTTATGTTCCACATCTCTGAATTACGATGAGACTTAGATGAAACTTTCCTCTTGATTTCCATCTTGCTGGGTTCTGCTAATGAAATGGGATTCAGGCTTCAGGGACCATTTGATACTTGCAGAGAGTTTCTGGCTGTTTCCTATAGCTACTCCATTGGCCGTAGCATTACTGCCTGGAAGCAACCTGAGCTGACTTTCCGGGAGAAATATGAAAACCCTGTAACTTTGCAGGTAACTTTTCTATGTAGGCAGAGCACCCTGACAGCTGAGGCAAAAATTTAAAGACCTGTAGCTTTTTATCTTCAACAACAACTATGGCACCACACTACAGCAGTATGTAAGCCACCTGGCTGGGTCATATCCCATTTCGCAAACCTGCTGGGTACTTGCTGCCATGGGGAGGCAAAAATTTGAGATTTAACACTAGAGGCAAGAGCTGGGGAACAGTGAGCTGCCAGAGAGCCCAGGGAAAGAAAACAGGCAAGGTGGTGCTCCTCAGATAGAGATGGTATTTATGTTGGAGTATGCAGTTGATGTTCAGGGCTAGGTGAAGGAAGCCCATGCCTTACAATTATTCTTGAATATAATTTCTTTTGGTTTGTCTGGTATTTCTGCAATATGAAAAATCCTTTTGAGTCTCTGTGTACGTTTGCTGTAGGAATGTGACAAAAAGATGGTGAAATTGGCAGCCCAGTGGGGTCAGAAATGTTCCAGGGCAAATCTAACACTTGAACAACCAAGCTGCAATAAATTGATTTGTGCAGGGTGGAAATTGAAGGAAAACATTGTCCTTTTCAAGGCTTTTGGTAGGCTTTTTTCCCCCATCTGTTCACTCGTTCCTGTGACTTACTTTTGTAGTTTAAGATATTTTCCCTTCCCAGAACCCTGTTTTTCACTTTTCCTTGGGTTTCATTTTACTGTATACTTTACACTGTATTTTACTGTGGCCAGGCTTTACCTCTGACCACAGACTTCAATATCAAAGCATTTTTCCAAGAATAAAGCACTTTACAGGACTGCTCCAAGGCTCAAATAATGTTCAGCTTTCTGATAACATCCAGCTTACTAACTGCTACTGAGTTAATACAGAAAAAAAGAGTGGTATATTCTGAGAAGTAAAAAAATGTTTATCTCTCTAGAAAAATGAATAATACAGATATGGCCACCTGATAAATTCTGCACTAACAAGAAGTGGACTGGAAAGCATACATAATTTCTTTTTAATACAAATGGATATGGCATACTTTGTAAGATTTTAGCTCCCAGTTGACTTTAGAAGTGTAAAGATCAGTTGCATAACTTCAGAGATGCATTTAAGCCTGAAGGATGACAAGTATATTACAGCGTCTTAAATCACAAGAAAAGCTCTAGGCTGGCCTGGGCCTCCTAAGTGCTCAGACAGAAATTAAAGCTGCAGAGAGAAGCATCAAAATCCTCTTGCGCTCTCCAGAGGTCTGTTTTGCTCTTGCACTGCTGTCCTGCCCAGGCAGGAGGGCTCCCTGCAGTGGGAGCAGCAAAGAGAGCTCCACAACAGCAAAGCCTGTCCCAGTTGTGCCTAGCAAGGTAATAGCAAGGGTAAACGTGCCTCTCGCTGTCCTGTCCCTTGGAGTTTTTGAAAGATGTTTTTAAGGCCTCTGAGCTGTCTGCAGAAAATTAATCATGCTGTACTTCTTGGAAGGGCAAAAGTCAGCAACAGGGAAGTTTATACTTTATATAGGTTCACCCACAGCCCACAGAGAGCTCAGCTCTATAACATACCTAAAAAGATGCTCGCAGTGATCAGTAATTTCTACCCTGGTAAAACGCTGTGTTTCTGCCACAGCCTGTTATTATTTATTGGCTTTGCTGTTCAGAGGAGCCCTAATCACATGGCAGAACTGGGTACTGCACAAACATGGAGCATAAAGGCAGCCAGGTATAATACAAGACAAGACAGTGAATGAATGTATTCAGAGGAATACAAAAAGCAGTGAGATAATATATTCATCAAATGCCTTACTGCTGTCAAGTTAGATTTTTTTAAGACATTCCAATAAAAGGAAAGATTTGCTTTGCCTGGCTTGGGCTGAACTGGATGTAGTTGTCTAAATCACCTGCTCCCTGTAATCCATGGAGAGAAATGGGCCAAGGAATAGTAATTGTCTCTCTCTGGCTCATGTCTGAGCTGCTCAGGATGTGTCTTGGCCAGGACAAGTCCTTGCCAAGGACTCTGTCTTGGGATCAGAGACAGGGTTCACCAGGTTTATTTCTCAGCTGAAGATAAAAGGTGATCTCATACCTGTGGGAAAAATGCAAAGCATCAGTGTAGCCTTGGGCACTGCTGGTATCAAAACCCCCAAAATGTGTCAACACATTTGGCTCTGCAGTCCTGATCAGTCCTGTCAGTCTGCAATACCCTCTTGGAGCTGCCCAGAGAAGATTTTGCAGCTGTCCTGCCTTCACACCTTCTGGCTGAAGCAAATCTGCTCCCCAAAGGACCTCCCTCTCCGCACTTTTCTTCTCTGGATAACAGGTTGACCACATGTGCTCCGAATCAACTTCCTAACCATGTTCACTAACCTTACTTCTGTCTTCTGGTCGCAGTGGTTTGATCTGTCACCATTCCCATCTGTGGAGTATTTTGGTATCAGTCTCGGGTGCAGAAATCTCAGGACAATTTCAGTTCCCCTGAAGTTTCCTTTTCTGTGGGATTCATGAAGATATGGTGATAAACTCCCAACCGACACAGCAGAAACTACTACAACTCATTTTTTAATGAAATACGTGGCAAAGGCACCCTTGCAGAGAGGGGCTAATTTGCTAAGAGCTGAAAGCAAAGAAAGATTGCAGCATTATTCTTCTGAACACAGGCACTCTATGCAGAAAAAAAATACGGTTCTTGGATTTTATCTCTCAAAGACAGTTGAAAAGCCACTAGCTTCTTTCATTATCACTTCTTCAGCTTTGTGTCAGGGAGTGTAATTGTGCATCCCCACAGACTGCCTGGCGGCATTTGCTTGCCAGCTGCTCCTGGTGCTGGGGAGCAGACCTGGGTTCCCTTCCCTGTGCAAAGATATAATGTAGTCCTGGGTGCAACAGCTTTATGCCACAACGAGATCCATCACCCATCTCCAGCTGTCTTACATTGAACACAGTAAGAAACCAAATGTCACCTGATCCATGTGGGCTCCTATTAAATTCTCCCTTAAACTGAAAATTTTTGCTCTCTGCAGCTGTCCAACCTCCTGTTCCAGTGCAGGGTGGTGTTGAGCTTTCTGGAGGAATCCATCCAGCTTTTTCTATTTGCAGCTGAATACAGAAACTTGTTCCTTTACCATCAGGAAACAGTGCATAAAACTATTTCTTGACCTCTCCTGAGCTGGTGTGAGGCTTTCATCAGCCCTGCACCACTCTCTGGTGGTGCTTTTCCCTGGGAACAGGGCAAGTTGCTTTTAAAAGCCTTCAAAGTGCTCGACTGCCACCTGGGCTGCTTTAGCATCTTAGTAGAAGCTGTGTTGGAGATCAGCCAGGAAGAAAATTCAGATTACAGTCAGTCTTTCTGAATAGGTAATATTCAGAGTATAAAGAATTATTTAAAACCCATCAAAATGCCTTTCCCAGTGAAGATCCCATGCATGATATATAGTGTTGACAGAGTTCTCTCCTCAGCGGATATATAATGCTAATATTATTTTTACAATAAAAGATAAGGTCTAGCCTTACTGCACTACGGGCAGAGCCGATCTCTGCTATGTTAAGGAGACAGCCGAAGCCGTGGAGGACAACAGGAGTAGGAAAGCATTGCCCTTCGAGAGTGGCATTACTGCTCTCTTCCAGGAGGTTTTCCACTGTTTTCTGAGGATGGCTTGCATAGAGCAAGAGGAAAAGATTTAACAGGCAAGGGGAAAACCACTAGCAAGACAGCCGGGCACTGCCACTAGCCCATTCCTGGTGAAGACGAGCTGGGTACTGCCTGCACCATGCAATTCTCTGCCTGTTTTTCAGCTGCTGGCAACAAAGCTCTCCAGGCACAGCCCAGGCAGGCTTCAGGGGATGGTATGTCCCAGGGCCAAAGTGGTGTCCCTGGCCTGCAGTGTCAAACTGGTGTGGGCTGAGCAGCTGGGGCAGGATGGTTTCAGCACACCTTTTTTGAGGAAACCACGTGCAGGTCTGCCAGGCCGCACTTCCCCTCCAGCCACATCAAGTATCCCTGAAGATGTGTTAGTGCCTCTGCACCAGGCTTGAGTGTGGACAGACAGCAGAAGAGACATAGATGGGACAGATGTGTCCTTAGCACTGGCAGTAGCCTGAGATAGGTTTTTCAGGGCTGTAGAAAGTCATTTTGCAGTGTTGCTTCTCTTGCAGTGAGAAGTGCTTTTTCTGTGCAGTCTCCTGTAGTGAGATGCTGATGGTCCCCTGTGAGTGAGCAAGACGTCTGTACCAGTAACCCCGCCGCACATGGGATGAGATTGCTGCGGGAGCAGTTTCCCACCGAGGCCAGCTACAGTGCTTATCTGCACTCACAACTCACCAGCTTTGGTGAATGGCGCTCTCACACAAAATTGGTGAATATCCAGGCTGTTTTCTGCTGTTTCTAACTCTGATTAGTCCTTGTGAGGCTGTGATACTATTTTTTTTCTGCTCAGTAGCATTTCACTCTGGCTTCTCAAGTGTGAAAATATAAACATAAGAAATGCCATTCTAGGCAGAGAAGGGATCCATGTCATCCCATCCTCTGAACTCTGCAGTGGTAAAAGGACTTGGGGAGAATGCATGAGCCTGGCCACTTTCTCCATCCACTGCCTTGCACTCCTCCAGCATCCCCTGCCTACTCCCCTTCCTCATCCACTAGTGGTCCTGCCTAAGCCCTTTGAAAGCTTGCTGGTGCTGCCTGCTCCCACAGCCTTCTCTGCACAAAGAGGGCTTGCTGTTACCTCCAGTGCCTGTACTGAATGTCTTCTGCTGCGGTGGGCCTCAAAAAACAGCAGCTCTACTTTCACCTTCCCCGCCACCATCCTGGTGCTGTGCCACCAGTCCGGCCATAAGAACATATCCCAACACCTTCCATCCTTTTTTTCACTTGGTCCTTCCCCAGACAGTTTGTCTTGAACTTCACCAGCACCTACCTTGTTTCTGCAGCTGTCTTAATGGCAAGTGAGAATGCCCTCAAGTGGGAGACCTCTCCAAGCACTTCCCAGTTTGGACCCATTTTCAGAAAATTATGTGATAAATTCCTTTAGCTGATGTTGTGCTTAGATAGCTAAGATATCTGAAATGGCTACCTGTGTCAGCCTCTTTATTTTTACAGAAATTTGATCCTGCAGCAAGAATATTCTGTGCCAACCACCACTGACTAGATGTGTGTAGGAAGTTTTAGCTAGAGTGCAAAACCCAGCTCTTTTCCATTGAGTGATCTTCAAATTGGGCGTATTTAAAATTCTGCTCATCTTGCAGAAACACCAGGATAACAAAGATTACATGACTTTTAACACAAGCTGTTCATGTTCCATATCTGATCCAAGGTATCTATTTGATCTTTAGCTTTGTCAAACTTTGCCAGCCAAGAAAACATTTGTGAACAATCCGAAATAATTTGTGGAGCAGCTCACCTGTGCAAGATTTACAACAAAAATGAAAGGAGATCAATCCTATAAATTAACCAGGAAGCCTTTTTAAATTATTAAAATATTCGGTGCTTTCAATTAACTTCTTAAAGTGATTTAAAAGCGGCAGAACATATAAATTAGGAATGCATTTAAATTAAGGCATAATTTTTCTATTTATGCATTCATTTACAAGCTCCCTGGTATTGAAGCTTAAGATATTTTCTGCGTTCTTGAATGACTTTTCAATGCTATAAATATTTTATTGTGTTAGTAATAAATATTTGTTTATATACTGGGAATTCACCTGTGTATTTAAATGCTGTCGTAAAGATATAACTAATAAAAATATGACTTTTGTGCTTGCCTTTATTGTCAGGAGACTCAGCAAGCTGTTGTGCTTTTCTTAGTGCTGAATACTGATTTCCATCCTGGCAAAGACTTCATTAAGGAAAATAAGTTTGGTGTCAGTGCATTGAAAAAGCTCACAAAATGCTGACAAAGTACAATGCATTTATCTTTGAAAAGCTACAAATTTTTAGATAATGCCATTATCATCTGAGGCCCAAAGATCTGGAATTAGGGAACTGTACCTTTGCTATCTTGCTTCTAATTAATTATGAAGGGACAACAGTTACTAAATTTAGGCATTGGAGTAAGAAATATCAATAACTTACTCGTAACCACCACAGAAGATGACAAGATACAGAACAAAGCCAAAGGCAGTACTTTTCTGGATTGCGTTTTTGGATTGTTTCTGGGGAAGAAAAAAATAATATTAGTGCTCTCAAGTAAGAAAGTGGCCTTTTTCGTGAATATGAAGAGATGGGTGTGACAGGGTGCGACACCCACATGTCTATCATCATGTCTTCTCCATCACCTTCACTCCCTCTTTTTCTACTAGCTGGGTTATGTTTGGAACAAGCTTTCTCCATGGTCATTTTCTTCATTTTCTTTGTATTTTTCCAGTTTGTGTGTGTATCTAATGTTCAGAAAGGGAGGCCAAGCTTAATAGCATTCTTTACTATGGTATAGATTAAGATCTTTTAGGGGTTGTTGGAGCGGTTTGTGGCCCATCAAAATCTATCTCTATACTTAAGATGAAAAAGCTTACGAGCATTCAAGTGGAATGGAGAGAACCAGCATCCCAGCAGAGGTAAATGGTGGCACTTATGTTTTACATTACATGATGTCTAAATCCAGGCATCCCTTACTGCACCCAAATCCTTACCTGAGGGAACTTGCTGCATATATTTCCACAGGGTTTGTGTATGAGTTAGGTCAGGGATAAAAATATTTCGGGGTCTAGTCAGTCCCAGTGACTCCCTTACCAGATCTTATGAAGATGACTTGAAGCTCTTGTTTTTGGAATGCCTAATGCTGAAGGTATTTGTATCCATACCTTACTTTCATGGACTTTGGTAGTGAAGAGCAGCAACTATCTCCTTGCCTCTTACAGTACGAGAGCTTTCAAAAACAACAGGTTGAAAAATAGACCTCGACAAACAGCATACTCTGAATATTTCAGTTATTTGTCACAAATTGTAAAGTGTTGGTCATGGATGTTTTGCTAATTAAGACCTGTGCTTGTTTTGCAGCACAGTGCAGTTGCTGCATAAATGCTTTGTTACCAACATTTTGCTCGTTTTCCTGCTTCCGGCTCTCTCAGCAGTTACATGTGTCTCCTTTGTATCCAAACCTGCTTAAAAACTCTTACTTTAGATTAGATTGCTTCCACTTTAATGGAGATTAGGGAGAGTATTGTACCTCAGGAACCTGGTTTATTCTTCTGTCCCATCTGGACACAAATTTTTGAAAGGGATTTTAGTGTCAGTTTTGCATCCCTTAAGTATATGTTAGCTTGGATTTGGGTGATATCTGCAAAGTAATCACAAAATACATTAAAAATATTATGGGTTGGGTAATATCACAATTGCCCAGTCCTTCTCCTACGTATATTTGACATGTAATATTAAAATCAGGTTTTGCTCATTTATCTTCCATTACAAAAAGCCATCTGTTGTGAATTCCACATTCGAATGTTTTAAAGTTATATAAATACAGTATTGCAACACCCATAACTCATGGTACAGCATTAAAAAGAAAAATACTCAAAAAGATTTTTAAGGGAAGGATTCATTGCCAGCCAGCTGATGCCAAGGCTGTGGAGAAAATTACAAACCACCTTTTCTAACCCGCACAGTGTGATGACTGGGGGAAAACAGATGCATGGTTAATTTATGTGATGTGCGTTTAGGTAATCCAGTCAGTAGTAAGGGCTTTAGAAATGCAGAAAGTAATAACAGGTGAATTGAAAAGTCTCTGTTCTGATTTACTGGAAAGAGATAAAGAGGTGAATATAAGAGAGGGAGCATGTGCTGTGAGAGGGGAGTAGCTGCAGGGTGGGCTCTGCGATGTCGCCGCGGGTCCCACCAGACCTGTGACGGCAGGATGGCCACCACTGCGGCGTCTACTGCAGGCTGTCTTTCTTCTCTGTCCTCCTGCCGTCACACTCCAGCCCACTCATAATACAAACCCTTAAGAAATGTATATTGGAACCAGCATTTTGAACTTCTTACATTTTCTTTCCCTCTGTGTTCAAGGGAAATCGTTGTTGCAGTGTAATTTGAGTGCCACTGCAGCTGAAGCTTGCAAAAAGAAGTATATATGTGTATATGCAGTTGAATTGGCAAAACAGGAGACTGATTGGCACTGGAAATAAGAGCTTATTGTTTCCACTTGTGAATATATTTATTGTTAAATCAGATTTTAGGAATATAATCCAGAGTTTTTCTGGAGAACTCAAGACCATCATGTTTCTGTATAAGCTGTATATCCAGTAGGAATGCTACATATCTCACAGTGTGTACATCTTAAAAAATCAGGAATTTCAAACAACGTTGAAGTTTAATTAGGATAATGATATTCTATTTGTGCAAATTCACTGTAGATATTTTTGTCTGTGAATGTCTGACACGTTGCTATTTCCAAGACTTGATTGATACAGGAATGTGTTACAGAATAATAGAAATGCAGGCCTGGAAAAGACTTAGGTCCATTTCACTGCACTGGCACAGAAAATTAATGACCTAAACCATATTAATTAAAAATCTATTTTATCAAACAAAGCAGTATTATTGATCAAAAAATTTGTCTCTGAAGTTTTTTGTCCATTTTCTATTATTTCACTATTTAAATTGGTCCAGTCAGGAAGCAGAAATAGCACCATGTAGCTTAGACAGCGAGGTATGCCCAATAAATGAAGTATGATTATGCATTTTAATACACTGCTTTATGGCAACTGGCATGTCTATACATTTAAGTCAATACTGAGCACAGTTTGAAGCAGGCAGGCTCTTTTTTGGAATAGGGCAAAACAAATGCATGCTGTATGCTACTGAGCTGAGAACAAAGCCAGGCTGACTGGTGAGAAATCCTGACTTATTTCTGTAGCACAATTTGTCTGTATTGATCTAACCATAGGGCTCATTAGCAGATGTTTAATTGGCTATAGGACTTGTAGAGATAGCAACTACAAGAGCAGCAGCCCATAACTAAGGGAGGAGTTGAAGCTGTTTGTGTGGCCAGCTAGGGAGTGCACAGAAAGCTCTGGATCTTACTGAACTTGCACCATCAAAGCTTTTAGTGTGGGTGCCGTTTGCTGGAGTGGGACCTTCACATTGCAGACACCCAGGGCAAGCATCCCAGCATATAATCAGCCCCGTTCCCTTGTGCTCTGACAGGTGATTGGCACTTGCTCCCCCAGGACATTTTCCTAGACAAACCACAGTGCATATGTAGATGTGCTAGTTTTGAAGGAAGAAATTATACTTACTAACCCAAAAAGCTAACATGATAAATTTTGTCCATGAATCACTGTTATTACTGAATAATTGTTCAACATAACTATAACAACCAGATTTTGGCCTGGCTTCACCTCCCCAGTTCTGTAGCAAAAAAAAATTATAAAAAAACTTAGACTAGACTAGACTAGACTTAGACTAGACTAGACTTGACTAGATTTAGACTAGACTAGACTAGACTAGACTAGACTAGAATAGTTCAGTAGGAAGAGACCTAAACCAATCATCTAATCCAGCTGCCTGGAATACAGGTATGAATTTATCCTCTGTAATCGTCCCTGTAAAACCCTGTAAATTGATTTGTCTAGCCCATTTTCTAATTCATATATTTATTTTTTACAGCATTCTGCAATGTTGCATTCACAGTTCAATTACTCATTTTGTAGGGGGAAAAAAAAATTCCTTTTATTTGCTCTAAACCTCCTGCTTGATGATTTCACTGTATTCTTCATAGTCGTTGTGTTACTAGAAACAGAAAAAAATAATTCCCTGCGTACCTTTTTCATGCCCTTCAGGACCACATTGTCATCAGTCTTGGCAGCACAGGAGCATTCCCTCTGTTGTACCCAGCCCAGCTGTGAGGCAGAGTGCGGGCTTTCCTGCAGTGTAGCTCAGACAGACCAAGGGTGGGAGCCTCAGTTTAGCAGCGGCTCCTGAGCAAAGCAAAGGGACCGGTGCTAAGGGTTCCCACAGCTCACTGAAGCTGGAGACCTACGGCCTATCTAACCTTGCTCTGAGTTCAAGCAACCAAACCCCAGGGAAGAAGGGGATGCCTTCAGGTCCCTGATACGGGGAGAGAGGAAGACCAACCCCACAACTACAGTCCTCCGAAAACTCAATGTCTTGTTTGTTTAATAGTATCACAGCGCTTGATAGTATCATGATCCTTTTCTACTATCTGTGCCATGAAATACTCAAATATTACTAGACCTCAAAAAAATCACTTCATTTCTCCAAGTCTTTTGTTTTTCTCATATTTTTTCTGCAGTCCTAGCTGAGGTCTTCATCATGTAGTTCAAATGCAATTACAAATGTGGTATTTAAAGGTGCCCAATAATTATTTTCTAGGACATTAATTCTGTGAAGCATACTGCAGTTTACTGGCAAAACCACAAATTCTGCTAGGCCAAAAGAGCAAGTTTTGGGGAGAAGGAAAGCAATTATGTTCTTCCAGAGACAGCCCAATAAAAGAAATTCATTCATTTGGGATACCAGACTGTAAAATCATGAAGCATAGAGTGGGAAGACCTTTCTGAAGTCGTCATTGCTTCAGATGTGATCACCTTTTCCTTTTTTGCATCTTCCAGTCACTGGATCTGTCATGGTAACTAAAATGGGTCAAGGACCATTCTGTGGCCATATGGCCAACTGACTGGACACAACTTACAAACGTATAGCTAATCTACCAGACCACATCCAATGTCCTACCTGAACTGGCATTGGAATGCTAAACCCTGAGCCATTCCTAAACAATGTGTTGGAGAAAAACAGATGGTCATGCCCAAACCAGGCCAGGTGTTGAACTAAGAGTGAAAAGTGTTAAGACAATAACAGGCCAGCGCATCTGCCCGTGCCCCAGCAGTTTGGTTTACTTGTATTGACGTAATTAAAGTATTGTTTCCTTGACTCACATTAATTAGATGTTTCAGTTTAAAAGGTCATTGCAGGTCATTGCAATTAGCAGGCAGAGACTTCATATGAAATAAATACAACAGCACGCTCCTCAAAGAGTTGTCTTCCAGCCTGCTGGGCATGTGCTTGTTACGGCTGGCTGACATACCAAAGAGTATATTTGCACCTGCAAGATCTACAGCCTTAAAAAACAAATTCTGAAGGATTCTCTGGAGTAAAAAAATCCATTGCCTCCGTAACCAGCTGCATGCTGAGATAGATCTACAGCCATTCAACAGCCTGCTCTGTGCCACCTTACTGGAAGAAAGGATGATAGACAGGGATGGAAGCATGGCAAGGGAGCACCTTCCAGCTGTTTCAGAAATCCTTCTACACAAGCACAGTTAGGAAGATTTTTCTGGGGGCCTGACCAGACACTTCTGCTCCTGCAGTGGTCACTGCCACTGCCCAGCACCAGCTCACCCTGTCTAAGTTTCCTTATTAGCACCTGTCACAGTAGAGAATGGGTTTTTCTCTCCTATCCAATGGAAATTGGGATAAATTTGCACTTCCCTGCGGAGCAGTCATCCCTTCAACTCATTTTTTCTCCAGCAGCTCTGCCTCACTGGGTTAGCAGTTTTTCTTTGGAGCTGATGTGCTCTGGCATGGGTCAGAAGGATGGTTTCTACAGATGCTGCCTCTCCATTAATGCCTGTTCCTTGGGGCATTTCTATTTTCACTGCCCTTCAATTTATGCTATGCAAGGAAGCATGTAGCCCTAATTCCCTACTCTAATCCGTAATTTGAGCCTTTATTAACATTTATGAAATTTTAATGAATATTGCTTTCTGCTACCCTTGAAGTAATACACACAGAAAAGAGCTGGTTGCCAGTACTGCCATCAGACATGTCTACAGAGAAGTTGGAAATCTCTGCTAGAGAATTATTATCTGCTATTCTTTACACTGGGTCGTTAATGCAACACATTGCTGCTCAGTAATGCTATGCACCGTCTTACACCATTACCATCCTCCAGCACTTTTATTTAAACACACTAGCATCAGCTATATGTGACACCAGTCACTGAAACTGCATTAGCATGCCTCTTTGGTCTCCAAGAAGTTTTGAAGTTAGGTGAAGTCTTTACATGTTGACTATTTTGGCAGGCTATATTGTTCTACAATTTATCAGTTGATAACTTTTGCTGCCTCACAGTCATTGTGTTTTCCCAAGTGAAGAACCTTTGGCTGAGCTCTGGAAATACATGCGTTTCACAGAAATGAAAAGTTATTAAATCAGTACTGCAGGGGAATGCAGAGGAATGATCTGTTTGTAATTCTGCGAAAAACAATTTAGAACACTCTTTTTAAAGCTTAACGAAATTACTTAAAATCTTGCACAAAAACAACCAACCTTTTTCATCTGGTCTCCAAGGATTTCGTTTATCTTTCAGATCTAGTTGCTGCAAAATACTGATAATGCAGAAATTCCATGAGGCGTTAAATCTCCATCTACCAGTGGCTTGCAGAATTAATCAAATTACCTTTTAAAGTTAATGCAGTCGGTGAGAAGAGTTTAATGATATTCAAAACCTTCATGGTAATAATTACAGATGAAGAGGGTCAGTCAGTTGAGAATTAATGCAAAAAGTGCACAGAATGATAATCTGAATTAATGTATCAGACCATGCAGAAGGCATTGGGAGAGTAAGCCATGAAAATAAAATTCATTTGCTTCCATTCAGAAGGGTGAAATAAACTCACGTGTGTAAGAATTTGAAGTAAAGGATGAATTTGAGGCTTGAGCTGTGCTAGAGAGGAGGTGACAGGTTGAGAGAGATGAAACAAGAGAAGATAAGGGAGAATATGAATAAGGCTTAATCTGGATTACCTCACGAAGTTTGAAGCTGTCAGTCTTTCTATCGTGACTCAAAGACAGAAGCTTTCCCACAAATTTCTCTTACCCTGAGGCTCTTCACCTTTTTGATTTTCTCTATTCTGCATATGTGCTTTTCCAACATTTTAGAAATGATCAAATACTCGGTGAGGGCGGGGTTTTAACTGTCCTTTCCCACACAGTTCATAGTTCTTTTGCTAACCAAGAAATGGAACAACCCTGAAAGGACTTTCTTAAAAATTAGTACAATGTGCCCCCACTTAACTCGAATCTGGGTAAGCTCTGGCTTCACTCAGGTCTCACAGAAATGGGCAGAAGAACAGTCTAGGTCCCAGCAAACCTAGAGCTGAGCATTTGTGCGACCTGAGACCATCAACTCCAAGCACCTTTTCCTTCTGGTCACAGGCTTCAGAACCCACTGTCACTGAGGATGTCACAGTTCCGGGGTGCCCAATTTGAGATACCATGCAGTGATATTGCTGTCAGAGGAAGGCTACTCAGCATAGTCTGAAAAACAGGCCTCTATTACAACTTGACTACCCCAAATATCTTCAAAATTATAGTCAATTTTTGAAAATCTTGATGATCATTTATTTCCTACTTAACATTTTTGTCATATGTATGTGACTTAAATACACCTGTGTTTGTTCTGCTCCTCTGAGGGATGTTGTCAGTTGCTGTCTTTTCCATACTATTAAATCAACTCAGGCATCATTATAAATGGTCCTAAAAACTGAGGCAGTGTTGCTTTTATGGCTAATTGGATATTGAACTTTCCGTGTGCTGTTTTCACATTTCAAGCTTCACTGCGTATCAGCCGTTCAGATCCTTATTTTGCATGTGTGAAGGGACTATAAAGTGTGCCCGCTGAGCCCGCTGCAGAGAGCCTCTTTACATAGCAATGTGATTATGCAACTGGACTATAAGGGTGCAAATGATGTTTCTGCATAACTATATACCACACTCGTCAGATCAGCAGTACTCAACTTGCAGCAGCCAGAGAGTTGCATTGACATTGGAGATTTCCAGAGGCCCAGGTTGATCGTGGATGGATCCTTCATCACAATCACAGAATCATAGAAAAGAATCATAGAATTGTTTAGGTTGGAAAAGACCTTTAAGATCATCGAGTCCAACCATTAACCTACCATTGCCAAGTCCACCACTAAACCATGTCCCTAAGCACCACATCTACACATCTTTTAAATACCTCCAGAGATGGTGTCTCAACCACTTCCCTGGGCAGCCTGTTCCAGTGCTTGACAACCTTTTTGGTGAAGAAATTTTTCCTAATATCCAATCTAAACCTCCCCTGGTGCAACTTGAGGCCATTTCCTTTTGTCCTATCACTTGTTACATGGGAGAAGAGACCAACACCCAGCTCGCTACAATCTCCTTTCAGGTAGTTGTAGAGAGTGATAAGGCCTCCACTGAGCTTCCTTTCACCAGGCTAAACAACCCCAGTTCCCTCGGCTGCTCCTCATAAGACTTGTGCTCTAGACCCTTCACCAGTTTTGTTGCCCTCCTTTGGACACGCTCCAGCACCTCAATGTCTTTCTTGTAGTGAGAGGCCCAAAACTGAACACAGTATTCAAGGTGCGATCTCACCAGTGCCAAGTACAGGGGGACGATCAATTCCCTAGTCCTGCTGGCCACACTATTTCTGATACAAGCCAGGATGCTACTGGCCACCCTGGGCACCTGGGCACACTGCTGGTCCTTTTCCGCCAGGCAGCTTTCCAGCCACTGCTCTCCAAACCTGTAACGAATCATAAAGCCATATCAACTTGTGATGACGTGCCATCACTGCAACTCAAGTTCATCACTGCAGGCTGCTTTTTTGTGCCTTCCTAGGGGACCACTCTTCTCCTGCTGCCACTTTCATTCTCCAAGCATATTCCCAAGAGAAAGCTCAGGAGCTTCTCCCAACTCTTCCACGAATCTCATGGTGTGTCTGTGCTTTCCTGGAGCTGTTCTTGCTGCTTTATGAAGCAGTCGAAGGACAATTCAACACATCATACTCTGGCTTTGTTCTGCAGTAGTCCCAAGTAGTGACATAAGGACATACCTTGCCACAAAATCAGAGGTTGAATATGGTTCAGCTTCATTCAGTGGAGCTGACCTTGCAATAACACCTGATGTATTGTCACATAGAGAGTTACAACTTTTAATCAAAGCACATAAAAATACTACACCCCTTGTTTTTCTGTTGCATTACAAAGAAATTTGCCACTTTCTTTGCATTGATGCAAATACTTTTGTTTGCATGTTTGTCATTTGAGAACTGTAGATAATTGGTTTGGCTGTGTTTGATCTCACAATCTGACAAAAAAGAAAAAAGTAAAATTCCTGTGGTGTAAGGGTTTTTTAATGAACTGCTGAGAAGCAAAAATGATGTAATTATAAAATGTTACAGTTAATCCCTTAGTGATCTTGACATTTGCAAAGGGAAAGTATGCAAATACTCTTGGAAGTCCTGTGATTAGAGAGCGTATTCAGCATAGGTAGATAGTTGTTTTAAAAATAAGTATCAGTGTTTCGTGTGACACGTAGGTTATATGGGTAGATTTTAACTTCCTCTTATGTACTGATGTAAGCTGAAAGATAAAATAAGATTTTCCAAATAAGAATTTTGTTGTTGCAGATATCAAATCTAAGATAGGATTGCTTTGAAAGACTCTCAGTAGGACTGGTCAAGATCTTCCTTAAAACCGTTTTCCAATAGGTTTTTACCTAGACTGAGACTGGTGAAAACTGACTGTAAACAGCATATAGTTTTCATTAAAAAACTGAGCATGGAAATAGTTTTAGTCAAAAATTAAAATCAAAACCAGATTTGTGATGCTTCAACCCTAGATATGGTTCAAACCAGTTAGAAATGCCTCCTTCCTTCTTCCCCACCCCCATCACCTCCTTCCCAGCACAGTTTTGCAGCAGTTAAGCCATGGAGGAGACTGTGCTGTAGTACAGGTGCAGAGTGGTTTGGTGTTCTGGTCCAGATATTATCTCAGGGTGTGAGGTGACCAAATACAGGCATCTCCTGTCATGTCATTGGCAACAAAGAATTGGCCTATGAGAAATTAGGTGAGGGCAGATAATGCCCTTCTTTTATTTACTGCTACCCAGTAGATGCTTTTCCTGGAACAAAGCACTTTGGTGGTGGCAGTGGAGTAACTCACACAGAGCAGTCACAGCAGCTGCCATGCAGCTGATAGGCTTCTCCATTTCATATCCGTGGTGTAAAACCCGAGATCAGATTTACCAGCTTTAAAGCAGGTTTTGGAGTACAGTGCTCTTTAATAAACGTCCTCAATGTTCATTCCTCACAACTTGTGATAGCAATACATTAAAGTCAGCCTTACACTTTTGTCGAGGAGGTTCACCAGCTTCCCCCCTGAGATTCTCCTTAACAGCCCTTGTTCTGATCATGGAAAAGATGAAAACTAACAGTAATTTACTTCTGCCTTAGAAAAAAAAAAATTACTGATTTGGGTAAAAAATGAGCAAAGCCTTCTGAGATCACTTTATGACTTTAACTGTGGGCAATGCCTGAGTTTTTTAGAAAATGCCAAAGGTAATGATGCCTTTGGCCGTGTGTTTCTCACTCATGCCCCCTCTATCTCTCAGGGGAGAGTCACTGTGCATCCTGGGCATGTTACAGGGTGGCAAATACTGGTCCTGGCAGTCCAGGCAGGTCTCTGCAGGCAGCGCACCCCAGGGCTCACAAGTCCCTGGGGGTACTCTGCTAATTCCTGCCTTAAGCTGGGACTGAAAAGGGATAGTTAACATCTATCCTGAGAAAAGCTGTCCAACTCCAGCCTCAATGGAGTTTAACAGTTAGCTAGGAGTTTTCTAGCATGGTTGAACGTCACTGCTGCAGCTGGAAGCCTGTGCTCAGCAGAACACTGCAGGGTTATTAAAGTTCAGGTGTGCTGGTAGGGCCCTGAAGGGGAGTTTGTCTGTGAAGACATGGAGTAGGTACACTTGGATTTATTAGTTTCTCAGTTTCATTTCTGACTTGTGCATGGCCATGACAGCATGTACACTTTGTATAACACGATGCAAGTTCTTTTAACACTTACCAGTGCATGTCAGCCTCACCCAGGGCTGGGCCCATAATGAAAGCAAAACCCATGAGCTTTGTAACTTCCCATTTCTCATTTTCAGCAGACGTTTGATCACAGCCTTGCACTTCCCCAGTGCCATCTGCAGTCCATGAGCAACTGCTTCTGCTGCCTTTTTGCTGAACCCAGAAAGTCAGTTTTCATGGCGTATGATACATGTACCTTCTGGCATCAATCATAAAGTCATAGAATGGGTTAGGTTGGGAGGGACCTTTAAAGGCCATCTAGTCCAACCCCCCCTCCAATGAGCAGGGACATCTTCAACTAGTTCAGGTTGCTCAGAGCCCACTCCAACCCGACCTTGAATGTATACAGGGATAGGGCATCTACCACCTCTCTGGGCAACTTGTTCCAGTGTTTCACCACCCCCAGTGTAAAAAATTTCTTCCTTATATCTAGTCTGAAGCTACCCTCTTTTAGTTTAAAGCCATTACTCCTTGTCCTGTTGCAACAGGACCTACTAAAAAGCCTGTCCCCATCTTTCTTTAAGCCCCCTTTAAGTACTGAAAGGCCGGTCTCCCTGGAGCCTTCTGTTCTCCAGGCTGAACAACCCCAACTCACTCAGCTTTTCCTCATAGGAGAGGTGTTCCATCCCTCTGATCATCTTCGTGGGCTCCTCTGGACTCACTCCAACAGGTCCATGTCTCCAGAGAGGGGCAGAATCACCTCCCTCAACCTGCTGACCACACTTCTTTGATGCAGCCCAGGATATGGTTGGTTTTCTGGGCTGCAAGCACACATTGCTGGCTCATGTCCAGCTTTTCATCCACCAGTACCCCCAAGTCTTTCTCTGCAGGGCTGCTCTCAATCCCTTCATCCCCCAGCCTGTATTGATACTGGGGGTTGCCCTGACCCATGTGCAGGACCTTGCACTTGGCCTTGTTGAATCTCATGAGGTTCACTTCATATGGGCCCACTTCTTGAGATTGTCCAGATCCCTCTGGATGCCATCCCATCCCCCAGGTGTGTCAACCACACCACTCAGCTTGGTGTTGTCTGCAAACTTGCTGAGGATGATCTTGATCCCACTGTCTATGTCATTGATGAAGATATTAAATAGTACTGGTCCCAGTACAGATCCCTGAGGGACAGCACTTGTCACTGATCTCCATCTGGACATTGAGCCATTGACCACTACTCTCTGGATGTGATGATCCAACCAATTCCTCATCCATTGAACAGTCCATGCATCAAATCCACATCTCTACAATGTAGAGGGAAGGATGTTGTGGGGCACAGTGTCAAAGGCCTTACTCAAGTCCAGATAGATGACATCCATGGCTCTTCCTTTGTGCACTGATGTAGTCACTCCATCATAGAAGGCCACTAGGTTCATCAGGCAGGACTTGCCCTTGGTGAAGCCATGCTGGCTGTCCCAAATCACCTTCCTCTCCTCCATGTGCCTTAGCACAGCTTCTAGGAGGATCTGTTCCATGATCTTCCCAGGCACAGTGGTGAGGCTGACAGGTTGGTAGTTCCCAGGTTCCTCCTTTCTACCCTTTTTAAAAAAGGGTGCAATACCTCCCTTCTTCCAGTTGCTGGGGACTTCACCTGACTGCCATGACTTTTCAAATATCATGGAGAGTGGCTTGGCAGCTACAAAAGCTAATTCCCTCAGGACTCTGGGATGCATCTCATCAGGTCCCATAGACTTAGGTATGTTCAGGTTCCTCAGGTGGTCATGAACCTGATCTTCTCTTACAGTGGGAGGGACTTTGCCCCCCCAGTCCCCTTATTGCAGTCTGTCCACTCACAAGGTGTGGGAAGCAAGGTTGCCAGTGAAGACTGAGACAAAAAAGTTGTTGACTACCTAAGCCTTTTCCTTGTCCATTGTTACCAGTTTGCCAGTCTTGTTCATTGCAGGGGGATAGACTTTCTTTGACCTTCCTTTTCTGGCTGACATACCTGTACAAGCCCTTCTTATTGTTCTTTGCATTCCTTGCCAAGTTCAGCTCCAGCTGTGCCTTGGCCATCCTGACCCCATCCCTACACAACTGGGCAGTGTCCCTATACTGTTCCCAGGATACCTGTCCCTGCTTCCACTGCCTGCACGTTTCCTTCTTGCCCTGTAGTTTGACCAGCAGGTCTCAACTCAGCCATGCCAGTCTCTTGCCTTGTTTTCCTGATTTCTTACACCTGAGGATCGAGAGCTCTTGCACTCTATGGAAAACGTCCTTAAAAATCTGCCAGCTCTGTTCTGCTTCCTTGTCCCTGAGGGCGGTTACCCAGGGGGTCCTATTGACTAACTCCTTGAACAGCTGGAAGTTTGTTTTCCTAAAATTCAGGGTCCTGACTTTACTTTTTACCCGACCCTTATCCCTCAGGACTGCGAACTCCACCAGTGCATGATCACTGCTGCCCAGGCTGCCTCCAATCTTGACATCATGGATTAGCTGACTTGTGTTGGTGACCAACAGGTCTAGTGTCACATCCCCTCTGGTAGGGCTCTCTATTACCTGGCTTAAGAAGTAATCCTCAATGTGCTCCAAGAGTCTCCTGGATTGCCTACAGCTCGATATGCTACTTTTCCAGCAGATGTCGGGGTGGTTGAAGTCCCCCAGCAGGATGAGAGCCTGCGAGCACAATGCCTCCTGTAGCTGGAGTAAGAAGGTTTTATCAGTAGGCTCCTCTTGATCAGGCAGCCTATACTAAACACCAGCCTCAAAGTGCCCTTTGTTGCCTCGGTCTCTGATTCCTACCCATAAGCTTTTAACCTGCTCATGGCTATTCTTCAGAGACAGCTCTTTGCAATCTATCCATTTCTTGATGTAGAGGTCAACACCTTCATCCCTCCTTCCTCACGTGTCCCTTCTTTCTTAAAAAACCCAAATCTAATAGAAAACATCAGCTTTCCCATGCTTCTTGGTTTCTCCTGCCACCTGAGGTTGAAATTCAAAACTACGGTCAAGTATTCATATATAGCTTTGGTGTTTGAGACTTAAACATCAAAGAATCTTAAATAAAATACTTAATCTATGGAAAATAATGCTAAAAAACACTTATTCACACACAATATTAACTGGAAAATAGCTTTTTTAGGGAAAAATTACATAGGTTTTAGAAGGTAGTTAACAAACAAATTGTCCAAGCCTGATGAAGAAGTGATCTGTGGGTATGAGGGATAATTTATACCAGTTCAAACATTCCTCCTGAGATTTCAGCTGGTAGGCTGCATTATAGTGTGAAAAATTTAAACCATATAGTTTCAAGAACAATCCTAGAAAATCATGAAGAGTCCTAAGGTTAAGATAGCTGCTCACTGAGCAGTGAGCATGTCCCAGTTATGTCCCAGTTTCTGCTGTGGGAAGAAGATTGTGCTTCTGTGGTGAAGAAGTGGATGGACTCCCCCAGCCATAGAGACCTGCCAGACCAGGCTTGGAGACCTGAACATGGGGAACGCTTGATGGTGGCCAGCGGCACGAATGTTTCTGCATTGGTCCGAGCTCTGGTGAGGTACTGGGTCTTCCACTGCTGTCCTTGTGCCACTAGGGACATCTTTGTGCAGTGTGTGGTGGTGGTGGCCTTTCAGATGCTATAGCACTCGCCCAAATGTTTTTGCATTTCCAAGGAGCCCAGCAGAGCTGCAGGCAGACTTTTTGGGAGGCAGATTGGACAGCCTGGATTGAAACGCAGTACAGGGTTGAACATCTATGTGTCTCAGGTTCCTCAACTGTAAAAGAAGGAGAGTATCTCCTTCCAGTGGGCAGTTTAAAAAGAATAAAGCTGTAACCTATTATAGAAAATCCTTGAATAGACAGTACTATGAAAGTGTGGAGTATAGCTTTCTGTGTCCTTAGGTTGTGCCTTTCTTGACATTAATGCAGGGACAGTTTGTGGTAGGTAAGTCCTTTGTATTTATAGCTCTGTGTTGCCTGTCCATGTCCCAACCAACACCTGCTCCCAGCTTCAGCAGGCAGCTCACAGTCTTCAGGCCTTCAGAAATAGTTTGTTTTTAAAATTTTTATTCCTACTGCAAAAAAGTGTCACCTCTTTCATCCTCCATGCAGATCCAGTGCCACTCTTAGGGCGATTACAACAGCTCTGTGCTTGGGACATCCCAACCTTAGTGACACTGGCTACTGCCCCTCCACTGGTTTGCCTGAGCTGTGCAGGTGAAACTAAAAGTATCGTGTGCTTTGTCTCTAAAATAAGGTGACATCACTGCACTCCTCAGCATGTGCATTCCAAAATCTGTATATATCTATACAAAAATATCAGTATTGATGGTTTTTTTGGAAGCAGTAGCCTCACCTGTATTAGGCTAAAAAAAAAGGTTGCCCTTTGCAGTGTTGCAGCTACTGGACTGCAAATCCCAAGAGAAGCTGTGGTTTTACAGATGAAAACAGCCATTTTTGTAAGAAAATATTTGTGTACTATGTGTGTATATGAGTGTGTGTTTTCATAAAGTTGCTAAACAAAGTGTTACATTTCTATGCAAAAATAAATGAATGATACAAGATATTCCCCCAAATTGCTAGACTTGTGCAATGCATTTCATTCCTAATAGCTCAGAGGTTCTTTGGGCTTGAGCCCTTCCACCCCCTCAGAGGCTGTCCCTAGAGGAAGACGTCATGGCACTCCACCATGTTTGTGTGAGCAGATCATGAGCAGCATGCCTGTTACTGGTTTGGACATGAGGCTGCAACAAGAGGGCTCTCTGAACCATACCCTTGCCTGAAACCAGGGAACACGGACTCTGAGGTCATCGTTTTTGCTAGCTAATCACTTGCTAAGAAAAGGCAAGTTAGATATTGGAGCCTTTTCAAAGACCCAAAGACCTCGTGTTTTCCTTATAACTCGTGAGCCCATTACATGGTTGGCCTATTGCATTTCCTCAGGGTGCAGGGTAGGGTTTAATTAGTTAGCTGTACCAAATATTGAGACTGTACGATACTCTGAACCTGACACTTAGCACTGATAGTTATAGAAAACAGTTACATCAATAGGAAAACTTTAAAATCAAGTCAAGAGTGTGAGCTCAAAGTTATATATTTTTTTGCTTAAATCAAGAATAATTTAGCTCTTTGTTGGGCTTGCTACAAAAATGAGCAAGATAAAAAGGTATGCTTGCGTAATACTGCGCTTTTATCCTCATCTCTGCGTATTGAAATTATGGATTAATTAATTGTCCATAGTCTGTTTTTTAATCTTTTTTGGTGAACAATTTATTGCTCTGGATACAGATGACTTTTTAAAGCAGCAACAGGCAGAGTTTAGCAATGACTGCGTGGATTTGCCCAAAATACACTGCCAGTGAATTTTAGCTCCAGAATTTTTGAATAACAGGTTATTTAACATTCCGTTTCTTTTGATCTTTGGTTCTTCACTGAGACTGTCATCATGGCTGCAGGAAAACAGTTAGAGCAGTGTGTTGTCAGGGGACCACTGTATGGGTAGTAAATCATAGCTTAAATAAAACCGATCTGAATGTAAGTTCTCAAATATGTGGTACATTTGCTAAAATCAGGTAGAGACTATATACAGAGTAAAGAAAACACATTTATTCCAGTTCTTGAAAAGAAACAATTGGAATTTGGCTTTGATCGGGAGAGGAGCTCTATCTTCAGGGTGGAGATGTACACAGAAAAATAGTAATACCGTAAAAATGCTTCAGTCCCTCCCTGAACCCCTTCTTATTGACTGAAGCCAAAGTGCCACCAACCTGCCAACTGAAATGGCAATAGCTACACTATGGTGAGGTTAAGTGGTAAGGGCAAAGATAAAATAATGAATTTCATCAAGGTAACTGCAGTTCCCCTCCAAGGATGAACACCTAGACCTCAGTACTGTTGAGGTGCCAATTTTTCATGTCCTTGTGTGTTGCATTTTCACACATGCACCCTGCAGCCTTTGAAAAGCGCTTTGAAAGCGTGCTTTTGAAGGACCTCTTCCTTCAGGATTTACAAGAAGGAGCCAGGTGTGGGGGAGCAGAAAAAAAGAAGGGGAGATACTGGGTGGAAAGAGTGCTTATGGTAAACCTTCCCTTGTGAGACTACACGTATAACCCCTTTTTTCTGTGAAACTGCAAAGAATCAGTAGTTTCTGCAGATTATTTGTGGTTTGTATGCATGAAAATGCAATATTTCTGCTGCAGTGAAGAGCTTTCCCACTTAGTTTTCCAAAGTGCTTTGTTGTATTTGTGTCTTTTTTATTGCTTTATTCTCTTCTTAGAAAGAGAAATAAAGAGAAGTATGACTCCTTATAAGCTGCCCACAGATCACAACCTGCAATCCATAGAATTATCTCGCTTTGGGTCCTTCATGAATCTCAGTAACTTCAGACAAAGCAGTAGATCTTTGGTATGCAACCCAGTTATAAAAATGTCATGCAATAGTCTACCACATTCACTGATGTGTTCCTGTGCTATACTATTCTCCTCATTACACATGCATGAGTTATTTATAGTTCTGTTTTCACTAAAGATTCATTTTTAGGAGTGGAGAACATTTTTAGAGGAAGAACCCTAGAACTAAAGTACTTGCCTCAAAAAAGTGGATGGGACAAACAACTCCCCATTGTGTGCATGTCTGGTAGTGTGGATCAGAAAACTCTTGTGACCTAGGAGACCAACAGGAGCAATCGATGCACCCGTCTGCTCATCCCTGGAGGAATGTGCTTACTACATATGGTGTGGAGAGCACTCCTCCATCAGGGCCTCCTCACGGGGCACATTTTCTGCGGCTTGTCAACTCCCAGTGGCAGATGTCAAACTTCTGAAGTAGAATCTGCATTTTGCAGCAAATACATAAATAATATCCAAGACCTGAAAACATCACCTTTCCTGCCTTTGTTATATGTACTTAAATCCATGTTTCTTGGAACCTGTGGTCGTTGAAATACACTGGTTTATCAAAAAATCCTGAAATCCCAGAAACATGCATTGAAATGCATGAACGCAGCTGTTATTTGGCTAGACTGACTAATCGCTAGTAAGCTACCTGACAAACCCCACCTCCCTGCTGAATTCAGGGAAACATTATTTAGTATAACTAATCCTTTCTTTTTCACAAAAATAGATCAAATAAATTCATATTGTCTCTGTTCAAACATCCCAGTCTCTCCTTGGCCTGGAGGAGGTTGAGTCGTTCTTTGCTGTTGAATGAGGTATTGATTTCCTATTTCTGCTGGCTGACATCTTGTCATATGAAAGACTTTAATCAATAGATCATATGTCAGCTGTAGTTATTTCACATATCATATTATTATTAACATCATCATCATTTTTATTAGTTTGAGTTTCTGCCTGGGCTGCTCTGGAGTATTAGCGTGTCTTTCCCCTTGCTCCTTCCTCTGGTTCCTTCTCAGTGTAGGAGACATCGCAACATAAACTGCCAGAGAATAAACTTGTGCCACCTTATGCCAAAAACAGGTAGTAAAATGAGGGATTAAAGAGAAAACTGCCCTTCCCCAAAAACCTGTTGCTGCTCTACCCTTTCTGTATCATCCTGAGTGAGCTGTTCCATCTTTCCTTGCCTGGTTTTTGCTATGCCAGAGAAGAAATTAGCTTCTTTTCTTCACATTTGTGATTGTAGAACTTCTCCTGGCAAGGTAGAGCATCGGCTCCGTCCTGTGTGGGAAGTGAGTTGGGTTCCTCGCTCCCGTCAGGTGCCAGTGCCCACTTTTCCTTTACCAATCTTTGCTGTCCAGGGGCCAGCTGAAACCCCAGACCTCAGTTCACCACAGCATCATTGTACTGGAGTAACCACACCAACATGGGTCGTACCTATATCGTACAAAGTGCAGTAATTAACAAAAGGACGTTCTCCCTTTTATTGTGATCTCATTCCCACAAGTTTTTTACACAGCTATTGGCCTCAGTAAGGTGCTCCTCCATTACGTAAAAATGGTTGTGAGCCGGATGGAGTCTTCATTTCTGGAGAGAGACATTCTGCTGCCTGCATTGTCAATCCACATGCCTCATTTTTCATGAGATCCACTGGGACTCCAGGATGCTCAGAAATAGCCTATGTAATTTGTCGTATCTCCTTTTCCCAGGCTTTTCTATGAGTTTCTGTTTTGTCTAATGAATTTCTGTCAACTTTCAGGTCCGTTATTGGCAAAAGGCAGAGCTGGAATCTCTAACAGAGGAATAGCACACAAAAATTCACTTCTACAGTTGCATCCTTTTTTAGCTATGGTGTTCCTTTGCCCATCTAGCAAGTAATTAATGGCAAGCTGTTCTTTTAGAAGGAAGTTAATGGCTGGTTTTGAACATTTTCAGAAGATAATGGATCATCAGTGAAATTTATTCACCTTGTTTATGAGTATGGTTTTTTTCATGTACAGATACATAATCTTTATTTTAGTCAAGAAAACAGCAAAAGCTTATGTTAGAGAAGCAATTTATGAAATAACTTGTATAATTAAGAATATCTTACAAAAACTTGCATTTCTGTTTTAAACATTTTTTGTGGCTTACATTCAAAATAAATTAGCTGCATAATGCATACATTTTAGGACATCTACTAATGAATTTTGTGAGCCTTTTTCCTATGGAGTTGTAGATGTTTCAGCTTCTGATTGATAGCAGTTCTACATTCTAATGCTTCCAAGAGGGCAAAGAATAGTTCTCTGAAATACAGAGAAATACTGTACAACATCTGACCTTCGGGTCTTAAGAGACGCAGTTATCCAAAACATAAAGCTTTGCACTAGAACTCAGTGCAAGTCTTGTGATGCAGAAGTAAATCCTTTCATTCCATTGTCTGCAGCTGATAGTCTAATGATGAAATATTTTAGTTTCAGGCTGTTTAAAATTCCCATTTAAATGACAGAGAATGTAAGGAGTCTAAATTCTTTGACTTAGGAAGGAAATAGGAGCTAGCAAGATCCTAAACTATAGCCTAAGAAACTTTGTGTATGTGCATAATTTAAATTTTACTTTATATGTGAAACTATACATTATGTACTCATCCTACATTTTCACAGTTTGTTTTCAGGTTATCACACTGGACTTCTCTTTCAATGCAATCATGAAAAAAACTCTGTACCTGTAATTTGATGTAATTGGACAGATAAAATACCTTTTGACAGCTTTTCAAAATTCATGTGGAAGGGAAAATACCTGTTCTTTTTATGTAATTTCATCTATGACTAACAGTTGTGATTATGATACTGGTAACTGGGGGAAACACTACCTTATACCAGGATTAATCCTACTGAGCTGAATGAGTCTACACAAGGAATTAATCTCCCCAGTCTGAAAAAGGGGTTATCTGATATTTTAGCTTTCCCGCTTTCATTTGACCTTGGAAATCATACCCTCATGATTTTTCCTTCTGACTTTGCAATGAACCTCTCCTAATTTCCCTGAAATTCTTCCTTTCTCCCCACAAACTGTTTATTTGTGAGCATGAAACATTTAATTTCTGGCCTTTCAGAAAACATCAGTAGTCAGCCAGTGATCAACAGCAAAAGCATTGAGTATTGATATGATGCAGTTAAAAATGTTGACTTTCTGAAGTCGGTAGGAATTTTGTCTTTGTTACTATTTTAGGATTTGTCCCCAAATAAGTTCTGTGCTTTCACAGGGAAGTAATGTCCTTTCAGATAAATCCAAGCAATACAAGTTGTATATTTCTTTGTAAAGTAAGGTCTAAACTTTAATTGTTAATTCAGGCAGAACTCCCCATAACCTGAGTGAATCTGTAATTTTTTTAAAACTATTTGAGTAGCAACGTTTTTAGGTTATAATTCAAGATCATAACCTGGTTTAGCAAAACTCGTCAGCACACATTTAAGAACATGCTTATGGGTTTTTAAATAACTTAAACTCAGGGCTAAAGTGCCCTGCGTAGTTGCAGAGCTGCTAATGCTTTCACTGGCAATTAGTATTAATGCTTCTTAGACGAAACATTTGAGCCAGCACAGGAGGAAAAGCCAGCTGGGTTATCCTAACTAAAGAGTTTAGTCTTCAGTGCACCATCAGGAAGAACATGTAATGCTGACATTATCATTTCATCCTGTGCGTTTTGCATTACTGTTTTGGTCTGTAGATTCAGGCAGAAAAAACCCATTCACACGGAGATTACTAACAGCACATAGAGAATGGCTAGAAAACTTAATTTGCTAACAGTTTTGCAAGCACCTGTTCTAACAAAGCCTAGTTTCCTACAGATTTATATGTCTTGCTTGATTGGCTTTATGACTAAATTATAGTGAGATTTTCTGTTGTCCCTGCATATACATACAATCTCCTCCTGCAGAGTAATTTGGCAGCAACATGCAGGCAATCATTTGACTGCACATCTCAGCCAAGACTCACAAGTGACTGGGGTCAGCTTGTGGGTGTCTGAACCATAGTGTCTCCTCTGTGCAGCCTTACAGCTTTCTATGGAGTCTGTAGGATCTTGATTTTCTTTGAGACCTTCACTCTTTTGTCCAATATGGTTGAAACCGACCAATGGATTGGGAAGTTATTGGCAGATGTAAATATGCTTTTCAGTGGAGTCCAGAGTGATGTGAGAATAACCAGGAGCTGGTCTCCGGAAGAAGTATTTCCCAGGTCTGCTGGAAGATAGAAATACATAAATAAGACACTCAGAATCACTCAAGATGTACAAAACCATGGGATGTTTTACGGGCCTCACAGGGCAGAGCTACATAGCTCCAATTGAGCCCAACCACTCTTCCTCCCCCAGAGGCTGCTGCTGCTGACCTGGAGGACGATGCCCATCTGGCTCTTCTAAGTGATTTGCCGCCAGACCCTTTGGAAGCTATATCTCTAGATACTTTTTTAGCACAGAGGAGATGAGTGACAGGAGGCAGTGCTTCACTCAAGCTTGCCTTTCCTTCATATCTCTAAAATGTTTTCTATCCCTGTCACCCTTTTTCAGGCTGAGGACTTTGAAGGTGTCTCCCTCCTGTGAATCTTCTGATGTCTTGTACAGTTAGCACCTCAGCTCACCTACTAGACATGTTCTCAGTCCTGCTTTCCTTCCTCGATGTCAGAGAAGAGGAGACTGCAGCTGATCAGCTTCGCCTTAAGATTAATCATCCTTGCTGCATGGTGGCGTTTCGTTCCTTAGTCTGAGCCTGGCTGCCCCAGCAGTCCCACACCTCCTAACTGAGGAGGAACAACTTTATTCATCTGAGGGTTTCTCTTCCCTAATGTAGTCAAGGGCTTTGGATCACATGGGAGCTCTAATGTAATAGTCAATTCAATTTAAAAAATTAATCTGGATATTAAAAAACATATATTTAAGAGAATACTCAGTGTAAGCTTTGGATTTGCTTCAAGACTCTGCTTGCAGTAAACCAAGAAGCAGTTTAGATTTCAATTTATTTCTCTCTCCTGAACATCTGTCACTTCACAGGTTTCACAGTCAGAATGGGTTTCAGAATTATGTCTGCCATTACTTCAGTGTTGTCTCTGACACTGAATCATGCCATGTATGCAGGATTTTAACTGAACTGTGTGTTGCTTTTTAAGGTTCTCTTTATGACTGTGCTTCACCAGTCTTGCTGCAAAGAGGCAAAAATCTTTCTCAGTTAAGATTATAAGGATTTTTTTTTATTGCCATGCCAGTTATGACAAATCTACCTGAACATACATCAGAATTAAATTACTTCATTGTAAATTTTTCTCCTAGTCGGGGAAGCTGTGGAGGAATGTCAGGGCTACTCAACATTGGTTTTCATCATTTACGATCCCTAACACATACCTGAGTTTTCCACCTTTGGAAAAAGCATCGTAAACCTTCATCTTTCTATGTTGCTGCTAATAGCTGGAGGAAAGGCAGCAGAAATCTTACCTCAAATCTAGCTACATATAATAACTACAATAACTATGGTTTGTTATGTTAGCTCAGACTGGAGTGAGATTGTTGCACTAATTTCAGTTAGGTGCTCTCATAGGAAGTCCCCTCTACATCCTGATTGATGGAAATGTATTTCCTATGCAAAGAAGGTTGTAAGAATTGCTTCTCAGCCTATGTCTCTGGAATTTCAATAGTTTCTGGAAGATTTTAGTGGTCCTCACTCCCCAACTGGCACTCCTGCAGAGCTTGTAAACGCCGCAAGAGAAGAGACCTCCTGGTCTAGGTAGCATATAGCTTATAAATTTTATAGCATCAGGGAGAAATGCTGGAGGCAAAAGTCTCTGTAGTACTCCGGCTTTATAAATGCCACAGGTGTCATTAACCTGTTGGATATTCTTGTTCCTAGGCAAAATAAAATCAAAGAGATACCTTCTGATACTTCAATATGAATACATTTTACTATCTTCTTGGTTTCTCAGCTCTGAACTGTAAAGTAAGTGTCAGCTACAATGGAAAAAAGTTCTGTCTTTCTGATTCTCTACACAAAGAGAAGACATTTCTTGTGAAATCAAAGTAACTCATGATGAATACAGCCATTTTTGTAAGAAAATGTTTGTGTGCTATGTGTATATGAGTGTGTGTTTTCATAAAGCTGCTAAACAAAGTGTTACTTTTCTATGCAAAAATAAATAAACGATACAAGATATTCCCCCAAATTGCTAGACTTGTGCAATGCATTTCATTCCTAGTAGCTCAGAGGTTCTTCTGCAACATCCTTTTTCTTCCAGCTACATTGATACCATTGTCCCAGCTGCGGATGGAGCCCATTGGGACACACCTGAGCTTGATCCAACCTACCAGGAGTATTCATGGCAGGGTAGCTGCAGGAGCACAAAGAGTAGTGCAGGCTTGAGTACTCTGAGCAAGTTTTGCTCAAATTTAAATTGAATATTTATGTCAGCTGGTAAAGCTACCTTGGGTATGCCTGCAGTAGGGCAGGTGGACTCTGCCACACAGATGCAGGGGTGAAGTTCAGTTTAATATGAGTAAGTATATGCACAGCAGGCACCTGTGACTTGAGCAAATCAGAGCATCAGGAACCACGGCAGGGAAATGACTGAGGTAGAGACTAGCTTCTTAATTTTACATACATTAATTTCTCAAGCAATAATTAACCAAAACAGATTCACGTTTGACAGAATCCATTCATATGGAGGTTACACTTATTTTGCAGAGTTGAAAGCATTTCATTAGTACTGTTTAGAAAGCAGGATACTATGCTATATAATTTATCAGTTTAAAAGGAAATCATGCTCTCTGCAGCAATCCAAGAAAATTGTTGGCTTCAAGAAGGCTGTTAAGAGGAGGAAGCAAACAGCTTTTGGGCAAACCAATTGTAAGAGCGATTATGATTTTTGGTGAGACAGATCCTAAGAAATACAAAAAATGTTCCTGGAGATTGATTTGGCTTTTGTTATGTACAGCGCCATCACCTTCATCTTTCAGACCTCACCTTACATTCTGTTGATATTTTACCTCTCTGGATCATGGTACTTAGTCACACATTGTGTTCACTTACTCTCTCATTGCTACATTGCTCTGCTCTGTTGTACCTGTCCATTTTCAAGCTTTTAAGCACAATTTCAGGTCTTTATTACTGCAGTGTAGCTTCTAGAACCCCTAAAAAATACTGATATTCTGGAAGTTGCAATTAGACTCATAACCAATTCCTAGCCCCATACCAATCTAATTCCTACATATGCTATTGTAACAAAAGAAAATTAATCGCTCCTTGCATTAAAAGCCCCAGAACAAAGATTTGCTTCAGTCTTGGGTCTGCCTATATCCAAGTATTGTGTTTGCTGTAGGAGGGGATTTTCCCATCAGTTTTGCTCCCCTGCTGTGCATGCAACACAAGGAACCAGGCAAAGCCAAAAGGAGGGCTCTTGCTTCACCTCCGTATATATGATGTGCCCTTCTGGAGACCTTGTAGGAGCATTTTGTGGTTCCCCTTTACACAGCCCTTCGTTACTGGAAACTCTCCTGTGTCCGCAGCACGGTGGATTTCAAGCACACCCGTGCCTTGGACCTGTACATCAGCTGGAAAAATACATGATTCTGTCATCTGCCACTCTTCACCCATCAATGGCTCTGGGGACATCACCACCACCACAGTGGCCAGGGACCTTCAGACCACCTGTATTTGACCTGGTACCTTCAGTGAAGAGGTGTACAACTCCAGCTGCCTGGTGGGGCTCCAGTGCAGGAGAAAGTATCTGGGGGACAATGGCTTCTTGAACTACACTTTCTTTTCAGGCATAGCTAATGTAAGTGAGGGAAGACAGAGCTGCTTTGAAAGCTAAGAGATGTGAGTTATCTGAAATATTTCTGAGCAACAAATATTGTCCTTTTGAAAGCAGAAGCACAGGGACAAACTCAGCAGGGAAGTGTCACGACCTGGACTGGGACCCCAGGGAGTCGAAAGGTTCTGTGATCCCCTTGGGTTAAATTAAGGTGAAACGACACCAGACAAACAGTTAAAATGTTTTACTTGCGATAGAAACAACTTAAACTTGGAAAAGGATAATAAGCAATATGGTCTCTTATAAATCTGTAAGAAAGAAGAAAGGAAAGGAAAGGAAAGGAAAGGAAAGGAAAGGAAAGGAAAGGAAAGGAAAGGAAAGGAAAGGAAAGGAAAGGAAAGGAAAGGAAAGGAAAGGAAAGGAAAGGAAAGGAAAGGAAAGGAAAGGAAAGGAAAGGAAAGGAAAGGAAAGGAAAGGAAAGGAAAGGAAAGGAAAGGGGAGGGGAGGGGAGGGGAGGGGAGGGGAGGGGAGGGGAGGGGAGGGGAGGGGAGGGGAGGGGAGGGGAGGGGAGGGGAGGAGAGGAGAGGAGAGGAGAGGAGAGGAGAGGAGAGGAGAGGAGAGGAGAGGAGAGGAGAGGAGAGGAGAGGAGAGGAGAGGAGAGGAGAGGAGAGGAGAGGGGAAAAGGAAAAGAGTCAAAGAAATCCAGTCACCGCCCAAGGATCCAGCATTGTCTCCGGTAATCTTGGGTGGTGGGTGCACACAGAGCAAAGTTTTCTGTCACCTTTTAAGTTTTTTTTATTGGCTGATTAGCATACTAGACAAAGAGAGGTAGGTATTCCACAAACTCGTTTCCATAAGAGATGAGGAAAAAGAAGGAGCATGGGTTCTGCGCATACACTGAGGGGGAATGGGGTGCACCAACCCCCTTGTCCAATTGAGTCGGTGGTCGTGCTTGCCCTGCCACCTTTGTTTTTTCCTCAGTTCCCACAGATTTTTGCTGAATTCATGCTTCTTGAGCAATCATCCAGCTTCTGGGGCAGAAATGCTCACCTCTTACCAGTTCTTACCACCTCTTCAATGGTGATGCTGTGAAGTCCTTAGCAATGCATGCACGGTGTCTGGCTTACACAATGGAGTCAGTGATTAGTGGTCCTCGTGCTTGATGTCCTCATTTGGTTTCACTCAAGCCACGTTTCCCCCAAGCCACGTTTCCCCCCTTTGAGGTTTATCTAAGGAGTTTGTCAATGCAACTGCAAGGGAGTAGGGAGTGCATCCTTCCATACATTCCCACTTTCGTGGGTGCCATTCCTTAGACTAATCACAAAGGCCATAGCCTGTCCTTGCGGTTTTCTGTGTCGATGAATGTTTGAGGCATTCCTTCCTTCAGTTCCTTACAGGAAGTTAATGGATAAAATCAGAACTGGTTTGTAACTGAGCTTCACAAAGCATGTGGGAAATGATGCCCCCCGCGCAGTGTACCAGAACAGGGGAATGCAATGAGGAGCAAAGCCCAAAGCCTTCACTGAGTCCTTCAAGGCCACATACTCAAAAGAAACGGGGATGTGCCATGTCCCACTCAGAGCTATGAGGATCAAATAATAAAATATGTCCTTTAAGATACAGCATGAAGTGCTGTGAAATTTTGCCTTAAAGACCTGCGCTGCCCTAGAAGCCTCTGGCCATGTTGTTTATGAACAGAGGGTTTCAGAGCAATTTCCCAGGGAGCTTGTCTCTCTCCTGGGGGACTGCAAGGGGAGCACAGGATAACAAACCAACTGAGTTCTGCTGCAGGCTTAGCATCTGCCTCCAGTCTGCAGTAGCCAACTAAAGGTTATCCCACCAGTTATACAGGTGCACAAGTGCAGACTCCTGCAAGTAAGCATCTAGGTGCAGAGAGGGTCAGCGCTTCTCCCTGGATAAAATTTATCTGCTGCACAAGGAGATAAACATCACTTCAGCTCTCTGCTATGGGCAAGAATGGACTCAAACAGCATCAGCCCCATAATGGCAATGAATCAAATCAAATAAATAATGAGAATGTCACATCCTCCACGAGCTTTCACAAACAATGCTATCAGGTCCCACTTGGACTAGAAATGCCACAGCTGAGGAGCATCTGCCAGGAAGAGAGAGAGAAATACAAGAGTTTCTGGAAGATATTCGTGGGTAGTATCACATGCTCAATTATATCAGGGATGCATTGCAGAAAGCTGTGTTTTTTGTATTACAGTAAACATACAGAAAATGAGTGTGGAAGCCTATCAGACAAGCAGTCTCTCATTCTGGCTCCGGCATGACTCTCTTGTATGAGCAACTGAGAATACTGCTTTTTAACTGTAACAGGCTCTAACAGGTGGAGGAGAGGTGAGGTTGGAGGTCTTTGAGAAACTGTACAACTTACAACCCTGCCCTGGCAGGGGCTATCTCTTTCTGCTAGGAGATGGCTCCACAGATTTGTTTGAGGAAAGAAATCCATATCTGATGTACAAAAGTTGCAGGCAAGGTTTCTGGTCACAGGAAGATCAGGCAGCATATGAATGTGATCCCATATTGTCTCCTTCAGATCACAGTAGTATAACCTGTTCCTCATCCCCATGGAGTTAGGATCAAACGGATCAAGCCTTCACCTGAAACCTCTAACAGTTTCCTTAATGGGCATCACCAGCAGACAGAATTCAATAAAAAAGGTTCTTCATTAAACTGAAAAGCAGATGTGAACCCTTCCAGGGGTTACATATTTTCCAAGCAAAAGGGGAAAGGTTCTGTATCCTGTGTTTTCTGCAAGTCCAAAAAAGGGACGTTTTGAACTTCAACATTTGACACTGTCTCATGCACTGGCAAAAATACCTAATTTCAGGAGGGAGAGGCCAAGGTGAGCTGTAGCCTGATTTTGAACTGTGCTGCTGGGGCCAGTGACCGCAGGAGCACCGTGTCTGCTCTCCCCAGGCATGGTGCCACAGGGCAGCCGCAGCACCAACGGCAGCACGGCTCCTCCGGCGCAAGGAGCTACCAAGAGAGGAGAATCAGCTATGGGTGTGTGATAACTGAAGAGAAGTGCTAAAAATACTCTCAGAGTCCCTTGCTGTTCCTGCCTGGATTCAGGTGGCAGAGCTGGTGGTCCCCAGTGGAGCACCAGGTCGTTGCTCTTCCCGACCCTGGGACAGGTGGGACTCCAGCCCCAGCCCCAACCTTCTTTGGCCGCATGAAAGCACACCCCTTGTGCTGCAAGTGCTTTTGATCCATCTCCAGCCATGGCCAGATCTCTCTGGGGTTCTTCTCAAATCTGCCTTGTTATCAGGTTGTAAACATAGCCTGTTTTTCTCTGTTTCTCTGTTTTTCTCCCAAAGTCCTTTGGTCTTTTTCAGCCTTCTTTGAATAAAGGACTTGTTTGCTCTGGGTGTATTCTGAAAGTGGGGGATTTTTTTCCCTTCTACTCCCACCCTTGGGAGTGGAGAGCATGGCACTTCCAGGCATATACCAGAGATGCATGTGGCAGCTGCAGCAGCTTGGAAACCTAAAAACTTATGATTGGCTAAAGGCCAAAAGGGTCCGAGGATGACTGTTGGGTGCTGAGGAGTTGGTGCTGAGGGGTTGCTGTGTTACTGAAATCCTAAGGATGAAGCCTCTGAGGTACCTCTCAGAAGATTTAACTCATTTCTCCAGACCCATATAACTGTTTAGCAGCTGCACACCCCATCAGTATGCTTGCAGCATTACTGGTGCGCTTACAGTGTGCCGTAAAAGAGATGGGAACCTCCAATCCCAGGCAGCATTTTCAGACTGCTCCAGTAATTGTGTAAAAGTGGGAATTTACATAATTTCCCCATCTGACAGGGAAATGGTACCTGGATAATCATTTTGCAGGCATAGCTTTTAGACAGGAAAATCTAAAAAGATTTACTTTAAAAAGTAAGGGGGGTAACATTCATCTGGATGTGGGTTCCCCCAGAAATCTAGGCTTGGTTTCTGAATATTCTTCAAAATTCATGTTCACTCCAAATGAAGCTATATCTCCAGCTTAATACATTTTTTTGTGGTGAGCTCAACCATCCATCTCGAAAGTTGAATACTCTAATTCAGAGCATTCAAGATTTACTAATGTAGCTCTCAAATTGTAATGCAGATAACAGTGCCTCTCTGTGAAAGCGTTCAATTTAGAGATAAAATAGAAAAGGACTCTATTCTGCATTTCAGTATTGATATAATTTAAATGCCGCAACAGTGCAATTCATTCTTGCATGCCTTTGGCTAACTGCCAGCACAAAGATGGTGTGTGGAGAGAGGGAGAAAAAGGAAGACATTATAGAAAAATAAAGTATACTGGGAAAAGGGTGATTTTTATGGTAGGAATTACACCTATGCTATTATTTTTGTTGCACAGCTCCAGTAAAACTCTGCCCATAAATTGTCGACGGTCAGGCTTGACCCATAAAACGCGTCATTTTTCAAGGTCTGCCAACTATTTTCCTATTATCAATTCTAGTAATTATTGCATTTGCAAACAAAGAAACAGTAGAAATGAAAATTGAAGAGAGAGACTCTCAGATTTCTGAGGTTCAGAGCTACTTTCAACAGACAGTTTAAATGTTCTGATGTGGAGCAGCACTGAGGGGGCTTTCACCAACATGTGCTGCAGGGCTGGGACTATGGGTGGACAAGCTCTTTGAATGGGAGAAGATGGGGTATTTTGCACTGAGATTTCCCTGGATTGATTGTTTTAGAATAGTTTGTTCACATTAGAGTTAGTGCGAAAAAATTATTTTTAACTAACTCTAAATATTGTGACTCATGCAATAAAGAGAGATATATACTTGCACTTTAGCAAACCTGGGAACAGTCTCATAAATATTAAAGACTTGTACACTTCGTGCAAAGTTCCTTTAAGTGAGCCTGCCCATTTCCATAGGGCAACTGTGTCTCAAGTCTATTTAAATGAAAATTGGCGATCATGTTTCTTTTATAATAAAAGTTGGATTAAAGGTTTTTGTAAGAGCTCATTTGCACCATAACTCACCCATTCTCAAGCCAATACTGTGGTCCAAAACAAATGTTCAGGTCATCCACAAGGTATTTCTGTCAAAACAATGAAACAGCTGTCAGTCTTCACCATCTGTTTTCTTACAGTAATTCTTCTTTTCACTTGAATTCCCATCTTACAAGTCTTTTAGGTTGCCCAGAGACAAGCTGGTTTCTGCAGTCTGCAAATGCTGTGCGGTTCACTTAGAGGAAACCCCAAGTGTGATCATTTGAAGTTAGTGAATTTTAGAACAGAATTAAATTGCAAAATATTTTGGCTGTGTTACAGTGAGGATTTCAGCAGTGAGGAGTGTTGCTTATTTTTGATTAGGAAAATAAACAGTAAATTGACAAAATAGACGAGTGGAGATAACGAGTTCAACTTGTTCCGATTGTGTCCTTGATCGAGTCTTGACTGCTGTCTCTGTGTCGGGTGGTGGGGTTACTATCGACATAGTGTTGATTTCTATTTGGAAGCAGCATACGAGATGATTAGATGTCAACCTGGTCCACCAGGTATCCCTGAGCACGTGTGCCTCCAGTGAGGTGGAGCACAGCAGAGGGTTGGTGTGGAGAGGGAGGTGGAGCAGGACTTGGTGGTCTTCAGTGCTTGCAACCAGTTTCAGCATGGCTGTAGATATTAGGATATTAGGATAATACTGGATATTAGGAAGTATTTCTTTACAGAACGGGTTGTTAGGTGTTGGAATGGGCTGCCCAGGGAAGTGGTGGAGTCCCCATCCCTGGAGGTGTTTAAGAGTCGGGTCGACATAGCCCTTAGGGATATGGTGTAGTTGGGAACTGTCAATGTTAGGTTAATGGTTAGACTAGATGATCTTCAAGGTCCTTTCCAACCTAGATGATTCTGTGATTCTGTGATTCTGTGTGAAGCCGGCATTAGCACTCTTTCATTTAGGTAAAGCACTGCACTCACGTGGCTGGACCGCACCTACATCAAAGGCAGTGAAGTCCAGGGTGTGCTGCGCTGTGCTGCAGAAACACAAGTCTCTGCTCATTCAGTCGTGTCTCCATCATATGCTACTTTGCCATATATATTCCTAGCAGCCCCTGAAACTAAAAATCTTGGAACAGTCAAGCAAATGGCTAGCTTAGAAAGACAGAAGTTTATATTTCTGTTTTATTTTACCTAATGTCAGTGTGTGCTACTATAATTGTTTGATCTTCTTGTTAACTCTGTAAGCCTCTTGGTTACTTGATAGCTTGAAATAAGGACATACATGGGTTATTTAGCCATTTTGTTTTCTAATTAAAAAGAAGACATTTCCTCAGTTGCAGATAAATGCTGCCTTCCAAAGACTTGAAATGTTACTTTGCTTTTGACTTATGACTGGGCAGAGAACAATATTCTTTGGTGTATCGGATTTTGTTCACTTACTCTCTAAACAGTCACAGGCTGTTTCTCTCTGGTGCAGGAATTATTTTCTACCTTTAATGCCTTATGTGCAATAGTGCATTAGCATTTGCACTATCCCTTTCTGAACTCTATTCTTTTGATATATGAAGCTCAGAACAGATGCACTGTTAAAGGCAAGGGTGAACATTTTGTTTACCTTGGGACCTTATGAGTTAAGAATTGTCTGTCCTGTTCCTTCTGCATCCCAACATTTTGACTGTTTCTGTAAACAGCAGTTCATACTGAGCATGGACACTAGTCTTTTTCCTTTGTGGCTGCATTAATTTCCAAACTAGTAAGTCAGGGGAGACGTTCAGTCCATTTCCTTCGCATTTATCTGTGTCCTAGCTGTCACATTGCTTCGTCAGAACTCTTGAGGAGGTCCTCCTGGTTTTTTAAATTTTTGATTAATCTGAAGAATTTTTTTTCTATTTGTCTGATTTCTAGTTCTCTCAGGTCATATATAAAATGCAATTAATACCACTAGTTTCCATCTGGGACTTCAGCGTGCTTGAGTGGAACCTTCCATCATCTAGAGAAGTGACCCTTTATTGATGCATCTCTTCCTACAGTGTTTGCAGGCCACATCACTGCGTATCTTTTACACCATGGTATACTTACCTTCTCAAACAGAACTCTGCCAGTGGCTTTTTGAAAGTGCTGCTGAACCATGTCAGCTGCTTCTGTTCCATCTGCTATCTTGTAGGGTGGTGAAAAATGAAGCGATCCCTCTGAGTCCCTCTGTCTGAGCAGCAGTCTGAGTGCAAGAATCATGGTTGTGACTGATCCGGTTGCCTTTTGTTCCTCTTACTCAAGAAAAGGACAGCTGAAAAATCTTCCCTGCTACAGCATTTGACTTACGCCTTTCTTGACTAATTCACTTTAACAGCCTTGTCTTTCTCTATCTTAAATTAAATCAACATTAGATATCATTGAAGCCAGACATCCTTTGAAACTTCATGCTGATAGGCAGAGGCAGATATCAGCTAAGCAGCAGGTATTGAAATACCAGGATCAACTTTAGGAAAGGAAGATATAGCTACTTTACAAATGCATTTTCAATTTTTTTTGTTCTTCCTTGTGCTCCTAAAAGGAAAATAGCAGCACTCTCTGATCTTAGAGGACCACAACTGTTGATGAGTGTAACAAAAATATTTTCTTGCTTATTATAAGAGCCAAAATGTTTTATTCTTTCCCATCATTTTAGTATTAGTTTGCCCTGCAAATTGCAGAACAAAGCAGCTGGTATTTAAAAGGAAGCATTCATCTCTGCTCATTACATGATTCAAAAAGGGACTGGCATGAAAAATCTATTGTAGCTATTAAACACTGCCTCTGGCTCAAGAAGTCCCTGAGCTGCAACACGCCACAGAGTGGGGAAGTATCCCTGTATATTTTCCCTGCGCAGTCTTTCCTTTCTTTCCGTGCTGTGTGCTATGGGCAGCTGTTGAAGAAAAGGTACTGGGCAGAATGGAGACCCTCTGCAGAGTCCCACTCTGATAGGGGATGGAGGAAGGACAGTTATTGAGTGGTGGCCCTGTCTGAGTGTGCATGGGAATCCAGGTTTGTCCCGGAGAGACAAGGATGAGCCACTACACCTCCTTGTAAGGCAGTTGGGTCTTCTTATGCAGAGCAGGGGAACTGGAATTGCTGGACAATTATCTGATCGTTACCTCCTGAGCAAAAGCAAAAGCTTCCCTAAGAAGGCAGGCACTTCAATACAGAGGATATTGTTGCTTTGTGAAATTTTTTAACAAAGATTATAGAGACTGTATTCAGCATCTTTGAAATATGACGTCTTTGATCAGCTGTATGTGCAAAGATGGGCTGAGGTAAAAGACAGGGAGAGAATGCACAGTTCCTTTTAATTAAAATGATTGATTACTACAGTGTGTGATAGTACTAAACTGATTAATGTTCTTAATGAATTACTTTAATCTATTTGTGGGTTTCTTTTTAAGTCTCTTGTGGGTATTCATTATCAATACCTTCCTTTGCTGAAGCAAATTATTTTTCCTCTCTTTTTAGGGTGGTTTATCCAGATAGACAGATTCAGAATTATAGACATTAAAAACCTGAGCTTGCTTATTCATAGGCAGGAGATTTAACTAATTATTATCTAAAATATGCGACCTTCTAATAACCTTCCCCAGAAAGGCAAGATGCAGAATGAGACAGTAGTAATTAGAGAAGTCACGAATGTCAAATTACAGCTTCTGAGTAACAGTTTAATCACTGATTAGTTAATGCTGCTCAGTGTCTTGCCCTTTAGGGCGACGAGGTATAAATCCCAGCTGACCACAGCCTGGTCCAGCTGGAGCATCCCCTGCCTCCTGCAGTGCTGCCCAGGTGGTGATGGTCCTGCATTGCCCCCGGGGCTCAGCAGCCCTCCTCAGTGGGGGGATGCTGAAGGACTGGGGGCTTCTTGGGGGTTGCTCCTCTCAGCTGAATCAAGAAGAGGTGGTATGTCCACACCTAGGGTTTGGCAGAGGTAATGGCAGATTGGTCACCTGATTAATATTGTTTCTGCTCAATTAGGAAGGCATGAAAACAGTATGCCTTCCCTGCAGTCTCTGCTCCCATCGTGCATCCTGTGCACAGTGGCAGGGCTGTGCTGTCAGACTGAAGGTCCCGGTCTCTCTGGGATTTCTGTCTCTTTTCTTTAATGGAAGTTGCTGGAAGAAAATATCTCTTAAACTTCAAATTTATTAACTCTGGGACAAGATTTTTGAATCACGCAGCTGCTTAACACCTGGTTAAACATCACTCAACTATGTGGCAATAGTTAAATTCACCTTCATTAGGTAGACTTGATGCCAGTGTCACTCTCCCTAAGCTGCAGTCATCACCAGTCATTACTGGTTCCTTTAAAAGATCCCAGGAGGTGTCTCACTGAAGGCACTACCTTGGGTCAGTCGTTCCAGGGAGGACAGAGGATCCTATAATTTTTTTGTTTATTACTTATCCTTCCTTCTGAAAGCTGAGGCATCTCCTCCTGTGTGGTGGCAAAGTTCATCTGCTTCGTGTAAGTCTTCTCTCTCGTTTCTTTTTTAAGATGCCACTGTGCTTGCAAGAGCCATCCACAATACAGATGTGTGATGTCTGTGTACCCAGTGTAACTCTGGAATGCTGTGGAGACTTGGCTATGGAAAGAAAAACTCATTCTTCCCAGCACAGGGTGATCTGCTGCTTCCCCATGCCAGCCGATTGAGCAGTAGGAGTTGTTAGATACAGCCACTGCTGTCATAGCTGCCCGTCACTTTGCATGTCATATTTTACCTGGAGTACTGCGTCCAGCTCTGGATTCCTCAGTAGAGGGAAAACATGGACCTGTTGGAGTGGGTCCAGAGGAGGGTCACAAAAATGGTCAGAGGGATGGAACACCTCTCCTGTGAAGAAGGGCTGAGAGAGTTGGGGTTGTTCAGCCTGGAGAACAGAAGGCTCTGGGGAGAACTTATGCAGCCTTTCAATACTTAAAGGGGGCTTATAAGAAAGATGGGGACAGACTTTTTAGCAATAGGACAGGGAGCAATGGTTTTAAACTAAAAGAGGGTAGCTTCAGACTAGATATAAGGAAGAAATTTTTTACAGTGGGGGTGGTGAAACACTGGAACAGGTTGCCCAGAGAGGTGGTAGATGCCCCATCCCTGGAAACATTCAAGCAACCTGATCTAGTTGAAGATGTCCCTGCTCACTGTAGGGGATTTGGACTAGATGACCTTTAATGGTCCCTTCCAACCCAAACCATTCTATGATTCTATGATTGCCTTGTGCCTCCAACACAGAGCCTGCAGACAGGTATTCAGTGTTTTGTTGGCCGGAGGAGGAACTGGATCAGCTCTATCCATCCAGAAACCTTCAACATTAGGTATTTGTCTTCTGCTTTAAATTTAGCCCATGAAGGTAGTACCCCTACCTACAAGGATAGTGGCCACAGTGTGATGAGAGCTCGTGTCTGGGGCTGGCACATCCCCACAGCAGTCGCCTATGCTGTGAGGCAGTTAAGGAACATTATACGTTGAGGAAGCAGGCTGCTTTTCTTTTTTTACCCCTAAGTTCTCCATGCTCATCAAGTTTGAAAGCCTAGGGCAAGATTAATTAAAATCAATGGAGCAAAGCAAATTAAGCACTTAAAAGTGCTCTTTGGGGGCTATCAAAACTAGAATAATTCAAAATAAATATTCAAATGTCTGGGGCTTGTTATGAGACTATTTTATCTTTTAGCCCGTTCATCCTCTCTCTTGCTCCCTTATTTCTTTATCTGCTTTTCACAGGGCTCAGTGGATGCTCTTTCCTCAGTGTTTCATATCAGCATGTCTCTGTGCAATCTCAGGACACTGCTCCCACGCACCTAAAATAAAAATCACATTCCAAACACATAGCCTAATCCAGCAACTCTTACTCACACTAGTAAGCCTTGCAGAGATATAAATAGCATGGTTCAGATTAATGGGATGGTTTGTGAGAAAAAAGAGTAAGCTCACAATAGGATGAAAATCTGCATTTTGTTTTGACTAGAAGCAGCACAGTTTTGTATTGTATATATGATTACTCCGAAAATCCTATCACTTGCAGGTATCTCTGAATGCCTTATGCTGTCTCCCCAGCTGTCTTCCAGATTGAAGCCCAGACTAGATTCAGCATCCACCATACAGGAGGAGCTGTAAGGGTATTCAGTCTATGAAATTTCAGCTCTGTTTGGTTTTGTTTTTTAATTCAGTCTGTGTTTCTGTGCCACCTGAGTGGTCCTACATGACCATGTCTGGTAGGAATATCTGCTGATTAATATATGCCTGCTTCTGCTTGAGGTCTTAGTGATTCTTTTAAAGTGATTCCAGCCATAGTCCATCACTTGTGGACGGACTTATTTGCTACTTCCTAGTATAATTATAGACGTTATGGGGGGACTCTGAAGGTGATCACTGAAATCTCTAGCAAAATAGTCATTGTCTACTTAGACTGTATTCAACCTGTTTACACAAGGTGAGCAGTGACATTCAAAATTCCATTGCACATTTAGCAAACTTGATATTGAATTTACCACTTGAAGGAATAGGAATCCGGAGGTAAATCCTCCAGATTACACTGTGTCAGTGGCTCTGTGTGGTAGGAAGTAGACTCTTGAGTCTGCAGGGTCCTGGCTGCTTGTCTGTAAAACCTGTGCTGCACTGGGCTGTGTATATTCTGAGTCACCAGGCTTCTCTCAATGCTGAAGCATTGCACGATGAGTAGGAAACACTTACAGTTACCTGCAGTCCAAACAATGCTCTTGCTATTTTTGTGTTATCAGAAAACAGATCAACACACATTTCAAGCTACCACACAGAGTTGTTACTTCATTCGTGGGTTTTTTCCCCTTTTAATTAATTTCTGAGTTCTCTCCATTTAGCTGAGTGCCAGCCAGAATGATATCTTGCTTCACACTCCTTTGCTTCCTGAGTGTGAGAGAGATTGCTACCCACAACAGTGCTACTGGTCCTCTGGCTCCTGTAATAATCTTGTAGCCTCTGAATACAATTTTTTTTACAGAAAAAGAATGTGTTTGCTAAATGCATGACAATTTGCTCAAGTCAATGTGGAGACATCATAAAACCTGTGTGATGTGAGCCACTGCACAGAGACTTCACTATAGGGATAGTGCAGTGTTGTCCCAGGGCTTTGTTATGAGGACACTATAGTTTTGATCCTTACTGAATTTCTCTTTTTCTAGTGCAGACATCGAAAAATGTGAGGTGCATTTTTGTACGTGAAACTTGAACAGAAAATAAACTGAGGTCTAACGTGTGGCCTGGGTGAATGAATACATACACTAAATTCTCCTAGAGACACACCAATCTAAAAGCTTCATCTCAATAATCTACAATTAACAGTTTCTGGATGAATACTTTTCATCATGAAGCCTGATGGAAGGCTAGCCAAAGGTGATGTAAGTGCTTCCAGGGACTTAGCAGCTCTGATAGGTTGCTGGATTTTGTAGGTGTAGTTGACAGACAAGAGAAATTAAGGTAAAAACTAACTAATTCAGATAAAAAACCTTTTCAGTGGCAAATTGCACAGCTGTTAATTTACTTTTAGGACATTTTGCTAGAAAAATGAACAACTGGGTAAAAAAAGTTGATACTTTCAAGGTTTTAGTTGTTGAAAAGCTGGAGAATACTGAATCTAAGTCTTCAGTGACCTTTTCCTCTAATTACCTCTACAGATTATTTTAAGGGGTATTGCTAGCAAAGAATACCCCTGTTAGCTGTCTGCATGGGAGATAAAAGACTTTTTGCCTCTCCTTGCTGCTTTTAAAACACAGGAAGCTAAAAATAAGCAATTTGCCTAGATGTATTTCTGCATTAGGGACTAACAAACCTTTCTTATTTCTGAAGGGTCTTTTCAAGATTTGGGTCTTGTATTGATGTGTTACCCTTACAACAACTCAGCTGGATAGGGCATACTGAGAATTTGCCTTCCTGAGGAAAGTTTAGACTTATTCCAGTTAATAAAAATTAGCAAAACATTACAGAAAAATTCTTTGTGATAAATTTATACTTTCAAATAGCTAATTCAGTTTGGGCTGACTTACACCCAGTGTTTGCTTTTCGTAAACATTTGAATGATGAGGTTTTACTGGCATGGATGCTTACAGCAAGTGAATACATACACTAAATATTCAATTAATATTACTTGATTTCACATAGCAATTAAAGGTTCCCACTGGGACTGGAGTCCCTGGGAGCCAGTTTACATGAGGAAATGTCCAAGACCCTGTCCTATAATTCAAGGCCAGGGTCTCTGCCCTTCCTCTCTAACTCCTTCTCCCCTCTCTGGTCCCACATTGAAAAACTGGTCACAAATAAAAAAATAAAAAAATCTAAGCTTATTTCTTCCTATGCCCTGTCCTAAACATTTTTTAATCCATATACCTATTTCTCTATTTTTAATGTTGACACAAACATTTGGCTTCTTTGGAAAATTCTGATTCTGAAAATTTCAATGTTCAGGTACCTGTAGAGGAAATTCTATTCTGTCCAGGAAGAATTTGCTCTTCTGCTGTACTCTGAGGTGATACAAATATTACAATCATGTACTGACAGGTAGACATACAGCTGCTGTGCTCCCATCTAATAAAGCAGAATAAGAAGCAGAAAGGCTTTACCACATATATTTTATTCTTTAGAAAGATTACTGAATTATAGACTGGTGGCTTCCGCAGACCACCAAACTGACTAGCCTTACTCAAATAGCAGCTTTTGGCAAGAAGATGTCCCAAAAGGGCAGATGTAATGCGAAGGCTGTGGCAGCCCTCTGTATAGTCTTGTAAATACTGCATAGTTTGGTGTGAATTAAATAGCTGATATTTTGCTCAGTGGAAAGATGAGGCCTAAAGCCATCTCACCAGGCTTTGCTTTGAGAAAGTTAATCTAGTATAAGTTGTTTTTCTAGGCTTCCTCAACAGTTAATGGGGAGAGTGAAGGTCTGTACCTCCAAGGAGTGAATCTTGCTATGCTGAGATTAGTGCCTGACCTGTGTGGGATGAGTCACTTGCTGGATTTGCTTATTCATTGTCAGGCAGTCACAGACAACAGGCTTAGATGAGAAACTCTGCTCCTGGATGCTTTATGTGAGGCAGGATAGATGCCACTGAGCAGGTGAATCCTTGCTGGAGTTCTTCTTAGTGCCAGGAATTGCACAAGATGTTTTCTGCTGAACAGCATCAGTTACTGGCAGAAGGCTACTGCTGAGCCCCAGCAGCACACAGGGTCTTTGTGCCCAGATTCAGGTACCCTCCACAAGCCAATGACTGGGAAGTGTGAAATGGGTGACAGGCAGCCTACGGTGGGAGAAAAGCAGACATGGACCCTTGGGTCAGCCCTCAGAGGCAGAAACTGCTGGGAGGGGTCCCCCTCCCCATCCCGACATCAGCATATCGTTGGGGGGAGAACCTGCTTTGTTCAGCAAGAGAAGGCTGAAATAATATGCAAAGAGTATTTGCTGTTTTTCCTAATCTTGCTTTTCTGGTTGTCAGGTTGTTGCTGGTGATGTTGCCTGTGTGCATGTCTGTCACAGAAGAGCACCACTAGCTATGGACAGTGCTCTCAAAACTACTGTCAGAGCAGGGCTCCCATCCTTCCCTGCATTACAGACTGTAAAAGTGGCTGCCAAAAACATTTTAAATATATTCTTATGATTCGGTCGCAGTTGAGAGTTGCAGAGAGGAAGGAAAATGGCTTGTGGTCATAATCCTGCCCACAGTCCAGCTCCTGTGTTTGTTAGCAGGGGACTCTGCTGTGAGCATCATCCCTGCATGCTTACCAGACAAGATTTATCATCCATCATGGTCTGTGACGAATGTGTTTTCACCTATAGCAAATCTGATCCATTTAGAAGCTCTGTACAACCCTTACCAAAATAGTTGCCTTTGAATATTTCTCCCTAGACATAGAATTCTTCCTCACCACCAATATAACATTGAAGTTACAATGAACTGCTATTGTTCAAAAGCCAGTATTCTGTAATAATCATATTAATTCTCTCCTCATCCACGCTTAAATGAAAACCTGTTCATGCCACTGTTCTGTTTCCCTGGTTACAGTGACTTTCTGCTATTCAGGTGCGAATTTCTGATGTTAAACACAATATCTTATTGCTTTTCTGCTGTGGTAAAGGTTAGAGGAGATGGGTGAGCTTTTGTCTGAGTAAAATCAACATATTCTTGTTAACTTACATAAAAATGGTAGCATTTACACTATGTGCATGCTTGCATTTTTTAAACAGTTAGAGGATGTCATGGTTTAACCCCAGCTGGCAACTAAGTACCACCCAGCCACTCACACACCCCCCACAGCAGGATAGGGGAGAGAATCAGAAAAGTAAAAGTGAGAAAACTCATGGATTGAGATAAAGACAGTTTAATAGGTAAAGCAAAAGCTACGCATGCAAGCAAAGCAAAATGAGGAATTCATTCACTGCTACCCTTCAGCAGGCAGGTGTTCAGCCATCCCCAGGAAAGCAGGGCTCCATCGTGTGTAACGGTTACTTGGGAAAACAAAATGCCATCACTCTGAATGTCCTCTCGCCTCCTTCTTCTTTCCCCAGCTTTTTATTGCTGAGCATGATGTCATATAGTATGGGATAACCCTTTGGTCAGTTGGGGTCAGCTGTCCTGGCTGTGTCCCCTCCCAACTTCTTGTGCACTCCCAGCCTACTTGCTGGTGGGGCGGTGCAAGAAGCAGAAAAAGCCTTGACTGTGTGTAAGCACTGCTCAGCAATAACAAAAACATCCCCGTTTTCAGCACAAATCCAAAACATAGCACCATACAAGCTAATATGGGGAAAAAAACCTCTATCCCACTCAAAACCAGCACTTCTTAATCAACAGAAGAATGAAACTGGGAAAATATTATTGTGCTTGGTTACCAAAGATACATTTTTTTAATAAAATTTGATGACTATTTGATTTAGATCTTTGTAATCTTAAGCAAAGCAGTTCAATATTCTGAATTCATAGGAAAATTCTACTTTTGGTGGTCATAAGGTACATTCTCTATTGCTGCTTCAGCTTCAGCAACAAATAAATGGTGGCAGCTTTCTTACCTGTAGTACTGTGAGTTGGGATGGTTAGGAAACAGTTTCAGAATGCCCTTTGCCACTCATGTGAAAGCAATGGGGGCAACTTGCAGGATTAAACACTTTCTCACATTTATACTTCCACCCCACTGACTCTTCCAGTGCTGGTGTGGATACAATGATTTCTCTTACCAAGAGACTGTATTTAGACCATCCTGTTTTAGAAGGTTACAACTGAGAATATTGCATATCTCATTTCTTCTTTCCTCTGCTTAACATACATTGCCTTTCATTCCACTTGGACTATGAAAATTGGATGCATGGAGAGTTTTGCAACATCTTTTACAGCGCTGGAGGAGAATGGTTGGAAGTAAGCATCCTTAAATGGTGATACTGTGTGGTTCATGCTTCCACGATAGCATTGCTTTGGCCAGCAACATTTTTTGTACTTAGATATTGATTATAAACATGTTTATGTTACAGATATTCCTGCTGTGTAAAAGGAAAAGGCAGTTTATTATGAGTTTTACTGAGTTATGTTACATAATCCCACGAAACACAGAAATTAGTCTCTTCAGTTTTGTCAACTACTATATGCTGTTCTGATACTACCAGCGTTACCTAACATGTTCTGTCCTGGTATATGTCTGTTATAGAAGCACAGAAACTGTTAGTTTAGATCAAAATATAATTTCCTTGTGTCTGGTATCCTGTCTTTGACAACTGGGTGCAGAAAAAGTATAAATTAAGATGAATAGGCCTTCAAAAAATGCATTGTGGTTTTGGGATTTTTTCTTACCTAAGAGAGTGCAAGGTGAGCTTTCTGGGTTAGGAAACACTTTTGAGTTTCCAAACTCCAGGTCTGGCATGGGGTTATAGACTAATGATTGTTTATTTTTAGTCTTAAATAAGAATGTTCTGTCTAGAAATAGTAAGGAAGATTTTCTATGTGATGGATCTGGATTTGATAATCTTTAACTGATAGCTCCTCTTTCCTAAGCAAAGGGCTGATTTCTCAGAAGATACCACAGTGAAAAGTCAGCTGTCCATCCTAGCAGTTATAGTGAAGCCCCTGCTCTGAAGGTGGTCAAAGGGTATGGACATGTTGCGCAAGCGCTTCCAGCTAAGATAGTTCCACACAAGCTCACCTGTACAAGACAGCACAGTGCTGCACAAAGGTAGTGGCTGGCTCTATAAGTCGTAGCCACGTTAGCACAGGGCCTTATATGCCTAGGCTCATCATCTCTGCTCCTCAGCAGACAAATATCCCCGGGCATAGTTCCACACTGACAACCTGTGTTGCTCCCCATCTCAGAGCGTGCCACATCAGCATTATCTGGGGAAACTCTCCACTTTCTTGTAGTGCATGTTACCAACCCTACCTGCACACACCTTGGGAGAAGTGTGGGTGTGCTTCCTGACAAGTAAGCTACAAAGCAGCTGTGCAACATCCCTGACCAGGCCAGTAGAAAATGTTCATCTCCAATTAAAAGTTGCTATTTTCCTCCCCAGTGTAGTTTGCACAGTGGAATTGGGTAACCAACATATGCCCAACCATGCTGGGTTGAATTTGCTTCCAGTTTCTGTGAGGTCTCTGTGGCTGCATGTATTTCTGTTAAGTGCAATGGTGTTAAGAGGAAGCTGCAGCTGGAGAACTGGAGGGAATGGGAAGAACAAGGAGACAGTTGTAGAAACAGAAGAGTCTCTGGGACAAATCTCTCATGTCAGTAGCTCATAGTCTTCAAGAGGCATCGGGCGAGTTGTACACACCTAGTTGGTAGAATGAGAGCCCTACTGGTAAAAATAACCTTAAAAATAATACAACAAAAGGTTACACCAAATAAAATTCGATAATGTAGTTTCTTTCTTAATACTTATACTGCCTTCTGTACATTAAAGACACTTTCTAAATATTTAAAATTGAGTCACATGAGTCAGTTTGGATGAGATTTCTTTTACCTAATTGTAGCTGTCTAGGTGGGTCTCCCCCAGTAATTATGGAAGGGAGAGAGAAAGGTACTTGCAGGTGATTCATTCAGACAATCTCTGATTTGGGTTCCCCTACAAGTGCCCAGCTAGGCCGTCATATTTGGTTTATCAACATCATCTGACCCTGCGAGAAACACACGAAAGTCGTTTAGACATGCCACATAAAGCAAGAGATGCAGAGAGCTTTCAGTTTAGCTTTGTGTGATATTTAACAAAAATACCCCATGGACTCTTCTGTATAACAAGATTTTTAGCCTGTTTCCCCTTGAAATCAGAAGTATATGTGATTATGCTGTCTTCTTATCAGTCACATCCTTCTCAGAAATTTTATCAATGGGTGTACTTAGTCAGATCTCACAGAAGAGACCCAAATGTCATACCTTCCTGAGAGGTCTGATGCTGATTGGTTTGACAAAAGAGTCTCAAATTAGTATATTCACTGGATGAAAAGCAGCAACAAGAGGTTGGTGGTTATGGGTTTGACCTCATGGTTGGCTGGTGACAGCCTATGTACTAACAAGTCAGTTACCACACATGGAGCTGAGAACCAGTTACAGCATCTGCTGCTTTTTATCTGGTCAGCTGTTAGGGGATAAGGGAGTAAGAAGATGTCTTTATGCTTGGGGAGTTTGAAGAGGAGGAGTAAAAGTCTTGGAGATACTGCAGTATTGCATCTGAGAGCTAGTGATACAGGACACAAAGCCATTAAAAGGTTGCCTAGTTCTGCTGCTCCCAAAAAACCCTTTTAGCCTGTATTTTTAATGTCACCAGATTAAATACTAACCAACATTTTCACTTCACAGCAATTACCTTTGAACTAACACACAAAATAATGATGAACCCACACAGCTGTTAATATTCTCAAATTATCCTCTCATGTATCTGTATGCACATTTTTCATGTTGAATTCTCTGAATTCAGCATCCTTCCAGGACACGATTACTTAAAGCACTGCCCATATACCAATTTCTCAGTATAACCTGAATGCTAATCTTTTGCAAGTTTGAAGTGGTTGAACATCAACACGATTTACAGAGTCTATTTTAATCACCTTGAACAAACAGTTATCATTTCAATTCTGTAACTGTGGAAATGAAAAGAGTAAGACAGGATGGGAAAAAAAAATGACAGAATCACCTGTGCAGAAATTATAATACATGGATTACATACAGGCCAAGAGAGCAGAACAATGGAAAGTGCCAAATGGTGACCCAGCTTCCAGAAAGATTAATGGTAAGGGCTATTATTTTGCTGTTCAGTTTGAAAAGGGATTCCCCATTTACTTAAAAATTGAGCCATGATATTTCCAGGGTATTCCCATTACTGTTTTACTTATCTTTTGCTGTTCGTAAGGAGTATCCTCTTGTTGGCATAATATTTTTTACTGTTTTTCTTTTCTTTCCTCCCATATACCTCCTCCTGGCTACACTTTCTGAGTTTCTTTTACCAGTCTTCTCTCCGTCTCTCCAGCAGAGTCTCCTCTGTCAAGACAGCCTCTCATTCCTCCTCCTTCCCACTCTAGCCACTCCAGTCTCTTTCCCAGCAGGGCACTCACTCTTTTCACTTTCAAAGGCCAAAGGGTTTGTCAACAGTTCAGCTTTTCCCTTCCTCACTCAGCACGCTCCTGAGCATTCATTTCTGTCATCTTCCCTATGTAAAGTGAGAGAAATTTAAGCAAACAAATGTGATAATATCTTCATGCCCCACTGAACTATTCCATCATCTTCTTGTTGCCACCCTTATCTTTTATTAGCTTTCCCTTCTACTATCTATCTATCTGCCTTGTGTCTGGTAGTAAACTACATGCAGTCCTAGGCAGCAAATTCTTTGAATCAGCAGAAGTATCTTTCCATTTCAGTGCTCGATGACAAGTAATGTAAGTGAGAGTATATTCCATACTGCCAGCTACTACATATTTCACAAGCTCTGAATTTGATGAATTGACACCAGGGAAACCCACTATTTTTCTATTCCCCACACAGTGTGTTTAGATTTTACTGTTTAATCAAGTGATGCTTAGCTCATTTGAACTGACTTATGTACAATTCTCAATCGTCAATTCACGCAGTCTAATCAACAGCTTAATAACACGCAGTAAACAGTCATCATGCTTGATCCTAGCAGCACACTGCACGTTGAGGCAGTGATCTTGCATTCAAGGACAAAACTTACTCTGGATCCACCCTTGTTGGGCCAGAGACTGATTTTCATTTTCCTTGGCAACCAGGAGGAAAACTAGTCATGCGGTGCAGTAGATGTGTAAATTTGGTTTTGGTTTTTTTTTTTTTAGTCACAGAGCAATTTGGCACAGGTTTGTATTTTCTGTACAAAAAAATAATACCTGGAGGTAGTTAAATGAATGCTAGAGAAAGCGGCATAGCTCAGTAGACTTTATGAGTTGCAGAATATTTGGGCAAAAGCCTGTTTGAAAAGTGCTAATGCAAGTAAATTTAAGAGTGACTTCTGAAGCTGAGTTCATTAGTTATTCCCATTAGAAGACACAAATTGGAAGTATATACCCTCCCCCTGAAAACACATTATGTAGCTATTTCTTTCCATTACAGCATTAATTGAAACATCTATATGAAAATATTTCAACTTATTTGTAAGGAATACACACCTCTTTAATTTGTTCAGACTTCTAATAATGTCACATTATAAGACCAGATATCTTGAAGAATAAATTCAACAGATGGATATATTGATGACACTAGCTGTAACAACATTATTATGCTATAATGACATCAGTGCCACTAAATGACATTTTTAGTTAAGGAACACTAAATCTGTAAATCTACAGGTTAAATTTGCCATTTCAGTAGACATATATCATACATATATCACAGGCAGAGCTATGTGTGTTCAGGTGCTCTAGGCAAAACACAGCCTGTAGTAGCTCAAAATCTCTGTGTGTTATGGTTGGTGAGTTAGAGATGTTGCTTGAATTCCATCTTCAATTTTCTAGTTCTGAATTACAGTCAAAATCATAATGTTGCAGTTAATAACTAGCAACAGTTTGACAAGCTGGATGACACAATTTGTTGCCAAGATAAATAATTTCTTCCAACTGGAAAACAGAACATCACTCATAATCTAAAAGAATTGTATATGGAAAATGTATCTTTTAATGGGAAAGTGGCACTGATGTAATGAGTGTATAATTACATTTAAAAAAATTATTTCCCAAACTACTCTCAACAGGGGGACGTCTGTTCGGATTGGCATTTATGTGCTTTTTATTGTTTAGGTCCCACTCCTGGGGATTACCTTTATATTGCTCACAGACAAAAATCACTTTCTATTCATAATTTTCCATTCAAAGAAAGCAAATTTTTATCAGAGGAAAGTTATATATTTTGAGAATGTAAATTCAAAAAGTGTTAGGAAATATGGTTATGGTCTCCACATCTGTTGTGACTTGTATCCCTTGCAGTTTCACTGCATTGTACTTTGTTGTTTAAATTTTCTCTGATGTTTGTATGTGATGTGTCTGAGATACCATGAATGGCTTGGTACTAATTAAAGAGAAAACACAGTTACATGAATGACTCTAGGGCAGGGGAGGCAGATCAAAAGAAGGAAAATGCAAAGTTCACAAAATTTTTCCCTCCAATTTTGACCATATTTCTGAATTTGGAATTATCAGATAGACTGCATTCGAATTTTAAATGTTTGGACACAACTTATCCAGGAGCAAATAGTGATTTGAGCATTTTAGCAAGACTGAAGGATAATAAAAAAAATCTCACACTAATATACATCCTGCTTAACTCTATCAGGGACAAAACGGTTGCAAAAACATGGGGCCAATGCCTGCAGTAATGTTTTTCTTTTCAGACACGCTGTAACAAAATGGTGGTTTTATATTGGAAATATTGGCTTAACCAAATCAAATATTAAAATCTGGTTAAATTGATACAACATGTGTGCTCATGTTGTGCTATCTAACATGTGAGTATAAGCACGCAGTTTATTACATGGCAGATGATCATGCAGTTTGTGATGGAAAGCTGCGCATTGCCTAAATCCCTCTGAGGTATCTACCTGTAGCTGAGAAGGACTTTAATCAGAAAAACAATTTTTGAGTAAAAGATCTGAAATATCCCTTGACTGAATAAGATGAACTGCCATCTTCTATCTCTAAAGCTATCTGTCTTGTAATTCCTTCCAGACAGATCATTTTTCTGTGGCCCGGATCCCGTTAACATTATATTAAATTTATTGTACATTCATTATTCTGTTTAAAATATGAGACTAACTCCAGTGTGACTGCACTGTGTGAGATCAGAATTTCTCTGTGGTTGGTGTATAAATGGAAACTCACATACCTTGGAAATAGATATGCTGAGAGAACTGAAAACTCTAAAGATATAAAGAGAATAGTATTTAAGAAGGCTTATGTAGGCTTTACTTTTAATCCTTTTTTTTAAAAAATAGACATGCTGAACAATTATTCATTCAGAAATGGTAAACCATCAAAAAACCAATGCTATAAGGTACGAACTACAAAGGAAATAAGGCCAAAATCCCTTCTAATATGATTATAGTTACACATTAGGATATTCATGATCTATCAAGAGCAGAAGAGCATCCAAACCCTGGCTCATCTATACACAGTTTGTTAATAGAGCAGAAATAACATATTTAACACAGCTGGAGCCAAAGTATATATATTTTTTTTTTCAATAGTAAATGTCTACCTTTGCTGCCTGGCTTATTATTTCTACAACGGAGGAAAATAAATCCCTAGATCGTGGTGTGGGAGACAGAAAAGAGCCATGACAAAACTTCTTAGGGTGATGAATAAATTTCTAATTAAAGTCAGAGCTGTTGGTAGTGCATGGGTACTCTGGCCTTCCTCACCTACAGTTAGCACTTTATGGCTTTCTTCATAGCACTTCATGGAGTTTGGATTTATACTGCAGAAACATTATGTTAGATGGACCAGAAGAAAGACTTCAGAAACACTGAACTAGAAAAAAATTGTAATACACCCTGGAAGAAAATGAAAGTGTCTTCCCATTTGCTGGCATGTGTACAGTACTTCAAAAAGTCTCTCTAATTAAAAATCACTTGTGACTTGCTTCAGATAATATGCAGGAATGTATTCCAGTTTATCATCTTTTTCTTAACTAAAATTTAATTCTTTCCCAGACATAGTCAGAGGTGTGTTAGTACCTCAATTGCTCAAATGTCAATGTTAATAAAACCAAGGGAGATGCGCAGGGCAGGATTCCGCTTGCAAATTAATACTTCAATTTAGATGTCTATATGTAGAGGGCTACATGCGCACTCAGTGTCCAGTAATTACCAGTATAGTTACTGGAGATTTAGTCAATACAGTCAGTGGAACCTGGGGAGCTATTCAGCTCATCTCAGGCATGTACAATTCATGAGTGAATTGCCACCTAGACTCCACTAACTTGATCTTCAAGGTCTTTTCCAACCTAGATGATTCTGTGATTCTGTGACTGTTTTGACCACATCCCCATGTACTACAGTTGGAGTGTAAAAAGTTCAATTTAGCTGTCTTAATCTCTGTGTGCATTGCTGATGTGAGTGGTGGTTGTTCTTACTCATGTCAGAATGAATTACAGAATGGAGCTAAAAAAATCCTGAATTACGTCGATGTTACTTGGTAATATTATGAGGAAGAACCTCTTACGTAGCTATGGAGTTCAGAGTTTGGCTGCTTAACCAGACCTGCCTGAGTGTCTGAAGCACCCAAAACTGATGTGCTTAAAATCACCAGTTGCAATTTTATATCTTCCCATACCCAATTTCCCATGAGTTTTTAAAGAGCCAAAGGACCATAGCATTGAGTCTCTGCTGAATACAGGTAATTACTGTGTCAGTAGATCAAGGGTAAAGATTTAAAGGCATCATTCCCCCTAGTTGCTCCCCTTAATGCTACTAGATATGGATCCACTTCAGGTAATGCAGCTGGGAAGTTGTGTATCTCCCACCATAGGCTATGGCTATAGCCAACCCTCCACTTATGGAACAAATGCATCTGAAAAGTTTTTAGTCTCCCTGCACTGGTTTGGAGAGGGCACGAGGATACCCTCACATTAGAGCCTTTGAAGCTCTAGTGTTCGAGACAAGGATTGTATTTCTGCAGCTTGAACCTGGATGCTGAAATACCAAAAATGTCCTACATGTTCCCATGAATAACTGTTTACTTTGAATATTTTTGAGTGAAGGGACCTAAAAAAATTATATCTTTTAACAATTTTTATATGAAGTTGATCAAACAAACTCCCTATTTCTTCACAATGTGTGCAGAGGGACTGACCCAGGTGCCATTTAATCAGTTTTGCACTTGACTTCAGTAGAGGCAAAGATGGGCCTACAGTAAATGCACATCCAGGGGAAATTACACCCAGGTGCTTTTCAGTGAAATCTTTATCCAGTTTAAAATAAATTCCTTATTTCTTTATTTTGACAGACAGTACTCTCAGTACTTCAGGCTGGCTTATACATGTTGCCTTTCTCTACAATATATTTACAGAGAAAAATCTAAGCTCAGCTGCAGCCTTTGATGTTGAAGGAGGTGTTTATATGCTACGCTACTTAGTAAATTCCTTCCCAGCCGAATGTACTGAAGCACTAGTGTCACACTGTGAAGCACAGTCTGAGTAGTGAATATTGCCTGGAGTGCACAGGGGAAAGAATGTTTTGACGATATTCATGCTTGCAGCTTTTCAGGTCTTGTGCATATGTATTTACAAACCTTAGATATCTTGCATGTATTTCATCAGTGTCAGCTATAATATAAATCTTCCTTGAGCAAATTATACAATATTATCTACATAGTAAGTAAAATGTACTGATACATCTGAAAGTGTTGCCTAGAGTTTGAAGCTGTTACAAGCATTATGATCCTAGACACTATTATTAACCTATCAGGGTGTTTAAATATGTCAAATTAGAACTTTGACAGCAGAAGGCTGGTTAACATTGCAGAAAGGAAAAAGGCATGTGTTCAAACATTTCTCCTTACATAAAAGGTTTAGAAACAGTGTTATATATGGGGCCTGAAATTAGTCTGCTCAGGTCTGGTGTGTTTTGAAAGAACTATGAGTGAATGTCATGTGTTTGAAAGTGAAGCTCTGATAACACTGTTCTTGGTTCCTCTCCTGCAAACCAGAACTATGTGTGCTGGCACCAGCACGTTTGCACCAGCAGGTCACCATGGCGGCCTCCAGGGCTGTTTTTTCCAAGGCAGGGCTGAAGTGCTGTCCTTAGATGATGTGTCTGTGCTGGGTCCAGAAGGTTTTCTACCATGAATGTCAGGGTTTGGGGTGCAAAAACATGGTACCCTGAAGGTTTCCCTTTCTACACGAGGGTGTGATTTAGGAACAAGGTACGTAGTACGTAGAGCAGACCCTACAATGTGACTGCCAGGTCCTACCACCTGGAGAAGGAATGATGCTAACAGTGTCAAAGTGCTCTCCTGCTTGTGGTGAGCATCTGAGTTAAACATCTAGTTCATGGGTCTCTGTGGCTGTGGGAGCCCAGGCTGGGCACAGGTTCCTGTGTGCATTGGCCCCAGTGCAGGTCCCAGCAGAAGGCTAAAGTGGTGGATTTGTTTTAATTTACTTCTAATTATTTTATCTGCATACCACCCTTCAGGTGTACTTTCAGTACTTCTTTTTAAGAAAATGTCAAAATCTTTCACATTGAAGTAACTATTTAAAAACATTGTGAGATTCACAGTGAAATCATGAGCGCTGACAACACTGATGCATATCATGCTTGCAATGAAGGCTCCTATCAGGCCCTGAAGTGCTATTGCACAACATTCCCACACGTTAGGGGTGGTCAGCCAGAGGCAACATTTGGAGACGCTGTGATTTTTCTCCAGCAGGAGAAAATACATAGTTTCTCTCATTCTCTGAGATAAACATTTCACTTATTAATGTGTCGCACAGAATTTACAGCTGCTGCATCAGCAGAGATAAAATGCAGCAATCATGGACTAAAATATTGCATCTCCTGTAACAGGGTTTGGGATAGCAAATTTACTCACTTTTCTTTTCTTGGGAGATGCAAATACTCAGCAGCATCTGAGTCTGCAAACCTTTACTATGACTGTTCATAAGAGCAAATGGAGAATTGGGCCCTTACCAAGTTCAAATATTTAGTTCAGAATTAGCCCTACAGCTGTACTCTGAACACTGGATCTTGGGGGAAAAAAAGACAACTTTAAACCCTCGTAATTTGACTTTGAATTCAAGCATAATGAGGCAGAGAAAAAAAACAGATTTGAGGAACAGATAGTAAAAGGCATAAAACCTACTAATCCTTCTGGAAAAAACATCAGAAGGAGGAAATCTGCCAGAAGTCCAGGAAGATGATCAAAGTATAAAGTATCTGAGAAGTCTCTAATAAAAGTCTCAAAGACAGGGATATTCTAGGAAAAAAACCTAAAATAAATCTTCTGTACCCACAGTTACTTTAGAGGAGTTTGGGGAGGTTCCCACACTGGAAATCTTCATTCCAGGAGACTTATTAGATGCTCTTTTTCAAACTGAAATGGAGATAACAAAGTTCATGGAATAAATAAGCAGAATGAATGATAATGTATCAGAATGGTCAACAGGAACAGGTAGGACAAAGAGTTTTAAAGGAATTCAAGGATGAAGTAATCAATGTTTCAACAGCACTGTCTAACCTCTTGTTTAAAATTGCCTTGATACCAGAGGCTGCATGATATTTAATTTGATACCAGTTTTCAAAGAGTTCAGAAGAGAAAGAAGGAACTGCAGAACAGTAAGTTAGTGGCTGTACTGGTCAAAGTGGTAGAAATTTTGAATTAGGAGCCATGTTGGAAAACGTGAAATAAATACTGGGAACAGTCAGCATGGATTTTAGAAACAGAAATTATGATTCAGCAGAGTAGCTCTGAAAATGCTCAGACAGGGGCAGCAGAGATGAGCAGGGACAGCGAACCTCTCCCATATCAGGACAGACTGAAGAGGCCAGGACTCTCCATCCTTGCAAAGATATGATTCACCAGAGATAGGGGAAGGGTCTATATAAAAGTAGGAGGTGCATGAGTAAGTCCACTGTATTTTCAACACAGGAATTAGGAACCATTAAATGAAGCTAGCAGGTGAAAATTTTGAAACAAAATTTTTTCCTTTTTTTCTTTTTTTTTATCATCTAATGGATAACTAAGCTGTGGAATTCTTTACCTCAGGACATTGTGGACACTGAAAGTTTACAAGAATCAGCTGTACAAATTAATTGAGGAAGGAAAAATTCTTGAAATCTCACTAAGTATAAAGATACCTCCGTTGAACTGCAGATTGTTTGAGACGACAGAATGCCCTGGGGAAATGCTGCTGCATGTTTGAGCTATGCTCACTCTCTTCTGCTGCCCACTGCTAGGTTCAGGGTGTGGGGAGATGGGAATGAGGACAATGATACGGGGAGAAACAGCTGACCTAGTGCACCTGAATTTATATTGTTATGTTCTTCTGAGCTTTTCAATTATGCTGTCTTCCTCAGTTGTCCACACACAGATATGTGGGGAACCAGATCAGTAAAGATATTTGGGTTAACCATTCCAGCTGATTTTCAAAGGAGCTAAAACAGTCAAATAGTGGTAGGCACCTATGGTGGGTTGACCCTAGCTGGATGTCAGGTGCACACCAAAGCCTCTCAATCACTCCCCCTCCTCAGCTGGACCGGCAAGAGAAAATATAATGAAAGGCTTGTGGGTTGAGATAAGGACAGGGAGAGATCATAGAATCATAAAATCATAGAATGGTTTAGGTTGGAAGGGACCTTAAAGATCATCTAGTTCCAACCCCCCTGCCATGGGCAGGGACACCTTCCACTAGAGCAGGTTGCTCAAAGCCCCATCCAGCCTGGCCTTAAAGACTTCCAGGGAGGGGGCAGCCACAGCTTCTCTGGGCAACCTGTTCCAGTGCCTCACCACCCTCACAGGAAAGAATTTCTTCCTTATATCTAAACTAAATCTACCCTCTTTCAGTTTAAAACCATTACCTCTCATCCTATCCCTACACTCCCTGATAAAGAGTCCCTCCCCATCTTTCCTGTAGCCCCCTTTAAGTACTGGAAGGCCACTGTAAGGTCTCTCTGGAGTCTTCTCTTATCTGGGCTGAACAACCCCAACTCTCTCAGCCTGTCCTCATAGAGGAGGTACTGCAGCCCCCTGATCATCTTTGTGGCCTCCTCTAGACCTGCTCAATTAGGTCCATGTCCTTCTTATGTTGGGGGCCCCAGAGCTGAACACAGTACTGCAGGTGGGATCTCATGAGAGTGGAGTAGAGGGGGAGAATCACCTCCCGTGACCTGCTGGCCACACTGCTCTTGATGAAGCCCAGGTACTGTTGGCTTTCTGGGCTGTGAGTGCACATTGCTGGCTCATTGTCAGTTTTTCTGTCCACCAATACCCCCAAGTCCTTCTCCACAGGGCTGCTCTCAATCCATTCATCGCCCAGCCTGTGTTTGTATATGGGATTGCCCTCTCCCATGTGCAGGACCTTGCACTTGACCTTGTTGTACCTCATGAGGTTTGCATGGGCCCACCTCTTGAACCTGTCAAGGTCCCTCTGGATGGCATCCCTCCCCTCCAGTGTGTCAGCTGTACCACGCAGCTTGGTGTCATTGCCAAACTTGCTGAGGGTGCACTCAATCCCCCTGTCCATGTTGCTGCTGAAGATGTTAAACAGTGCCGGTCCCAGTACTGACCCCTGAGGAACGCCACTCGTCACTGCTCTCCACTTGGACATCGAGTCGTTGACTGCAACTCTTTGAGTGCGACCATCCAGCCAGTTCCTTATCCACCGAGTGTCCATCCATCAAATCCATGTCTCTCCAATTTAGAGACAAGGATGTCAAGCGGGACAGTGTCAGATGCTTTGCACAAGTCCAGGTAGATGATGTCAGTTGGTCTTTCCTTATCCACCAACACTGTAACCCTGTCATAGAAGGCCACCAAATTTGTCAGGCATGATTTGCCCTTAGTGAAGCCATGTTGGCTGTTACCAGTCACCTCCTTGTTTTCCATGTGCCCTAGCATATTTTCCAGGAGGATCCGCTCCCTGATCTTGCTGGGCACAGAGGTGAGACCGACCTCAGTGGTGTGGCTGGAGCCCTTGCCGGTGAAGACTGAGGCAAAAATGTCATTGAGTACCTCAGCCTTCTTCATATCCCAGATAACCAGATCTCCCATTTCCTTCCAGAGAGGGCCCACATTTTCCCTAGTCTTCCTCTTTGTTGAGATGCATCACTCCTGAGCTTGAAGGAGGTGATACCTGAATATTAACTGGCTTTCTTGATCCCCTTTTCCCTCCAGGGCTTTATCCCATGCTACTCTGCCAAGCAGATCCCTGAAGAGGACAAGGTCTGCTCTCCTGAAGTTCAGGCTAGCAAGCTTGTTGTGCACCCTCCTCGCTGTCCTAAGGATCTTGAACTCCACCATTTCATGGTCACTGCAGCCAAGGCTGCCCTTGAGCTTCACACTCCCTCACCAGCCCCTCCTTGTTGGTGAGAACAAGGTCCAGCATAGCACCTCTCCTTGTTGGCTCCTCTATCACTTGGAGAAGGAAGTTATCATCAATGCATTCCAGGGACCTCTTGGATTGCTTGTGTCCTGCTGTGTTGTCCCTCCAACAGATATTGGGGTGGTTGCAGTCCCCCATGAGGACCAGGGCTTGTGAACATGAGGCTGCTCCTATCTGTTTATAGAGGGCTTCATGCTCCGTCTTCCTGGTAAGGTAGCCTGTAGCAGACCCCCACTCTAATGTCACCTGTCCCTGTCTTCCCTTTAATCCTGACCCATAAGCTCTCAGTCAGCTCCTCATCCATCCCCAGGTAGAGTCCATGCATTTCAGCTGGTAGATCACTCACCAATTACCGTCCCAGGCAAAACAGACTCAACTTGGGGAAATTAGTTTAATTTATTACCAATCAAATTAGAGTAGGATAATGAGAAATAAAATCTGAATCTTCCGCACCTCTCCCTTCTTCCCGGGCTCAACATCACTCCCAATTTTCTCTGCCTCCTCCCTGCCAGCAGTGCAGGGGGCACAGGGAATGGGGTTGTAGTGAGTTCATCACACGCTGTCTCTGCCACTCCTTCCTCCTCAGGGGGAGGACTCCTCACCCTCTTCCCCTGCTCCAGCATGGGGTCCCTCCCACAAGAAACAGTCCTCCACGAACTCCAGTGTGAGTCCTTCCCACAGGCTGCAGTTCTTCACGAACTGCTCCAGTGTGGGTCCCTTCCACAAGGTGCAGCCCTTCCGGAGCAGACTGCTCCACCGTGGGTCCCCCACAGGGTCACAAGTCCTGCCAGCAAATCTGCTCCAGCATGGGCTCCTCTCTCCATGGGGCCACGGGTCCTGCCAGGAGCCTGCTCCAGCATGGGCTTCCCACAGGGTCACAGCCTCCTTCAGGCATCCCCCTGCTCCAGCGTGGGGTCCTCCCCCGGCTGCAGGTGGAGATCTGCTCCACCATTACCCTCCATGGGTGCAGGGCACAGCTGCCTCACCATGGGCTGCACCACGGGCTGCAGGGGAATCTCTGCTCCGGCCCCTGGAGCACCTCCTGCCCCTCCTTCACTGACCTGGGTGTCTGCAGAGTTGTTTCTCTCACATATTCTCACTCATCTCTCCAGCTACAATTGTGTAGGTTTTTTTTACCCTCTTCTTAAATGTGTTATCCCAGAGGCACTAACACTATCACTGCTGGGCTCGGCCTTGGCCAGCATTAGGGCCGTCTTGGAGCCAGCTGGCATTGGCTCTGTCAGACATAGGGGAACCTTCTAGAAGCTTCTCATAGAAACCAACCCTATAGCCCCCCCTCCAGCAAAACCTTGCCACACAAACCCAATACAGCACCAAAATAATATGTATTCATTTACTGTCAAAAGAAATTATTTTCCTTTAAAAAAATAGCATCAGCAGTGTCATTTATTCAAATGGAAGCTTACAGACCTTATCTCCAAGTGATGTAGAGTCTATTACTAAGCAGTTATGTATCAGCAAAGGGCTGTTGGTTCGTACAGGTTAGGTGCATTATTGCAAGTGACAGGTCTGTGACAACGCAGTGGTCCTGCCTACCAACACTGGAAGACGGATGTCCCTGCACAATCCCTTCTCCCCATTGAGGTGAGTGAGCCAGTGAGGTGCCTCTTGGTTCGTGTACTAATATTTTGAAACAAAAATAATTAAAATGTAATGTTAACAGAAACCATTGAGAGAAGTCTTTAGCACTTATATTTGTCACTGGTTTGTGAGTATTTTGATGCATTAATAATACAAAATAAGGATAGTTAGGGTGGCCTGGACCCCAAACGTATAGGTTTGTTAAGCATTCAGATACAGATAAAACCTTGAAAACCCTAAATAAAGCTAATTAAACCCAGGTCACAACAGGAGGATTTGAGTTTTTGAAAAAATATGTGTCTGCATCTCACTAGAAAGGGAAAGCGGGAATGTGTCTGAGTGACTGAGAGGACCAAGGGAGCAATCAGCCTGCAAGTGTTGCTGACATGTTCAAGGAGGACGACAAACAGGCAGGAGAAGATAAATACCTTCAGGAAGCGTGTGGAAACATTCAACTGAGAAATGGGGCCGTTCATTGCAGAGAGGCTAGAGAGGTAACATTTAAACAGAAAAATGAGAGAACAGAATGGAAGACTGAGAAGAAAGAAAAGAGAGCTCAGGAGCACTTCCCAAAGTGGGGAAGACCATCAGATTCCACCTCTTACCCCACCCTGCCATACTCTAGATTTGTTCACTGTAGTCCCTCTTAAATCTCTCACATCATGGGTCCTCACCAGTGCATAGGTGTTCATGGCAAACTGTTCATTTTTATTTCCCCATTCAGCTCCTTTGGGGGAATGGAGACCTCACTGCAATAACTGTGGAAGCCATGGAAGTTGCAGTCAGCCAATGCTCCAACCTGCCTAATTCAATATAATGGCACATTACAATTGCCCTCACTGTCTTACAGTGCACTTTTGGATTACAATCAAGTTATTCTTGCAATGCTCTACGGGATACCAGCGCTCCTCCTGGGAAATATCTGGAGAAATTTCCACCAGAGAGATGGGGACAGTCATCTTCAGCCATCTGGAGAGCCGTCACGTGAAGGCTCATCCACCAATCTTGTGATTAAATGGATAGTTATTCACAGACAAGACTGTTGTGGTACCAATATGCCTGTACAGGGAGGAGACATGAGAGGATCCTGACTTACTGAGTTTAAATCACAGTGGTTTAGTTGGGTGACATCTGTGAGACACAAATTAATTGAGTCTTCGGCAGACATTCATTCACTCTGGAGGCTGCATGGGTGTCTTTGCCTTCGCAGATACAGGTACCCAGAATATTTAATAGCGGCAGACATCTCTGAGAGAGGTTTTTCCACTTCCCCAAATCAGACAAATATGTTGGGAAATGTTGAATCTTGGATATAATCTGTCTGTTGTGTTGTAGACATGTGTATAAAACTCATCCATTGTGTGCTGTGTGGAAATAGAGTTGGCAGACAGAAAAAATATCCTCAGCAACAGATGGTAGGTGATGCGATAACTGTTTGGGCAGTAACAACCTTAATCTAATTAGTTTCCTAATCAAGATTAAGAAGACACCAAAGGTGTGAGAGAAGGTGAAGAAGAAACCTGTAATCTATAAAACATATATAAGAGGATGAAAGACATGCTGATGGATAAGATGAAAGAGAGGAGGGAAATCAGAAGAAAAATTACTGTATGTCTTGTCAACATGAAGACAAAGGAGTCAGACCTTGCATCAGCAAGCATGCACAGAACAAGAAAAGGCGGGCTACGTGACTGAATTATAAACCATTATATGGATAACTGAGTGACCAGGATGGGTCAGCAAATTAAGCAGTAATTTTAAAAGTATATTAAAAAATTTTAAAAGATGTTTGATAAGAATTAATGGTGTTACCATTCAAACACAGTTGGAGGTCACAAAGTTTCTGCTGGGGCTATGAGAAATTGAAAGATAAGTGAAAGGAGAGGCTGAGGAATATCTCAATGAAAATTTTGCCCCAAGCCATGTCTGCAGTAGATTGTGTTAAGAGGACCATTTCCAGCCTTGCCCTTCCCCTAGGAGCTGTGTACATTTAGCTCCCCTTGCCATGCTGGGTTTTTTACACAGAAGGCTGTCCCAGCAAAACTCTCACTGTTCCATTGGCACCCTGTGAAACCAGTGCTCCTGATTAGCTTAAATCTCTTCAGTAGCATCAGCTAAGCTCTCCTTTCTCTTTTATCTATATGGGACCGATGATCTTGTTTATGCAGCTCCTGTAACTGCTACAGCATCTGCTTATGCAGCAGTGAGAAGGGGTACGTGCAGAAGGCACAGAGCATGGACATTGCCAACTTGCTACAGGCACTTGCTTCCCAGCTGCAAGTGCTGGAGTGGAGCACGTGTTTATGAACCAAACCTCTGCAGGTGGGACCAGGCCATGGAGCACTTCTGGAAGACTCAGCAGGGGTTGCAGAGCATTTGTGTGTGGAAAGTGGCATTTCTTTCTTGGCAAGAAAAATAAATTGCAGATAAACCTCAAATTACATCTTTCCTACCTTTGATGAAAATTCACTTTATTTTCAAGGGATTCTCAATAAAAACAGAGCACTTGCAGTTTTTCTCAGAAATGCTTTTGGGTTGTGTTCAGTTGGTAGAGTTCACACTGATCAGCCTGAATATTTGAAATGTTCCCACTGACCTGCTGCCCTCTTTATTGGCAAAAAAAGTTTCAGACAAAATGTTTCACTCAGTAATGCCAAAAATGCGAGGTACTTTGACACTGGTAAGAGGGAAGACATTAGCTGACAGCCCTGTCTGGCAAAGGATGTAGGGGCAGCAAATCTATATTGGGAGAAGTTGAAATCCAAGTAAGTGAGGCCATTAGTGAGTCTTTCTGCACAAGACTTTGAGTACGGCTTTGCTTAGGATCTGTCAGAAAGATCTTCTCACTGTCAGATCAGGTGGGTTAGATTCAATAAAAATGATTACATTTCTTAGGTTTTTTTCTGACTGGCTGCAAGGATATTATTATCATAGCATAGTTTGGGTTGGAAGGGACCTTAAAGATCATCTAGTTCCAACCCCCCTGCCATGGGCAGGGACACCTTCCACTAGAGCAAGTTGCTGAAAGCCCCGTCCAACCTGACCTTAAAGACTTCCAGGGAGGGGGCAGCCACAGCTTCTCTGGGCAACCTGTTCCAGTGCCTCATCACCCTCACAGTGAAGAATTTCTTCCTTATCTAAACTAAATCTGCCTTCTTTCAGTTTAAAACCATTACCTCTCATCCTATCCCTACACTTCCTGATAGAGTCTCTCCCCATCTTTCCTGTAGCCCCCTTTAAGTAGTACTGGAGGGCTGCTATAAAATCTCCCCAGAGCCTTCTCTTATCTGGGCTGAACAACCCCAACTCTCTCAGCCTGTCCTCATAGGGGAGGTGCTCCAGCCCCCTGATCATCTTCGTGTCTCTCCTCTGGACCTGCTCAAGCAGGTCCATGTCCTTCTTATACTGGAGACACCAGAGCTGGACACAGCACTGCAGGTGGGATCTCATGAGAGTGGAGTAGAGGGGGAGAATCACCTCCCGTGACCTGCTGGCCACACTGCTCTTGATGAAGCCCAGGTACTGTTGGCTTTCTGGGCTGTGAGTGCACATTGCTGGCTCATAGTTAGTTTTCCATCCACCAATACCCCCAAGTCCTTCTCTGCGAGCTGCTCTCAATCCACTCATTGCCCAGCCTGTATTTGTGCTTGGGATTGCCTCAACCTATGAGCAGGACCTTGCACTTGGTCTTGTTGTACCTCATGAGGTTTGCATGGGCCCACCTCTTGAACCTGTCAAGGTCCCTCTGGATGGCATCCCTCCCCTCCAGTGTGTCAGCTGTACCACGCAGCTTGGTGTCATTGGCATACTTGCTGAGGGTGCACTCAATCCCCCTGTCCATGTTGCTGCTGAAGATGTTAAACAGTGCCGGTCCCAGTACTGACCCCTGAGGAACGCCACTCGTCACTGCTCTCCACTTGGACATCGAGTCGTTGACTGCAACTCTTTGAGCCAATTCCTTATCCACCAATTGTCATTACTACATAAATAATTGTTTACCTAAGCAGAAAGAAAAGACTACTTTTTTAAATTGGTAAAATAAGGATAGTTATTTGCCCTGCTTATGATAGCCCTGCTAGGGAGAAGCAAGGTACCCCACAGCTAGTACAAGGGCATCACAGGAGTCCCAGTGTCACACAAGGGAAAGCTCCAAGGAACTAGTCCTTAATTGTGCCTTTTAACTAATTTATGCATTCATTTTCAGGAGTACATAAGTTAACACATGACAACATAATTCTTGGATACACAAATTCCTTCCACCAAATTTATATCAGCACTTTATTATCTTGTTCCCATGGTTACACTATTAGTACAATTTAGCATGGCATTTTCTTGCTAACCAGAAATAATTCTAGCAATGAACACAAATAAAAATACTTAGTTGTTATTGTCCAATTTAACCACTAGGCAAGGTCAATATAAGTTCTCTGGTCAGTGAAGTAGCTCTTATATATAGCAATATACCAACAGCTGAAGTTACTTTAATCTGGCACTGTTAGATGTCTGTTTCTCTAGTCTTGGGTTTCTGCAAAGCTGGAAAGAGTTGCATCTGCACAAGGTCAAGAAACTTGAGGCAATGCATTTATTGAATTGCAGTATGTCATTAGTTACCATTCAAACCAGGATTCCACTCCACATGCGCAGATGTGTCAACAGGAATCCTTCCTGCTATTGGATGCATTTGTGAACCAGCATGGATGTTGCATAGGCACAAATGTGCCTCTGCAGAGTGGTCTGGAGAGATTAATTTTTAAAAAAGGCAGCACTGCAAACAAGAACGTTCCCTCAGAGCAGCATGGTTGGAGTTAGGGGGTAGCTATACCAGTCGTGCTCCAAGGAGCCCAAGATGCTGTTTTCATCTATGGTTTAGTCTGCATTTGTGACTTGACTAAGTGTGGTCTGAGCAGTTGCATGGATGAATGTTAAATGTGTTTCTCATTAGGCTGAAAACATACTGAGCTAGTAATATTTCAATAGATGCGAACCAAATATTTGTGTTATTAAGGTTGTATGGTACATTTTTATGTTGTACTCCTGAACCAGATGGGAAACATTATTCTCATAGTAGAAAGGTTAAGACAAAAGACTGATTTTGAGGGGTTCAACAGCAAGGTAGCTGACGTGCTGAGCAGCTGAGTGCCTCACCAGCAACTCTCTCCATACACTTTGAATTACTTTGTGCTGTTCCTGAATAGACAGTATTTGCCTGGTGTAGGTATTGTAAGCAAACTGTTAGCACATTTTTATCAAACTCATGGACTTATTCCGATACCATGAGATGTCAAATGCCAGTTTTCAAGGACAAACATTTTAAACTGTGCAAAATCAAAAGTACAATGTGTTGGCTGCTATTCCTGCATGAATTACAGGTTGTCTCTGCAATTGTTATTTTTCTCTTGAGCTTAATGAGAGGGAAATTGTGACGTGCTATTGTGTCTCAAATCCCAAAAAGACAGAGTCCATGAAGACTGCTACTGTACAGATTTTAAGGAAATTTGATCCATGGGTTTTACAGTCCATGTATTTGATGTCTAAGGAATTGCATAGTGTCTTGGTGCACTTTCCTGTGCATTTCTGGAGTCCCTGTGTTTCCCCTGAACCAGGCACTCCAACCTCTCCTTTCCTTCATACAGCCTGAACTTGGACTTTTGGAGACAATTACAGAACTGTTTTCCATACATCCATGTCTTCATCATCGTGGTCAGGGAGTTTGTCAGCTGACTGAAGAAGGTGACTCCCCAAACTAAAGTTTTCCAAAGAAGCTGTCATGAACTCTGAAGTAAATTGGATTTACTTCCAATACACTTGCTTGGAATAGGTCAGAAGCTCTCAGCCCCGTCAGTTTGTAGTACCACTTTCCAAAGAAAATAGTCCTGTGAGACTGAGAAATGAATTCACAGGTGTCACTGGTAATAGAAGTAGGAATAATGCATTAAAGATTGCTAACTTACTACAGCCGGTGGTGATTCTGATGGTCTGAGGTCTTGAAGTTTATTTTTCCTCTAAACATTTATTTATAAAAATCAAGTAGTCTGAATGACAAGATATTGGATTGCTCACAAAGCGGTTATTATATTTTCTGTACATTTATTCAAATACTCAAATATCTCTTACGCTGTATTTCAACTGTTTGCAATATAGTGATAGAAACACTTGCTGCCTGATGCATTCATGAACCTTTTGAGTTACTTGTGGCATTTCTTCTCTTTTTTGCTGGAGCCCACCAACAGATTTAAAGTAAACTAACTACTTCAGAAAACAGTTCTATTATACATGTTTTCAGCCATTATTTATTTATAAAGAGAGTACTGGAAAAAGGACATGGGGCTCCAGGGCTTACCAACATTTTTGAAAGAAGACAGAATTACTGCAATCCCAGATAAACTCCTCTTTCCCCTGGCTCCATCTCTGGATCCAGTTGGGTTAGAGTCATCTTACTCCATTTGAAAACACCACATCTCCTGGTTCATCCTTCTTAATGAGCTGGTGCGCAGCATGCACTTCGGGGGTTTCAGAGGTCACCTAGCAAGCCCTCAAGCTTCATATCCAACTTTGCAGGTACCCAGCTTTTCCAGCAGCCCATGTCAGTCTCCTTTGTTTTGGTGGGACTGTCAGATTTTCCCTCTGCCTCGCATTGCTGCTTTGCCTTACATTATTCCAGTCCTTTCAATGTCTGAACTGACATCTTAATTTCTAAGACAGAAATCACCAGCAGTGGTATATTAATAGGCATATGCTAGAAATTTTAAATGGAGGGAGACGTATTTTCTGTGACTTCTGGGCATCAGTGCTGAAAATCAGCACCAGAGTGGATGTTTGCTGTGTTGGAAGTACTAAGGGTTTCTTTAATTCAGAGACATTGCAGCACTAGAACAGTATACGTGCTGGACTTACAAAAATGTTCAAAAAGGTATTACAACTTGATATCATAAACCTAGACAGGACTTGAAATTGCATGTGCATGACATAAGGATTTGCTGAGAGCTATGCTGGTAAATGTTGTATAGTACAAATCTTGGGGTTAACCAGCAAGACTAAAAAAAAATAAAGGCAGAAACACATAATTCTGTAAAATTCCAAAGAAGAAATTCCAAATTTAACCCTTCCAGTTAGGAACTGGTTGGAGAATCAGGATTACCAAAGCACCAAGGTTAAGGACTGTTGCAGTTATACTGAACCTGATATGCAGAATTGATAGCAAATGGAAGATGAGATGTGTTTGCCAATGTAGATATATTACGATATTAAAAAAAAATGCAGATTTCTTCCACATTTTTTGAAAGATTTTAAATTTTCTCAATTCTGGCATGTCAAGAGCAATAAGTTTTGGAGGCTCAGAATCTCATGGGCTTGGCCCTAGGTAAAAGGGTAGTCTTCCCTTTAATGGGAAAAAGGCAAAAGAGAAGAGCATTACCAGTGTTACTGGTCTCATTCTCCAGAGCTTTCTCACCATCCAAAGCTCAGATGCTCAGTGGGAGAGACGTTGCCACCCCTGATACCTCTGCTGCTGTTAGCTTCAATGAGACATCAGCTCCTGAAAGGCAGTAAAGTCTCACTGCCAAATGTCAACTTTAATGAAGAAGCAATGCAGCCGAGAGATCTCAGGGCCTATTGTCCATTTCTCTTTTCTTCCGAGCGAAGCTGTTAGGAGATCAGGAAGAGCTACAGCAGAGATAAGTGAAGAATAGCACATGACAAGCTGTGCAGGCATAAAGACGTATGCATGCGCCTCAGGGGCATTGAAAGGAACTATACAAAATTCGATGCCTTTATCATCTGTTCAGAACTTGTCTTGCCTCTGTGCCAGTCCATTTGCAGTATCGGCTAGTGCTGCTTTGGAAATCATATTTAAATGATTGTAATGACTTTGGTTAAACCTTAACATTTCCAGCTCAAGAACAAGGCTGCCTCCTTCTGCTTCCACCTCTCTCTTTTCAGAGGAGATTGCCCCATATTGCTGCCTCCCAGCTGCCTGTCTCCTCCACATATTAAGATCCTCCCCTCTGCGGGCCTTTAGCTTTGCATGACCCACTTCCACTTGCCTGCAGTGTAAAGGTGCTTCAAACCCCACCTCACTTTTTTCCTATCCCACAAACTACTCTGAGGTACAAGCGTGGGTCCCCTCATTCAGAGGAGATGGGGAGCAGGGTGCAGGCTGGCTTTGGGAAGGTTGCTGATTTTTAAAAGGGGAATGAAACCAGTCTGGAGCTAGATCTTCCCATACAGAGACAGCTGGAGCCCTCTGGCAGAGTACATTGAGGGATCCCCAGCCCTGAGGAAATTGAAGGAAAAAATCAGATTTTAATGCTTGGAGAATGAGCCAATGTCTCAGAGAGGGTGAGTACCGTTCCCACTTGTCAAGGGAAGCATGGCATTTAGTCAACTGCAGATAATTTCTAGCCACACATTAATGCTTTACAAAAGACAAGAGGGAGAAGAGACTTCCCCTTTATCCCCAATGCACTCAATTACTTCATTTTTCCTTGCTCATGGCAGAATGTTTCCTTGTCCATCATGTCATCTTTCTACTTGACTTCAGTCACTTCCTCTGAAACTTCACTTTCTCCACTAAAGTACATGGGGAACACAAAGCTCCAAGTGAGGGCAAAGAAAATGTGACTGTCATGCCCACAAACAGGGGGTTGAATGCCTATAAATTGTAGATCTTAAGATACTTCTCATTTCAACATTAAATCACATTTCCTTATCGTGATGCATTATATTCTGGGAATTATAGCCATGTTTTGTCAGAGAATGTAGCAGTGACCATGAACCTGCATCTCAGCTTCCATCAGAGCAATCTCACCAGTGGCTATTTATCTTATCCACTGCCAAACAACTTTTTGAATCTCTCAATCAGCTTCCATAGGAGAGATTTCAATGGCTGGCCAGTGACCAAGAGCAGGTGCAGGCATCTGCCTGGCAGCTGGTTGTACTGCAGGTGTTTCACTGCTTCCCGACTGCCACCCGGTGTGCTGAGTCAGCATTCTGAGCCAGCACCGCAGGGGGGCCTGCAAAGGTGGAGGAGAGGCTCAGCATGTTTAAGAAAACTCCCCCTCTGTTTTATTTAATTTCCTCTTGCAAGTGTTTTTATTGTTCATGTTACTTTCATAGCATGACAGCCAGCAGAGCGGAGGTCAGATAGCAATTGGTTGAATTCTGGGTGACTATTTTTAAATTGCTCGCTTAGTTGTTGACCAGTGACCCACGCTATTTCATGTACTGGATGGGGGAGTTACCCCATTTTCCAATCATGACTGTCAAATACCCTTAAGTGGTCATGTAAATGAAACTGTGAACATGACCAGGACGTCATACCACCTATTTCTTTGAAGCAGTAGGCCGTGAGGACTGATTCTTTAATGCATTACTAATATGCTATTGCTGTTTGTGTGCTCCATGGCACAAACCAGGTGAGACGCAGACAAACCCCTGCAGTTGAGGGCTGCAGTAGTATGCATGGAGTTCGGTAACAGTGTAGGGAAGCCTTGCTGGTTGTGAACTCAATGGTTATGCAGTGTAAGCTGAGCTGGTTTTACAGACTGTAACTGTAGGAGGAAAAACAGTCAGCAAGAGGCTTTGCTGACTACAATACAGGGCACAGTTTATCCAGGTAGAGAGTTTTGCTAAATTTATGGTCAAAGGAAAACAAATCTGAAGCTTTTCAGCAAAATGGCCATAGTGCTCAAGCCTGGAGTTTGCCTTCAGTGCTGCTCTTGCCCTAAGGCTTAAACGGGTGCTGTTTGCGTTGTCCTTGCGTCCAGCTCTACAGCTACTGCAAAGCTCATATGCTGAGAAAAGTGATGATCCCAGGTTTCTGATGTCTGAAGATACATGGTATAGACCTTTAAATTCTTACAGTTATCTTAAAGGCCTAAAGTAGCTGAATTTAGCCTCACAGAGAAACACATCCTAATAATTGTTTAATACACTGATCAAACTCCATCTTTAATAACTATTTAACAGCATCAACTTGGACAACTTAAAACTTTTTGGCTTGGCTACAGCTACTGAGTTTGTGCCAGAACCTCTTCCCTGACAATTCAAAACTGCCTCTACGTTACAGCCTAAATGTATTCCTGGACGGTTTATATCCATTTGTTCAGGTGCCAAGACTGCCCTTCCAGTTAAATAGCTCTTCCCACTCTCTGGGACCCATTCTCTTGTCCTTATACAGAGTTATCATAAAATTCTTCAGTGCATCAGCACCATAAGGCATATGGATCTGTTTTCTAGGCTACATGGTTTTTTAGAGGTTTTTGCCTCCTTTTTTGCCAGTGAGTATTACTGGCTGCAAAGTTACTAGTTTTCAGGAGCAAAAGACTAAACAGTGGTATTTATTATGGACTCTACTATAGACTTAGTTGTAGAAATTATCTTTTTGTATGAATATCTCTTGCTTCTGCATCTTGCTTCCACCTCAGAAGCCTTCAGAACTTTGCCATGTTTATTCCGAAAATGGTGTCTGGTGCACTCCCAGACTTCCCCCACTCAGCAGCATGCAATTTGCTTACAATTGCAGTAGCTTCGGAAAGCTGGAGGCATGCATTTCCCAAGTACAAAACCAGGCTGTTGTAGTTGCTTGATGTTTGACAGGGAAGTCAGGACAGCTTGGATGAGGACTGGCAAAAAAAGAAGATCACTTTATGCCTCTCGTCTTTCTTTGTCATCACATTTTCAAACCTTTAATAAAGAAGGGACAGGGCAAATTTCTATAAAGACTACAGTAAGAGGAGCCCAATAGTGAGCTCCTTCTTTGCCTCTTACCCCCATTTGCTCTACTCGGTTTTCTTCTCAGTTTGATAAACACAACACTATTTTTGATCTTAGCATTCTGTAGTTCCATCTAGCTCCTAATTCTTTGACTGCTATTCCCCTTAGATATCCTTCTTTATTATTGTCAAAGATGTTTATCTCTCAGCCTTGTCATAAGGAAATAGGCCTGGAAAAGACCTACTAAATCATCAGATCTAGTCCCCTTATCATGGGCAGTTACAGCATCATGCAATACCATTCCTAAAGTACCATATCATTACATCTTAAAATAATCTTGCTCTGATTACCTTGTTGTTCCAAACATCACTCTTCTAAAGATTAGAAACCACTAGCACCTCATGGCTCTAGTGCTCATATTATGCTGAAAAAACTTTCCCCAGTGCTGCCAGTGCTCATGTTTACCTTTCTCATGGGTGCATTTTACTGGTGACTCATGGTCCTCCAAGGGCTGATCAACATACTCCTGTTTTCCTTACCATTTGTCCCAATAGTCTTCTGCATTGATAGTGCCTCCCATCAGTGGATTTTACTACCAAACCTCTACTCTTGTCAAAGCTCCTAATGAAAACACTAAATGATTGACACCCAGGCTGATCTTTGAGATGCCCAGTGTATCCTCACAACAGCTCAAGACCTTCCCTTCAAGCAAAAAGTGTCGGCTCCCCATGAACAAGTACAATAAGCACCTTAAATTTTCATGCTAATCTCTGTATTCTCCAGGTTAATAAATGTTTCTATATGACACAGTATCAAATGCTTTCCAAAGAGCATGTTACTTAGCTTTCTTTTATAAAGTCACTGCTTCCTAGCAATCAGATAGAACCATGCTAACATTGCCCCACTTTGTATTTCTTTCCATGTCTTTAATTATCCTTTCCTTCAATAATTATTCAAAGAACTGAGGTGACACTGATGGGTGAGTGTTTGCTCCAATTACTTTTCAATTCTCATTTTGTTTTGCTTTTTTCCAAAAATTAGGTAACATATATGCTGTTCTCCACTATCTCAACAATAAATTTGTTTAAAAAACCTTCCTACCAGCTTTGAAGTTCAATGTGTTGGTTATTTCAGTATTTGGGGTTGGAGGGTCCATTCTTCCAGCTTGAGCATAGTATGAATATATAATAAGATATAATATATCTTAGGTTTGCCACGGGCTTGGAGGCAGGAGTTCCCATTTCTGAATGCTTATGCACAGCTGTCAGGGCATTGTCCTCCTTTTCTCTTTCACCCTCCTCATTGAAAAATGAGGTGAAGAATTAGGTCCTAGCCCCAGCCTCATTCCATATCTGCTTTTCTTCCTATTTCTTTGTTAATCTAATTGAAGATTATTTGACTTTTTGTTTCAATTTCTCTTGAAAGATTTAACATAGCTTGACTTTTGGTAAGCTGTCTTTTAGACATGCATTATCTAACCTCCAAAATGTGTCTTTCTTTGCTAACTGGTCTCTTTTCCTGTCATTTCTAAGGTCTCTGCTCACACCGTCTTTCCTTTTTCCAGGGCTTTTTGGGGAATAGGTAATGAGGGTAGGAGGAAACAGTTTTCTACTCATTCAGAGAGAACTGAAAGTACCCCTGGAATTTTATTCATCTTGTTAAGATACTTCAGAAAATTTACATCTTTGAAAGAAATTCAAGACATTCCCCACAATTAAGTATGGACTTCTTCAGCCTAGTTAACTTTTTAGCTAGTTTCTTTAGCTTATCACACAGAATCACAGAATCATCTAGGTTGGAAAGGACCTTGAAGATCATCTAGTCCAACCTTTAACCTAGCGTTGGCAGTTTCCAACTACACCATATCCCTCAGTGCTATGTCGACCCGACTCTTAAACACCTCCAGGGATGGGGACTCCACCACCTCCCTGGGCAGCCCATTCCAACGCCTAACAACCCGTTCTGTAAAGAAATACTTCCTAATATCCAGTCAAAACCTTCCCTGGCGCAATTTGAGGCCATTCCCTCTTGTCTTATCACTCATTACTTGGTTAAAGAGGCTCATCCCCAGCTCTCTGCAACCTCTTTCAGGTAGTTGTAGAGGGCAATGAGCTGTCCCTCTGAAATATACATTTTTTAAACCCAGTTTGGGGATCATTTTTATTCATATTCTCATTTTATTTAAACTGAATTGACTCATGGTCACTGAAGGTAAGATTATTTTCAGCTCTTCCTCTCTTTACCAAAACCATGTTTAAAATATCTTTGCTTCTTGAATCAGTAACTTGTGATGAAATGTCAGCTGTATAAATCTCAAGCAATGTCTAGCCTATGCCATTCATAATAGCACCTATTCTCTAGTCTGTCTGCTCTAGCCTACACTGTATTTATATTGAGTTTATTCATTAATTAAATCTGGTACATTTCAGTATGCTATGGTTTGGCTAAAGACCAGGTTCTGCAAAGAGAAGTTAGCATTAAATTAGAAAGCTGTAATACTCCTCTGTGACAGCGTTCAAAATAAACCCTTTCAATAGTAAGTTTTGTTACCAAGCAAAGCCAAGCCAAAATTTTATTAGACGGCTGTGATCTGACAACAAACAAAGATGCAATATAAACAAGTAGTTCCTTCATTACTTATACAGTTCTTTTTCAGGGAACTCTGGCATGTGAGAAAAGTGGCTGTTGGATATCCCTACATCATCAAATCACCTGACTTCCAGGTCATGGCCTCCTGAGCACATGCATTTGCAAGCATCTTTGTCATTCCTGTGATGCCTGGGCATGGCACTTCAGCTGACACACAGAGCTTGTAACACACATTCTGTGATATAAAGACACATTAGAAAAACTCTGGTGGACTGTGACACGGTTTTCATGTTATTTTAGACACTTTAAACAGAAAAATCGGAGGAAAAAAAATGTTAAATCCCAGGGCCAGTGGACACCACAGAAGGTGATACAGCATAAAAGTAACTTTTGACATGTACCTTCCTGTGAGCTTCTAGCTATATCACCTCCCATACCTGCTTCTTTGTAAAGAAGTATTTTTATCTCTTATTGCATAAAATTTCAGTTTACCCATTTTTCATCAGTTAGTCATCTACCTCTGCTATAGCTGTCAGCAATTCATTGTCATGACATTTCTAGGCATGTTTTGCCCACATGGTGAACAAAGGCCTGCATCCATTAATAGGCCCCAGATTCCATATTTTTTCTGGACAAGGCACTATAAATACCTATTGTGTATAAGTGTGGCTGGAACACCAGAAGTTGTGATCTTTCACAAGTAGTCATTGCTATGCACCTTCTGAGTCACCTGCCGCACACTCATAAAAATCTTTGATACTCTTACATTATCTTTATGCTCAGGCTAAGATAGTTGTTGTGCTAACTAAATTATTCATAGAACTGCATTAATCTCAAAGTTTAATTATTGTGGCTAATGATTAAAACTCAGAAGCTAAACGCTCCTGTGATGATACAACTCCTCACAGAGTTTCTGTCTCTATCATACCAAAGAAATTTCTATCCATACATGAATCCAACACTTGAGGTCCAAAACAGGGCCTCCTTAGTTCAGTAAAATTTCTCTTACAGTTCTTCCCCCAAGTGATGTTAACTGAAGTAGATTGCACTATCTTTGCCTTTCTTTTATACATATTTACATCTTAACACATTCCTCACATATAACATTACTTAACTTTTCCCAGTTGCTTCCATCTGCTCTTTAGTCCTTGCTTGTCTTTGGGAATGGCTGGTAATCAACCATATTTCTGTTATCCAGCTTTACATCTTGCAACAGCTGATCAAATTCTTCCATTTTGCTCTCTAAGCATAACTAGCAGACATCAAAATATCTCAGTTATCTATCAACTCAGCCAGATTATGGCAAGTCTTCCCTCCCTTACTGTAGCACCTACCTCACTAACACTTTCCACAATATTATTTTCTTTCTCTTTGCTGTCCAGTCACTAAATATTTAGTCTTCTTTTTTCCTTTTCTTAAAATCAGCATGGGAAATACACATATCTCTTGATATGCGTGTATATGTATTCTTACTAGATTTGACATCAGAAAGTCAGTGCCCTAATAAGTCAAGTGACCAGAATTGTGTCAGGTCTTTTGTATTATTACAGGCATGCAGTGGGAGTTCTCTTCCTTTTTCTCCCCTTAGCACTGTCTATAAATGTTCTTAATCCTGTGGAGACATTCAGGCTTGTCTACATTACCAAGTAGGATGATGCAAAATAAGAGAATAAGTAGATTAAAGCAGTTACTGCTGAAGCCTCTCACATCCTCATCATATGGGGTTCTAGGGTTTTACTTCAAATGAGAACTAGTCTTGTCTCCTGGACCAAATGCCCCCATTATACATGTTATGTGAAACTTTCTGAAGGAAGATCAACCCACAAATCTTTTCTCCTTCACTTAGGTGGGGGGAGCATCTTTGGGCCTCTCTAGGAAGGTCTGTTTTTGTCCATGTCGCTTAAATGAAAGTGGCACATCAGTGTCCTGGAATAAGTCCACAGGGCACCTCCCTTGTCCCACATGGGAGCCCAGGGCACAGAAGTCCAGATATGATTTTATCATTCCAGCTCTCCAAGAACACTGCCCTTGAATCTTGAATTTCATGCCTCTTGTCTCACTGGCTGTCTCTACCCAACAGCAGTTATGTGGTTAGCAATCCTATATGAGCACCACCAAGATATCCTGCTGCCAGAGGAACTTTTGGTCTGCTTATGGCACACATTAATAGGCTGTGTCATCTCCAGTTGTCATCTTTCTGAAGAATGTCTCCAAAGCTGAAGACTGGATCTGGCAGTCTTCAAACAAAGCAGCAAATAAGAAATCGTATATGGCATTTGCCTCTTTGTATTGCACAGGAACCATTTCAGGTGTTGAGGAAGCTCTGCATAGTTCAAGAGCCTTCTCCTAGGCACAGGATTTGTGGTGATGAAGCCCACACATTGAGTCAGAATTTTAAGGTCCTCATCCAGCTTTGAAGAACTTTTGGAAAGAAACTTCTCAGCTTCTCCAAAAATAATCTGTGTTAGATGCACCAGAACTGTTTCTGTGAATGGGATCGGTAAATGGAGAGAATCAGAGTATTTGCTTCAAAATTGCGCATTTGCTTCAAAATTGCACATTTGCTCCAAGCCAGAACATAAATGTAAACACAGAGAATTATAATCCCACTCATTAGTACAGTCCATATCACTCAAATCAATCTCAGCTCCATGGATGTGCATCTTCTGCGTTCACTCAGGATTGCATTTGACCCTCTGTCTTCAGCCACCTCCCCTCGCACTTTCTTTCTTTCCCAGGTACAAGCTCCTGAAAGACTGTAGTCCTAATGAATGTCCCCTGCCAGAGTCCTCACCTTTCATTTAGCTCTGTCCTAGCAGTTCCCTCCACCAACATGGCTGGCAAAAACTCTATTCAATTTATTGGAGTTTAATGAGTCACTGTTTTTGTAAATACCATTTAGAAAAAAAATCTGAAAACAAAGAACCTCTCAGTTTTTGGAACCATGGAGGCTTGGAGGCTCTTGCATGTGTGGGTATGGAAAGAGAGTAGCTGGTCAGTGTAATTCCCATTCCATTATTATGACTCTTTTATCAGGAAACTTGCCATCATCATACTCTACATGCAAGCAAATTGGGTATGTTGTCAGAAGAAGAATGAAGGAGAAAGAAGAGTCCTGCCAGTGGGAATTTCTCAGCACTGGTTTCCTGTATAACAGTCAGCCTTTTTATAAATAGCACCTCATTCCATGCAATGATATAATATTAATCTGTCACCATATTTGGCACAACCTTAGGATCATGAACTACTTGCTTGCTAATTACCATTTGAGCTCATGCACAGAGCACGGGCTTGGTCAGAGTCACAAGTCGGTCGGTGCCAGCAACAATTCAGTGTCTGTTTCCAATCTCTGAAAGTGTCATATCTGCATCCTTTCATCCCAGGAGGTAAAATCCTGGATTCCCTCTCAGTATGAATAATTTGTCTTGTCACTCAGAGCCCTAAAGGAAAACCATGTGACAATTTCTGTTAGCTGTTCATATGAGAAAAAAGCTTTTAAGAAGAGAAGTAAATATATGTCAGGCATGTTTAACTACTATTTATTAATTATTTTTTAAAAGTTAAAAGAGCTTCACCAGACTCCAATATGTAGGAGAAACAATTTGTTACCTCATGTCTTGTAAGAAAATTAGAGGAAGGACTGGAGGAAGCCCAGGGCTGTCATTGCAAAGGCACTATTCCTACCAGGAGCTTTCTCAAAGAGACAACAATGTGGATATGATTCTTGCAAGTTTTACAGCTGCCCAAATAGTTTTGAATGGAGTCAGTGACACTAATCAGTTGTTTATCAATTTCCCACTGCTGTTTCTCATGAAGTTCTTGATTAGCTACAGAGGTCTGAGGCTGGGCTGTTTGCAGGCTCAGGAAGATGGTGCTAATCCAATGTGTTGATCTTACACACAAGAAGACTACCTTTAACTAATATATATTTAACTTTTTCCTTACTTGAATCAAAAAGTCTGTAGGAACTGATGATTGAAGTCTTTTCATTCAATAGGCAAGCTTTCCAAATCCCAAAGTTCCTGAATTTATTAGAATTGTATAGTAGTAAAATAGTAGTAGCCTTTGTCACATTTCCATTTCAATCACATTGCCATTAGAGACGGCGAAAGTTTAGACAAAGATATGGGACCCATGTCTGTGTTATAAAATAATCTCATAGCAGTTTCACTGAAATTGCATAAAATGGTTTCCATTTTTCAAATTTGTATAAAACTGAGAGTAATTTCCTCCTAGAGAAAAATCTTCTAATCCTCTTCAGAAGGATTAAAATGTAAAAATTTCTAGCAATACAAAGTACATCTGTAGGTGGATTTTATACCTGTCTTTTTGGACTTGTAGCTGATAAATTATTCATTACCTGTTTCATATTATTGAGGAAGTCTGTATTTTTAAAGTCATTCCGTGCAAAATATTCCCTCATCAAGTGAAGACTCGAGCTTGAATAATCTCACTTATGTTAACCTCTATAGGTAAGGTATGATTCCTGCATCTGAAGATGTTGACCAAGTAGTCATCTAGCAGAAAGCATCTAAACTGTATAGGGAAAAGAAAAAATAGTAATATCCCCTCTTTGATACTTGCCTTTATGCAAAGGGATCTAGTCCAGCCACAATTTACCCATGTGTCTTACTACCATGAGAAGTCCAACTGCAATCAACAGAATGACTCAGAAAGTTAAGCAAGTATATCAAGGCATGCAGGAACAGAATTCAGAAAAGATGAATTGGAAATCTGAGGAACACAGCTGGGAAGCTGTACACTGAGTTCCTGAGATAAGGGCCCGTATTTTTAATTACCTAGGTGTAAGAGAATAAAGTTATTATTTTTAGGAAGTACTAAGAACATATGTCTGATGTGCTACGTAATGAAAAACCACAGAGATGTCAGTATTTGCTAATTATTCTTGCACAATTAGCAGAAAAATCCCACATCTATTGATCATTAACTGACCATTAAGCTTCCTCTCATTTTAAGGACAATTAATAAAAGTAAACTGGCTTTGGTAGTTGCTGTTATATAGTAAATCAAACTTTTGTCAACAATTACCTGGGTAAATATGGACATTTTCACAAACACCAGAAGTATGCAGATTTGCTGCATCATTTCAGTGGACTCCCTTGCAAGTGTGAGGACAATGCTTATGTGTTGACTGCGAGAAATAAACTTTCTGGAAATGTGTGTAACCAGCTCAAGAAAGCAAATTACTGTACAGTTTCTCTCTAAAATCTTTGGAAGATCTTATGAAATTGTGTAAATGAGTTAAGGCAGGCAATAGGCAACTTACAATTTGTCCAACCTGCATGTTCGAGTAAATCAGTCCTTATCTAATTGTCTTTGTTTCTAAGCCTAATTGTCCTTGAAAGTATTGTAAGCTGTTATATTTTCACACAAATGAACTGCTCAGGAAGAATTTGTCAAATGCCTTAGGTGCAGCTTTTATTCTACATCAGATGCTTTCTGCAGATGTGCTTTCAAGGCATTGTCTACAGCAATTGTGTAGCTGTCAAAAGGAAACTACCATTCCTGAGCTCTGTTTTCACATCTCTCCTCCAGTATTTCATCACATTGATTCATTGCAGGTGTGGGTTTGTTTTGAGGGCATTAGAGGTATGTAAAATGACAGCGCTTATGCTTGTCCAGAAAACACAAGAACTTGTTGCAATTCCCACAGCAATGGCAACTGTTGGTTGCACAAGCTAGTCCATGTATAAACTGTAGTTTCCAAATAGAGGTCTGACTGAATAACCATTTAAAAGAGTGAAAGGCACACAATGTGTTCTTTTCAATTAGCACATATGCTTGCAATTTAGAGCACAGTGCACCAATACAATATTAAGACTTATAAAAGATGGCTTAGGATCCATTGGATCTCATCAGCCATACTAAGAAAGAAGGGCTAATGCTGGAAATATGCTTGTTTCCAAGTTAGAAAAGACAGTACAGACAATTACTGAAAGCATATGGATTTTCTGATTCTCCTAAATGCAATAAAAACTGAGGAATGAACCCATTCAACATAATCTTTACTTTTAGATTTTTCTTATTCTACTTAATTTTTATATCCTATCCTCCCGTACTGAAGATGCCCCTATGCCATTGCGCTGGCTAGTGCTACACTCACGTTGTTTGCTTCAGTGAAGCCAACGAGTCCATCAGCATGACCAAGGGCTGCAGTTAAGTGTAGCTGTGCACTACTCCTTGCCTAAAGTTCAGGTTGGATGACACCTCTGGAGACCACCTGGTCCATCACCCCACTCACAGCAGGGCCGACCCATGCAGGGTTTCCCGGGAAAAGACATTGTCCAAAAACAACTGTCAAGGTACAAGACATGCCTTTGCTGCGTTCCTTCAGCTGTGCCCAGTGCCAGTTCCTTCAGGCAGTGGGAAGCCAGGTCCTATGCAGAAGTACATTGGGTCCAGTCCTATGAAACTGGCATATTGGCGTGTTTTCTCAGCGCATAGATTTTCTCAGCTAGTGACTCAATGGGGAGAGAGCATGTTAGTGAAGATTCAGTGTATGGTTTTGCTTTTTTGAATGTGTTTCTGTAATGAAGTATCACCTCCTCAGGACACATCGTATCCTCTCAGGGGCAGAAGCCTGGTGCTGCATCCCTGTCGTGGTACCCTCCACTGCAAGGCACACACTCCAGTAGGAAGAGGGACAAACAACCTCCAAGGAGGCTGCTCCCCAGTGGCCACAGGACATGTGGTCTGAAGAACAAGTCCTGTGCCAGCCCAGGGCTGTGGCCAAACCTGGGCTGGTAAGATGCTGGGGCAAGGGCTGTGACCATGCTCCAGAACCCAGCAGGGGCCACACTTTGAGGTCTCCTTGCACCAGAGCTCACGTGTCCCACCCAAGGTGTGGGTGGCCGGATACAGGTAGCTGTGTGTGCTCAGCCCTCACCCTGGCACCATCCAGGCAGGGAATGTCACAGCAACTGCTGGCCAGTGGGCAAGACTGATTCTGCTTCAGGTGATGGAGCACATTACTTTTGAAAAGACAAACGTCACACCATTTTGCCTGCATCACAAGAGCCACGTTGGCCCATGACACTACCTGCTGTCCCACAACAGGGCAGTTTCTCTGGGAACCAAGGCTTAAAGCAAATTTCTACTACTTAAAAATTAAGTTCAGCCTTTTAGCAGCCACACAGGCTGATGGATGAGCACCTGAACACCCATCCTTTGCTGCTGTCCCTGTCACGGTACAGCTGCTCCTACCCAGAGGCTTTCCATGCAGGTAGAGGCTTTTCATTTCTCTTAGTGTTAAAAGGATCAGTGCTTTTTCATGTTTGAGATGTCATGTGGTGACTCCTCAAGTAAACCAGATCAGAAGGTGACAGCAATGTTGACGGCTTATTTTTCCGTGCAGAACAATGTCATTACTTGTGTTTTTGAGGAGCATAAACCTTAGGCATAAAGCATATTTCGGTTAAAGGGGTACTGCCAACTGACAAAAAAAAACCCAACCTCTTGCTATTACCTACGTATGTTACAAGCACTTAGATTACCAAAAATGATAGGTAGTTGTTTCCTCTGTTTTTCTCTGGTTTGTTTGCCTGCACCATTTGATAGTAATCCAGTGTTTCCTTTGAATATCCAGGTTATTAATAATTCTCCCCTTTTGTTTTGCGTGAGCCTTTCCTACTACAAAGAAGAAATCAGTCTCACCAGGAAAATGTGATTGTACTGATACAAAAACTTGCCAGAAATTCAGGATGTAACTTTTTTTTTTTAAGCAAGGTGCACAAGTGATGTTGTATCCTAGGTTTTTATATTAAATACTTAATCACAGCATAAAATTCTGTGACTTGTTTTTAAGTAATCTAGCTTTGAAGCTCAGGATGAAAAAGTGTGTTTCTTTAATGATAACTGTAGGTTCTCATCAAAACAAAAGTTTGGTCTCATTATCCCATTGTTCTCCTTTTCTTTTTTCTCCAAGCTGCCTGTCTCGTCCTGGGTTGTATGATTTTTCCTGATGGCTGGGACTCAGATGAGGTAAAACGGATGTGTGGTGAAAAGACAGACAAGTACACGCTGGGGGCTTGTTCAGTCCGCTGGGCATATATCCTGGCGATTATTGGAATCTTGGATGCCCTGATCCTCTCATTTCTGGCATTTGTGCTTGGCAACAGACAAGACAGCTTGCTAGCAGAGGAGCTCAAGTTGGAAAACAAAGGTAGGACTGCTTTAGAAACACTATTATTGGGTGGCCTTGAGGGCAACTGCTTAAAACCAATGATCAGTTTAATTTTATCTTATTCTTAAAAGTTGGCATGCTGGCTTGCTTCCTAAGTTGCTGGGAAAGAAGAAATGCAAGGGGCAGAGGAAGTTTTGTTTTTCAGCCTCCAAAATCTAAGAAAGCTCGAAATTGCCATAATTACTGCACTATGCATGATTTACCCTTAACAGTTTTTAGAGCTGTGGTTGGGATGTTTTTGTGTTACCCACTTGTACATTATTTCATTAGCATTTAATTTCACTATCTCCATCTTTTTCTGTATCTCATGCAAGAATTGTACATTTGGTTCCTTTAGGATTTTGCACTGTAATGTGAATGGCTGTAATATGGCATATGTGTTAGCACAGTACACGGTAAGGGGGAAGTATTGACTTGGGAGGTTGGCAATGAGCTATATAATGAGCCCGCCTATACAGCGAGGCACCAGTGGACTGAGGATCAGAGCCAGGAATGAAGAATAATCTAGTTCTTGTTTGATTGTGTTGCTTTGAGCTCATTAGGCAGCTCACAGGTATCTAGGAGGCTGTAATAACTGAATATTCATGCAGTGGGTTGGGGATAAAACATATTTCTAGATTAAGAACATGAAACTGGCTCAGGCCAGTAGTTTGTCACGCAGTTGTGAGAGGAGAGATGCTGTTCAGTGAGTGTGTGCAAGCCTGGCTGATTTCTGCAGCCCCTTCCCCTTGTGCTCCCCCAGCATCCACGCTATGTAGCTGATGTGATAGATACCACAGAGGGCATGTCCCTGCCTTGTCTTTTTAATGGGCCTGTTGTCCCTGGATCTGTCTAATCCCTTCTGAACCTGATGATAGTCTGCTTCTACAGCACCGAGTGGCAGCAAGTTCCTGAAGCTCACTACTGACTACTAAAGAAGTACTTTCTTTTATCTGTTTCAAATCGATCCCCTACTAGTTTCACCGAGTGTCCCCTAGTGCAGGATTCTGCATTCAGCTCATCTACCACCTTTATAGTTTTGTAGGTTGCTTCTAATAATAGCAAAGATATTAGGAGCCCTTCACCACTGAATTGGAAATCAAAAGCTGTTTGGCAGCCTGTGTTGTACAAAAATAGCTGGCCTCAGTCCTGCTCCAGAAGGACCATTATCTGTATATCTGAAAGCACCAGCACACTGGCCCCAGCTTGCTGAATTGCAGACAGTCAGCACACTGAGCCCAAAGATAAATGGACTTGAAGATTGAACTTCACGTACAATTCCAGACATGGTTAGATCCTACTAATGTGGTGGGTTAAGGAAAGTGTATGTTGCTTGCAATAGCACGTGTACATCTGTTCTGCAGGTAAAATGAGGGCATCAGTTTCAAGGACTGTCTCTGCGGCCCTTTTCTGTAAGGATAATATTCATCTGATTTGAAAATTAAAATACTTCTCAGAAGGGCATTCACAGCTATGCCACAAGTGCTTTTGGCATCAGCACTATGTCTGATTTGTCTATACCATACAGAGCTCATGAACCAAACAACTATTTGTATCAAAGAACCTCATCTGTTTTGGCACCTTATGAGCAAAAACCAGCTTCTGGAGACTCATCACCTCTCACGTCGCTGGCAGAAGCTCCTGCCAGAACATTTGGTCCTCAGCATGTCGGACAAAATCATTCAGCAGCTCATTTTCCTTGGATTAAGCACAGAAATGTACCATACCACCAGCTTCAAAGCAAACCAGAAGTCCACAAAAAGGTATCCAACCCACTTTGTCCTTCACAGTCAAGCCTAATGTTCACCACTTTTTAAACTATCTTTCAAATGAAAAAGAGGCAACCTGTCTTCTAAAAAGGACATCTTCTCCCCACTCTTCACAAAAAGCTTCTGCTAAACAGGGCAAGCCTTCCTGCATTTCCCCACCTGCATGTGTTGCCACTGGGCACAGCTGCAGCCATAGTAGAGTCCCAGGAGAACACAGTGGGAGCATGGGTGGACTCCACCACCCCTGTCAGTGTTGGGGACATGGCAGGTACCAGTGCCAGCAGAGTACCAGCTCTCCACTGGCCAGAAATTGGTCCTTCTTCTAGCCTTTTGGATGCCAGGAAAGCCTGCCTGCATCCTAGTGAGCAAATATCCTACTGAGACAACAAGGCACCAGCACTTAATTCCCCCCAATGGTCTCTGATCTCTGTACAAGATGGACTGCAGCTTGCTGTCCCCCATGCTGTGCTGATGGAGCAGGGCTTTGGGGCATGGTCCCTGCAGACCAGGGAGGGGTTTCTGCCCAAAAGGCTGCACTCTAAAGCAGGCACTGAGATGTGTAGGTAATACTCATGCATTTTTGCAACTAGCAGTCATTTGACTGAGGATGCTGCCCACAGTGTTTAGGAGGAAGATTTTGGCTTCATATGGCCAGGATTGTGAAGCAGGTTTTGTAATCCTGGCAGTCCCTGGCTGCATGCTCAGGTGACTGAACTGGGGCAGTGGTCTGTGGTTAGAGAGGGTGTTAATTACTTACACCATAATGATGAAGAAGCTGGTAGAAGATTAGGGCCAATACTTGTCCTTGAGTTGGCACCAAACAACCTCCCTTCTGTACCCCTGGCACACTGCACATGCATGAGGGCTTTGACACACCATAAACAACATCTCCCCATGGCCTCATCTGGGTTAAGAGATACTGGAGAAATACTAACCAGCATTAGTACACATGTAAAGTATCCATGAGTCTCCTGGAAATAGTCAGGATGCTAAAATACTGAAATATGCAAGTACCACTAGCATGCCTCCCGTATAGACAAGAAGAGACTAAGGATATAAGCTTTCCCATCCTCAGCCTCCCTAGCTACTCTGACAATGTGAAGTCAAAGCCCTCATAACAAGCAGCCATGAATATGAAGCACCCCTCATCCTCATCTATAAGAGGTCTGCCTCCAGACTTGCACTGGCTCCTGCTTCTAGATTAGCAGGTATGGATGAGGAGCATCCTCAAGGAGGAATCCCTGGGCTGCTGCTGTCTTCCAAGGAGCAAAAGATGTGGCCTGATGGTCAGGGCTATCCTTCGGGTGGGAGCCCAGGGACTCCTTCCCCTTGGTGGTGGTGACGTCTTCTGGTCACAAGCCTGGACATCCCATAGGCTGTGATAAGCAAGGTGTCCCCTTAAAGGGACAGTCATGGCCCCATCGTGGCTTTTTGGGAGAATGCACCTGGGGAGCAACCAACACTGTACCTGAGAGGAACCTCTGCTTGCCCTGTCAGCTCTTCTCTGCTGCTGGGACTTTGCCCCACACATGTAGATATGATTATGTGGTAGCTCAGCAGAGGGGAAGAGACAGTAAATTAAGTATAAGTGTCACAGTAGTGTTCATTTATGTGGAAAAACCTTCAAGAACAAGAAATTATCAGGCAATGATCAGACAGCTGGGCAGCTGTTTTCTTAATCAGGTAGTAGTTCTGTCTAGAGGCTTCATTGCAGATCAGCTCTCACAAGCTCCTTAATGAGAGTCTGCAGTGGCTGTGTGAGTACCTGGCACCACAGTTGTTTCTGAGCATTGGTGACAAGGAAACAGTTAAAAGTATATGAAATGCAACAGGATGGTAAAAAGGTGAGAAAATTACAGAAAAAGAGAAAGCTGTACTTCTCCATAGACTCACCATGCTGAATTGTCCACCTGCTCTGTGCTTTTCATGACTAGGGTTCTGTATATCTACATAGATTAATGAATGCTTGTAAGTAAGGAATTTGAGTGTTAAAATTATTCATGGCAGAAGACAGCCATATTTTTGCTGTAAAAGAAAGTTCCTTTTTTCACTACATGATAAAAATAGTGCTAACTCATTTTTTATTTGCTTAGGTGTGAGAGTAAACTACAATGCAGGTTTCATGTCTGGGAAATATAACTCAAATTTAGCAGACTTTCTTCAGGTTATTTGATGCAGTTTCCTAATCATGCAAACTTTACACAACAATCTGTATCTTTTTCATTTAAAAAACTTCCTTTTGAAGAAAGAAAAGTATTTCTAAAAAGGCATTCACGTTATGTTTATGTCATTAGCAAAAGGAGAGGAGACAACGGTATTACATGTTTTTCTTTAATTTATAGGAACTAATGGTAATGACTTAAAGGCCTGTATGTTATTAAACTAATGGCATGCAGAATGATAACAAAAATAGTCTGAATGCATCTTAGCTTTGAGCTTCATCTACACTATTTCAAGTGAGCTATCAACATCAGGCGTAAACCTTTGTTGTGTAATGACATAATTTAACAATTTGAACTCTAATGTCTTAATGACATAAAATTAAAGTTCTGGCCAAAGGCTAAAAAAAACAGATGAGAAGTTTCCAAAATAAATTGAGAGTGCAAGGCAATTACTTTTGAATATGGTCTGCATTATGAGTGATAAATACAAGAGCATTCAGAAGAAACTGTACTGTTAAGTAATATCAGTCAGAGCAGGTGCATGATCCACTTTGTGGACAGCTGTGGCTTTTCTGATGGATAGAACAGCTTCAAAAGGTGTTTATGTTTAACATTTGACTCATCTTTGGGGCTCATATGGTCACAGATAAGCAATTTGCACTAAAAATTTCCCAGAGTTACAAGCCTAAGGCTGAAACAGATAAAAGGAGCCAGGAGCTAGATAGGTTTGAAGGATTCATCTACATTGCAGTGATTACAACTCATACAGAGTCAAACTACACCACATTGCTTCCAGCAGCCGTGTTGCAGAAAGCTTGTCACAGAGCTCAGTGCAGGATGCCCAACCTTGGGTTGGTTGACACTTGGTTGCGGTTGGTTGACACTTACACCCTCATTATTTTCCATACTAGTGCTGTCAGAGCCTGATCCAGGTTGTTGAAGACTGGCTCTGTACATCTGCATGAGCTGCAGTCATTGCAGCGTAAACACAGTTAAAGACAGAAGCTAACGGGAAGTTGTTTCTTGGTGAGCAAGCAGTTTCCTGTAAAAGAAAAAAAACAGTCTTGCACAGAGATTTGTGCACCTTTGGCTAGAGAATTGTCTTCTGTAAACAGGAATAGCCTACCCACATGATTGTTGCTGCAACAGAAAACCATCTGCAAAAGGCCTAGTATGTGAAGCTGAGTGACAGGAGGCTAGCGGTGCACTTGTCCCACCGAGGGACGACATGACAGAGTGCGCATCAGCTGTCATTCTTCAAAGGAAAACAGCTCAGGTCACAACGCGTGTGCAAACTGCTGCAAAATTGTAAAGCCCTGCTTATTAACGTGTAGTTCTCATGGCATACACTCACACATATTCAGGCTAACTTGTTCAAAGTTAGGTGAATAAACACGAATATTGATACCTGATTTAAGTTTTCACATATAGCTGCAATGCGTAAAAGAATTGCCAACAGCCCTGGTAGTAAAGAGTACAAATCCAGTCAGAACACCATGTATACCCCTGTATACCCATGTTCTCTATCCAATAAAATTATGTAGTCCCTTTATTGTAGAGTCGTGTACCCCTGACTCCCCCTGATACACAAAAAGTCAGTGTATGCACCTTTTCAGTTATCATGTACTTTTCAAAAATAAAATGCAAGATTTCTGTTACTCTCTTCCCTTTTTTAGACTGGTATTTCTCTCCACGTCTGCTAGTTTCCTCCCATCCTTCCTTTCTAAAGAGTTCAAGAGTTACCCACTTCAGCCTCTTGCTGCTTCAGTGTGTGGCTCCATGTTCAAAGCACTTAGGGTGACTTTGAACTCAAAACCAACTTGGCCACTTGAATTTCCATTTGAGAAGGGATATGTGGAAGAAGCTCATGGAGGAGTGATCTGTGATGGATTGCTGTAGACAGCCCACCACATGCATTTGCCAGGCTGCAGCTGGCCAGAGGAAGCTGGAACTATGTCAAAAGGTTTATGCTCTTGCCCCAGAGGAGAAGTATTTAGGCATCCTGCTTTTCTTTGAAGCCCACAGCCAGAGGTTCCAGGTTGGGAATTCCTCAGCCTCATTTCTAGCTTCAATACATGATTCTCTGCCATGTCAGCCAAGAACAAAGTCTTGTCACAGCTGTGAAGAGTTCACATGTTCTCTTTCAGCTTCAGCCAACAAGTGCTTCATCTAACACATAATCACTGCAGTTAGCTCCAGTTGTTAATTTCTTTGTTTAATTACAACCTATTTTCCTTCAAGTATCACCTCCACAATGAGCTACAAGGAGCACTGAGTATAAGAACAGTAGGCAAATAGTACAAGACATATTTAATCTAGAAGCCAAACTAACAAATTTTTTTTATAAACCTTTCTCCCCAACATTTCCTGCTTCAATTAATGACAACCATTTGCCTGTGATTTCAACTATATAAATTACATTTTAAAAAGAGAAACTATAAAGATAAGCATGGAGATTTCATTGTCGTGGAATCAGAGGGAACTTCATCTCTCCAGGTTGAGGATTCGCATAGCCCTGCTATGGGATCTATGCCCGAGGTATGAACTTTTATCCAAGGACTGTATGAACAGTCACTGGATCCAAATGCAGGACTTTCCTTTGCAGTGCCTTAGTGTCATGCACTCTCTTGCCTGGTGTGTATTGAATTCTGTCACACAAAGCAGAACAGCTCCAGCGTAAGGATTTTTGGGCCCCCTCCTCCACAGCAGTCTACAGTATTTTGTGCAGGACACTGTTGCTAGAGGTCAGAGATGGAAGTCTGAGAACCTCTGACTTGAGGAGAGAACCTCCTTAAACTAAGGCAGGCAGAAAATCAAAGTCTTTTCAAGGTTTTGGTAGAAACTGAGGGGAAGAAACTGGAAATGAGACAATGTCATGGTTTAAGCCCAGCCAGCAGCTAAGCAGTGTGCGACCGCTCGCTCCTGCCCTGGGGATGGGGAGAAGAGTCAGAAGAAAAAGGTAAAACCTCATGGGTTTAGATAAGGACAGTTTAATAGGACAACACAAGGACAGAAGAAGTAATAACAATACTAATAAAATAATGTATAAAGCAAGTGGTGCACCATGCAATTGCCCACCACCTGGAACCCTATGCTAAGCCCATTCCCGAGCCTAATCCCTCCTCCCCCTGGCTAGCTTCCCCAGTTATATACTGAGCATGACATCATATGGTGTTGAATATCCCCATTGGCTAGTTCGGGTCAGCTGTCCTGGCTGTCCCGTCCCAGCTTCTTGTGAACATTAACTCTATCTCAGCCAAACCCAGGACAGACCAGAAGTCAAGGTTCTTCAGTACAGACTTAGAAGACACTTCCAGGTCTTCCTTTTGAAAATGTCTACTTTTGGGTTTACGGCCATGTGAGAAGCACATGCATATGCATGTGAGAAGCTACTTAGATCTTTCTACTGCTGTTGAGTGGTGTTCAGAATAGCTGAGTTTGATTCCTGGTTCTCTTACTGAGCTTGGATCTATCATGTGATTTCTCAGTCTTTTAAATGGTGGGGAATGAGACTGACTTTGTTGATAAGGTATGTTGTGATTCAGCAATGGAAGGTGAATTAGAAAAGCTGAATAGTGGTGGAATTATTATTAAAGTATGTATTCTGAGACTAAGCCTTGATAAAAGTATTTTTTCAGGGATCTACTTTACCAGTACCCTAGATGATGATACTCTAAGGGGAGGCAAGTGAGGCATCAAAACTAGAAGTTGAAAGCTGATTAAAATACCTTATTAAATAAAGGTCAGCCTCGCAGTAGTGCTGATTGATATATCAGCTGATCCAACAGTTCCATTCCAGCTCTACTTTCTGTAATGAGAAAGTAAAATTAGCCTTAAGCGTATGCATTAATTACACAGCTGAAGAAGTTGGAGACCATGAATAAAGAATCCCAGTTCCCCACTGATTAAGAAAGTAAAAACATGGTGAACTGCTTTCTGTCTCACAGAAAGGGATCTCACTTGTTGTTACACTCTGTAAGGAGTCTCATACAATAGCTCAGTTACAGAAATTATCATTCCATTTAATGAGCTCATGATATGAAGGGCCAAGTATGGGGACTTAAAGTCACGCTGGTAGCAAAAAGCTAGGCAGCCTCAAAAAAACACTTCTTAAACAGTAGAGGGGATTCAATGCATTGTATGGGCTCCGTGCTCAGCTGAAAAATTCTGTAGGGCAGCAAGGCATAGAGGGGTTGAGCATTACAAAGTCGAGTGACATGATGCATGGGAATGGGGGATGAAGTCATTAGAAAGTGCTGTCACAAGGTAAAACAAATCTCCAGGCTGGTCAAGACAAGTCCATACAAAGCCTGGACAGATCTGGAGATCTGTGTTGTTAACTTAAAACGAAACCTATGGCCTGTTACAAGCAATACCATATTTACTGAGCTAGAAAGTGGCACGTCTGACTGTGCCATCACTAGAAGTTGCATTAGAACTGGTGTTTTGAAGCTTGGAAAAAAAAATCAGAGATATTTCACAATACATAGATACATAGAAGGGAAGTAGCTGGCACATATTTCATTCTGTGTAGGGGTAGTCTCACACAAAGGTTATCATACCCCACCATCCACACCTTTTTCCCTTACTGATAGAAACCACATTTTCAGCAGAGAACGGGAGAGCTCATGTCTCAGCTGTTCTTGCATGAATGTTTTTGGGCAAAGTGTTAATGTAGACTAAAATATCAAGGCAGGTTTGTGCCAAGAATCTGGACTGTGACTGGGAACAGCTAATCTATAAGGACTTTTCTGCTGCCCAGTCCAGCCCGCCATTTCAGAGAGTTGCTCTGGCTGTCCATATGTTCACACCAGCCCTAATGTCTTGTCCTCCACACAGAGGAAGCCTGTAGAACTGAGCTGTAATTGTTCCTTGTTGAAGTAAGTTCCAGCAATTTTCCTGGAAATCTTCCTCATGATTTAAAAAGTTATTAGTTTCATTATCTCGTTTCCACTGTGAAATTGTTTTGACTCTTCTTCAGCAGTTTCATAAATCCAGGATCATTTTCTATCTGTAACCAAAACATCTGAAAAAAAATGCAGGTAGCCTCTGCCTTACTGGGCATAGGGTCAACAGAAACAAAAAGAATATTGTCAGAAGCTTTAGAATAAAGAAGCTATCAAAAAATCCAAATGAAAACAAGGCAAACAGCCCTGTTTTCCAAAGTTAGACCCAATGAGACATAGGAGTCATACCTAATGAGATATTTGAGATATCTGGTTTCTGTTACAGAAACCAGTAAGTAGTCCAAGACTACTTACTACAGTAACAAGCAAAAGTAGTGTTTGGTGCTGGCAGCTTTTCTCTGTTTACCCAGTCATTATTATATTGCTTTATTCTAGAACCTTGAAACTGTTCCTGTTACTTCTGGACTACTTCCAGAGTTGATCTGCACTTTCTGTTGAGTCCCTCATCTTCTCCTGAACGACAAGCTTGGTGGACGCCAGTTTGTTGTTCCCACTGACCTCTCCCTGGATGCCTGGGACAGGGCCAGACTAGGACACCCACATATTTTAGTTCCTTGGCTCTGGGATGACCCTACCAGGCCCAGGTTTGCTGTGGCTGAATGTTAGGGTTCTGCTCTTGCCTGCCAAGATCTTTGTTGACTTTAATATGTCTGTACAGTTTTACTTGATACAATACCACAAAACAGCAGTGGAAGAGGAAACAGAGATGTGATCTTCATGAATAATATTGCACTCAGGATTGCTATAGGTGTGTACTAACTTCATTTGCTAGAAAGGAACACAATAGATAACAAGTGAAATTACAATTCAAAGATGTTTTGCCTATCTCTTGTATCTGGAGGATATTTTTTTTTCTTAATTCATGTTTTTAAATGAAGTAAATGAAGTTTCTCGTAGCACATGGTCCATGTTATTAGGTTTAGTCTTTCAGGCATTTGGCATGCAAGCACTCCAGCTGTCAGAAATATTTTTATGCACCTACTTCAGGAGCATTTAGCATGAAATGTACTCTACAGACATGATAAAACTGAAAATAGAGGTTTAGTTGCAATCCCATTTGACTAAATGTATTTACAACACCACAGCACATTTGATTTTATGAACCACCTTCCCCTTAGTTTTGTAAATCTAAAAATTTTCAGGATCATAATGAGCTGGCATGAGGATGTCATTGCACAAAATTACTCATCTCAAAATGCACTTTCATCTCAAAGCACTTTGTACCCTTTTAGGTGGCAGCATTTGACCCAAGACAGACCGTTGCTCAGGTTCCTGTATGCTATTTCCCTCAGCTCCTGCCTTCTGATGTTCCCAACTATTTCTCTCCTAATCACCGACTGTATTGTTGCTGTCTAGTATGCGGACACTGAAACCAAAACTCTCTGAAACCAAAACTGTTCTTCGTATAACTCCATGTCTGATAAGAGGCTGAAACAATCAGCATGATCTTTTAAACTACTCCTATCTATCACACAGGCTATAGGATGGCCTGAGTCCTCTCCAGTTTATCAACACTGTGTAAATTGTGGAATCAGAGCTGAACACTCTTCCAGGAGTGGTTGTGACTCTGCCATACCCCTCTGCTTCTCACTTTCCTTGTCTGCAGCTGAGACATTCAGTAGCCTTTCTGTCTGCCAGCACATCTCCAGCTCGTGTTCAGCTGACTTTCCACATGCTCTCTGTCAGTGTGTGGTTACGTTTCTTGCTCCTTGACATACCATTTTGCATCAGACCATGCTTATAGAATGAGCCATTTGCTAACACACATGAAGACTTCTTTGGTCCTCTTCACCGCAGCAGCTGAGAGAGAGAGAAAATGGGTATTGCCACTGCTTCCCAGCAATCTGGAGAAAATCCACATGTTGTAGGTCTGCCTCCTCCTTCTTCCTCACTAGAAGGAGATGAAAAGACATGAAGAAGAGGAGACCAGGAGCCACCTTCTTTCTTTTCTACATGTGCACTGAACTCAGACACAAAAGCATCCAAGCATAAGCCCTGTTCTCTGAGCTAACACTGCCTCTCTATGACTTTGTTTGCTTTCCTTCCCCACTCTTCCAAGGGATTCATAACCTTTCACTGCACTTGAACAGTTCAGTCAATAAAGGTAGATCTTTACAGAATACTCCTCACTGGCTGGTATAGCTGAAAACCCTGAATGCCTGCTGTAGGGTCTAATAGGTGGACAACCATCTTGAAATACTGAATAAATCCACCAGCGTTGCTATCAGCAGTGAGGTGCAAAGGTAGATAATTTCTTGCTTCCTGAAGACAGAGGCAATAGTTCAGCTGTACTTTTTACATTTCTACCACAATAATATATGTGAAAGATAAGTGCACATTGGATAAGAATTGAGAAAAATAGGCGTGTTATGTAAATGCCTGCTAAAATGGATGCATCTGGAATCTCTGCAGAGTACAATAGTTCAGTTATTTAGTGGTTACTTGAAAAAGAGTACATTCAGAAACCAAATTAGATTGGCATAGCTAAAATGAACTCATTTTATACAAAATGTTTACTACTTTTCTTTTTATTTTTAAGTAGATTATTGAACCAAAATCCTCAAAGCTTTTCTACTGGGCATGTTGGACATGATTATGCAGTGAGGGTTTTTTCATCCTGTGAAATCAGTAAGAATTTTAAAGGGTGGGAGTAAATTGAACCATTAGAGCAATTCATACACTTTTTAAATGGTCACGAATCTTACTTATACTAATCCTTGAGCACAGAGTTTCAAACAACATTTTTCAGGTGTTTTAATGTTTGATGTGTATCAAGTATGTTCACATTTCCTTTGAAGAACTATCATAACACTCTGACAATAACAACTGGCTGACCCCTTGCAAATAAAACTCTGATAAAGCAATAAAGATCAGACATCATATATCCTACAGAGACAAGTATTGGTCTACTAGAGAAAATGGAAGTGTACTAGAAATCATTCGATGTGTTTCAAATGTTAAGGAGAAGAAAACATTGCCAAAGAGTTGGCTGGAAATTTGGTACAGAAGCCATGCTGGCAAAGTATAAAAGTGCCATACTTAAGAGAACAGCCACAAAAACACAGTACTTGCATCATTAATGGAAATGCTGGATTTGGCAACATGGAAGGAAGTAATGCCAAATGGTTAAGGAGCAACTTTGCTTGGGAGAATAAAAATTTGTATCAGCATTAAGGCTGCAGTTCTGTGCTCTTTTAGAACGAGCCTGCAGCATCTAATTGTTGATTTTAAAATGATAGCTGAAAACCTCTGAACATTCCCTGTCATGTGGCCTCAGCGCTTCCAAGCAGAGATGGTAGCTATCTAAAGAGCAAAACTGCCCTCCATTGTTCTGGCTCAGTTATAAGTATGCTTCCTGCTGCTCTATAGATGTTAATTCTTAGCCTATATGGGCAAAGATGACACGTTGTTAAGTACAATAAATCTTGCCATATAAGCATCAGCCCAACTATTTTCCTGAAGAGAACTGACAAACTTATCTTAAATAAATCCCTGAAAGGGCTCTGTGAAATGATTAGAAGTTGTATGTTTACAATGATGCCAGAAGATCAGCAGGCTTATACACTGATCAATCATTTATACACTAGTGAGCAGCTGGCATCCGAGGCTGTGTCTGCTCATCTATCAAGCAGTTCTCACAAAGGTTAGAGGTAATAAAGTTGTACTCAGGCACAAATATAGGTATAAAAATGTTCAAAAAATGCTAACTATCGAGGATTATGGCATGAACTGACAAGATTTTCTATTTCAGAATAATTTCTATATAAGTTCCCGATCACAAACAATTTGCCAAGATGTCACCTTCTTCCCTAAGTCCAGCTGAAGCCCATCCATTGCTTTTCAGTGCAGTTAATGTCCTTGCAGATAGATACAAAGTATGTGCTCACCCAACATCAGTCTCAAAAAACTTCTGTGGATAAGGTAATATTGACCTTTTCCCTCTGTACTAGGGAAAGTGCTTTTGAAAGAACAGCCTGGGAACCTCTGGAGAAGCTGAAGCCAGGTGCAAAGGAGAAGTCCAAAGGCTTGGATCTCTGGCTCTCACATGGTGTCCACTTTGGAAGGGACCAATTCCCCCTGTTTCTAGGCAAAGACTAGATCTGACTTAGTGAAGAAATATGAAGAGAAGTCCAGGAAAGGAAGTTCATGGTGCTGTGAGGTCCAGCAGGAAAACAGAACAACCAGCAGTCTGGGTCCTGGTGGTTCACCTGGAAGGATTAGTGGCATCTCCGTATTCTTTCCCTTTCTAGCCAAATCCTTACTTTATGCCTATGGATGTGAGTGCACATGCTTTCAACGGTGCCATCCTCTCAGCTTCTGTGCTTATCAGTTCACAGAGCACCTTCTTTAGAGTGGTCTTACAAGCCTTAAAGCATATATATTTGTACATGTATGAGTATCAGGAACATGCAGGACCTTTCAGAGCACTGGGAGCACAGTGAAAGTTACCATAGCAAGGAAATGGTGTAAGCACTGCAAGAGGTCCTGGTGGCCAGTGACACTGGTCCCCACCATAGCACACTATATGCTACTTAGATTCTTTTTTAATATTCTAGAGCTACACCTAAACCCCATCAAGTTAGTTCAGCACCTACTAAACCTGCATTGCATTATTTTTCATGTCCCATTATTTTTCAGAATACTCTATGAAGCTCTGCATAGCATTGAAATCACAGTTACCAGCCTATGTTTGTCTAGACCTATAGTTAGGTTGTCTTCTGGCATAAATTAAGGCCCTCATTGAAAAAGTTGCAGAGAGAGAAAGTATAATCACTTTCAAACTGGGCATTTATAATAAATAATATTAAGTGTTCAATTTTCTTTTCTGGTCAGGTTTCCTGGGCTGTGCCACAGTTCAACCTTGGTTCTCCTTTCTTCTTTCTTCTCCCTGCCTTTCTCGCCTCACTTTTCATAGAGCATGTATTTGTATCTCATTTGCCTAGCAAATCTCTTTATTTCACTTTTGTTTCAGACATTCAACTTTCATAATCCCAGGACTAGGTTTTTCCTCAATTTATAATTTCAGAATTATAGAAAAAAAATCATCATTTAAGCAGACAAAAAACAAAAGCGAAAGGTAGTTTTTTAAAAAAACATATCTAGTATTACTTTCTAAACTCTAACAGTAAAAGCATTATAAATGGTATTGTCATTCTTAGCCTGCTTGGGAGAAGGAGGTGAATGTTATCATATTATATGTGGGCTGTTACAGCTATCACTCAGATCAAAGCCCACTGCATTGACCAATTCCATTTTTTTAACAGGAAAAGAATGCAGCAATTCATCACTTGTCCAGTCTAGTTAATGTTTTGTGCCTTTTTTCTCAGAGTGGAATTTGTGAACTGGCTAGCTTTGACAGTTTGAGGTACTTGGTACTTTTCATTTTTAGATAATTGACTCAAGTATAGGACATATTTGATGAAAATTGACCAAAAAATTAATCTGGAGGATGACTGATGAAAGTATGTAAAAAAAGGTTAGTTTCTGCTCAGCTGATAGTAGACAGATGCCAATAACAAAAAAATACATATTTTTTAACCCTCTGCTGACAAACATTCTAACTGGGAAGACTGGGAAGAAATGAATGGAGAACGTATCTACCTTTGGATGCCTTCATCATTGGACTCTAGCTATCTAATACCTATTTCCAGAAGTGGAATTTACCTAGACATGCCTGTCAAATCTCTGAAAACTGGATTGTAGTATCGAATATCACACACCCAAAAAGCGAGGTTTTTTCTGAGGAATGGTAACTGCTTAACCTGACAGGACTGTCCTTGCAGATTGGGTACATGATGGAGATGGGTGTGGTGTGAGTATGTTAGGGAAGAGATGATGCATTTTGTCAGGGCTATGTGGTAGAGCCAAAGGTCAACTTTCAGTCGCTTGTGTCTGCCTTAGAAAGTACAGCAGTGTCTCTTCATGCCCACTCCACCTCAGCATTTGAATTCTATTGAATTAGTAAAGTGAATTAACCTAGTGTTTGACACTTCTTTCTCTAAGTTTCCAAGAAATTTAGTCTCCAGTGATTGTGATTTTGCTTTGTCTGCCATTTTCTAGTGACAGATTAGGTCCCAATTCCCAAAGAACATAATGAGGTATTTAAGATAAAAATAGTCCTCCTTCTGTGCTTCACTGTCCCATTTGGATAATCTGATTTTTAACTTGCATTCTCATTTAAAGAAAGAATTTGTGCCTTATAGCAATGAATAACTGACCCTCTCATCCTTCCAGGACTGCATTAATATTGTTGCTTTTATAAAGACAGTGACAGGCAAACCAGCCTCGGCACTACAGTGGCAGGTCATACACTTGCTCACTGCACTACACATTTGGATAACACAAGTAAAGGAACTGTAGTTCCCTATTTAGATTTGCAACATGTCAAGTTCTGGAGTTAAATTCACATACTTTCAGAGCTGGTAGCAAAGATAAGAAATAGAAGGACTTTTTCAACAACAATCCATATATTTAGAAATTTGACTTTAATTTTAACAATGTCACCATGATTATTTGTGGCTTGATGTGTACCAGCTAGATCTCAAACCAACACAAACCCACTTATGGAGCCTTTTTTTGACAAACTGCAATTTCAGTGAGCAATAGTATTTCAAGAAACAAAGCCTTTTAATGGATGGCTCTTGAATTTAATGCTTTGCTTTAGTTGGATTTTTTTTTTATGCTAGTACATTTCATTTTGATATCTGAAAGCAAAAATTTCTTATTTTCCTATCAAAATAATTTCCTTATGAAATTACACTGCTTATCTGCCCACCTGTTTATCAATCCCCTCCCTAATAACTTTTAAACCCAGTGTCCAGTTTCAACAAAATTTAACAGAAGGCTAATGTCTTAAAAATATCAAACTCCCAGAAGTGTTCTGAAGATCAATGGCTGGATAAAAAAAGAGAGCATTAGCTACTGATCCCACTAAGGGAAGAAAGCCAGGAGATTCAGCGCTTAACAGCACTTGGCTGACCAAGTCAGCACAAATCTCATTTCGGATATGCTGCACTGCACTGCATGCCATTTCTTGATCATCTGTCATGCTAAATAAAGTTAGGTAGAGTACACGGGAAACATGGCAAGTATTTCTGTATGTATGTGTGTGTGTGTGTATATATATATATATGTATATAAATGTAGTAAAAGTGGAATGAAGCCAGAAGTCCTGTAGGAGAGAGGCTGTAAGAGACATTTGGGGCATGTGGGAAGCATGGGAGTTTGGAAAGGTCCGGGGTGTGAAGGGAGCTGGAAGTACTAGTGAAGGATCTGAGGACATGAGAAAGATGAGTATCATAGACAGAAGGTGCATGGGTGTGAGAGGAAACAGGGTATTGCTGTAGAGGTGTCACGGGGCCGTGTCAAAGGAGCTGGGTCATTGTACTCTGGTCATGTAGGAGAAGGACACATGATGTTCGCTGAAAGCAAGGCTTCACTGGTTCCTTGTACCACTCATACAACATCAGGCTCAATTAAAACTCACCAATAAAAAGGTTTTTCAGGTGTCTAAATAACTCACAAAGTAGTTAATGGAAGATTTCTGTTTAACTTTAAAGAAAATGATACAATAGGAAGTAGTGGGAACCCCATTTTTCAAAAGAAACTGTAAAAATTCTATTCCAGTTCAGCTCCAAACTATTTTTTCCACTGCTTGCTTCAGCCATTGAACTGAAAAATTGGTTATTTACCTAACAGTTATACTTTAAAATATTTGCAGCACAGGCATGGCCAGTACCTTTCACTCAGAGCTTTGCTGTGAGGGCAGCTCACAAAACGTGCCAGGGAACCATCGCTGCCTATTAAGTTCTGGCCGATAAGATCTCAGGTTGTGCTTTGGAGAATTTGTTCCCTTGTTCAGCTGAAGATAAACAAGGTAGAACCAACTGACCTGCCTCTGCCAATGATAATCTTCCTAAGAGATACTATCATTTCAGCAGCTGCTGTAAGAAACTTTTCTGAAGGTCAGCACATACAAAATAATCAATTCTCATCTACAGATCACAACTTGAATGTGCCAAATCCTACCAGGGCTTATGCTACCAGGTTCGTGAGATTGAGGTCCACAATACTGATTGAAGCCATGATGTTTGCTGCAGCTGACAAACTAAATGGGCCATGGGCCATGCCTGGGGAACTTCTTTTAGCTTCCAGAAAATAGATGTTAACTATTTCTAATGAGCAATAGGCAAGAAGTGCCCACAGCATAAGTGGTTTGTAGATAAGCAAAAAGCTATATTCACAAGTACTGTCAATCAACACTTTGCATCAATTTCCTTTAAAAAGAAAAAGATAGAGAAGAGCTGGTCTAGGAAATTCAGCATTTTGAAGATGCAGCATTTCTCTTGCTACAGCTGAGGAAAACATGAGGTAAAAGCAAGTGCTGTTAGCATGCAGCCTCGCCAGCACTGCACCAGGTTGTGCTGTGTCCAGCAGCTCTGTCCAGGCTTCAGTCACCTTTTAGGCTGAACCCACACCCAGTACCTTCAACAGACAGCATGGGGCATGAGTGGGTTTTACCAGCGGAGTGAGCATCCAGGATAAACCTCCATCACCCGATTTCTGCTGCAGCTGCAACAAACTGCTTCAACCCTCACAGCGGTGTCAGCAAGATCGGAATCAAGCCTGTAATCTTTGTTCTAACAAAACTGTGAAGACAGTTTTCTTCTTCTGAAACAAAAACCTCATTATCCTCTGTCCAGCTGACTATACCTAGAGATTGACCTATATCATATTATAACTCCTGGTTCAAAGTATCTGAAAAACATATGGGCAGAATTCAAAGTTGTTGGTACCCAATGGAAAAATCTTAATTCAATTACTTCGCATGCTGAGATAGTTTTAGGAGAGCGTTAGGTACATCTAGACTTAGCCTGCGGCAGCATATTCTTCTGTAGAAATGGCTCCCTGAGCTTGAGGGGGAAGGAGGTTGCAGCAGCACTGCGGTGATGTGGTGGGGTTTGGAGATGCTGGCCCTTGAGGGATGCTTCTTGCTCCAGGCCTGGAGGCAGCTGCAGCAGCATGGCTCCGTACCAGCACTGAGCCTGGAGACGACACGCCTCAGCACAGCATTGAGCTGACACAGCCGTATTGGGTTAGTACTCAGCTAATATCCGCACAACACCTAGTGCCAAGTGAGTGTGCTTTCAGCTGCTGGTTTGGTCTCGGCATTTCAATTTCGTGTGTCATTTCCCTCCTCCGGATGTTGCCAAGATGCTGTTTCCATCTGGAAAGGAGCATTTTGCCTATTCTTGTCTTTGGCCATGTGTATATCACCTAACAGAGCACAGTGCACAGATCCCCTAAGCTCACAGCAGCTCACGCAGACACAGGGCAGAGCGTAGCTCAGGTCTTCAGAGCCTCGTAGCTGCATTATTGCAGTACTGGCTGAGCTAAGAAACCCTGTTGACGTGCAGGATTTATGGGCTTGAGCACAGAATTAACCCCTTGTCGCAGCTGCTTCCCCCCTTTCAGACACAGGTAGCTGTGCAGGAGCCTCTGAGTTGTGTCATTTTGTGTGATGAACAAACACCAAGTGTCCCCAACATCACTGCCCACTCTACCTTGTTAAGAGCTTATCTAACCCTCTTCAATCAAAAGAAATACAGTTAGGTGCAGGAAAGGAAGAAGTAATTCAGTGCTGGAATAATTACAGTTGCCTGGATTCAAAATGAACACTGAATTTTTGCTCAAAAGCACCCAAAAGGCAGAACAGGAGGAGGCTGGAATCAGTCCTCACCTTGAGGCCAGAGCAGAGGAGTGAGCAGTCAAAGGACTATTTCTAATTCTGTATGACTTTGGGCAAAGCACATAACTGCCCTGTGCCTTAGTTTCCCCTGAGGCTCCAGCACTATTTGCTTGCTTTCAGCATCTTCTGTAAGGATTTTCAATTAACACTTCTGAAATGGTTGAAGTTTCTCATGAGGAAGATACAATAAAAGTGCATATTACTGTAAAAAACAATTTGCTAAAAATAACTCTCATCAAACTGAAGAAGTTGAAAGGAGGTGCTGCTTTGTTCAAATAACATAAGGGAGAGCCAAAGAGGGAATGGCACAAATCTCAGCCTGCTCAAAGGGACAAGGCCAAGCAGCATTGCGGGTGTGGTGTCTGCACAACACAGCTGTATGTCCCAAACTGACTTGTGTTTTTCTGGCAAACTTAGGGGGTGAGGTGTGTCTCTATACAGCAAGCAGGGCAGGATGTGATGGGAGGACGGCAGTGCCAGGGGGGACAAGGTGACACTGGCTCCTCGCAGTGCTGAGTGGCTTGACAGGTGGCTGCCCAGCTGCCAGGCAGGATCCAGTCGGGGCTGAGCACTGCTCTCATTAATGCCACACTCTCATTAATATCAAGCCAGGCTCCTCTCTCTGTGTTCCAGTCGGCCCAGGGCTTTTGCTTTTTCATTTATGCAAGCAGCAACCCTCAAATATGTACTGTACAGGGAAAAACCTCTGTGTCTCATTGATCAGCAGGTTCAGCAGGACCCATGTGCATTGAGTGACTGCCGTGAGAAACTTCAGCTGCTGTATATCTCAGTCTTTGTTTGCTACAAGCATTCATATCAGTGATCAGCTAACTCACAGCAGATTCCAAGAAAGAGAAAGTCCAACCAAAAAAGTTGCACGTTGTGCAGAAGTTTTCTCAGTGTGGCTTTACCTCGTTAGTTAGAAATGTTTGATTTTTTCTCCTTTCTCCAAAAGTTTCAGATATTTGGTCAGGAAGAAGAAAAAGACGCCACATGAAGTGAGAAACCATCCTCCCAGAACAAATAAGAGTAGCAAGCAGAAGATGGATCAGCTCAGAATAGCACAAGCAGAACAAGCAGGTTGAGCTGCAAACAGTATACGTGTGGAAATCAAAGCCCATTATCACAGAAATCACCAGCAGAAATCATGGAGCTAAATTCAATGACTAAAACATTTGCCCAGAGCTTTCCCCACTCTTCTAATTGAATATAGAGTGGTTTCCATACATTTTTCCAGCAGGTGTTTGGTCCAAGACAGTGAGAGGTCAGTTTTTCAGGCAAAGAAATGAGGGGGTTTCTCCACAAGCAGCCATTTCTGCCCCTGGATCAGTTAGGGATGGAGTTGCAATGTGCTGTTGTGCACCAACTTCTGCCATCACCCCGGTACTGCCCAGAGCACTTCAGCCAGGAGCTGGAAAAACCAGCTCTGTCTTCAGCAGATAGGTCTTTCCATGATTATGAGGCTGTCACGATAAAGTGGGTGAGCTGACAGTTTTAAGGCACATTCTAAACAAAATGCTGCTGTGTCCATCAGGAGGTGTCTCCAGCCCTGATGGTTCTCATGCTCTGTCGGTGGACAGGCATGCATCTTTCACTAATAGAGTTCCCTCTGAACACATTTACCTGGATTTCACTGAGGGCTGTCTGCATGGCTAACATTTTAGTAGCACTGGAAAACTCAAGCTTTAAGAGCCTGAAAGGGCATTATAATATGTATCATCCTATCCCCATCTTCTTAAGTAACAAAAAAGTATTGATTGGTTAGAAACTGATAATTTTCAATGTGTGGCAGTGTGGCTTTTTATCTGAACTACTATTATTTTCACTCTGAGGAGAGGAGAAGCAGCTTCTTCCTAACACAGTAGCAGCACAAAAGTAAGATTTTTATTCTAGCAAATGAACTAAAATGAGATTAGATCGTAAGTCTATTTATCTTTTGTATACACACTTATAGTCTCCATTAGAATATATAATCTCCATTAGCACTGAATGTGTTGTTGCACAGGAGGGTGCTTTGGCTGCTCTCCTGGATGCTTTTACTAATGATGAACATTGTATAGGAGCTGATCCAACAGCTCATCACCACCAAATGAAGGAGGTCCAGTTGCCTTCCCCACCTCAAGACTCTGCCCCCAGGTGCAGGCTCCATCCTCCTGCCTCATGGCTGCTGGGCTACACGTTGGAGCTCACAGAACAAAAAAAAGTGAATACATTCCTGTTGTGTTAGTGGTTACATCAGGTCACAGAAACACCCCACAAGTGCCAGCAGCACATGGACTGTTGCTGCACAACACATGGTCTGAGGGTTCAGGAAGGATAGGGGGGAGGGAGAGCCAAACCTTCTCTTGGTGGCAACAAGCTGTTAGATTGGTGTGACTGCTTGCTGACCTGAAAAGTATCTCAGACCCTTTGGAAAGACTGTCACATCCTGAAGTCATCTGTACGTATTGCAAAGGAGGTATTAACCACCTGTGTGATTTCATCTGAGGCACCATTAGGAGGAGTTTTCCACTCAGGTAACTGCACAGAAGCCTTCCAGTATTGGCACCTGTTTGCATTAAACACTGTATTCACTGTAGTTAACTGCAGTGCCAATGTGTGAATGAAACTGGGTCATGCTTCTGCAAAATCTAAATAAAGCATTATTAACATGTCCATCAGCTATCTAGGATGTGATACATTTTGCAAACTGTTCATTAATTCTGTACAAAACCAGTGACAGGTACAGTATTGTTTCCACAGCTGGGGGTGAAGGATGTCTCATTACACAAACCTGCAACATCTGCCTGGTTTGGGGATTTACCATACTTTTCTTAAAATGAGTAAAATGTAGATGAACGTTAGAGACATTCACCTGAACTCCTCAAAGCGAGTCAGTAATTACTAACTATTAATCCCATTGTACTTTAATTCTGTGAATTGTAAAACACTTTTCAGTGTCATGGAACAGATTGTCTGATCCACTTGGGAGCTGATGAAACTTAACAGCAATGAACTCTTTCTTTTCAAGACACATTGCCCTGTCTTAGAAAAGTACATGGATCCAAGTGCCTTACACCCCTGAAACTAAGGCTGATTTTGGCAGAGCAGGGGGAAGCAGAATAAGGCACTGATTTCCCCTGGATACAAGGAACCTTAAAGCCTTTCACAGAGTGGGATCAGCCTTGCAGGGGGTGTGAGCCTACCCTGCCAAAGGCACTGGGAGCTTTTTCACTGACCTTAAGGAGAGCTGTATCAGGCCAGCATCCAATTCCACTGTAAGAAAAGGCAAGTTAGGCCACATGATAAAAGCAACATTATCCTTTGTAGTGAGGGCATCCACATAGGAATTAAGCATACTTTATAATCACATCTTCAGCTAAATTCCCTCATCTTTCCTCATCTGCCTTTAGACATGCCCACATGCATTTCATGTTGGCACCACACAATTTAATGGAGTTGATTTCCAAAAACATTCAGTGTCTCCCCAGCAGCCTTACAATAGCATATGTTCCTGTATTTAAAATTCCATAATTGCACAAGGAAAAGTGGAATATATGTAAGAAAATATTTACAGACACTCTGGAGCTCAGTTATGGTCTTGGAGTTATGTGCATGGTTTTTTTTCCTCTGTGTTTAAAAAGGATGTGTATAACAGCACTACAATATTATTACACAATGTAATTACACAGCCTAATTACATGATTATATGTCTTTACACTAATTACACAATTAAAAATCATTACAGAAATGTTGTGAATGTTTTTGAATCAATTAAAATGTTTTTAAACTCACTGAGGCAACTGACTAACAAAAACCCATCAAGGGGTAGCAGGCAAACCTGCCAAATACATGGTATGATACCCCACTGGGACCTGTGAGAAACCCCTTGGTGGTGTTTTACTCTCAGATGAATGAGAATGTGGAACATCACAGGTAAATGTTAAAAAGAACCATTTTGTGCTCCATGTACCTGAAGCAGGATTTTATAACACCTTCTATCATGGTTGCTCTATAGCAGAAGATTTATAGCCAAGATCTGGTGATGGTGTCTCGAGAATCTGGAAAAGGCATGTTGTTAATGGCAAGTCAAGCTGCTGATTCACTGGATTGAATCCAGCCTTATCTGTCATGGGCTGGAACTAAATAGGATTGTTGTGAACATGTACAGAGAGCGGGGCAATTGTAGAGAAGGGCTGTGCAAGAGATCTGGACAGAAAATAGCCTCTGGGGTTCAGTGCCACCAGAGAAGATGGGGAAGACAGACACAAGGCTGACTGCCAGTGGCAGCTCCATTGTGGTCAGATTTACTAGGGGAAGATGCTGGAGGCCATCACTGTGGCAACAGAGCACAAACACAGGTATGCACATACATACCTCTGCTCTGTCAGACAGTGTCTGGGTGCCCTACAGTGAGGAGCATGGCTGCCACCTTGCTCTATTGAGGAGGGTCTGCAGAAGACACGAGGATGTCCCTTCTGCTGTTAACAAGAGGCGTGGGAGCTGAGTCTCTCATGGAAAATCCCATTTTCCAGAGAACATCTGGCAGCCTATTGGTGGGAAATTGCAGAGAAATCTGTTTCTACTGGGTATGCTTGTGCTCTTTGGAAACAAAGACTTAATTTTTCAAGGCTGTCAATCTAATGTTTTCTGTAAGCACTAAACTCACCTGAGAACATTCTAAGCCCTGGGACATTTCCAGAGTGAAAGGGAATGTGACCAGCTCATTAATACCAAACCTTGCCAAGGAACAGTCTCATTACGATCACTAGCACAGACAATGCATAGAAAACAATAATTTATTTAGTTTGTCTATATCTTGCTTTATTTCTAACCACTAAGGGATGTTAATGCACTGACAGGATTTGTGTATAGATTAACAGCAGATCAGTAGCCTAATTGATGGAGAATTAGTCATAGGCTCCCAACCCTGCCAGCAGTATATGAGTAGGTATTTTTCTGGCATGATCCTGCTTTGGGGAATCCCACTCCAAGACTTCACAGTTCCTCTTTATACGTGAAAGCGAGAACATTATTTAGGCTTTGATAAGCAATGTCTTGTACCCGCAGCATAACCATTAGAAGCTCAGCAGATGTGTTTCGTGAGATATGTGACCCTTTCAAGCTCTTTTTTATCCTGAAGGCACAATAAAACCTTCACATAAGATAAAGATAGTGAGTCTAACTTCCCTGGTTTTGTTCAGCTTCATGTAAATTTGTTCTGTTTGCAGTTCATTTTGCAGTTTTGTTCTCCATTCATTCCATATGGTTATTTTAAAATATCTGTATCGGTGTCTCCCTGTATGTATCTCCCACTCCATTCTGGGCTTTACTTTTACTTTCCTGAACAGCAGGGCTGCTCTGTTCAAGAAGCAGTTCCTTTTTCCTCTTCATTTTGCACAGTTCAATCACATTTTAATAAAATTCAGAAGACACTCCTGTATTTTTCTCACAGTGACTAAGGTACACGCCCCATAAGTTCAGGCAAGGCTCAGACAGCAGTACCCAACATGGTATAGATATGGAGCCCATATGCTGGTTTCCAGCACATCAACCAGCAAGCTGATTACAGCTGTATCTCTCTCGGACGATGCTTCACACATCCAGCAGGGTCAGCTCTGCTTCTCTCCCTGTTTGACCTGAGCAGAAAAACTCCACGCAGAAGAGCTAGGGCTAGCTTCAGGCTAGTTTATACAGACACAGCAGTGGAGAAGTAGTAGCACAGGCTAAATGTATCCATAAATAAATGCATCTGAATGCTGGATAGTAATGGTGAATGATGCCTACATCATTGCACCTGCCACTGCTGTAAGTCTCCCTAGGTAGCAGATAGGCCACAACTGTCCTCATTTATCCTTGATGACAAGCTGCAATCACATTACCAGATAGCTACAACATAGACATATCTTCATTTGGTGTTGCCTTGCATCCCCAGTATCTCTTCTGCAATAGCATGGCCAGTGACAACACAGCCACTGGCACAGTTCGGATGGGATTCAGATCCAGAAGACACCTGTACGCAGACATCTACACGTGTGAGGTACCTAAGCTCTTGTATCAAGGGAGAAGGAGTCAGTACTTGTTAATGGAGAGCAGAGTGCAGAGTCAACTCATCCTTCATGGGATACACATCAGGTGCCCATGTTTAAGTGCTTACTGCTATTTGAGATTCCTGAGTGGGTACGAGATATCCACAGTGGTCTGGGGATGAACTACTATCTGGATATACCTATTTTCATCCAGTGGCTTTTAAAGGGGCCTGGAAGGCTGCTTTTGATTAGATTCCTGGGGTTTTAACAGTTAATGAACACTATGAACTTTCTCCCAGTGTAAATGAAACTGAAATACAAAAGCACATCATTCAACCGGTCCATCAGAGAAAAGCAAACACATCTACCACATCTAGTTTCAGCTTCCCAGCTACAACTGTATTAATAAACTGTACACAAACAAGGGCTGAAGCACTGTCCTGTTGTCCAGGCTGTGTACTGTTGGTGCATTCCCTGGCCTAGTTTTGAGTCACTCTGGATAGTAATGTCTGGGACAAGGTTTGGGAAATAGCATGGCCCAGAGCCACAAGGTGTTAGGGAGGAGCTCATATTGGATGGAGAGGATTGGAGCGAGGCAGGGCTGGGGAGGCAAGGACGGATGCATACTGTGCTGTGCCGATTGCCCTCGGACTAGAGAGGAGGATGTGTCCTGTTTTCATTTACTGGTATAGACATAACCCTGGGCCCCAGCGTGAAGACATGCTTTGGCAGGTTGTGTGAATGCTCCATACGCTGCCGTAGTCTCTGCTGTTTCACTACCCATCCCAGCACCCTCTGGTAAATCTTCCTCCACATCCTCTTACATTGCTCCTGCTCAGTCACTCCTGGCAATGAGAAGATTTCCATTCCAACTCTACCTCACCACAGTAAATACACACTGCATGTGGTCTAAAATTCATCCCTCCTGCTGGAATTTACCTTTGTTTGCTTAAATAACAGCACAACATAAACCTTAATCTGAAATTCCTCTTGACCTTGGCAGTTTTCAGCAGGGCTCCCAATGAGCCCAAGAAAATACTTAGCCTTTTGGGCAAGGGCAATAGGCATTGAAAACTGTAAAATATTAAGTATGTTTAGCAGGCTGGCCTGGATTTAGATAAACAGATGTGACAAGTAGTTGGAAATTAAACCAAAGAGCAAGATTTTGTCATTGCATCTGCCTCACTGAAAGACAAAGACATTTCATAAACATAATGACATTTGGAAACCAAGTTAAATTAGGCATCAAATACAGATTATAATGTATTGTTACAAAGAAAACTGAAAAATGAAATATTTCAAGTGGCAGATCTTCAAATGACAAATGCAGCGCTTCGTTTGGGGATTCCTGTTTGCTGTGGGGTTTTTCTTGGGGTCAGAAGAGGGAGCAGGGGAGCTCATAACATCTTGCAGCCATAACCAAGGGTCGATCCTGCACCCCTCATGCAAACTAAATTGACAGAACCAATTTTTTAAGTAAACAGAGCAGGACCTTTCCTTAAATATCTGCCCTCTGCTGAGTCATCAGTGCTGGAAGATGAGGTCCTTTCTTGGCTTGGATGCAGCAATAGGATTAACACCTGCTCTGTGGCTGCTCTCAGCCCCTCCTGCCACCTGTTCATCCATCAGTGTCAGTTCTGCTTTTCCCCAAAAATTAGATTAATCTGTCATTCTGAAAATGATAGCTCAAACTATTTTCATACAGTATTGCTGCAAAGAAAATGTCTGAAGAGCTTGTTTCTCCACTGACTTATTGTACTCCTTTGCTCTGCGTAGGTGGCAGCGACTACACCAGGCTGAGATCAGACCAGATCCATCTGTGTGGTTTCACTGATTTCATTAAAACCACTCTTGCCCTTTTTACTTCCTGAGAAACCCAATACAATTTCTTCAAGGGTTAGATTGTGCCATTTACTAAATATTCTGTATCTATAACTAGACCAGGTAGGAAGCTGAACATTTAAGCCTCCCATAACTTTACAAGGCAAACTTCCTCCCTTGGCATCACATCAAATTCCAGAGAAATTGCCCCCGTGATATATCTGACCTACTAACTAAGGTGATTCAATACAGCCCTAATTGATTTAACCTGTGTCAGTAGGCAAATTATTTGAGAAGTTCTGGTGCCTGAATAACTTGTGGATAAATTTTGTACCTCTTGGTTACATAAATATATGTGGAAAATAAGTTCCTCAAACCACATGTCTGGCTCTTGGGTTTCCAACTTTGGTTTTGACAGGTTACCTCAAGCAAGGTTGCCAGCCACTCCATGCATGTGTTTTCTCAGTATGCAACTCGTGGAAAGCTCCAAATGGTTGAATGCTCCTGAGGAAATTTGGTACTTGAGCAAACAGATCATTAAATTGCAGAGCAGACACCAGCGAAGCTGGCTGACATAGGAGACAGCCCACCACTGACCTTTCTGCTTTTCACTGGTTTTCATGGTTCAAGTCGTATGCACAGATGATAGATAACATTACTTCTAAGCACAACTAAAAATGCAGAAGAAATGAAAAATGATAAGTGGAGACATTTTTCCCTGCTGGGACTCATGCCAACCTTGATGTAAGCATTGTTGATTTTCTCTTTTCCCCAAATAAATTTTTTTCCAGAAGAAACGAAATAAAAACTTTCATTTCTCTTTCTAAATAAACATAATATCAAGGGGATGAAGCTGTGGGGGAACAGCAAAATAAAATCAAGTTTTACTTTCTTTTAGAAAAACAAATAATTCATGACTTGAGGAAGAAAGAGAGTTTTGCTAAGCTCTAACTAATTTGAATAGTATCAACTATCTAATGTTAGAAATGCATTCCTTGCAGATAGATTATTTTTGATGGTGGAAAACAAAGACTGCTTACAAATCATGACTGACTTATTGATACAAATGATTTTTCTTTTTTAGACAAAAAGATTTATATTTAAATTTAGTTCACAATATTTTTCTTCTTTTTAATCCATTCACATACAAAAGCTAACAGCAATCTACGGGAATATGCCTCAGGTTTAGACACCCTCAAGGTTATCTTTATGTGTGTATTCTATTATTAATGTACATAATAATTTTTATTCTAATCTGTCAGCATTCAGGAGAAAATGTGCTGGAATGTTAAAATTCTGCACAATTTGTAGGCAACAAAAACCAAGATTTTCTTGACATTAATTTGGGAAAGAAGAAACATCTCTAAATAAATTTTTAATAACCAAAGGGCCAATGCTTAGTTTGATCCCCTGTCATTCCTCAGCCTGAAGTGAAGCACAAGTAGCCCCAAGTATTCATAAGCTTGATCCAGCACTTTGTATTCCAGGAAAAGAAAAAATAAACCCACTTTGTGCTTTCTCCAACCCCAAATTCTAAAAAAGTCAGAAAAACATTTTGCTCACTGAGGTCAAGTTGGGTAGATTCCAATCCACAGCAGTAAATTTATGGCATTTGGGAGCTGGAGATTTACAGACACTGACAGCCTGTCCTCAAAGTCTGCTTCCCCATCAGTCTAAAATGAGCATCCAGGATCTCAGCCTTGACCCTGAAAAGGAGTTCACACCCGTCTCCCCTCCAAAAGAGAAAAATAATTAATATGCTTTAAAAATTAACGAAATGTCTACTCCAAAAAGAAAATCAGAATGGGGCATTATTTAATGTGAGAAGTACTCAATATATGCAAAGAAGTACTTAATAATGCAAATACTTTACATTGGCTAGACACAGAAATCTTACTGTCAGTGTAAGTTATGCTGGCAAAGAACCACAGGGGAGGAGGGAAAGCTATGCTAGGGCCTGGCTGTGGGAAGTGACATTTCCATGGCTGCCATCTCCAGATCTCAAGTCTTCACCAAACCACCCCGCTGTGCATGGGGCCATGCAGTGAGGGGGCTGCAGGTACATTTAAACATGTTTGAGCTCTCTTGAGGTACAATCCTGTCACCTCAGTTCAGAAGAAGCTGCCATATTAGAGGGGACGCTGGGTGTTGGGTTTGTGACCTGGTCCTGTAGGACCGTGGTTTCTTTGTTCCTTAGGCTTGTCTGCTCTCCCTGGAAAGCCCCTTCCCTTTCCCTCTCTTGCTCTCACCAGGTGAGCAAGTGAGCTCTGCATTTCATCTTGCAAAAAGAGGTCTGTAACACTGTGGGGTAGAGGAGAAGCCACTGACCCACGGGAAAGCCCTGGGGAGGTAATGGGGCAGGGGACATAGGGAAGCAATGGGCTGATGCTAATGGGAATAGGGACCTACTGGTAACATAGCCAACAGGGAGATCTAAAACTGAATCAAGCTACAGCTTGCTGCCTGACAGTGGGAGAAACACAGGATCTCTTCATAGAAGGCATTTTATTGTTGTTTTGGTATGTGCCAAATGAAGGGTGACCTTCAGCAACCTGACCTAGTGAAAGATGTCCCTGCCCACAGCAGCAGGGTTGGACTAGATGATCTTTGAAGGTCCTTTCCAATCCAAACCCTTATGACTCTAGGATTCACGAGTCCTTTGCTGATGATGGGCTAGGGCATGTCTTCATAGAAAGAATTATGGTGCTATGGTTTCATCCCACTTGTACCGCCAGGGTCCATGTTGGGAGAGTAGGGTGAGGGAGTGAGCCACCAGCACTGGTGACCCAGAGCAGACCACAGTGGCCACTGGCCATTGCTGCTCCAGGGGCACATGCTGCAGCATGGCCAATCACAGGTGTGCACAGATCTGGCATACCCCGGGCCAGAGCTGCAAGAGTTCCTCCCACTTCTCCCTGGATTGAAAACCTCTCACTGCTCTGTAAATAAACTTGCAGTGTTTCAGCGAACAGAAATCACGTGACAACAGTAAAATCACCGGGGCTCTGCCGCCCCGGCTGTTTGCAAATCTAGATTTTATGAAGCCTGATCACTTCAGTGAATGACCTCTTGACCCTGGTGTCCATCTATCACACAGAGCAATGTGTTTGCCAACAGGAATATCCAGTTGGACAGTCAATGATTTAATAAGCTTTTCTTCCTACACAGAGTTTATTGATTTTCTCTTTCAGTGAGAGCAAAAGACTGTATTGTCAGAGTAGGTGTTCTGCAGCTCTTTCATCCTTTCCTCATGTATCCTTTGTTTTATTTCCCTCTGTATGATTTCCATCATCCCTTATTGCCACAGATATGCTTCCTGTCATCTCTGTGCCCCGAAGCATCTCATTTTCTTTTTTGATTAATGTCTTCATAAGTTTTGTTTTCCTCTACTTTACTGTGCAATGGTTACCCTATAGGTCTTTTTTCAGTGAAAACCATTGGGGTTTGGATTTGGATTTTTTTGTAATTGTCATTGATTTCCACTTCTCTGTTTCTCTTTGGCAATTCCAGGTATTTTATTCTGATCTCTCTATTGATTTCCTTATTGCACAAGTTAGCAAAGTTTTGTTTAATTGTTAAATCAGACAATTTAAATGTTCATCTCTACCAGTCAGAACGTTATGCTTTTAATTGCCTGCAAGTTGGGACTTTGGGTCTAATTTGTCCCTCACTTTTGATTGTCTGACTAGGACAATCATAGAAAACTCAGTGGATTATATGACAGCCAAACTGGTAGAGGCTCATGACAGAGACTGTAATCAAGTCTTTCAGTTTTCCGTCAAATAACTCATTCTCTATGCTTTTGAAAGCACATAACTGACTCATTAGTTTTACCATTCATTATCCCTCTCTACCTTCTTAATAAAAAAAAATCAGGAAATGTTTCTGTGCTTAACCACACATTAGTGTGATACTGCTCAAGGAGGAGCTTTTTCCCTTGTAACTCTTGCATCCCAGGAGCAGCTAGAGCAGCTGCTTTCCCTGGAATGTCATGGCAAGAAAATATGTGAGGGGCCCTGGAGGAAGGAGTGTGGACTGGGAAAAGAGCAGGATCTTAGATTTCTTACTATATCATCATGAGGCCAGACAATTGCCTGCTGAGCATCCGTGGGTGATCTGCAGCTTGCCAGTGGAGGTTACTGTTTGGGAACCATTCATGAGCGGGAGGAAAGTTACTCTCTCCAAGGGTTGAATCCTTAAGGGTTCCCAGACATGCAGTCTGGGATGACACAAGGCACTGCAAATTCAATCACAGTCCACATGTCTTTATTCTCCAAGGGCTGCTCCACCATTGCTAGCACTGTTCAGATTTTCACTCTTCTATAGTAAGTGTATGGAGATTTTGATAATTTCTTTAAACATTTAAGTAAAGGACTCTCCATCCTGAAAAAGTTTAGAAGCACTATGATAGGGTGTTAGCATTCGCTGCTTATTTACAGCCTAGCTCTCCTCTCACTAAAGAGATGCGTTTTGTTAAAGATAAATTTATGAAAACCTGAAACATCGTTCCATGACGCAGTCACCTTGCTGTTGCAAAGCCAAGCGTGGGAGTTAATTTTTGCCAGCATCTTGCCATGAGACAGACAACTTAAAGGAATAAAAAATAGCTACAGTCAGCTTCAAAGAAGGTGGGGATTATTGTTTTGCCCTAGGTGACATCATACTCACCTTATTTTCAGCCTTTTAGCCCTGTTGAGTTCAATCCTGCCATAGATTGAAAATGTTATAATTCTATTGGAAACCATTTGCTAGATGCAAAGGCACAGCCGCAGCACAGCGTGGCTAGTCCGGGCTGCAGGACTGACTCACAGACAGAGCGTGCACAGCTGAGCTCACCAACTAAGTGAGGGTGAAACTTTCTAATAGGCATTTGAAGGATGCTGTTGCTCCACTGGGAAAAAAATAATTGTTTATCTCTGTGGGAGATGGAGAGAGAGAGTGGGGGAGGATACATATTTCAGTTAAGAAAAAGCATTGAGTTTCACAGAGAAAACTCTCTCAGAATGAGTAGACAGGTTGTTCTCCTGAATAATCTCCCTGAGGAAAGCATCGCCCACTGGAGTCCTGTCAGCCTGGCTCAGCACCCTGAGCTACCTGCCCTGCTGGGGATGGGTGCGAGCTGCCATGGTTGCCCCTGCAATTCCCCACCATCCCCTCTGCTCATGAGGAAGGGTTTAGTGAAGACAGACAAGCAAGGAGTTTGTTGTGCTGCAAGGTATTTTGGAAATACAGCTGACCAGGCTTTTAGGAGTAAATGCCAGCACTGGTTCCTGGCATGACTGTCCTGCTGGAAGGGGAGAGAGAGAAAACAGGGGCTTCTTCTCCCTGCACAGACCCCCAGCTGGCATGCACACCCCTGCCCCACCTCCAGACAGCTCATACAGGGTCCCAGAGCTTGAAGCTGGAAGGGACAACTAGATTTTATCACAGCTCTTAAAACCTCACACAGTTGTGCCCATATTGGGATGGACTGAAACACAGCATGTGTACGAGAAAAATTATCTCTCTCAGAAAAGCATCGTGACATCTTCATCAAGCACTGCAGACTCCTTCCCTTCCCTCAGCAGCTTGTTTCCAACCCTCACTATTAATGTGTTTTGCCTAATCTTCTCTTCAGATATATCTGGTTTCAGCTTTCAACCATTCATCTTTTTCCACCAGTTTAAAGAGCTCTTTTCTTGCTGTAAAGATAGTTATTCACTGTAATCAAGACCTTTCAATCTTCTTTTTGATAAGCTAGACAAATAGTGCTTTTTAAATCTCTCTCTCCCCATTAGGTGCCTTCTCTAGTCCTTGGCCCACTTTTGCAGTTCTTCTCTGCATCTTTCCCAGTTTTTCAGCATCCTCAGTGATACATGGATACTAAGACTGCAGATAGCACACACATGTCAGCCTCAGATCCTGCCTCCATCTCAGCATCCCTTGTTTAACCATCCAAGGTCTCATTAGCCTTCTCAGCCATAAGAGAGCTTCTTGTTTAGCCTCTAAATCTTTTAGAGGAAAAATAACACTTAACTAGAGCAGCCATTATTTCTTCTTCCATGGAATTTAACTCTGTATATGGCTGTACTTAAAAACAGTGGATCCAGCTGACCAAGCAACAGGTCTCATGTGGCAGCCTTCTCTTCATCATTTAAACATAACATCGATTGTTGTGCAAGCTACAGATTTTATCAGCCATAATCTAATGTAGCATCTGCACTGCTGATGAACAATTTCAGGTCTAGGAACAATCTGTATACATCCCTACAAGGAACACCCCTGTTTAATGATGGTGGCTCATTGTCAGATGGTACTCCGAGAAAGCAGTTCTTTGTTTCCTATGTGCTTTATTAAACCTACATAGTGCTAATGTTATACCCTGCAATATCAAGTCAAACACCTTAGAAAGTCTTTTATATTGTGGAAGTCCACATTTTTTATAAGCTAACTTGAAATCTGGGATGGTAGCAAAATGTTTGTCTACACTGTGGGCTTCACTATCGCTGTGTTAGTTTGGCAGCTGGAGGCAATCTCCAGCCCTAATAGCAGAGAGCGCTGCGAGTGCCTGGCACCCTACCTACCTCATTAGCAGTGCAATTAAAGAACCAGTTCAAGAGAGAAACTCCATCACATCAATTCACTGAGAAAGTTATGACAATGTTAGAGAGAAACAAATGTAATTTGTTAATAAGCATTTTTCTGGGCAAACACAGACATTTACTCAATGATGATTCCCTTATGCACACGGAGGGAGGACCTACCTGTAGGATATTTTTATTTAGGCATGAAAGGGAGATTTTGCGATCTCCAGGGAGCATTTTCTCCTACCTGAAATCCCAGACAGCACACTACAAATGTGAAGATCCATATGGTCAAAGGAGGCAGCCTTGGCTAGGAATGAGTACCACAGCCAGGGAGCAAGGCTTGGTCCCATTCTGGCCCTGTGGAGGTCTCCAGGGGAGCTGTGAGATGTCCCAGAAGACTTTTCATTGTGATAGCCACCTGGGAGGATTTAATACAGTAAAAAGGAGGACAAACAATATCTACCTTCCTGGAATACAAGGGTAGGAAACAGCAGGGGTCAACAGAAATGCTCTGGAGTAGAAGCAGCTCTTCACCAGCAAGAAAAAGCTGAGCATTTTCTCTGCATTTTGTGCAGAGCTCAGCAGCCTTGCATTTCAAATACATCCTGTTCTTTAAATTTTCTATCATCTAGCATAGGGAGTCCTTCTGTGTTGTATTAGCTTTCCTGGATCCCAAGCTTAGGAACCCATCTCCCCCCTCACGGTACAAGCTGCTTACCTATTATATGTTTTGTGAATGCTTGAGGGGGGTTAGATCCCTGAAAGGTGGGTGCTACAGCATCATGGCATGACACTATAACAACTTTGTGAATCTAACCCATAGGGCATGAACAGCCCCAGAGCTCTCTGCACCAGCACATCAATGGTGGGATAAGTCTTTATGACTGATACTCAGTTGTCAGGGTCTTTTCACAGATTTTCACAATCAAACTTCAGACATACTCCATCCAAATACCATTTATTTAATATTTGAGTACTGCTGTGCCAGCCACAGGAAAAATGGTGATTTTTGTCTCCTCCCAGAGTCAGAAACTCCTTAGGCAACGATACAGGTTCTCAAAATCTGCTGAACTGCTGTGCTGAAACTTTAAAGGCAACCTGAGGCAGAAAGAAATCACAGCAGATTCCAGCCCAAATTATTAATGCTGGGGGTATATATTAGCAACTGCAAACAGGAGTGTGCAAAACACTTGGCAAACAGCACAGTGGGCAGCACAGCACTTGGTTGCAGTGGGGCTGTGCTGGGGGGGCTTCTCCAGTGCCCCACTGCTTCCTGTGCTTCCTGGCTGCCGGCCATCACCTTCTGATGATAAAGCAAATTTTAGGAGACCTTTTCTTTAAAACTGTCGTTAAGGTTGCAACGCTAACGTGCTTTCTACAAAGAAATAGGTGAAGTCTAGACCTAAGGCATTCCCACTGAGTTGGATGCAAGTTTTCTTTGGGTTCCTTTGAAATCTCCCTCCTTTATTGCAGAATTTCAGGTTAATAGTTCTTTCTTTTTCACCCTTTCCTGCTGGAATGACTTTTCTCCCTTCACATGTGTCAGCAACACAGCTACTGTTGGGCTGCGAAGAAGAAAGCAGTGCAAGAGGCTGGCAATGGTTAACCTTTTCAAAAGGACTTTTGGGACACTCAGTTTGAACTGACTTTCAGAAAGAGAATGTCCAACAAAATCAATTCCTGTGCTGAGAAGTTTAATGCACCCAATATCATTAGCTACTTTTGAGAAACCTGGTCCCAGTGTTCAGCAGAAGGACAAGACGCAGCTCTTCCGTTCTGCATGAGCATCCACCCAGCCCCAGGGTGACCCCCTGGCCTGTGTGTCTGTGTTGAAGCATGATCCCATTGCCCCACAGCCAGGGTTTCTCCCCAGGTCACTGTGGCTGTGCTGACTGGTTACCTGCCCAGCTGTGCTGGGGTGACCTTTATCGCCCTGTGCTGTGAAAGCTGTTCCACTTTTTATAAATATCTCAGAATTCACTGCGTGGGGGAACTGAAACTAGGGCTTCTTCCCTCTGATGTGAGGAGTAGGAACAGCTTCCTTGAATTAGACCCTTTGGTCTGCAGCCACTGGCTGTTACGAAGAATGATATTTTCCTTTCCCTTTCTGCACACAGGTGGTACTTGGGTTATAGTTTCTCTGAATACTTTATGTTGCAATTTTATCTTTGAAAATATGCACCTTTTAGAAGTCACTCTAAATTCTGATTATGTCTCTGTTTCTCCTGAGGAGATGAGGGAACACACTACCTGTGTCCAAATTACAGAGTTAGCTACCCAGACACCATGTGCAAGCCAAGTGGGATGAATAGTGGGAAGAGGAGCCTTTGCTGTATATTTTACTCCTTGTACTGCTAGTGTATTAAATTGCTGCTTGCAGAGAGAGCAGGAATGCCCCTGAAAAAATGCAAACACAAGGATGCCAGGAGGGAGCAGGACTAGCTGTGACACACAAGCTGGCTGTCATCTTGTTAGACTCAGCACTCCTTCCCATCCATGCCAGCCTTCAATTTCAGGGGACCTGTAGCTGCACATCCCAGGGTTGAATATGGGTCACCACTTATCTTTGAACATTTTTAATGATTGCCTACCACATTTGCTAATGATAAGTGCTCAGTGTGGGGGAATTTACAGGCATGATGTTGCTGCAAGTGGAGAAGGAGCTTGGCTGTGACGAAAGAGAGGTGGTCTATATAGTTTCTGGATCCCCTGGCCCTGTGCAGTGAGAGGCCAATGCTGAGCAGTGCTGGCAGTTCCCAGCTCCTGCTGAAGAAAGCAGAAAGAAGCTGGTGGGCCTCCAAAACACAATGCACTGGAAGAATGTTCAAAGAACTTGCACTTGGATGGCACGGGGAAGGCACTCGCCCTGTGCAGAGGTGCCCTCCATTGGCCATGCCATCCAGAAGAGAAGGACGACAACAGTAATGTCAGCTGGAAGACATCTGTTCTCATGGAATGGAAACTCTCTCGAAGATAATTACAATGGCCCTAGTATTACAGTTACACATGGCATTTATCCAATATTCATCTAAATTAGTTTATTCTAGTCCTGCATAGCTGCGATTCCTGCCTTGTACTAGTTTGAGATCTGAATGTGACCCCTTATCTAGTGTGCTGCATATTGATGGTTAGAAAACTTAATTTGTCCTACAATAGCCTGGTTTTGCACTGAGAACCTTTCCTTGTATAATAATTTTGCTTTAGAAACTGATTACTCGTGATTCCTATCAGATCTGAATTGCAGATATCTGGAGGACTGTAGCACTGGGATATTTTAGATTGAAATTGCTCTGCTATCTGTTCTACTGCAGCTCTCTTCTAAAGTAGACTTTATGTTATAAATTACTTCATAGATTTGTAAAGCATGACATAGAAACATTATATACCCTGTAAGTGCTTTAAAATTAATTTGTTCTTGAACGTGTCCATGTATGAATGAATTTGACATAAGCCTTTCAATTTTATGCTTCACTACAGAAAGTGTACAAAGTACAAACTGTAAATCAACCGCCACACTTCCTGAAATGACTACTCAGCTATGAAAAGAGTCTGTCCAATATTTAAAGAAGATTTAGATACAAAAACAATAATGTGTACAAGAGAGCTGACATACAGCCTTGGGAATTTCTAACCTAAATCGGTGAGATTAGTGAAGTAGCATCAGTGTGCAGATCCTTCAGGTTGGGACTGGCTTGCAGAGTGGTGAGGAGACTGCAGGGAGGCAGTTGAGATTGTGATACTCTCTTGACCAGCATGTTGGCGGAGTTGAAGGATTCACCAGCAGCCCTACTGTGTGTGCAGGTGGGGCTCACAGGCATGGGCTGTCACAGAAAGTGGTGGCTTCAGTGTGCGTGATTGATGTTCAGAGGTGGTGAGCAGCATTTAGCAGCAACATATTTAGTTCTTTTATTAATTAAAAAATGCAATTTGGGGTCATAACAATTCCTTATGAATTTGGGTCAAATGCAGCAATAGCTTATCTGATAAATAGTTTGGACCTTGGTAGTAGTTTCCCTCTTCCCTCCCAGGTGTACTGATGATGATACAGGATATGTGGCTCCATGTGTTGGGTTTGTGTGTGTGTGGTGGGTTTTTGGTAGTGGGGAAGGGGGCTACAGCAGTGGCCCTTTTGAGAAGCTTCTCAGAGCTCCGCCTGCTCCAAGTTGGACCCGCCTCTGGCCAAAGCCGAACCAATTAATGATGGTGACTGCACCTCTGTGATAACATATTTAAGAAGGGGAATCTGGGAGGATGAGGAGTTGTGAGGAGGGGTTGTGAGGGAGATATCTATGCAAACACCAAGGTCAGCTGAAGAAAAGAGAAGGGGGAGGTGCACTGGAGCAGAGGCTCCCCTGCAGCCCTTGTTGAGAGGGCAGGCTGTCCCCCTGCAGCCCATGGAGGTGACTGGCGGAGCAGATGTCCACCTGCAGCCTGTGGAGGACACCAGGCTGGAGCAGGTGGCTTCACCTGAAGAAGGCCGGGACTCTAAGGGACCCACGCCAGAGCAGTTCATGAAGAGCTGCAGCCCATGGGAAGGACTCATGTCAGAGAAAGACCAAGGAGGACTGTCTCCTATGAGAGGGACACCACGCTGGAGGAGGGGAACAGTGCGAGCAGCCTTCCCCCTGAGGAAGGAGGAACAGCAGAGACAAGGTGTGATGAACTGACCGCAACCCCCATTCCCTGACCCCCTGCACTGCTGGAGGGGAGGAGGTAGAGAAGTCAGGAGCAAAGTTGAGCCTGGGAAGAAGGGAGGGCTGAGGGGAAGGTGTTCTTAAGATGTGGTCGTATTTCTTACTGTCCTACTCTGTTTGATTGGAAAATTAAGTGGTGGTGGTGGTGTTCAAATTAAATTCATGTTCCTTTTCTTCCCCAAACGAGTCTGTCTTTTGCCTGTGACCATAATGGGTGAGTCATCCCTCCCTGTCCTCATCTCGATTCCCAAGCCTTTTGTTTTATTTTTCTTCTCCCCATCCCTGAGGGGGAAGGAGTGAGTGAGCAGCTGCATGATGCTCAGTTGCCCTCTGGACTTAAACCACAACACTCCAGCCCACCTTCCCTGGGAGAGCAGAGCTGCCACTTCCCTCCTTCAGGGCAGCCACTGCTCATCCATCACACTGCCAGGAATTTTGGGGGAATGTGTCTGAAATATCTTCTTTCAGTATGGTTTGTTTTGGTGTAAATGGCTTCAATAGCCATTGCTACCGAGCTGTGTCTCAACCAAAGGCTGTACCAGGCTGCAGAGTCACTCAAACACATGCTCTTCCCCTCTCGACTGCTGAGCATTTGTTGCAATGAAGAGTAAAATAGCCACATCAGGAGAGTTGGAGAACATCTTATTTCAGGTGACCTCTGTCAGGAGCTAGGGAACAACTCTAGTAAAAGAAGGGTTTTGGCTCAAATCCCTGCATGTAGCAGAGTGTGGTTTTGACCTTAGTGAACATCTTTTCCTTTGAGTACTGGGTCAGGGAAGAATAGCTGCCATACCTGATTCTTCCACTTTGTGATGCCAGGCTTTTTTCCCTCTATTTTTATACCATGTCCCCCAAATTGTGTATTTTGCTGATCTGAAATTAAATTTTTCAGGATTGCATTTCAGAATGTTGATAGAAATCTTTTTTTTTTTCCTGGTTCGGCTGCTGCTGAACCAAAAAAATCAATGATCGTTACGGCTATCGGCTATTGTAGTGAGAACACTCCGCTCACATTGCCATGAGTGATGCTGGGAGTCTAGGGAAACAAAAGCAGCAACTTAAAAGAGAAAGAAACTAAAAAGGACCTCAACCAACTGCCATAGAGATAAATATTGAAATTCCTGTTGACTGTAGTGATTCAGCAAAGAGATCTTTTTCCTTAATACCACAGGTGAGTTTATAAGTATAAAACGTACACCTCAGAAGCAAAACCAAATCTTTTGATGGGGGAAATAACTTCAGGAACAGATCTTTTAAAAATCATGCATTAACGATAATAAATAAAGGGATGAAAACTGAAAGTGTGATTAAACAGATCAAGTCCAAACTTTGTTGCTTCTCTGAGAAGACATTGGAAATAAGCTTCAGTCAGGAGAACATGTAAGAAGTACAGTTTTTCTTTTTGATAGGGCATTAAATGCTGTGTTCTTATAATAACAGGCACAATGTGGTGCTTTTATTCCATAGTTTAAAGGATGTTTAATATCTTAGGTAATGGAGATTCCAGCATCCCTGTGTTGCACAACTTAGATACCATCCCTAACAAGTTTTGCACACAAAAGAGCTACTTAAATGAAAATATTATTATTACTAGCACCCAATTCCTAGTAAAAGCTCAACAATGCTTTTTATGCAGACAATTATTACTAATTATCCTAAATACAGCTAATATTACCACTACTATAATAGCTGCCTGCATAAAAAATGTTGTTGAGTTTTTAGGTCCAGAGTCAATAGGCAAACCTTGTCTCCAAATGTTTTTATTAAAAAATGTGGAAGGACTACTAAGATGTGGTATACTTCTCAGCTCAGCCTTGCTCTTAGGGTACTCTGGGATCCAGGCAGGTGCTCAGAGCCTCAAGCTCCAGTTCCTGATTTCCTGACAGCGGTACGCTGCGCACTCTGATGCAGAAACCAAGTCAGTGCTCTCTCTGATTCTCTTGACCATCTCTTTTCCAGCCAGCATGGGAGAAGAAGAAAAATGCCTTCTCCTCCTCCCTGCAGGCTCCAGCAATGAAGGTAGATCTGGCTCTAGAATGCGGGTCTCCATCCAGCAAAGCTTTTAAGCATGCGATTAATCCATCTCCATTTAGGAAAGTGCAGACACAGCTACATTTTGCCAAGCAAGACCTGGGAGCATATGCCAATTAAGGGGCTTTGGTAAGTGCTTTAGTGAGCAAGGATGGACATCTGGTATAGGACCGCAGAAGGGCAGCAGGGAACAGGAGAGAGGGAGGGCAGATCCAGTGGCAGCAGGGCAGCGGAAGCAAGGAGGGCTGAGAGTCAGACCATGACTCAGAAAAGACTACTTCTATTTCAGTGCCTTTGTTGGCTCTGGTGTCACCTTTTCCAAGTCACTTCACTGTGCCATTAGAGTTAATAACAGTAACCTCCTTGACAATATCCTTCCGAGATTTACACACAAAAAGAGCACATTGTGAAAGCCAAGTGTTAATGATGACATCTTTGGTGAAATTACCTGGCTTCAGTGGTAATTTCCATTATCTCTCTAGAAGTTGCTTGAAGTCCTTGATTCTGACCTTGGGGACAAAGCTGGGATCTCAAGGGTGTCTTCCACTGTCTCACAGATTCACAGTCAGGATCTGCCCCATCAGCTCAGGGACATGGAAGGAGACATGAGTCAGCAAAATGCTCAGCTCATAGGCTCAGACTAACCCTCCAAACACCACGGGCCAGCCAAGAGAAAGTAAAGCACAGCCCCTCTCCTAGCAGCAGACTGTTCAAGTCACACTCATGTGATCCAGCATCAACGTCTGCAGGAAAAATGTCAGCTTTCAGGCAAGTTATTTTCAAAAATTAGAACAACTGAGTGGATGGGGAAGGAGAGTGAGATCTCCATTGCTGGGAGAAAACATGAACATGATAAATAAAAGACCAAATCAGCTGAAGAGTAGGGCCTCTTTCAAGAGACATTTGGCACTGACCTGGCAGAAGAAAGCAGGGCACAAATCCAGATGTTCATGTTGTCCCAAATGATGCGGTCAGAGTACTCCCTGATACCCAGTCAGCCTGTCACCCCGACTGTTACTTTCAGTACATGGGCTGTTAATTCACTGGTACCTTTGAAGCACCTGATGAAAATGTCTGATGATCTCAATTTGGAAGCCCTTCTTCTACAAAATGCTTCACAGGAAAGTTTCATTTTAGGAGATGTACATACCCAAAAAGTGCTAAAGACTGTATTGTTCAAGAAAAATGTATGAATTGATATCTAAAATAAGCAGCTAGTGCAGGTTGATGCACAGCAGAAACTTTCTGGATGTTACAAAAATAGCCCCTTGTATTAATCTGACAGGTCTAGCCCCCACAGAGGTGTACAAAGCCTTAGCACTGACAAATGCCTTCTGATGATGCCTTGCTGAGTCACTACATCACCAGCTCCTGACAGAAAGCCTTCATCTAAATATATACTATATACTTCACTAATTGCTATGATGTGTAAAATAGGGCATGTGAGGATGATACAGGTTAAAGGGGCTGGACTGTGATGTTTAATTATAAGCTACAAAATCTTAGCATCAGAAAGATTGTTTCCATTAGTGATCTGACAAGGCTTCTTACATCTTACTGCAAGGTGTCTGTGGCTTTAACTCAGTGAGAACTTTCCTTTTCCCTCAAGAATAGGAGAATTTCATCTTAAGAAACAAATCAAACAAATACTTCTTATACTAAATATGCTTAACCTAAAGCTTTCTCCCTATTATTTCATAAATGCCTTGAGATTATAGAGGCTCAGCTAGCTTAGTAAAGATGAATTGCATGTGATCCTGGGAATACAGCCATTGCATTAGTTATTCTTCCTTTCCATTGCATTAGACTTTTTGTAAATAAACTGCATGTTTAATCAATAGAGACTAATTAAGAACACACGGCATGCTTTATTGTTGTATTAAAACCTGTTCATTGCCATAGGCAAGATGTCATCAATATTTCTAGATAAAAATTACTACTTGCAATATACATCATGGAGAATTTCACTGTAATAATTAAAAATGCTAAAAGAATATTTTGTCACTAGGTGCAAACAGCAATATGCAGATTTACAACTATGTAACCAAATGCATAATTCACCCATGTATATGATATTTTGGAAGAAAGAATGAACTTGATTGATTACTTCTTCCTATAGCCCTAAATTCAAGGATCCCAAAAGACAGAAGATTCCCATTGAACTAGCTCCAGTACAAGGCTGCGCCGCACGTCTAGATAAAACCAGTCAAGTGTTAACATCAGTTGTTCCACTGTAAATATGGACTTTCTTCAGTGACTTTAGTAGTCTTTTTCCTAAATTCACAGTGGTAACAAAACAGTTAGCACTGCCCCAAACAGCTGATTTATATGCCAAATAATATGGTAGAGTAAATGCCACTTAGGGACAGATCTGTCAACTTTGCTCATACAAACAATCACATTGATTTAAACAGGATCAATCAAGTCAGCAGCAGGAGCAGTGCTGCAGGGTGAAACAGCTTCTGCTGGGGTCCCAATGTCCATGCCAGCAGTGTGGTGGAGAGAGGATGCCTTTCCAGCTGAGTTCCCACTTGGCCCCAGTTGTGGTTTAACCCGGCTGGCAGCTAAACACCACACAGCTGTTCCACCAGTGGAATGGGGGAGAGAATCAGAAAAAAGGTAAAACTCATGGACTGAGATAAAGATGGTTTAATAGGACAGAAAAGGAAGGGAAAATAATAATAGTGATAGAAAAATATACAAAAAAATGATGCACAATGCAATTGCTTGCCACCTGCTGACCAATGCCCAGCCAGTCCCTGAGCAGTGGGCTGCCACCCCCTGGTTTTATTGTTCAACATGATGCCATACGGTATGGAATATCCCTTCGGCCAGTTTGGGTCAGCTGTCCTGCCCGTGTCCCCTCCCAGCTGCTTGTGCACCCCCAGCCTCCCCCACTGGCAGGGCAACATGAAAAGCTGAAAAGTCCTTGACTTAGTGTAAGCACTGCTCAGCAACAACTAAAACATCAGTCTGTCATCAACATTATTCTCATTCTAAATCCAAAACACAGCACTGTACAGCTACCATGAAGAAAATTAACTCTATCCCAGTTAAAACCAGAACAGCCCCACAGTTGCCCATTATCAGCTGGAACAAGCGCAGTAAATGGGAAATTCACCTCAGAAATGTTCTCCTGATCCCAGCTGAAACATGGATGTGGGCACATCACCAGACGGCCCCAGGCCTGCCAGTATCTCATGCGCATTGTCATGGTTTACTGAAGAAAAGAGGTTGGGGATCCATCTTCCCAGTTCACCATCAAGTGCTGGATCATTCCCATGTCTGAACTTGTTCAGGAGACAGTCTCAGGAGACAGTTGTCAGCTATATACACTTAACCTGCTTAGAAATATGTTTGTGTATTTTGGGGTACAGGCTGATGCAGAAAGTAAGGCTCAGTGAAAGGTACATCCCTCAATGAAAGACGCCAAGGAGGAACTCGAGGAGGGCCAAGAGTTCTACCTCTGACCAAAGGAAAACATTGTTTATTAACCAGTTAAGGGCCAGAAATTATTCCTACTATAACTACATGATATGTACATATGGAGGGAAAACAGTCCTTGACCTAACTAAGAGGGTGGCAGGAGAGTCTTCTGAGGAGAGGAGATGTTGCCTGGGACAATAAACCTGTGCAGATCCCCCAGGAGACTTGAGCAGTGAGATTGGCTTTACTTCTGTATGTTTTATCCTAACTGGGTGATAACTAAGCCTTCAACTTCATGGGGATGGTGAGCCTAAACCAAGGCCCATGGAACAGTCAATAAGCGCCCGAGCTCCCCTGGGTCTTCTCCACAGCATCGCAGGAGTGGGACTGCACATCTCACCTCCCTCAGCGGCTGCGTGGCCAGCAAGTCCGGTGGGGCAGGAACATCCTTGGGCGATCCTGGGGAAGGCTCACGTGTCTGGGGAAAGGTAGAGCATGGAGAGCATGGGAGCCTTCATCAGATCTTGAATAGGGTCTCAGTTTTCCTAGGATATTTCTCAAGTGTGCCCAATTGGTGTAATGCTGCTGAATTGTAACGACTGTTGCCTAATCTGCACAAAACAGCATTGGTTCCACTTAACCGGGATGTGCTGGAGGGAGGCAGGGAGCCAAGAACAATTACAGCACTACAAATTCCTGATTGTTGGCTCTTGCAATGCAGAAGGATCAAAATAAAATAGGGAAAAAAGTAAATTTATGTCAATATCACTTTTTTAATAAGCTATTTTACCTCTTTTTTCCAGCATTATAAATGAAATGGCTGCTTTGCTTTGTATCTCAGTACTCAACCAGTGTGCGTATCCTTCAGCACCTCTGTCTGTTCCCTGTTTCATTGCCAAAATAATGGTAGGAGACAAGCCAATGGAGGCACTCCAGTACCAGTATATAAACAGTCACAGCTTCCAAGAAAGACAGAAATCCAGCAAATTCTTTTTAAAAAAAAACATACACACACACAGAGACTTTTTTTTTCTTACTGCCTACTGTGAATCTTTAGAAAAGTTAATATATTGATCATTTTCACCAAGAACATGCCAATCAGTGTATTTAGATATTTCCAGCTACTGTGTCGAATTTCTCTTCTGTATTTTACAGTTCTTCTGCATTAGATCGAGCTAGAAAATACAGCTCTGATGTTATTTTGGCTATTTGTGGTTTGTATGTCAAATCCACTTTAAAGTTCTTAAATTCTTTTCAGAAGTTTTCAAGCGATGGTGGAACCATTGGTTTATGTTCTTAGTTAAGAAATGATTGCTTTAGGATAGTGTCTCAAATTCTATCTATTTTAACATCTCCTTTGAGGCTTCTCTCAAATAGCAAAAGTTGAGTCCAATTGATTACTCTGCCACTGCCTCAGGAGAGACTCTTGTTTCTTCCATGCTTGTTACGGAGTTTTAGCTGTTCAGCAGTATAATATATAGATGTGCAAGTACACATTTTTTCTTGATACAAATCCTTCAGCTTGCAGGTGACTTTTAGTATCTCCTCATCAGACACAAAAGGTTTATAGACTTATGCAAAGTACTGTAAATTCATGATAAATTATAGGAGTAGGTGATGAAAGATACAGTCCTTTGAGATCCAAAGTATCTTTAGGTTCCCTTGGGTTTTCTCAGGGCATCATGGGCGCAAGATCTCACCAGAGCAGGTCTCTGTGGGTGCATAATTAAAAACGCAATGCATGGCTGCCCTTAAAATCCAAGCCATTAGGAGAGTTTGTGCATATAAGGATTTGGTAGGCTGGGTCTTTCAAATGGTACCTATGATTTTGGAAGTATAATCAAAAGTGTTGAGCAATGTATCAACAAGTTCTAGATGTATTATTTTTATGTTATTACTGTAATTTCTCATCTAGAAGAAAGACTTCTGTAGATCTGTACATACTGAGGTGATAACTGATGTAGTTTTATCTTTGATCTAGTTCATTGTTCTGATTTGTCGTTGTTTGGTTTTTAATTTTGCATCTTTATTCAGGTATTTTTGAAATATCCAGATTAACATAGTGTTTAAAATTGTCCACTGATCAACAGATGTTACTGGGAGTTTTGATTCTGTCATGACAGCCAAAAAATGCAGTAAGACACAAAAATTCTTCACTTTTTAATGTTTGTTTATGTTCCGTCACTATTTCTCCTCTGTTAATCTTAGTTTTTTCATCTACCTCCTTAGTAACCCATTGAACCACTCACTTGGCTTTCAGAAATTTCCCTGTCTGGATGAATTGAGACAGAAGCCTGAACCATTCACACCCTCCACACTACAGCCAATAATGAGATTGTTTACAAATTATACTACGATGTGCAAGATCTCATTTGATTATACCTTAACTATTCTGTTTTTCCCTTCCTACCTCACAGATGATGGAAATGCTTAAAACAAGTTAAGGTAGTATGACACAGACTAATGTAAGTGTGAGCATGGCATCCAGGGGACAAGCTGTGAAATGTTTGCGTGCTTCTGCCAAAATACGTTGCATGGCTTTCTGCTGTTGTCTCCTGTGGCTGATGTTAGGCAGCATGTTCAGCAACATGTAAGCGTTTCGCCTGGTATTTATATTCCCAGCTTTGGTTTTGCATAGTCTTAATAATCCACCTTTTTCAGTAGCTTGTGGCAGCTGCTAGTGGCAAATCTGCAAGCTGTGAAATGTTATTCTTAAGTAACATTCAGAAGTACCTACAAGGATCAGGGCCCCATTGGATACAGCTGTTTAGAAATTCACTGCAGAAATGTTGAAGTATGCAATTCAAATGGGTCAGAAACGGTATCAACACTTCTGTGCTTGCCGGTGGGAAGCAGCAGCTCCCAGTTTGCCTTTTCTAGAAGTCAAGCCTGGTACTAGTGCAGCTGACTGCTGCGTACGGCTCTGCTACCCACATCTGTGCCTTTGCAATGTGAATGCTTCATGACGGCTCTTCTGTTGTCAAACTCTTACTTCGTGTGATAGATGACACACTGGAATTAAAAATTTTATGTTTTCACAGTACTCTGTTAAAAAAAGACCACTATGGGCAAATATGTTCTTCTGTGTTTATATACTTCTTTTAATCTTAGTGTATGTAATGCTTATGAAGGTGAGACCAATCACAGCATCTTGAAACACACTTACCCACACAGGTCTTCTGATGCTGCCTGGTATTAAGAGGCAGAACTCAATTATTCCATGCCTAGGTTTCTGTTCACCTGGGATTGCCGCTCATATTTTAAGCATGCTGTGGTTTTTTGTAATGAGGATGGTCAAATACTGACCAGGTTGTCCAGAGAGGTAGTGTCATCTCTGTCCTTGGAGATATTCACAACTTGACTGGATATGACCCTGAGCAGCCTGCTCTGGTTGGACCTGCTTTGAGCAGGGAATTGGAATACATGACCTCCAGAAGTCCCTTCCTACTTAGAGTTGTCAGTGATTCTACAGTTTCATGACTGTACAGGTGGGGAGTAGAGTGAAGCCACCAAAATAACTTTCTCTATGCTGTGAGCTATCATTTGAAACCAGATCACCAGAGATCAATATGCTCGCCACTGTTCCATTTTTCTGGATAATAAAATGGAGATTATCAGATTTTGGTTATTACTCTCAGTATGCCCAGTTCAGCCACTTGCAACAGAGCTACACATGTAGGTATTTGTGGTATTTTCTTATCATGCAACAAAAATATCACTTCACCCATTGCACCCAATATGTGTAATGTGTGTGCAGTTACAGCATGTGTTGTGTGAGAACAGTATGACTTATTAGAAACATATCTACTTTTGAATTATTGGAGCTATGCCAGCTGACATTTGACAGCTGTCTCTGTGATGTTTTTATAGCTCTTCTCAAGTTTCCCATGTAAGATCCCTACCTCTGCTCCTAAGACATTAATGATTAGACTGTCAGAGCTCAGAAAATCCACCTGGTGAGCAAGGTCACCTTCACTGTTCTCAGTAACAAAGGAAAACACCAGGCTAACGAGGCTAAGGAAGTCCTAATTAATGTCAATGGCAAACTCAAAGCTAGGGAAAAATAGGGCTGGCAAAATAAGTCTCTATAGAGGTAAGATTGTTTTTTGAAACCATTGCAAAAGAAGCCTGGAAGCTGTATTTTCAAATGTGGTTAGTGCTGGGGATGGGTTGCAGAAAAGAAAGGGAGTCAATAACCGATTTGTGATTTCCCTGCCTCCTTCTCCTTGGTGAGTTCCCACCAGCAGTCAGAGCCTCTGAGACTCAACCAAGGCCCTGATCTCTGTTCCCGCCTGCCAAAAAGCCACTGTGCTGTTTCTTCAGCTCAGCCCCTTCACTCCCCAAGAAATGTGCCTCCTCAGGGAAGCTGGAGCCATGGCACACAAGCAGAGCTGGATCACCCCACAACCTCCCATCACCTCCCCTCACTTGCAGGAGACATGCCTTCCCCCATCCTGCACAGCAAAACAAAATGATGGCCACCATCTACCCACAGTTGTTGTGCATAGTAAATGGATGTCCCAAAGACCATTTTTGGTAGGAGCCAACTCACAGATCTGTCCCTAGCACCACTTAAGGACCCTGAACTTGCCATTGAGTTTTGCTGCACAGTGCCACTGTGACAAGGAATAGTCCATCCTCCCAAAGCACCCAATTAAGCATTTTTGCTCACATTTTCTTTCCCTAAAATACTCTTAAGTCCAAAGTTCAGATTCCCTGAATTGGGCTAATTCCTCTGGTTACTGACTTCCTCCTCTCAACTCTCTGACCCCTGTTACAAGATTGCTGCAACTGGCCATCTCTCAGACACACATGTCTGGCAGAGAACTGCTGAGCCATGCAATGTTTCAGCCTATTCATTTGTATAATCTGGGTGTTCCATGCTGGTCTCTTTACTCAGCTACCTCTGGTTTCTGTGTCAGCCCACTGCCACTGGAAGAAGCCCGGTTTCCCCACTGATTTCCCTTGCATGGCAGGAATGTCTCCAACTCAGTTCTCTTATTTTACAAGTGTGAGGGAGAAGTCCATAAATGAGAGTGAGCATTTTTGGTTTATCAGTGCCCATATATGGATAATAGCACCTGCAACCATGTTTTAAATTCCAGGAAGAAATATTCAGATCAGATATGATGAACAAAAATCCCACAGCCTTTTCAGCAGTGGGTAGAGTGAAGCAGAGGAAACAATTCCCTAAGGGCACTGTGAGCTTCCAGTGTTGGAGAGCCTTAGGAACAAATTATTCACATACATTGGAAGTGACACCAATGCAATTAGCCTACCCTGGGACAAGGAATACTCTGCATGACCTCCTGAAGTTCTCTCCTGCTGTGTTTTCATAGGATTCTCTTATTTTAAATGATGTTAACAGCCTCAGCCACAAAATTTAATCACCCTTCTAAATTGTGCACACATATAAGTGGCTGACACCAGGACACAAATTCGCCGGTAGGAAACAACAGACCTGAAAAACCACTGCCAACTGTTGAATGTCAGCGTATCCCTCTTGCACACACATGCACAAGAGTGTAAGTAAGTCCACCACACACTGCTTCTGTAAGAACAGGCCAATATTACATACTCAGCCAACTCCAGCAGCGTCCAACAGAGCCAGCCATCATGGCTCACTGAATCATGCTCTCATGTGTTCCTTTGCAAACCCTGTTGTCTTGGCTGGCTTCCTCTCTCAGCTTCAGAGCATCCATCCTTCACCAAATCCTGTGACACAGTTACCTTCTCCAGTAATGTCATTCTGAGCAAATGACAGGAATAGCTTTTCTAATGACCTACAGCACAGCTTTATCCCTCACATGAAGGTTAAATCCTCAGAAAATTATTCACAGACTGCCATCATTGATCAAAATGGTTTCCTACAATTTCATTCAACCTTCAGCCACACACATCTCTGACCATGTCAGATTAGGAGACTGCTTTCCAACAGCTCTCCCAGGTGGCGTCTCTCTGAAGTCTTTCAGTAATAGGACCACATGCTTTGGGATTTACCATGACACCCTCTGTGCTTCCCAGGCAGGGACATACCTCCTCACAGTGATGCTGGGTGGCCATGAATCTGTCAACACTGCTGCTGCCTGCCCCTTCATCTGCCCAATAGCAGCATTAAGCAAAAGCCAGTGCTCTCTGAAATTATCACTGTCCAGCTCACTTGCCTACTGCTCAGTTTCCTTTGTTCCCTGTGTTTAGATATTCTCTGCACCACAGAGCTAGGTGTGCCCTCATCAGGACATTTCTTGTCTCATGCCCTAATCCCTGGCAGTCCATTGCTGCTAGATATTTATGGTGGTCTCTGTCTTCTCCACAAGGTCTTCTATCCCAACATTTCCACTTGACCCATCTTGTCATGATCACTCAAGTTGCTGTTGCAGTGCCACCATTGGGGCTCTGGGATCCATCCATAACAAAAAGGGTAATACACCATATCTTCCTCTGCTTCCACCTGCTGTTTTCAGTCATGTGCTGATCCCCTCCAGCACTGCCAACTTTGAGCTCAAAGTCTTATTATTTAGGGAGTAAACAAGAGTACATGTGTTTATCACCGGAACGGTGTGTAGACACAGCTCTCCTTTTTCCTGGTGCTCATATTGCTTTCAACCCAAAAAGAATGGTGCTTTTAAAATTTAAGCAAAAGCATACTCTAGTCATTCATTTTTGAAAGTGTGGTTATGACTCAAGCAAGCAGTGCAGTGCTGGTCAGTGTGCATAAGCCCATCCAGCATATTAATATGGCTTCAAGGGATGTGAAAGAGCTTTACGCAAAGGGGGACATGAAAGATGCTGGACCCAGCCCAGCAAAGCACATTGTTTCCTGGAAGTGTATAAGGATCCCTAACAAATTCAGCAAGATGATCCGTGGACTGAGAGGTGTGCTGCCATCTAAGTGCTTTGCTGGCTGAGGGCCACGGACTGACTTGCTCCTGAAAGCCCGTGGGACAGCTGGGAGAATGAAATCTGCCCAGTAGAATACCAATGTCTCCCTTACCCAAAAACTATCCCAGCTTCTTAAGGTGTGAAAATTGTAGGATCTTTATCAAAGACATTGAAAAGCTCAGCCAACCTCAAGCTTTCTTTCCCTCAATAGAGCACAGTTATAATCCTTCATCAGGGCTGGCCAACCTTTCTACATCATGAGTCCCCAAAATGCCAAGATTTTCCTATGGGCAACAGCCTCCAGGGAGACCATGAAGATCTTGAGGTTGTTCATGGACAGGAACGGAGTCCCTCTCCCATGCTCGCTGTGGAAGACAGCTTGACTGGCCTTGTGTCTGAACCCCATGCATTCTGGCTGTACTGGTGTCTGCAACCCCAAAGCCTCCCCTACCACAGGGACTCGTGTCAGGTGGATGCTGTCAATCACCATGGGAACCACAGTGCTTGGGAACCAGGGCTGAACCACGCATCAAACATAGCCAAAGGATCAGAAGTTATTTGCAGTCTTAAAGGTTGCATTTGCTATATATCATTGGCTTCCTTTATAATGGCAGCAGGTGATACCTGTTCTCTGCATTCAGGCTATCTGAAGAATTTAACAGACAGAAACCTAGACAGACCAGTAGCATCTTACAACCTGGCAATGTATTAACCTGGCAGTTAGTATACATGAGTTGAGCTAGAACTGGCTGATGCTGTTGCACACACTGCTTTACCTGTCTTCCTGATGAATGGCTATTTTGGATTTTCCAGTCGTTCAACATGTCCATCTTTAAGACCATTTTCTTATCTCTTAAGATATATTTCCCTTTTGTAGTCCTATTGACAGCCATGATAGCACCATGATACCTCAAGTACTCATCTTCTTAATCACAGTATTTTCAACAGAAAATGATCCTCTGAAAGACTAGATACAAAAAAGACTCTACAGTGGTGCCTGTGAAACCCGTTCTTTTTCCATTCCAGACTTCTGTTTCATATCAAAATGTGCACTGGAAACCATACCTCCTGCTGTAGAAAACCATCTTCAGCAGACTTGGAGTGGTGTAAAGGGTAATTAATAGGTTATTCCCATCTCTAACCTCTGTGACGCAATTACAAAAATTGCAAAATGCAAGAATCTTTCCCTGCTGGCAAATGAGATCTGTCATTAATTTCAATCCTTCACTAGAGAGAGAAGGGTGGTTAAAGGCAAGGAGAGCGTATACCTCTGTAGCTCCCCTTGTCAATCAGAAAGAAAAGGCAGCAGTTTTTTTTTCATTTTGGTATTGGCTCAGGACACACAGAGCACCACCATCTGGATGCCAAGGAAATGCAGAAAAAAAGCAGTTTCACTGAAATGAAGACACACAGCTATCTTCAGCCTGTTATATATTAAGGGGAGGGCAGTCATTCTCCAGAATGCCTGAAGCCAGCTCTGAAGGCAGAGCTCATATATTCTCAGAGGTGCTTGAGCTCAGATCAACTTTGAGGGGGAGAAAATATTGCTTCCATCCAGTTCGTGCCAGAGGAGATCTCAAGAAGTAAATCAAAGGACACTAGGGACAAATCTTTGATAAAAGCATATCAAAACTTTGTTTAATTTGTTTGCACTGCTGTTGTAAAGCAGACTCACCAGAGACAATATGGTCTTCAAATGGAATATGTTACTAAATCAGGACACAACTTACTGGAAGGATAAGTAATGATTTCATCTAAGTCATTACATCTCCCTATCAATAGCGTATCTCTGTGGGAAGTGTGCTCACCTCTGGCTGAATATCAAATAATCTCTGTAGGACAGACTGTAGATGCCTGACTCAAGGACATGACAAACCCAACCACCCAAAAATCAGTGTGTCAGATGGTCCCTGGTTGAGATCAGATGTGCATAGACACATACAATCAAATGGTATGTGCAACATCCAGCACATAATCCCTTGTTTGCTTCTGCACAGATATGTGGGAAAGGGTCCCTTGTTAGGACAGCAGAAGAGGGGGGTGTTACTCCTGGATATAGGCATGTTCATGGGCACTGTGACCTCCGAGTCTTGACACATCCCAAGCACATACTCATGGGATCGGTGTGCGATACAGGTTGGACCAAGTGAGCATGCATCACACAGTGGATGGATCTGTGCATGTGTACCTCCAACCTGCTAAACTTTTGGGGCAAATATCCAAAGTATCCTCAAATGCTGCCCAGGCATCATTTCTGAACACAGCAAGAGCATGTGTACATGGGGGGCTGCACCAGGTTAAAAATCGGGATGTTGGATAGCTTTTCAGACAACCTTGCCTTCTCCCTGCATCCCTCATCTCTGTCCTTCATACTGCCAGAGTCTATTTTGTGCTTTTCTTCCCTTACCTGTTTTGATGCAGCTGTTGTCCATGCTCTTCCTAAATCCTCCTCCTTAAGAATGTCAACTTCTGGAAACTTTCTTTGTTCCCCTGGAGTCTCCATCTTTGTCTGTTCTGTTTTTTTAAAATATCTCTCTCCGTCTTCAATAGACAGGTCTCCACTCTCCAGAACAGTAAGGCCAGATGGTTTCATTTAACTATACAACTATAGCTAAAACTGACCCCCTTATCTTACCTCACATGCCTACCCTGTTTGATTGTAGTTGGGAAACCTATTAGCTTCTGCATCCAGGCAGCACACATCCTCAGCGTTATATTCAACATTATCACCATCTTCCCTCTTCTCCCCAGACTGATGCTGTCATTTAATCCTGCTGACATTCTCTCAAGAGCATCCTTGAAAAATATCTATTATTATTATTATTTGTTCCCTGATAGCTTCACCCTCAGTCTCCGCGACCTTCTCTGTTCTGGCCCTCTTGATGCTCACCTTGCCTTCCCTCAAAATGTCACAGCTAAAATCGATTCCTTGCTTCAATTCCTTAGCAAACCACACTAAATCCTTTTACTGATTCACCTTCATCCTCTTTGTCAAGTTCATGGCCCAACCTTTCAGAAGTTCCTATAAAACTACTCCTATGGTTTTTCCTGCTTATCTCCTCCTTTTCTCCAGACCTTTCCTCTTCATGGTTCCTCCTTCTCCCATCTCAGGCCTCCTGCAACACAAAACTTCCTCCCACAGTGCCACCAAAGAGACTTTCAAACCATACCAATCTTCAAGTTTTCCATAGGTTTGAGCCATTTTCAGGAAATCAGGCTTATCTGTGCTATTTTCAAGTCATACTTTGGTCTCCCACCTACTCCTGTCTCTGGTGTTGAGACACATGCAATAACTCTTTTGCTCTATAGTCCTCTGCGGACACAAACTATGTGTGAGGCAGCTGGAGGAGGAATCAATGCCATGCTCCTGCCTGTTAGCCTTGCTTAAATTTACCTCAAAGTAAACCAGTGAGTCTTCATCTGCCATTTGTTTTTATAGCAGGGGACCTACAACTCATCCAAAGTTGAAAACATACTTTTCTGGGGGGAGTCGCAGCTGCTGCATGTTTCCTACCTCCATTCTAAATTATTAGGAATGGAATGTATTTTAAATGCCTATAAAAGACCTGTTATTACATTAAAATTACATTGAGGAGAAGATCCCTCTGGAAAGTGAAAAGGAATTTATGAATGAGATTTGGATAGAGAAAGTGTCTCAGGCTGCCTATGTCCAGAATTATTTTTTTTTTCCCAGGGGAAAAAGTAAAGCAAAGTGACAGTGTGACCACAAGATACTGTCTGAGTAGACTCTATTGAGCAGAGTTTAGCATATTGCCTGTCATCCAGAGACATTCATTCACCTCTACCTTGTATATGATGCTTGAGCTGGATATGAGGCTTAAAAATATTTACCATAACCCACACAATTTCCCTGAGCAGCTTATTTCAGCTCTCTGATTTACAAAAAATTATTTGCCTGACAGCAGCTGCCTCTGAAGTTGTTTGCAATTAATACATGCATTTTCAGTTTCCTTAAAGACAACGTTCATAACAGATTAGAAAGATCAGAGCTGCCACAAAGATTTCTAGATAACAAGAATTAGTTGTAATTAAGTAGATCACTGTAGAGTGGTGAATAGACTTCTCAATTACATATCAAAGTTAATAAACAAAAAAACATACAGCTATTTTATACTGATGATTTAAGAAAGCATGCACAAGAGTAATTAGTTCAAGTCTGTGACCCAGAGTATTTGTAAGGTGGCTGGTGATTTTGTGTGCCCTGCACTAGACTTAAAGGGTTAAGTTTTTAGAGCCTGGATATTTGAGCTCCTTTTTTTTTAAAATATGAAGATGCTATAAAAATTACATCCAAAATAAGAAGGTTTGAAAGAGCTAATTCCATTTTGCCAGTGTCAGCCATGATGGACATTGTATCCTGCAGCAAAGATTGTCAAGTCATTTGAAAAAGGTTTTCAATAATGTTGCAAAATATGTGCAAGTCGCAACTTAACTGCATTTCTTGTACATTTTATGTCTAATTAATTATAGTTTGTATAAAATATTATGATGCTTCATTCACATGCTTAGAATTTAATTAATTTCTAGTTTACATGCCCCTAATAATAAATGTCTCTCCATGATCTTGGTCCAGAGACTTATAAAAGCGTACAGCTTTTCATCAGCTTTAAAGGCAACTCTATCACTGACAGTGGTAAAGTTTACTGAGTTCTACAAAAACTGCCTCCTTCACATAACCTTTGATGAGCATGTTGTATGAAAGCCAACAGGCAGTATTTATAGACTACCCGCGTGAACAAAAGCACAGTTTGCACTCAGACTCCCTTGAAAAGCCTGTGAACCAGGTAGTAACTTGCCAGTGTTGGCCTGGGGATTCATACTGGTGCAGTAAATAGCCAATGTCACTTCCCACATAGAAAATTTTACACAAAAAATCATCCAAGTTGGCTGAATACACTTCATCCTAGTGATGTGCAGGGTTTCACAGTCTCCTCTTACTACGTGTTGGGATAGGAGCTGCTTTTCTAATTACAGCATCCTGAAGACTTATTCCAGCCTCTTTTCAGGAACAGTAAACTCAGTCAGTCAAATATGTTTTTAAACATCGTCTGATAGAAACATCTTGGAAAAAACATTAATATTTTGCTCAGAGGAACAAAAAAACAGGGACCATATATTCCTTTGGCAGGATTTGCTAGACACTGTGCCATTATAGAATAATACAGTCATGCTTCTTGCTAAGGATAGCAGCTGTCTAGAGGAACCCAATTAGGTAACTTGGCCATTTACCCAGCTAATCAGAAATCCTCATGTTCCTATTTTTACTCACCATCAGTGATAATACCAGAAGGTTCAGCAAAATGTTTCCATGATCTGCAGAAAGTCTTCCTCTCTGCTTTAGCATGAGGCACACACAAGATCACTGTAAACCGTGCTATTGGGATGGAGGGACCAGCCTTTTCTCCCTTTTAAATCTGAAGCCACACACACCACTTGAAAAATAATGCCTGGGTGAATGTCGTCTGCTGGGGAATTAGAAGTGAGATCAATGGTGATTCACCCTCAGGAGAGGAAGGTGGTTTAGTGGTTGACACGGTGCCTTGGGCTGTGGGTTCGGGCCAGGCAGGCAACAATGTCCTGTGTGACCTGGACTTCACTTGCCCATGGTTCCCCCTCTGAGACTGTACATGCTAAAAGGGTTCACAAAACAGCTGGATATATTTGTGGAAGAAAGACTTGCAAGATCCTCACATGCAACAATGCCGATTGGGCTCCTGAAGTCCCTGCACTGCAAATTGTTGGAGGATGGTACAATATTCTGGGGGAACATCCCTATGGCTTTCCCTGTCCTTCTGCTCTGCCCTAGGCATCCACTGCTGGCTGCTGCCAGAAAAAAGATATGGACTGAGTGGACCTCTGGTCTGACCTTACACATATAAGGGGAGAACTGTGTTTTCCCAACTGCCTGGGGAATGCCTGTTCCCTGGGGAGCACTGCCACCCTGGCTTCTCTGGCTGCCGTGGATCTGGCCCTTCGCATGCCCTCATGCTCCCACCCACCCTGTATTTATCTCATTACAGTATTTATACCATTACAGTAACACCTTGTCAGACCACCCTATGGCAGAGCAGGAGCTCCCAGGAGCACTGGCTCAGCAGAACATCCTTAGTGCAAAAGCTCAGCCCAGGCGACTGTTGCTCCCAGCACTGTGTCACTTCTTTCTTCTGCAGTAGAGATCTCAGTTTCACTAAACATTCTCAACACCCAGATTTATTTGCCAGAGTTACAAAATATATAAGCTGATAAAACAACCGGTTTCCACCAAGGCTGCAGGAGAAAAGGTTGTTAACTTTCTTTCAGAGCCACAGCTCCATCAGAAAACAGAAGGTTTCGCATGAGGGAAGCACAACACGTAACCACTTAATAAAAACAACCCAAGCCCGCCGGGGAACTGGCAGAATTTACAGGCGTTGTGCTGGGAACAGCAATCCAGCCCTCACAGTCAGCACAGCACTGTTAGCAAACACACAGCGTAGTTAATATTTTTACATTGTTTTAGTTTTATTTGTGTATCTTGATAGGTGACATTTCCAAGACACTGCAAGTCTCTGCTGAGTTGGACCTATTATTAATTGTGAACATGCAGCTGAACTTTGAAAAATCCTTACATGACAGAGAAATAAAGAAGTGAAGTCACGAGAGTCATTTATGCAGGGAAGATTATTCCCCAAGGTTTTTTATCAGCCTTCCAGCCCTGTTCAACCAGAGGCAAAAGCCTTGTGCTACTACTACACAAAGTGGATGTGGAAACCTGCCTCTGCCATGACCAGGGATCAGCTCCCTGCCCTTTGCCCAAGTCTATTTTCTCTTTTTTTTTTTTTTCTGTTATTGCAGCTAAATGTGGGTGGCAGTTTTCTCCTGGATGATGTTCCCAGCAGGTATAACCTTGTGTGGGGTTTTGTTCTTCAGTGGCTGTCTGGCTGTCTGGCTCTCCAGGGGCAGCTGAAACAGCTCTTGAATGACACCTTTGAGTAAGTGTCTCCAAGACCCCTGCAGACAGTTTCAGGTAGGGAACTTCCTGATGGCCACATATGGAAACAACCTGTGCAATTGGAGCCCTTCTGCAAAAGCTACTGAGGACAAACTCTCTTCCCCAGCATTGTGCTTGCCCAGCTCTTCACCATGAAGAGCACAGGGAAAGCCCTGAGAACCTTAAAGCTGTTGTTAACCAGAATGAGACAAATGAAGGAAAAAATGTACTAAACAGTTGTTTCGGCAGCTGAGATTACTGTTTTGGTTTCTTAGCAACTGTGGGAAAAGAAGCTACTTGAGATCTGAGCCTGTTTGGTCAAATCCAGCAGGCATCCCTCCGTGGAGGACCACCCTCCTCCTCTCTGCTCATCAGCACAGGGAAACTGCAGGGCTGGTGGGAAGCCCCCCCTGTGCAAGGGAGGATGGCAAACAAGCCCACCTTTCTCCATTGAGGGATGTGGGGACAAGCTGCCCATCAGAGTCTTCACATGTGGTTCTTCCAAACATGGAAAGATTGCTTGGGATTAGACTGCTTTTCATTTTAATGAGCATGGAAAGGACAAGGAAATCTTGCACTAACAGCTGCAATCAGTGACATTCCCAAGTTACACCCGAAACAGGAACCACAGTGGAGGAGAAGCTGGGCTGTGGCTCTTCCATCCCTCAGTGGCAGGGCTGGGCCAGAGGGGAGCGGGAGGACACACCTGAGGCTCTGGCCAACAGCCACTCAAACTCTGCAAACTAAAAATGAGCCTGACAGCTCGGTGCAGCAGGATCCCAGCATCCTCCTGTACAAGGCCCTTGCCTTCTTTCCTGGCCATGCAGGTGGCTCAGTTACAGCATCCTTCAAAGGCTGCTGTTTTGTGGTCACTGCTTTTGAGTGCATGGAAAGCTGTTTACGGCTGTTTTCTCAGTGATCAGCAGTGTCAGTCTCTCGCAAGTCCCTTGAGCAAATCCACAGAGAGAAAGGGCTGGTGTTTGCCAAACAGTTTCAGATCTCACTGAGCATCAGTGCTGGAGGAGGTTTCAGCACTGGTGCCGGGTTTGTGCAGGTCTCTGTACTGGAGTAGCCATTTCATTGTTTTGATTTCTCAGGGACAGTGTTTAAATCATTTAAATTCATGCCTGTGACTGACACACTGGCCGTGCTCATTGCTAATAGCTTATTTCCATCCATACTAACACTATCTCATTCATTCAGATATAAGTATGAGAATGCTGACCTGTAGTTAATCCTACACATCCTTGACTTTTAATTTAATGACTATTAAATATTAATGGGAGCAGAGAGTGGAAGTCAGATCACCTTTTCAACAGCTTAGTGCTCCCATCACCAGGCTACAATGTCATCCTTGATCTTGCTTTTTTATTCCCTTTCTCCCAGTTTCACTTACAGGACAAAGAAAGCTGTATTTTAGAAAAGACTTTGCAGTCAAGCAGCTATTGCAAGGATTAGAGCTGAACCAGAATCTCCCAGCTCCTGGGTGGATGTTCAAACCACCACGCTGTTGGATAAAAAGGGTTTTTTTCTTTTGTCTAGATGCTGGGACAGAGCCCTACACCCCAGCCCAGAGGCTATGCTAGAGAAGAGGGGAATGCACACAAACACAGACACCCATGACCTAGATCCCCCAGCTGATGTTGTGCAGAAAATAATTCAGTATTCAAGGACAGATGTGGAGGGTGTCTGGTGGTTACAGCCCTCCCCAGAGCATGGGAGCACTGGTCATGGATCTACCAGGGTCTACCTGTGTATAATTCATTAAACAAACTATGGTCTAGTGCCAAGGGTGGACCCAGAGGCTCCAGTGCAAACCTCTGCCACTGCAGTGCCATGTGCCCTGTTGTGTTCCCGGTCTGGTGGTGGGAAAACTCTCCTGGCTGGTCTGGGGTACAGAAGTGAATCCTCCCTTCTAGAGGAGAGAGCTGCACATCATCCTTTCAGCTCCTGATGAGTATTATAATGTCTTGATTCTCACAGGAAGCACCATCACTTCTTCTGGTCATGCTTCAACAAGAGAAAGCCATGTGCCCCACATGACCGTCCAGAGAACATTTCATTTTCAAGCCTCTAGGTTTTGGGACAGTGGGTAACAGTGGTGGTGATGGTTTAGGAAATCTCTTTCTCTGCATCTTCCCATGTCTTTTTTTTCTCATGGTCTTTTCTTTTGCATCAGGCAGTTGTGACTGCATCCTTACAACAGCCATATATAACTGCTGGAGGTATTTCTCTGTGCTGAAATCTATGTATCTTCAGATGATGATATTTTTCTGATTATAAAGCTAATGAGATAAAGCAGAACTCAATCAAAGCAGCTGGGCTTGAAGTGTATTGATACTTAATACTACCTTTTACTATTGTAATTATGACTTATTTACTTTTTAAATTGCTATCTGGTTTACTTATGTCTATGAGAGACATTTCTCAAGAGTATCTTTCTGACTATAGTGTTTTATTTTTGCAGAAAAACGCAGGCATTTAGTGAGATGGAAATTACTTCCTTATTACTTAAAATTAATTCAGCCTGTCAAAATGAGCTCATTGCCATGCACAGTGCTTCCTTTTTAATTCAGTCTCAGCCTTTCTAGCAATTGAAATTCTGTGCTGAGATGATGTACACAGCAGACTTTTTATACATATTAAACCCCACATATTAGGAGGATTAAGGCCACATATACATTTTAGAATGGGGCACATAATTATGAAACAAGTTTTGCAGCAGGGATAAAAGAATGTCAGTTTTCCATCAGTCTTGTAAACTGCTTTGCTAGCCAGGAGTAAAGCTGCAGTGGGAATAGAAGGGACTCTGTTGCCTGCTCCTGCAGGACTCCAAATTTTGCTAAATCAGGACAAAAGTAGAGAAAATATTTACATATAAATAATTGGGATGCCAGTGCTCCCTCCTTTTCTCTTCTTGGAATAAAAAAGAAGAGAATGGAAAGCAGAAGAGGACAGAGGAGATATTGAAACTTGTGATGGGTATAGGAAGAGAAGACCTTTATAATGAGAGAAAAGTGCCTGTCACCTGCAGAGGAAGCAAAGAAAATAAGGGAGGGAGAAGGAGGAAGGAGAGGTTTCTGACAGCAGGACCCTGCCATTCAGTTGGGCCCATAGGAGTTTCTTCAGGATCAAGAATCAATTAGGAGAGGGGGGAGAGAAGAAAAGGCAGCTTTAAAAGATCTTCATACTACCCATGCCATCCTCTGAGCTGCTCTCAGCTTCCGCTGCATTCCCTCCTTGTAGCAGCTGAATGCAGAGGTTCAGTCCTCTGGAGTCAGCCTAGTGTGTGAGGAAACACCCCAGTGATTCACCTGCACTGGGCTGGTGTCCTGGTCACACTCCCTGAAAAGAGGACAGCAGGAAAATAAGTGTTGTGGGATGAAGGGAGCGGTCAAGGAAAACCCTTGCTTGGGAGGGCACCTGAAAAGATTGCCATTCCCATAATAAGAAAGATGACAATGGAAATTATTTTTCTATTCAGTGACTGAATAAAAAAAGTCATTAAAAAATTTCAATCAGTTTGGACATACCATAGACAAGACATTCAGTGTCACTCCTATCGCCAAGAGAGAGGATGTGGGGAGCAATAGACATGGCAGTGTTACCTCAGTCCCTGGGGAGGTGATGGAGCAAACAATCCTGGAAACCAGTTCCAAATACAAAGGACGAGAAGATGATTGGAAGTAGTCAGCATGGATTTACAAAGGGGAAATCACACCTGACAAACCTGAAAACTTTGTATGGTGACATGACTGCCTCAGTGGTCTAGGGGAAAGCAGTGGACATTGTTTATCTTGACTTTAGCAGGGCTTTTGACAGTGTTTGCCATAACAACTTCACAGACAAACTCATGAAGTGTGGGCTAGATAAATAGACAGTGAGGTGGACTGAAAACTGACTGAACTGCCAGGCTTAAAGGGCTGTGATCGGTGGCGTGAAGTCCAGCTGGATGATGTGACAGATAAAAACCTAGGAGAAGTGGTTGATGCACCAGAGGGTTGTGCTCCTATCCAGAGGGACCTCAACAGGCTGGAAAAATGAGTGGACAGGAACCTCATGAAGTTCAGCATAGGGAAACCCCAAGTCCTGCATCTGGGGTGGAACATCCCCATGCACCAGCATATGCTGAGGGCCACCCAGCTGGAAAGCAGCTTGGTAGGAAAGGACCTTGGTAGAAAGCTGAGAGAGCTGAGGTTGCTCAACCGGGAATAGAGAAGGCTCAAGGGGGACCTTATCAATGTGTATAAATACCTGATGTGGGTCCAGTAAAGAAGACAGAACCAGACTCTTCTTGGTGGTGCTCAGGGACAGCATAAGACACAACAGGCACAAACTGACATGCAGGAAATTCTATTTAAACATAAGTAAAAACTTTTTTATGGTGAGCATGGCCAAGTACTGGAACAGGCTGCCCAGAGAGGTGGTGGAGTCTCCATCCTTGGAGATAATGAAAACCTGACTGGACACAGCCCTGAGCAGCCTGCTGTAGCTGACCTTCCTCTGAGCAATGGAGTAGGACTAGATACCCCAGAGGCCCCTGCCAATCTCTGCAGTTTTCTGAGTCTGTGACACTGAGTCAAGAAAACAGCAGGGAACTGGCAGATGGAAAATATGAATTATGGTTTAAGGATTTGCAGTAGAAGGCCAGTAAGAAACAACAGGTTGGAGTTGCCAGAGATATGTGCCAGAGTGAGCAGGGGTGCAATCAGGTCCCCCCGCAGGACCACCACTGTGGCAGGGGATGTATCGCAGCACACCCCACATGTGGCTGCATCACAGTAGGAGGAGGGCATCTCCCACTAATGCTGTCTTAGTCGGTCATTAAGAGCTGACGCAAATAAATCTCTGTAAAATAAAGCCTAGCAGTAGGAGCAACCAGCTTCAAACCCAAGTCTTGGGACCACCCATCCCAAAACCAGCTCCCTTGTCAGTGGACACCAGTGCTAACACATTCCCTATCCCTTGAATCTAAAACCTCAGTAACTGCAGATGTGCTTTAACTTGTGCTACTTCAGTGGATGTTTCTGGTGAAACGGGCAACAAGGAAGTGCTAAAGTGCCAAAACTGTGTAGATAAGAGGCCATGAGAAGAAATCAGAGATTTCCTTCCTCCCACTTTCAGAGCCTTCTTTATCCCACCAGCTGTGGCATTCCCCCAGCAGCACATCCGAGGTGGGAAACATACCCGGGCTCTTACCTCCCTCTCTGCATTTTGTTTCAGGTGTTTGCTACTAGCTAAGGATCCTACCACCAAACTATTTTGGAACAGCAAGGTGTTGGCTTTTGCAGATTTAACACAAATTACTGTGAATCATCAGAAGCATTTTATAGATAAAGTTTCTGAGGTTAAACAGACTGTGTTTTAATTTAAATAACTGCATAAATTTGTGAATTGCAAAACAATATAGAAAAAAACTCCACATTTTTCAGATAAACTAGTAGATTTTAACCGTTTCTAAAATAAAGTCTGGGAACTTCAAAATATTGTTTAATGAAGGATCCTAAACTGAAGTTACTATTTTTTCATTTTGAACATTTAGCAACGGTGTCTGGCATATTTCAATTTTACATTGTTTTAAATTATATTACAAGTAACATTAATTAATTTTCTCAGTAATGCCATTTATTTTGAAATTACCAGTACTGCTGTGAGTGAGCCGGTAACCGTAGGTACAGCACTCCCCTCTAGTGGGTAGAATCAGACTGTCCCAATTTTGCAGGACCTGCTGCATCTGCTCAGTAGCACTGGCTGGAAATAAAAGCTCTGTTTTTCTCCCAAATATCCTGAAGATTCTGCGTCGAATCTATCTTTTTATGGTTTGTTATTTATTTATGGTACAATATTTTCATTCTGAATTATAAAGGGAAGGAGAGAGGGGCATGTGAGTCTCAGGTTCAGTTCCTACTCGTGAACCTTGGTTCAGAGCAGTAATTCCCTGCATGCCCTAGAAATCCTCCCGCTAAAAGTGCCATCAAAACTAGCAAGTTTTGCTTGAAATACTTTATTTTCACAAAACATTTTGGAAGCTAAAATTATTTTTTAAAAAATCAAAAGAAGACTAGGGGATTAATGAAGGACAGGTTCACCAGAGATCACCATCCAGCTCCTGGCTCAGCAGCTCATCTAAACCCACTTCAGAATCCTTATGCACTGGCATTTTCTGATTCAGAATTATGCCCTTGTAATATTCACCTGGTCTGCAAGCAAGAAGCAGTAATGTTTAGGTTTTAGGAAGCCGTTATGGTCAACATAATGAAGATATCCTCTTCCCAAAAAACATGTCTGCCCATTTGTTATAATTCTGCTGTGCTGCAGCTATAAGGGAGAACTGTTTCTAACACTCCCCATCTCTTTTTTATTCTTTTACATAATTGTGGTCATGTTTTTAATTAAGTTCAAATAGAACATTGCACCAAGCTCCTCAACAGCTTCCTGAATTTTGTGATCTATCCCATCAATCGACTGAAATCAGAGCACCATCTCTGCTGGTACCACGTGCACTGAGTGCAAGCCATGGGTATTTGCATGAACCAATTTATCTCTTAAAAATATTTCTTCTTGACTGAAGCATAAATTGCCTTTACCCTAATGTGCTAGGTAATGAATTGCATTTGAAATATGTTTATTTTTAGCAAACAAATGCTAATGACAGCTTGCTGTTAAAAATAGACAGTACAGTTGGCACAGAAATAAAGGCTGGGGAATCTTTCTTTCCCTGATCAGTGGAAATGCCCTCTGTGTAAGTCATCTGGGGAGAAAGCGTGATGTCGCTATGGAAGTTAGTCCCTCCAACTGGGGAAATTGCAAACAGCAAGTCACTGCTTGTCACCTGAGCCCTAGCTTACAAATAGCCTCTTCAGTCCAGCATCCCCAAGGGGCTGTCATACCTCCTGTAGGAGCAAGGGGTGTAAGGTGGAGACAGCACCTTTTTCTTTTCCTTTCTCCCTGTTGGATGTCAGTGGGTGCAATCCATTTTCTTTATGTGCCTCCAGCTATGCCTGGCTGTAGGGAGTGGAAGCATTTTGGTGGGGGGAGTGATGTGGGGCCCCCCAGCATTGCCAGCTCCCACTCCTCCTCTCTCAGCAGCTGATCCACTGGCCAACGAGCATTATCCTAGACAGGCTTTTACTAATGTGAAAGTGAAATTTCCCTGGCTGCACTTTAAGCCCATTACTTGTCACATCCCCAGAGAGAATGATTTATTCCCTTCCCTTTTGCAGCAGCTTTTTTCATAGTTAAGAGTGTTATGTCCAGTAAGTGTCCTTTCCTCTAGACTAAACAGCTCAATTGTCCATGTTTTCTCTTACATTAAGATTTCCAAGGTTTCTGATCGCACTTGTTCTCCACACTTGTCTTTACCCAGTAGGTCCACTTCTCTCTTACAGAGAGTCTAGTGCCAAAAAGCAAACCATGCAGCCAAGGCCTTGCTGAATAGGCTGGTAGAATCGCTTTGCACATTTTGCAGATAGATTTTCCTGCTTGCACATCCTGGTAGGGCATTTGTCTTTTTTCACAACAGAAGGGCCCCATGGACTCGTGTGGTCAATTGGTCCCTAACTTATACTTTGTTCAACTCCTTTTTCTGCCCATGCACATACCACTATTGGATTTGTCCTATTTTTTCAGGCCATTTCTCTAATTCATTATAGATGTTGAATACTGTTTCTGTCCTACAACACACTTGCAGCCCCTCCTGGATAACTGTGGTCTACAAATGGAAGAGGACATCCTCTGTTCCATTGGAGATCCTCTATTGCACTACCCAAGTGGTTAGTGAAGGTATTTTAACGTCAGACCTAAGACAAATACCCATGAAACTCTAATAAATGTAGCCTTTCCAGCTGGACAGTGAACCACTAATCAACACTCTAACAGTATGTTTTTCCAACAAGTATTGCATTGCTTTTCATCGCAGTTTGTCTAAATAATGTTTCCTAAATGCTGTGAGAATGCTTTTCGGATTGTAGCCCCAATGGTGAATACCAGAGACAAGATTTGCAGGGATGGTTCAAGTCTTTTAGTAGACTGACTTTTATAAGTGCAAAATAGATAATCTTCCAAGCACAGAGGTGCTACATCAACCAGTGTTCATCAAATACTTGTTCTATACTTTCAGTAGACTTTTTTTCATTTCATCCATCACTGATGGGGATGCTGTGATACAAGGGCTGGTCTTCTCAGCTTGTTTTAATTCCTGGGTGAAGTATTGTGAAAGTGTCAGTTCTCGTGGCAAATGTGGCAAATGATGCCTGGGAGCAAAGCTGCACTGGATTCCTGCTGTCAGACCTGACCATGTTGGCAGTCCCCTCCCTCAGACAAGGGGCAGTATTTTTGCTTGCAGTTCTCCTATGATTCTCAGCCCTCCTGGGGCTGGATCTTCCCTGGGAATAGTTTCATTGTGCATCATGGAAGAGCCATCCCAAGACACACAGAAGATATGTCCTTCAGCTTCCAATAAAATAGCCTAAAGCACATCTGCTCCTCTGCACCATTCATCCCACCAGGAGCAGGGACCCAGCTTGGCACCTGTGAGCCAGTGAGTTTCCCAGGCATGGGAGTTATGGAGAGCGGGGATCTCCCCCTCAACAGCAGCAGAGACCATGGCAGACTCCAAGACCTCCTAATCTCAGGGCTGAATGTCTGTCAGTCTCCAATGGGTCCTTGCACTGGGGCTCTTCTGGCCCTGGATAATTTTTCATTGAGAGCACACAGTTACACAGTTAGAAAGGGTGCTCACCACACTAGAAGCGGCTCCTTTTAGGAGGGACAATGTAACTTTCCTGTGAGAATTTTTCAGTCACAGACAGGGAAGTGCTTTAGAAGTGAAGATATGACACAAGTCTGCTCGTACAGGCTCAAGCCAGGAGACTGGCAGCTGCCACTGTTTCACTGCGGAAGCACTGTGTTTTTTTCTGGCCCCTAAACTTGTATGAGACACAATCCCTGCTCAACAGAGATTACAAATCTAATTTTGAACATTATTTTCCAGCATTTTGCTTGAAAGGTAGGTTCAAGTAGGGCAGCATCTCCTTCTTGCTACCAAAAGATCTTACATGCTGAGCTCTAGCCAAGAAATGCAGCTAGACAAAGTTTTCATGGGGAACCAGACAAGAAAGCCCAATCTGAGACTTTGCTAGTTGAAATTGACCTAAAAAGGCTGAAAATTATAAGATTAACCAGGGAAATTCCAAAAATAATCTAGTAAATATGATTTATTTCATACATAATCAAGAGATGGTTCTTATCTTCAAAAAAAATCCCAGTGAGAAGTCCTTGATAGATCCACAGTGCTTCTTATTATCATATGATCTTAGGAGTTGAGTTGATTCTACTGAGTCAAAAAGGAACCAGAAAGGTCCAAAAGGGTTCCCAGCAGATGTAGATTGTAACAGAAAACATGGCTGGGAGTCTAGAGATAAAGCACTAGTTTAAGAAAAGTAAAACATTCCTTATTTACAGGCTTTAACATTTCCTGGACCAAACCCATTACTTCATAATTCTAGACTGCAATCTAAGCAGTGGTTATAACAATCAGAAGTCAGGAATCCAAATAAATGAAGATTTACCCACGGTGGTATGTGTTTCATTAGCAGGTAACATGAAGAATCAATATTTATGACCTGTCACATATTTGAGACATCTGTCATATTTTATCCTTAGATTTATTTGACAGCTCTAAAGTAGAAGGAAGCAAAACAGAAAAGTTTTTTGCTGGTGTCATACTTTCAGACAAATTTAACAGGTAATAGTCTACAACAAGCAATTAAAACACATTGGTCTCTTATTACAGAACAAATTCTATTCGTGGGGCCTGAAGGAAATGCATCTCATAAAATTTGCTATTTTTATATAAGACAGCACAAACTACACTTGCCCTGCATGAAAAAAGAAGCAGAAATGCTGCTACTTAGCAATGTGCAGATGAATACTGATTTTGGCACCTTACATAATAGGGAAGCAGAAAGATCCACCTGCAAAGCCTCAACACTTGTCTTCTGCTGGTGTCCAGATACTGAGTCCTCAGAGTCAGTGGAAACACAGACCTTTATAGGAACGTACCCACATGCAAGATACTGTATGTCTGTTGTCCAGATAAAAAGCACAGCAAAAGAAGATTAGATTATATAAAGAGGAGGAAAAGATGAAGATTAAATGCTTGTGCAGTTACCTACAGGTTTAGAAATGTCATAGCTGGTCATGCTATTTTTTTTTTCCAAGTTCCAACTCTGAATCACATGTTGCACTTGAATCTCGGCTTTCAAAAAAGCCCAAATGCTTCTGTTCCTCATAATTGCAAAGAAAATCCCTAGCTCTCAGGAAACGTGAGGTAAATAAGAAAGAAATCAGACTTTTCAGAAGCTCATGTTTGTATGTCTCCCTGATTTGTGAAGGTTTTTGTCTCATTAAGGGTTTCTGGAAAACAACGACTTCATTTCATGAGCAGTGTTGACAGGATGGGCCTTCTCTCTCTTCTGGTGTGGAACAAAAAAACCATTTTTATTTGATTCTGTAGGTAGTCAGTCTAAAAGTGCCAGTTTCCAAAGTAGCCAAGACCTTGTTTATCAGAGCATTTTCTTTCATTTTCCACATCCCCCTAGAATAACTCCTTTGATGTGATAAAAACAAGAAGCACCCAAGAAAAAGTCAATCTCAACAAATTGGTATTTTGCACTGAAAATCCCTTCAATACAAAGTTCTTACAGGCAATACCAGGAAAGCCCAGGAGAGTGAAGAAATCTGAATACCAGTATTTTTTCCAGTCTCCAAACAATCAATAATCTGAGACTTTGCTAGCAATGGGATTTGCGAAACACCTCAGAGAAGAAGGGCAGGCACAGGGTGCTCAGCAGTGTGTCCCAGAGACACCCCAAGATGGGTGCTAGACCATCTGCTCTGTGCAACAGAGGCTCAGCTGCCTTGTCAGGCACATCAGAAAAAAAGGAGGTTTTTCTTTTTCCTTGAGTTTCTGCTTATTTTCAAATTTGCCAGGACTGAAGCAGCAGTTTAGCTCGCCCTGGCTGCAGGACTTTGCCGCTGGCAATCCCCTGCCCTGCGGTCTCAGAAACCCAGGCAGCCTTTACTCTTCCCCAGGGCTGGGGCAATCTGAGAGGATGTGACCGCTAGAAAAGGACTCCAGATGAGATGTTTCAGTGTCTGAAGCAAAGAAATATTTAATCCCTGCTCTCTCCAGGCTATGCATCATCACAGATTTACTTATCTGCCGCTCACTGACAGCAGCGGCTGACAAGGACGATGACAGCTGACATACATTACCCAGCCGCACAACACAAGCTATCACTCCAGAGCAGAAATCCATCATTATTATTTAAGCACCAAGAAGGTGTCTCAGTTGGTGCCAGATACCAAACACAGGCAGCACCTCCACTGAAAAATCAACGCTGCCAGGGTCTGTTGGAGGTGAGGGGCACAGCCCTGAGCCCTGGTAGCCCCAGCACAACCAGCAGCAGTGGCACCAGTCCCTGAGCAGCCTGGCACCAAGGATACATGTAGGGTCACCTGTGCTTCCACCACTGATCTGACCATACCCTGATGGAGGAAAATGAGAGGGAAGGATGGACAAAAGTCATTTGTTTAGGGGTTGGGAGATTAGAGCTTTGCCAGAGCTACACAGCAGGATAGTACATTAACCCCCCGTACTAAAAGCTGTAGGTGGAGTGAAAGGCCTTATTTATGGCACAGCTCCTCAGGGAGTGCTGCTGCGGATGTAACTGTGTAGACCAGACTTGTTTTCCCTTTGTCTAAGCTCCCCCCTTTTTATGGATGAGCTTAATTTCTGAGTAAATCTGTATCAGTGTGTTCTTTATCTAATGAGTTGTTCTAAACTACTGCAGTCTCTGAGGAAGGGTGACTGAGCTTGGAGGAATCTTGGTGAAACTGGGTTTTGGTTTGAGATGGTCAGGTGGGGTTTTCCCCCTCCCTGTTAGTGTTTCCCACCAGGCTGGTTGCTTCTTGAGACCACCCTGCTGTCTTGCTGTTACAATGGCATCCTTATGTAGAAAGTTGGCATTTACACAAGAACTGCCTTACAGTCATTGGTGGGAATAGCCAAACTAATGGATAATTGGCCATGGGTATGTGTGAGTCAGGTGTAGGGAGGAAGGGCAAAAGAAGCCACCAAGGCTCCTAAGCCCTGGAGCCAATATTACGCTGTATGAGATGTATGCTTCCAGAGGAGGGAATAAGGTGAGCTATTTACAGCACCACATGGATGCCACATTTGAGTGTTAGAGAAGGCTCTGCTGTGGAGCGGGAGCTTGTAGAAAGAGCTGTCCTTCAGACCACTGTTGGTCTTCTCACTTCTGCAAGAGACACTGCAGGTTACAAGTGAAGTTCATATGGTTAAGGCTTCTGTATTTATGCCTTCATATAGACAGGCCTTAAGGACAGGGCTAAAAAACACTGAATGTATTGAAATGCTTACAGACTGATTACCTGAAGAGGTATTTATTTCGTCTCTGTTCTGAGGGCATCACATAGCGGAGCCATCACCAGGAGGGACAGTGTGCAGGGAGTGTAGCAGCATGTGGAAATAGGGCAGTGGGAAGAGCAGAAAACAGCTGCGAGGGGGCATTAGTGAGATGAAGCAATGCTGGGTGCAGAGAGTGGTGTATGGGGAACACCTGTGTCCTGCAAGGCCCCTGTGGGAAGCAGGAAGAGGTGGGAGCCATCAGCTCCCACAGATGGGAGGAAGGCAACGTTAGGAGTGATGCTCTTTTCATTGCCATTGCCATTTCAGATGCACAGCAGTTGCTAAGCCTCATATGCCTAAAACTGCAGGGCTTGCTGGATACACCAGGTTGTCACCTTCCTGTTCTGACCCAGAGGAGAAGGAGCACAACCAGGACACTGTACCACACCTGTCATTCAGGGCTGCTGCAAACCAGCCTGCCTTCCTGCATGCTTTTCAGCTGGCAAATATCCCAGCACCACCTTCCCCTTCCTTCTCTGTGAAGGGTTTTTTTCTCTGCGCTGCTAATCACAGTCTGCCTTCTGTGCTGAAAGCTCTTCAGGGAAGGAATCTCCTCTTTTTCTTTTACAAGAGTGCACTTAACACTCCTACAGCAACTCAGAAAAATGTTTAAGGGAATAATATAAATTAATGGCAATAATAAATCCTTATATATTGTCCAAAGCCTGCATAAATTGGTTTTGCAGCAATCCTGCAGGAAAGCTGGAAAGGGAAGATGACTGAAACAATACCTTTATTGGACCATGAGCATCCATCACGCTCCTTGCTGCACATCAGACAGGTTTCCATGATGGATGGTGGTCACCAAAAACCTCACCCTCTCCTTAGACCCTGACTTTGCCATCTCCCAAATCTAGCCTCTGTTCTAGCTGCATATCACCTAACCTCATCAAGATTTTTTCGGTAGTTTGACATGTAATCTCATAGCTTTGGAAATGGTCATGGGCCTTAGGCACAGCCCCAAATATCTCCTATTTGCCTAGAGAGTATATAGCCATTTAATTAATATTCCTGTGCTCAGGTAAACTAATCATTAAGCTGCAGTTTTGAAACCTCAGACTAAAGCTTCTCCAAATCCTTATCTTTCTGTTTCCCATAAATATGTAACTTGGCACCTCTATCTTTCTCAGAGGCAGAAATGGGATCAATGGACACAGCTCATTAGCAGGTTTTGATTGACACCCAACATTATAGCAGCCAACCAGTCCAACAGGAGTGAAGGACCCACAGCCTTGCCTTGGCGAGCCCCTGCCCCAGAGGTGCTCTGGATGAAGCCCTCCAGCTGCAGGATCCTTCCTCTCCATGGCGAGCCCCAGCAGCCAGAGCTCCCAGTCCCGGCTCAACCCACTCATCGAATTTTCTCTTACCACCAGCACAAATCCCTACAGAGGGAAAGTTCTGAAAACCCCTGGATGTCCTTTTGCACAAGAGGGAAGCAGGTGGGATTTGTGCTGTTCTCCCAGGTCACACAGCTTTGCCACTGGTTGAAGAACAAGGAAATTCATTTCACACAAAGAAAAGGAAGTTTAAAAGTTTGTATTATTCTGCAGTATTTAAGGTTCACCAGCACTGCTATTTTGTACTGTGTTTTCTGAGACATTTAAACTGAACTTCTTTTAGATGTTTTAATTATTATGTTATAATTAAAAATCAGCAAATTATTTCAGGAAATTTTATTCATGGAAATGTTGTTTTAACATGCCAGAAGGGACAGAGAAGTGCCATGGCCCTCCTGCTTTCTGTTAGGAGAAAAACTCATTATATGAATTGGGAAATCATTTGGAGAAATCCAGTCTGTTGAAAAAAAGAGCAGAGCTCCATTTCTGTCACACCACTAAAATAAGCCCCATCGTAGCAGTTTCCTTATGCAGAGATCCTGGCTGGCACCTTCAGGAATCTGCTTCAGTATCTTGGCTTTCTCCCAGGGCCAAACTCCTACTCTCTCTCTGCTGCACAGAAATGCAGGCTCGAACTACTGTCAAGCCCGAGCACCACACTTAAATCAGTGACTGGCTCTTCTCAAGCTCGGGCTTGCTCACAGCTCCCCACAGCCCGTGCTGGCCCCAGGCGCTGCCTTCTGCCCTCCCTGATGGCTGAGCCTGGACAAGTAGAGCTTTGTGTCAATGTCAACAAGATCTGTGTTCCCAGACCAAAGATGTGCCAATGTCAACTTCTAACATTGCCGAGTGCAAGAAAACTCCTGGAAGATATAAAGCTAATAAAGCTAGATAGAAACTGTTATTAGCAAAATGAAAAAAACATAAGAATATACAATGACAATCCAAACATTATCTGCCCAGGACCTTATCAAGGAACCTCCACTGACATGGCTGGATCCTCAGAGGGACTCTCAGTAAACAAGTACAGATCAAAGTTTGTAATGTTTTTTTTTTTTTCTGCAAAGACAGTGCAGTGCTTTCTGAGCAGTCTGATCACATGGCTTGAAGGCTGGTGAAACAAACAAAAATACCTACAGAACCTCTGTGTTTCAGGGGAGTAACTGAAAAACAACTCCAACAAATGTGCGGAACATAAAGAAAGTAAAATATTTTCTCATTAAACAGTTAAAGAACAGGAAGAGTTTAGGAATCACTGTTCAGGGACTCCTGTTTAGTGACAGCAATTTATTTGACCATCTGTGTAAAGAAAGACTGCAGCAAACATGGAGGAAATAAAAATAGATGAACAACAAGTAAGTGATTTTGTTTGACTCAAGCCTACAACTCTGTGGAGCAGGAAGCTACTTCATGTGAAAGACGTTATTGATGAAGGCATTTCAGCCTCTCTCCAGTCCTTCCAACAACATACTAGATCTCCCATGCCAGCAAACCTGTCTTGAGACGTGACTCCCATCCCAAACTTGCCAGAAACATCACAAAGTACAAAAGACAAATTGATGAGCCTTCTGGAAAGGGACCACCGGAGGAAGGAGCGTCTCTGTGATGCTCCACAGTAGAAGAAAAATCTGTAGGAGAAAGAATAGGAGGCTTTTTGCTTTGTTTGTTCATTATGATAAAAATCTTCCTTTTCTTGACAGGCACAGAGCAAATATTGAAATGGTGGAAAACACTGCCCACTGTTCAGCAGGATCTGATCACTACCTCTCAGTGTTTTGGTACCCACCTCAAGCGGACACACAACTTCCTCCCTTGTTCAGGGCACACTGTGCTGTGTGTGATGCTAGCAGAGGGGCGGTCGTGCTTGCTTGGCAGTTATGGTGCTGCAGCACCAAGTTGCCCGGCTGAGGGACCCAAAACCTGTTGGTAGCGAGGCGTGGGTAGTGGAGCCATCACCCAAGGGAGCCCCATTTCCATCAGCCCAGGCTGGTGCCAGCAGATGACAGGGATGACAGCTACAACTTGCTCCTTCCTTGGATAGGTCTCTCTTCCCTCTGCCTGTCACTTTCCTCCTGTCTTTCTCATCAACACATATGCATATGTTGTATTCTCAGAGCTGCATTCAAACCAGAGGAAAGCCACCCGAGCCAGGGATTAGGAAGGGTGGCAGGGAAGCTTGAAGCCTGCCCATATTCAGAGTTTTGGAGCCTGTCACTGCCACTGGGTTATATTTAGGTATAGTTGAAGGAGGATCTTTGGGAAATAAGAAAAATGTCAGGCTCTGTTGAGGTGCCTTCTTTAAGCTACTCTAACCCTCATTCTCAGGATTTGCAGCCAAAATTCACCTGCTCCCCCAGGCTGACAAGAGCAGCTAATCTGACTGCCATATGTAGCTTGGCTCACACCTTCCCACTGGGCTGGCCTGCTCCTTGCATCCTTACACTCAGTTTGGTGAGCCCTTAAACTGTTGAACTTATCTTACTGAGCCCTCCTGGGCTGGGGGTGAAATCTTAGACCCACCTTCTGCAAAGCCATTTGATCCCCTGTGAAGGCAGTCCTGGTATACAACTGCTCGCACCAATAGGACTAAAAATACCCATCCTCAAGCTGTGCTCAGACAAGATCTTTGACAGCCTGTTACAAATAACTAATCCAAAACTGCCTAATAATTTGATATTTCAGTCTGAAGATTATCTTCTATGCGTGGGCAGTAGCTTCTCTCTTCATGTCTCCACGCATGCTGTTAATCACTCTGTGCAGGATAATTATAACTCCAAGATTCACACACCTCACTTTGTCCATCTGAGACTTAGGCCTTGAGTCTCATCCAGGTTTACAGTCCCACAGGAGTCAATGGCACTCATCCATTCTGGGAACCATCCCAAGATGAAATGAGTCACCCCAGGAGGGCCCTGTACCTCTCCAAGGACTGCCCAGAGCCACACACCCGATGCCTGTCGCTGAGAGGGCTGACGTTACATGAGATGCATCTCCAAGTCCAACCTCCATCTTCTCTCTACTCCCAAAGAATCTCCTCACCTTTCTCAAAATTTCCATCTGGAAGAGAATAGGAACTTGAAGAAGTCAACACCACAAATGGGTAGACTGTCCTGACACACCCTGGGCTCCAGACTTAATTTCCAAATACATCTCTCCTTTCATACCTCAGCACAAGGTGGTCAGACCTAATTGCTCAAACCTTGATTTTCTTTTAATGAATTTGTCTTGACAACCACAATTTTCTCTGGACACTTTTGCTTACAGCTTCAAAAAACATTAACAGCTTCAAAAAGCATCCTGTCTGCAGAAATAAAAGAAAACAACCCAGAAAATAATGTTTCCCTTCCATGTCACTTGTCTCCCCCCATAGCACACTGCCTACAACCAAACAGCCTCTGAATTGACAGGCATTTCCTCCCCCCATGTGTTAGTTTCCACATAGAGCAACAGAAAAAGGGGAAAAAATCAACGTAAGCATAAATTGGATTTTAAAACTACAAGAATTGGCCAGAGTCTGGTAGGGAAGGGCAGGATCTGGCCAGCAGGGCAGTCACTGGGAGCATTAAGTGTGCAAGGAGTGTAGCTTTAGGACTGCCAACGCTCTGGGTTTTTTCTTGTGAGTGACGGTATACGAGTTGTTGATGGCAAAGGTCTGTCCAGCTGTGTGTTGTACACTGATACCAGCAACCTGGCAAAATTGATCTGACTGGATCTTTCAGCCAATTTTCTGTTTCTTCTTGGAAAAATGTGTCTAATAGCATTCTGTCTGTTTAGTGGTTAACTCTGACCATCATCACCCCTGTGGCCCTGAAACTGTCTTCTCAGATGCTAGAAATGCCCTTGTGCAGACATGAACTGAGCCTTCTGCCTGCAAAACAGCCTGAGCGACCTTTTGATAGACATTTAGAAAATTCTCAAATGCTCCTGAAACCGTTTCCTACAGCTCTGGAAACATTTCCTACAGCCCTGGAAACACTTGCTACAGCCCTTGCCCAGGAGTTCAGCTGCTGCCACTAACAGGGTGCACAAAGTACCACCCAGCAGATTAAGTCCTACCATTCCACTCAATTCTGGTTTCACAGGGCTTGCATACCAAATTGGTAAAAACCTTGTTATTTTTTTATGTGATTCAATTCTACTTTATTGCAAGGAAGTGCTGCAGCAAAAGACCCAGCTCAGACACCCTTCTGCTGAGATGAGCTTCTCCTCTAATTCCATAAGGACAAAACCATCACACAATTTCAATCCCAAAGTTTTGTAAAAGTTTTAGTAACTCCTCAAGGTTTGCTGTGTAGTCTCTTTAACCCCTGCCCTCTGTAGCCTTCGGTAGCTGTGAGTGACAGCAGAGCAGGCAGTAGCCTGATCCTGCCTGCTGGTTTGCCAAGAGAAGGAGAAAATGCACTTAGGCAGCTCTGGTGTGGACAGGTCATTTATCACGTTTTGTTGAGAAGATGGTGAACAGTGAAACATTGAAAGACGGCTGCTAGAAAAACAGTTGGGGAACTTCTGTCCGTTCTTCCTTCCATCTCCATAGGGCAGCTTTGTCCCCTCCTTAATGTGTTCAAAACTGCAGTGCACCAGAGAGCACAACTCATTCACCTCCTGGCCACACAGCTGTTTCCAGGATGATCTGTGGACAGCATCTCCAAAACACATGCTGGAGTTTCAGCTTGGAGCACCAGGACTCTTAGAGTTTGGAGAGGACCTGAGTTGGTGTCTGGCTGTCTATTGAGAGCATGGTATTTGCCCCAGGGTGTCTCTCTAGGAAATGCATAAGCACCCTCCAATGAGGCCAAGGCAAAGGGTGCTCAGTGCATCAAGAGGGAAAAGGTGCCCACAGCAGGTAGGCAAATGGGAATACACATTTAAAGGCAAATGGGAATACACATTATTCCTCTCTCATCACGTGGAAAACAAAATTGCTCTCTCAGTACACTGAGATAGGTTTTGTTATGTGTTTTAAAGGGAATATCTTCAAAGAAATAAGATTTCACTGAAGCTTCCATTGGCTGCCCCGTGCAGCTGGGCATCTACCCACCTTTCATGCCTTTTAATTACACACATCTGGATATTGCCCAGACCCTGAATGCATGTTGCTATTTGAATTTTGGGGTGCAGTAGCTACAGGTGGAGTTTTAACACATGGAACATTGCACCAACCCTGATGTAAACAAAACCATCTCCCTGTGCTTACAAGGAACTGACCCAAATCATAAGCAGAAAGGCGAGAACTCCAAGCACCTCATTAAAACTGAACTTCTCCAAATTTTTTTGGCCTGCTGCCCAGGCAGCAGTGTTATCCAAGGTGCCTCAGCATGTCTGTTTTCACTTGCAGACCTTCAGCAGCAATGTTTCTCTCCACCTTCATCTCCTCCCATACACCAAACACACCACCAGCATTCAAGAGAGATAATGTCACTCTCTAGGCTAGAGGAATACTGTGAAGGCACTGGGAAGACATCTCTGGTGCTTCATTAGCCCGTGGGCTTCTGACAGCTGATGTGGTTTTGGAATAGCACCAATTTTGGTGTGACCATGAATGCCAGTTGCTCTTTAGCTCAGTAATTTTGTGTGTTTGGAGGCAGAAATAAAATATTAACTCTTGGAAAGGTGTTATTTTCTAGATGCCAGTCAAATAAATGGCAAAGAAAATCGTATAAATATGGCTGGTGACAATTAATGGTGTAAAATGTTAAGATTGCTGGAGAGAACATATATTCAGACCTAGAAGGTCTGCCTTTCTCTGTATATTTACTATCAATCTGACTGCCTTTACAGTAACAACATGTAAGGGACTACCTGAAATTCAGTACATGCTTTATACCTTGGCAGGGAGCAACCTGGAAATCCCTGTGATTCATCTTCAAAACAAAGAAATATCAGTGGCCTCTCTCTGAAAATGTACATAAACACTAAAATGTTGTAAATCCCTCCAGGTTGACTGTACCCCAGCTCTGCAGTCAACAGAAGTGACTGCCCTAATTGAATGGGTCAAATATGAATAATAACTGTGTTGTCAGGATGTCAGCCTAACAGGCAGCCTTTCAAGACTTTAAATAGAGAATTTAACAGCAGAGCACCTAGGTGGTTTGGGTAATAAGGCTTTCACGAAGACTGCTTTCATTAACTGATTTCTAGGCAACAGCACTAGAAAAGGGTTGTAAGTAGGTTAAGAAAAGGAACTTCAAGGAGTCAAAAGCCTATGATGTGATACAAAGTGGACTGAGGGATGTTGGATGTGAATGACTTATTTCTGCCTTATCCAGTAGGCACCTCTGGCATTTATTAAATTTCATTTCCATGTATATAACACCTGTGTGCAAAATTTGTCTAAAGAAATAATAAAGGTTTTAGTATGGTACACCTGAACACTGAGTACTGCTGGAAATCCAATAAGCACTGTTAAGGATTTGAATAACACAGGTACACGAAATTATGATTAAAAATAATTGAAAGAAATGGCTCATTCAGTTCTATTAAGTTTAGATTGTTCCTAGGAGTGTCAGGGCACATGCTCCTCACCATGCAACTTTGACTTTCCCTGGATTTCAGTTTCACCAGCTGTGGATTTTTTAAGAGGCTTACAAAACCCCATATCTCACTTAGCAAATAAGCTCAAGTACTTTTTCTTTCTTTTCTTTTATTTAGTAGTGCTACTTACATATATTAATAATTACCTTATTAATTACATTAGTAACCATATTAATAAAATACACCAAAATTCCAGACTCAGACCATTTTTAATAGATTTTATTTATTACAAATATGTGGATTTCTCATCCATTCTTTATCCTTCACTTTTGCTCCATATTTTAAAGGGAAAAAGGAAGCTCATGGAGCTATCAATAGCAAGTTTTCTTTTACAATTAGAAACTACCATCCCCATTACATACTCACATCATTAAAATGCTTTTACCACAGTGAACACTATATTTTGTATTCATTTTCTGACAAAGCAAAACTGATCCATTTGTGTTCTGCAGGACCCTCCTTAGCTTACCTTATGCTTCTTGTGTAGTTTAATTGCTACTTTCTAGTCTCAGCAACATCAATTAAAAGTGTCATCTTTGTAAAATATATTTGGACTACAGATACATGCTGAACACATGTAGGCTATAACAAGTCAGAAATTTTCCTCCAAAATAAACTTTGCTTGAAAAATGTCAACTTGTTGGAAGTTGATGGGGGAAGCAGGCACCCAGGGTCCGCAGCAGAAGGGTTAGCCACCACCAGACCTCCTAGTTCATGGTACCACCATCCCAAGCTCTCAGGTCTGGGCATCCTGCTCTGGGGCGTCACTCTCCCTGGTGTCTGTGGGTGCATTAGCAGCAGGCCAAGGTGACCATGAGGGTCAAGGTGTGTGAGGAATTGGTGGGAATGGGAGAAGGTGGCTGCTCCATATAATGTGGGGGGGTGACATGAAATATTTCAGTCTTCTTACAGTAACATTTTTAAGAGTTTCTAGTTCTGAAACTCTTAGTTCACTGACATTTCACAATGAAATTCATTCTTTTTCTTTTATTTTGTGATTTCCCCAAGTTCTGCATTCAAGCAGTCTCCTGCAGAGGTCCCTGCATTATGATGGGGGGAGCGGGTTTGTGATGAAAGTGGCTGTCCTCTTCCCCGGGCTGCAAGCTTGTAGGACCTCTGACCAGTCACCCTGTCACAGGAGGCAATGGGGAGGCTGCCTGCCAAATGACATCGTGGTTTGGTCTGTGATCCAGGAGAGTTTAACTAATGGTGAATTTGCAGACCTCTTTGGTGCCAGAACCTTCTGTTCAATGCCAAATGCTGGAGCAGTCAGGTTTTTATATTTGCGTGTACGTAAGTACTTATAAACAGACTTTCTCATTAAGCCCCTGTTCTTCCCTCTGGCACCGACTTATGGGCAGTCACCTCCAGCAAGGAGGGGGGAGCCTTTGTCACCCTGCTCACGGTACCACCGCAGATGGTGTCCGCTCTCCTGTGTACGCAGCTCTGTTTACAGTATATGGAAACTGGATGGGTGAGAATTAGTTTTTAAGAGAGAGTTTGGGTTGAAAACACCTCTGTCCTCATTGGGGTCTGCTTCTTTGAAATTTAACACAAGGTATTACTGCATCTTCTTTACGAATGTAGATTGTGTGCTCAGGGGAGTGAAAGAAATTATTGATACGGAACAGAAGTGTCAGGATTTTGACTTGATTCATGATACTCACCTAACAAATGTCATTCTTGCCCCATACACATTGTATCTTTATTTTCATATTGTTCAAACTTTAGATGAAACAATCTCAATATTTTGATTTCCCGTGTCGATTAGCTGATGAAAACTGATGTATAAGAATTCCAGATTACAAATCCTTGTCATAACTGAAGATTAAACTTGTCATTTTTCATGATAAATGGAAATGCAAATAATGAAGTGTATTAGAATATTGATCAGAGGCTTGCCCTGAGCCAAGCACAGCGTGAACATCTTTTCGTTTGCTGGCAGTAAACCAGCTTCTCTCTTCTCTCTGTTTTGCACAGTCCTACTAAGCCAATCTTCACTAGAATGAGCACAAAACAAAACGAATAACAGCTTTTGTACATCAACATTAAAATGGGAAGAAGCTTGGGAAAGGGCCTCCGACAGAGAAGAACGCTGATGAGTGCAAAAATGCCTGATGGGTAAGCGCCACCTTCTAAACATAGATCAGCCAGACGTGGAAGTGATTTTCAGAAGAGAAATGCAATCATGGATTACACACCAGCTCATTAGAAACTGTTGCTGAATGCAGCATCCAGAAGACATGCATGAAAAGTCACATTTGGGGAATAAATTAAAAGGGGTGTAGTTGTTGCTAGATAAACATATGTAATATATATGCATTCAAGAGGTTTGTAAATGTCATTTTTTTTATTCGGACGGAAAGCAAAAAGCTTTAAAACCTTTCACAGTAGAGAGGCAGTTAACTCCAGACTATTCCTATCCCAGTAGCCAAGAAGCTGATAGGACATCTCTTAAATTAGCATTTATAATAGACTCTCTGAATGTTTCCATCACCTAGTGGAAAAAGCATAACTTTTACTGCTACATTGCTGCACTTCATTTACTTCACTGTATAATAAGTTGACTAAAACTGTAAAGCTTCTCAATTTTTACTGCATATGTGTTCCAATTAATCTATGTCTGTAACAAACTTGACTGAAAAATTATTTCTGACTTATATTCTAGTTCTATGAAGCATATATACTATAAGATATGTCTGACTGAATATCATAATACTATAATTTCCCAAGACACATAGAATTGTTTGTATTTGAAGTGACAAAATAAAAGCACTTGATTTCTTTTTTAATAGGAGAAAGTAATTTACCCCTTAAATGTAACATACGGCTGCTCACTGCAAGGGTGTTTCTATTCTTTTCCTTGTTCTGCCATATAACTGCTGAGTGACACTCTCTGGCCTGTGCTAATGCCAATCAGGTGAAGTGATCTAACAATCCCTTCTGGCCTTAAACTCAATTCATAAATTAAGAGACTAGTAAACAAATACACATTGCAAATAGCTATGTGAGGGCTGAGTGTGTGGAGCCTCGGGGCATTGGTGGGGCTGGTGCTTCCCCCCCACGGGGGCTCAACAGGTCACTCCCCAAAGGGCACCCTCATTTCCAGAAGCCACTGAGCACTAACACAGGGGGAGGCACAAGATATCAAGAAAGATATCATAGCGAAAGGCCTGGATGCCAAGTGCCAGGCACAGAGCAATGGAGGGAAGCAGGGATCCCCTCTCCTCTGCTCCTCTCCAGTACCTCCCAGCATGGCACGCATCTTCTGGCTCAGGACTGGGTAGGAGCATGCTGCTCCCTACATTTCTTCTACCCTCTCCTGCATATCGCAGCTGAATCCAGCCCAAAATGAGCACTGCAATGCTAATTTCTTCAGATTTTTTAAGCCTGTTGCTGCATTCTTTGGCTTTTGGGGGAAATGGTTAAAATAATAATTCATTGCTAATGTTGATCCCAAATAACACAATACACTGAAGACATGAGTAAAACATGAGTTAAAACTGGTTTTTGACTATTGGCTGCACAACACAAATTATTCCAGAATTTAGTGCATGATCTCTTATCTTTTATTTTTGAATGAAAAACTTATCTTTAAACAAACTGTCAATAAATAAATACAGGGAATTAGATAACTCTTCTATCTAACTACCAAGGTACCAGTGTGGCACTGCTTATCTTAGAGACTGAACGCTGCTGTGGATATCTACCAAGCAAATTCATGTGTAAATCTGGGTGGCATTTTTTTAAGAAAACTTGTTTTAATCCAAATCTGCTTTCATAACTGTGTGTAGGAGACTCCACTGACTTCCACAGGACCAGGCTTAGAGCTGGTCAAAAACCCCACCCAGATCAATCAACCACCATAAACATATTCCCAGTACCCACTGCTGACCTGAAGGGGATGGAAGGTAAAAATAAAGTAGTTTACACATGAGGCTGCATAAACTCATTAAGGTCCCACTTGAGACAGGTTTTTAAGTCTGTGATTAGTCCAACCAGTGTCAGCTGGAAAACCCACATTCCTTAGGGCCGCATGCATTCAGGAGTCATTGTTAAATGGTGTCTCTGTGAAGCCCATCCTCATTCACTGCTCTTGTTGGCTCACAGCCACACTCTCACCTCAAAAGCCTGTGAAAGGGTTTGCTATCTGGATGTGCTGTCGTATCACCGTGTTCATTTGCTCCTTAGGTTTACCTCTATCCCACATTATGGCAGTCATGGCACTTCTGCTGTGACAAAAAATCAGAAATCACCGAAACAGGTTTTCTCTGTATTACATTATTTTGTTATGGGCTACGAAGTTTTGCATCATGGTGGCTGTGTAATGTAAAAGCCCTTTCTAAATATACTCAAATGTTGCAAAAAAAGTGTCATCACAAGACCTCACAACCCTGTCAGGGCAGCTCAGTGAATATGTACCATTTGTACACAGTCAGAAGGAGAGATGTATCAGGATGTACATCACTAAATGTTGACTCAGTATGAATAGTATGTTTTACCTTTTTAAATGTTACTGCTTTCCCATCCCACTCCATTGTAACTTGGCAATTGTAATTTTTTTTTAAGTCAACAAACTGTAAAGAAAACTGTTGAAATACCTGATTTTCTGTAAAAAGTAATAACAATAATTTTTGTTACTTTAAAGTATGCTTGGTATTAAAGTACCTAATAAAGTTCAACAATGAATTTTGTAGCATACAAATAAAGTGTGATAGTGCTTTTTTCCAGCTCATCTGTGGTAACAGCTGCTGTTGTTAGGATTACTGTCCTCCTAAACACAAGCCTGGCTACCCCCTACACACCTGTACCTACACAGATCCCTAAGGAATGTAAAGTTCAAGAAAAATCTGATCCCTTAATGAGTGCAGGGTATCCATGGGTCAAATTAACAGTATAAGAACCTTGTTGGTTAAGGTAAGTCATCTCCATCCTCTGGTACCTGACTATATACATATGGGCAACAATATAAAGTTCCTGATTACTTTGGTAAAAAAACTTAGATTTTAGTAAGAGAAAGGAGACTGTAAATTATTTAGGAGTTAATTACAGTTAAATAGAGAACTGCCAGGTTTGTAGGATGATGAAGTCCTTCTGGTTCATTTTTATAGGCAACGCATTTCAGTTATTCCTAAATAGATTGGAAAGCTCAAACAAGTTATTTGGAGGACACAGTAAAGCCCCAAAATTTATTTCTTTTAATTTCACTGCATGAAGTTACACTGGAGCCATCAGGGGCTGTCACAGCTGTACATCATCCCAGAGCTTGCACCAACAAGAGGTAAGTACTTTCTTGTCAAATAGATACTGGATTTGCTTCCATGATGCTGATGCAGTAGTATCTGTGTTTGGAGATGATCTAGAAATGGTTGTGACTGGGGTCTAATTATTCCCAAACTCCCAGGCTCTGCCAGATTTCGATCAGAGTAACGGACCAGCTTCCCTCACACCATCCAGCTTCCCCTGTTCTAGGTAGGAAAATGTAATGCTGGGCCCAGCAGCTTTCTGTCCATTTTCACTCTGCTAGTCTGACGTCCTTAAACATTTAAAAGTTTTAGTAGTTTCAGCTGATTCCTTAAGGATTTGAAATGGAATAAGAACTAGAAAATTTAAAATTAAAAAAAAAAAACAACACAAAACCCAAACAAAAAAAACCCCACATGTTTGTCCTGACTAGTTTATATGTTGAAAAGCCAGCCATATGCTGAGGAGCTTCTGAGACAGTGCCAGAAAGCAACATAGGTTTTTTTCCCATGTGCTAAAGTCTAGAGGTTTACACATTTCTCCTTTCCAAAGAGCTCTGTGCAGAAGGGAACAGTTTTGCCTGCTGTTGGAGTAGCTGGCAGTACCTGCATACATTATCCATGCTTGCAGCCATTCCACCTTGATCTCTGATCCTCATTGGCTTACATTAATATTTTGAGAAGATACTTTCATGGAAGACCCAAAATTCTGCAGAAAGCAGAACATGTAGTTTAAAAATTTATGCTTTTCTCTTTATATCAAACAACATTAGTCCCGTGCTGCCAAATACACAAAGCCAAGGCTCACAGTGATCAGATACTGCCATGACACCTTCTATTACCCATCTGTCTCTCTCAAATTTTTGCTTAGCGTTACTTCATACTGCCTTCTGAAATGCCTTTTACATTTTAAAAAGTAAACTGATATATCTTTCCCATCTTCAGATAGTCTCATAGCACCACTGTGGGCAGTTACATAGCTTTTCCACTTCACAAGGTGATGAGGAAAGTATTGCCTGTGCAAGAGACAAATAAAGGGAATAAAGTATAAGCAGGCACATTGTGCTCATCAACTCCCAAGAGGAGTTGTGGCCCCTAATTGCCTACAAGACACTAAAAAGCTCCTCTCCTTTAGGAGTGGTTCCAAAAGTTGCTGCAAAACACTTCCCAAGACCACTGGTGTAAGACCAGCCTCCGAGTTTGAACATCAGCTCAGTCACCTGGGAAAAAAGCCTGGAAGGAAAGATGCTCCAAAAAACTAGGACCTGGGACTGAATTTACCTTCACCAACTGGTTTTAAATAAGCATAACAATATGGATTATTACTTCTGATTATGTCAAGTGCAAGTTAGCTTTATATTAGCTTAATATAGCTGTAAGAATTCTTAATAAGGAAAATTATGTATTAATTGTTAATAATTATTAATCTATTATCTTGCTATTTCTTAGGGAAAAAACTGAAATAAAGATTGTAAAAATCCTATATGTTAGACTTTGATATGATTATCACATATTTAAAGGAATATTTCCACAGTTTTAACAGCAGAAGATGCTCTAGAATACCAGTTACATTACCAGTTACACAGACTCAGGATTTCCTCATCGAGTCTTAGCACAAAAAGGGTCTCTGCCATAGAGAAGACCAGGCACATCATTACTTTGACGATTCTCAAACATGGCCTTCTCACAAGATGCCAGGCGAAGAACTGGGATGTCAGCACAAATGTCAGGCTTACAGGTATGCAGTTAGTACCTTGATTCTCCTTTATCTGACATTATGCCAACACAATGCAGAATTAGTAAAGAGCTAGGTGGGAGACATTTAAGTTTGAAAAAGAAAACTAGCTCTCCTCTCCATTTGCTTCAATTTTTTCCATTAATAAAATGAAATTAGTTGGAGTGTCATTGGAATATTCTGAGGCTCAATTAAGTGCCTGCTGTATCTGTTGAGTTTCTCAAATGGCAATTGAAAATAGTGTAAAATATTATGATCCTCAGGCAATGAACTGAGATGGTTGGTGGCATCAAACTAAGGGAGATTTCTGGAAGAGCTTTTAGGCTATACGCTGCTGTGTGTGTCATCAATAAAGGAGCTGGTTCAGTTAGTATAGCTGAGTTCCATATATGCTTCAGAAGGATAAGGAATAAAATAATTCAGAAATTCTGAAAGAGCTTCCAGCACACTACATGCTACCACTGGTGTTTGGTTTGGGTTTTTTTTTTTTTAATCTGCTGTAATTTATTATTAAGATCCTCAATTACGGGTTTTAATGATTTTTGCATTAAGTAATGTGAAAATTCTTCAGCCACAAGACACCTTGGGGCCGCTGGAAGCCCTGGAGCGGCTGTGCGAGAGCAGCGCCCGGCAGCTGTGGCTATAGCGTGTGTCTGTGCTGCCACCTGGCGGGAGCGTCCTGACAGCACCCGCTGACCGGCAATGTCCCGACCGCACGCGGTTGCAGGGAGAGACCCGACGGGACTCAGATGCTGGGTATGTCCCAAGGGCACTCGGTAGCCGGGAGAGTGCCGAGGGCACGAGGTTGCAGCGGTGTCCCAATTGTACACGGTTACCAGGAGCATCCCAACAGCACTCGGTTGCCAGGAGAATCCCAAGGGCATGCGGTTGCTGGGAGAGTCCCGATGGCACTTGGTTACCAGGAATGTCCTGATGACATGCAGTTGCGGGGAGAGTCCTGATGGCACATGGTTACCGGGAGAGTCATCGGTTGCCGGGAATATCCCAAGGGCACACAGTTACCATGAGAGTCCTGAGGGCAGGCGGTTTCTGGGAGAGTCCCGATGGCACTCAGTTGCTGGGAATGTCCCGATGGCACGTGGTTACCGGGAGAGTCCCGAGGGCACTCGGTGGCCGGGAATGTCCAGCAAGCGGTTGCCGGTGAGTCTCAAGGGCATGCGGTTGCTGGGAGAGACCCTACAACACGCGGTTACCACGATGAGGGTTGCCGCGAGAGTCCTGAGGGCACTCGGTTACCAGCAGAGTCCTGAAGGCACATGTTTACTGAGAGACTCCCGACGGCACTCGGTTGCCAGGAATGTCCCAAGGGCACGCGGTTGCTGGGAGAGTCCTGAGGGCACGCGGTTGCTGGGAGAGACCCTACGGCACGCGGTTACCACGAATGTGCTGCAGGGAGAGTCCTGAGTGCACTCGGTTGCCAGAGACCCTACAGCACGTGGTTGCCGGCAGAGTCCCGAGAGCACGCGGTTGCAGGGAGAGTCCTGAGGCACGCGGTTACCAGCAGAGTCCTGAAGGCACGTGTTTACTGAGAGACTCCCGATGGCACTCGGTTGCCAGGAATGTCCCGAGGGCACGTGGTTGCTGGGAGAGTCCTGAGGGCACGCGGTTGCAGGGAGAGTCCTGAGGGCACTCGTTTGCCGAGAGAGACCCTACAGCACGTGGTTGCCGGGAGAGTCCTGAGGGCAGGCGGTTTCTGGGAGAGTCCCGATGGCACTCGGTTGCTGCGAATGTCCCGATGGCACGTGGTTACCAGGAGAGTCCCGAGGGCACTCGGTGGCTGGGAATGTCCAGCAAGGGAGAGACCCTACGGTTGCCAGGTATGTCCCGAGGGCACGCGGTTGCAGGGAGAGTCCTGAGGGCACTCGGTTGCCACAAGAGACCCTACGGCACGTGGTTGCTGGCAGAGTCCCGAGGGCACGCGGTTACCAGGAGAGTCCTGAAGGCACATGTTTACTGAGAGACTCTCGACGACACTCGGTTGGCAGGAATGTCCCGAGGGCATGCGGTTGCTAGGAGAGTCCTGAGGGCACGCAGTTGCAGGCAGAGTCCTGAGGGCACGCGGTTACCAGCAGAGTCCTGAAGGCACATGTTTACTGAGAGACTCCTGACGGCACTCGGTTGCCAGGAATGTCCCGAGGGCACGCGGTTGCTGGGAGAGTCCTGAGGGCACGCGGTTGCTGGGAGAGACCCTACGGCACGCGGTTACCACGAATGGGCACGCGGGAGGGTCCTGAGGGCACTCGGTTGCCAGGAGAGACCCTACAGCACGTGGTTGCCGGGAGAGTCCCGAGGGCAGGCGGTTTATGGGAATGTCCCGATGGCACGTGGTTACCGGGAGAGTCCCGAGGGCACTCGGTGGCTGGGAATGTCCAGCAAGCGGTTGCTGGTGAGTCTCAAGGGCATGCGGTTGCTGGGAGAGACCCTACAACACGTGGTGACCACGAATGCCCCAAGGGTTGCTGCGAGAGTCCTGAGGGCACTCGTTTGCCAGGAATATCCCGACACGCGGTTACGAGGATGTCCCGGTACTCAGTTGCCGGGAGAGTCTGAGGGCACACAGTTACCATGTATATCCTGACGGCACGCTGTTACCGGGAGATTCCCGATGGCACGCGGCTACCGCCTATGTCCTGATGGCACTCAGTCACCGGGAGAGTCCTGACAGCACTCGGTTACCAGGAATGTCCTAAGGGCCCTCGGTTACCAGTAATTTCCTAATGGCACTCGGGTTAGTGGGAGTGTCCTAACGGCACCCAGTTAATGGGACTGTCTTAACAGCACTTGGTTATCCAGAATCTCTTAACGGTACACGGTTAATGGGAGTGCCTTAGCAGCAACTGGTTAATGGGTGTGTCTTAATGGCACTTGGGTAATGGGAGTGTCCTAATGGCACTTGGTTAATGGGAGTTTCTTAAGGGCATTTGGTTAACGGGAATGTCCTAATGGCACTCAGTTAACGGGAGTGCCTTAACAGCAACTTTGAGGCTGTACTTGGAGATCAAGGTAACAGAACCAGTGCACACGTAACCTCCTGTGCCTCCCAGAAACAGGGCAAAAACCAAGAGGTGAAACTGTCAGTGTATTAACTCTCACTGGACAGCTATCAAGTTTGAGAACTTCTACATTTTTATTTTAATTTCTGAAGACTGAAGAGAATAAGCTCCCTCTCTAAATGTGGATGAGAACTTTGCCTAACTTTTTTAAAGCATTTTCCAGAGCTATGCAGGCCAGTGCTCCCCAGAGATAGGTTTCTGCATTTCCCTCATGGCACAGACACTAATCCTCTATTTACCCTCTCAAGGAACAAGTGGGTGATGATGACATTGTCTTCCCTCTTGGCATATGACTTCAGTCTTTCAGTGATGGTATATGTGGCTTCTCTCTGTTCACTGTAATTGCATCACTTTATGAGAGAATATTTAGCAGCCTTCTACTTTTTCCAGTTTGTGGATCCCTAAAAATTTTCCAGATCCCTTTCTAGATTTCATATACACACATGACCCTATAGAATATAAGAACAAGTGATCTTTTGTATATATCTCCTAATAGCCATCTGTGCATCCTCAGACTGAAAATCATTGTTCCAGAAACATGCCTTCTGGGACTCCGTGCATTCCTATACCCCCTTTCCCAAAAGTTGCTAATTCCCACTATTTTCTTCCCTATCCTTCCCTTCTCTCAGTTTTTCCCTACTCAGATGTTATCTAATCCATTGAATCCCTTACCCAGAAAACATGATGCTTAAAGCTGGTTTGGGGGAAAGGGATCATACAGCATAACATGAAGTAACTGGTAGGAGGACTCTCCATCACCTGAAAAGGCTGGAGAATGCTTTTATGATGGTTAGCTAAGAAGAAACAAATAATCTGTCAATCATGTCTGAAAATCTAAATCCTGCAGAGCAGAATAATTTGTTCATGGGGCCCCACTCCTCAAGCAACATGGTGACTCAGCAGGGTGAAGACCACCTCCAAGAAACAGACAGGACACCAAAGCTACAGAAAAAGCTCAGGGGTTGAGCCCACCCACAGGGCAATGTGAATTATAGAGAGACAGAGCAGAAGAGAGGAATCAGGACCAGGAGAGCCAAATGGGAGACCTGAAGAATAGAGTCTCCTATTGCCATGCTAGAGAATCCTTCCTAAATCCCATAGCCTTTCAGACCCACTCTCAGCTCCAGCATAAACTGGGCAGGAGGCCTGTCACTAAGACTCTGAGTGAGAGCATGAAATGGAGGGACAGAAGAGCAGAAGTAGCAGGCATCAGAAAGAATGGAATAGTTAGGTAGCTTAAGTCAAACCACTGTACCAGAAGATAACTATAACTGATCAGCATTCCTCCAGAGGTTAATGAGGCTACTGAAATAATGAGTCTGAGATGATACTAAACATAGTACTGATGAGCTATGGTCATGCAATAGGAGACTCGTGAGCATCTTTAAAGGTGACAGAACATGGAAAATTTATGGTCCCTAAAGGAACAGGACACCAGATTTAGGCCATCCTAGATAGCATTTGCTCTGATCATACTAAAATCTGATTAACCAGGCTGAAGTCTGGGAGCGGCTAAAGGCCCTAATCCCAGAAGAAGAAAGCAAGGACTTTAGAAGCCATTAATACATTAACCATGAGCAAAAGTGTGCTGTGAGGGTGCAGCAAGACCACCAGACTGTGGCAAGCATACCAGTAGCAATGAGTCCTTCCTCCCTGCTGAGGCTGTGCAGCCTCCCACAATCCCAAAGTGATGTCCCCAGGCCCCTACCATTCCCTGGTAACTCCAAGGGAGTGTCTGGAGAACAGGAACTGTTGACAGAGCCATCGTGCTCAGGCACAACCCGAGGAAGGAAAAGGTCGGGGATGTGGCAAAGCCCAGAAAAGTGAACTGGAAAAAGTCCAAAGTCAACACTGGCGTTTGGACAGGGTTTCTAGCAGAGAAGCTCCCAAAACAATAAGGAAAGTATCACCACAGACATACGTACCATGCATTTTATACTAAGGCACCTGATAGTCTTCTCAGAGGCCTTAGACAACAGGCCTCCAAAATGAGTTTGTAAAATAAAATGACACTGCATATATTTAAGCCAACCACATGTCTCTGCTTGCTGCTCTTGCAAGATGGGAGTCACTGCTTTGTGTTGGGCTCTGAGGAACTACCATGCCAGGCAATATTCTCATTTGCCAGTCAATCGTCATTGGACTGTGCTTTTGTTCCAAAGGAAGACCACACCTCCAGCTGTCACCTTACCAAATAAAATATGCTCTTATATTTCTTCCCATTTTGCTGCTTCTCTACCTTTACAGGCTCCTCCAAAGTAGATGAACAAAATAGTAATAATATCAGTACTTGGCACCCATGAAAAACTCACAAATACAACACGTTTTACTGCTTTTCAGTGGCATGAGTTTTTTCCTTTTTACAAGAATTATGGAGGGATGAAGTGGCTGGACTAAACTTATGCAGACTGGAAAATGCAGGGGAAAATCTCAAAACCTGAGATCCATGCCTGAGAGGCCTGGAGTCAGAGCAGCACAGGAACACTCATATTGGAGGGGCCTTCGGAGGCTTCTAGTCCAATCTCCTGCTCCTTGGAATCAGGGCTCTATCCAGGCTGGTCTTACAAACATCAGTGGTGAAGAGTACATGGTGTTTCTGGGCAACCTGCTGCAATGCTTAATTAGCCCATAAATGAGTCAATAATTAAGTAAGTATCAACCAGGAGACACTGATACATGATATCAGAGCAGCTGCTATATGTGTGTCTCCACTCTCAAGGGAACCATTCCAATCTTCTTACAGTATGTTTTTAACTCTAAGGCATGTGCACAGAGGTCAAATTTTAATATATTTATAGGCCTAATTTGTCATTGGTGCTGAATTATATTATTGCTGTAGTTGGAAGGGACATATTTCACCTAAGCTTGTCCATCCTACCTGTAAGAGCTAAAACCAGAAAGCTTTATTAATGTGTTGAGAAGTAATAAACATATGTAGACCAAAAGAGAAATTATTGGTCTGTAGCCCTCACACTTGTGCAGTCCACACACTTTCTGCAGAATTCGCCAGCCAGGAAGTCAGGTGGAATTGACATGCAGCTACCAGGCCCATGCCTGCAGCCTGGGCAGTAAATTAAACAACTCTGCCAGCATGCAGTACCTCAGTTTCATGTTGTGTAAAAATACCAGGTTTTGTGAAAACTATTCTGTTTTGCACGGTTAGGTTGGAAGATTTGCAACAGGCTATCAATAAAAACTGAAACACATTGTAATGCAAAGATGCTGTTTTGAAGTCCAGAATGATGTGAAAGAAGCCAAACACAAGTTCTTCGTGCTTTGATGCAACTCAGTGGATGTAGGAACACACACGCTGGTTTGGTGGTGTAGAAGATCAGTGTAAATGTCAGTGGCGTCTGTTTCCAGAACATGAATTCTGTTCATCTAGGACCTCTTCTCCACTGGTGGAGGAAATCTTTCCAGACACAGGGAAAGTACTCAAAATCTCAAAACAACTGTGAGTGTTAGACTGTCACAGCCCCTGTTTCTTCCTAGACTTAAGCAATCTCTTGAAGGTAATAAGTCCTCTTTCCTGTTTCTCTGATTTTCTTGTTTCACTATCTCTCTTCTACTTTCTTAGCAAGAATATTGCCAATTATCCAAATTTTTTTTGAGAGAGAGTTTCTGACAACTGGTGTTATTCTAAAAGCCCAAATAACCTGTTCTGAACTTCTCAATAAAAAGGTAAGGATATATTATGTTTGTTTTGTTGCATTTGTTGTTTCTGTTGGGTTTTTTTCTTTTTCATTTTTAAGGTGACTTCTGAGTACTCACAGTCATGATGAAAAGCAGGAAAATATGCACATCATGTATTCTAAAGGTTTCTAAGCCAGAAGGCAAACAACAAGAACTCAAAGCTCAACTGTACTTAAACCTCATTATTTTTAAGCCAATCTCATGCTACTTTGTAGTCTGATTCACTATATTTTAATGCCAAGTACTGCAGTAACCAGCTAAAAAGAGCCCTCTTCCCGGCGTGTGGAAAAGAACATGCCAGCCAGATGTCGTCCCAGGCCAGATAATGAAGTAGCACGCAGCAGCAAAAACAAGCTCCTGGTCCAAGCTGCCTGATGTGGTGCAAGCTGGGCACTGCACCAGGAAACAACAACCTGAAGCAGAAGTTTTCCCAGTTCTCACTCCTGTTCCATTCTTTTTCAGCATCTTTCTACATTAGAATTTTGCAGATGAGGTTTTTGACCCACAGTCCAGCACTCAACTTGTTGTCTTTGTCTTCTCCTCTTCCCCAGATGCCAGATGGTTAGTATCAGCAAGAGACTTTTTAAGCAAAGGAATTTATTGAATACAACAGGAAGCAAAGGGAAACTTTACAGACTGAATGTTCATTCCAAAAGGTCAAGGGAGGAGAAGTATTTATGAAGACAGAGTAGTCCAGAGCCCCTGTACAGTCCAGACCAAGATTAATTGTTTGCAGATTGAGGTAGCTGGATGAGAAGCCCAATGATACTTCCAAGCCCCCAAAGCCAGTCAATGTCAAGTGAAGGCCCTGCTTCAGTTTTGTAAAGATTTGGGTGTCATCACAGAAGGAAGGGACAGAGAATCTACAGGGTTTGAGCAAAAAAATATTTACTTAGTATGCTGCAGGTGTGAAAGATCAGTATGATCCTTTTCTGGGGACTGGTCAGTAATTTTAACTAGGAGAAGATAAGCAGATACATTACTCAAATCAGATGCACTTTCTGTCTCCACGTATGCCAAGTCATGTGGTCTTGCTGGTCCTGGTTCTTTCTTGTGGTATGCAGCTGTTAGTCCACCCTGTGGCCAGGCCAGCTCCATCAGAACTACCAGTTGTCCCAGTATCCCAGTTATGCTTTCTTTACCAGACAGAAGCAGAGAAATTTGTTCATTGGTCTCAGTCTTCAGCAGCTTCATCAAAGCACGAGTCCCAGCCATAATTTTGCCTGGGCTGTCCAACATGCTAAAATCCCAGACAAATCACTGAGAGTGTGGTGTCATGGTTGGCTTATGTCAATCTAAGCATGTGCTACTGTCAAGAGGAGCAGTCCTGCCCTCCCCTGCCTGCTCCTGTCATCTTTCCTGTGTCATTACTAGTGCTGGTGTATCTGCAGTCAGCTGCACCACTGAGCTGGTTAAACTCACTCTATGGTCACATGATTATCCATGCCAAAATACATTGGTGAGCACCAACGTGAGGACTGAAAGGAAAGCCCACATTAGACTGATTTATTTTGTTAAAGAAACATACACCATGACTGTGTGTGCAGAGTAATTCCAGTGTCTCCTGATCCCATGATGACACTTACTGTGCATAGTCTGAACAACCCACCCAGCAGCATTTGCACAGGAGGTCCAAAGCACTCTGGGCATATCAGACTTGAAGGACATGTGCTGTGAAGTCCATCTCTGTGTGACAACTAAGATTACCTAATATGCACAGACTGCACTGGACAACTTTGGCCACTTACATGGATGTGCCTAATGCTCCCTAGAGACAGCAGGAGCACTCATTTACCTATGGGAAGGGCAGTTCCACTTAGGACATCACTTGCATCCATACTTTTGCCTGAAACTTTCCAAATTTCCTACCTTTACCTGACTCTATACTCAGGACTGTTCTGGAAGAAATGCACTGTTGCACCAGGTGAGTCAGATGCAGATGAGTCAGCTGTAAATGCTACCCGTGAGAGGGAAGAGAGGTGACTTTGTCTACAGAGGTTTTTAATCTGACAACAAAGCCTTCCATACACTTGGAGGTTGAAGCTATTCACATAGAGAAATATGACAAAAATGTGTAAGTAGGAGGGTCATCCATTGTTAGTACATGCTAAACTGCCTCCATTTCAAGTTTCAAATCAAGATCTTCAGCAAAGCAACATTTGGCCTCGATCAAGGCATTTCTGAGTACAATGGTATGTGTATGAAGACTGTGTATCACCACACATAAAACCCAGACAGCCCTGACAGATAGGCTTTAGCAAATCTTTCTGGTCTTGTTCAAGGAAGGTTTGCCCCTAGCTCTTCCCTCCACCTCACTGCAGGGGTTGCTAAGCCCATCACTGGGCTCACAGAAGGGACTTTGCCATTTAATTATAAAAGTCAGGTGTTTGTCAGAAATTGCCAATTAGGTTGAGTATACATGCAGGACCTGGCCCAGGGGTCGTCCAGTGACTCCTCTGAGAGTATTAACATCAGCAGAGGAGTTAGGAAGGAGGGGAAGAGTCACAGATGGAGTTAGGACAGAGGAGAGGAGTCACAGCTCAGGAAAAGCAATTTAAACTGAAGGAAGGGGACTAATTGGAGTTAATTTACCAGCGCCCTCCAAACAGTTCACAAAGTGGTCTGGCTTTCAGCTGACATAAGATATGTTATGTGAATGTAGGATAATTAACATTATATGACTGAAAAAAAAGTATTTCCAAGTTAGTTAGGTTTCTATGAAAGTAACCCCAGTTTTAACTGAATCTTCCCGAGCAAAGAAAGAATTGCAGATTCAAGTTTGAAGTTGTTTGCCATGGAAAGTTATTTACATATAGATGCTAGTGAAATTACCTAAATGCTAATGAGTCAGGAGAAGCAAACAAACTTTGGCCAAGTGTGAAGAACATACACTGCACCAAGCACCATCTCTCCCTCAATGCCTTCCCCCAGTTTCCATTTTATCATGCTTCTCTGAACCTCCAGGTTCAGAAGAAACATGGGAGTGAATCCCACTGAAAACATATTTTCCCCTTGTTTTCCTGTGTTGTATATGAGCAGGAGCAGTGAAAACAATGAAAAGCCAAGCTGCACCCTTTTGCTCTACACAACTTCCTGAAATTTCTCCCAAGCAAGATAAACCAGGCTACAACGAAACACAGGTCACAGTTAAAATAGCATCTGTTTGTTGTGCTGCAGAATTTGGAAACAGTCACATTTTCACCCCATCTGCTTCTCTAGGATAAATTACTTTGTTACCCAGGTGTATAATAAGGTGTAAAGGGGAAATTTAAGAGTAATATCCTCCTAGCTTTTACTAGTCTCACCAGGGAAAAAACAGAAGTACTGTTTTAAACTAAGGAAGGACAAAAAGCACTAAAAAACTGCACAGGAAACGGCCCAGAACTGCACAGGATTTGGACAAAAGGCTTTCAGGGCTGCAGGCGGAGGTCTGGCTGGGGAGCAGCAGAACCAGCCACCCTTTGTCACTGCCCTGGAGCAACACCCGACCTTCACCCGTGGCAGCGCCTGTGTCAGCCCGACCCGCCAGACAGACCAACCCACTCGGATTAACCGGTTTAAACTGGGTATTTGAAATAAGCTGCAGGAACTTTCCTGGAGGGGATTAGCGCGTCCCCACAGCGCCTGCCCTGACAGATCTGAGGGCATCCCTGGCATCACAGCCGCGAGGAATAGCTGAGAAGTGGTCACGTCTCCGTGGGGCAGACGGGGCGGCACTGCTCCCCACAGAGGGGAGCATGGAGGGTTCCATTCCCACCCCAGCTGTCACCGCCCTGCCAGAGGTCACGGTGCTCCAACCCGGCTGCTGCCGCTCGCTCTTCCCTGGCTGGCCACCAAATGGACAAAATCAGGGAGCTGTGTCATGGGATGGGAGGAAGCGACACACTCTGTCAAGGCAGCAAGGACGACCCACCAACAGAGGCCCAGACGGAGACGCGACATCCCAGAGCTGATGTCTGCCCACTGCCCAAGAAGAGCCCGAATCTGTTTTCACTTTAAACCAGTTTTACGGTCTGGACTGGACTGGGATTTATATGTATTTTATGTGGCCTTCACCACCCACCGTGCCTCATAGGAGATGACAGTTCCTGCAATGAGTGGTTTACAGCCTCAGAGCGACTGCAAATGCCCAAAGACCAGGGCGAAGCCTGCTTGCTTCTTTCTTTCTGCGACTCTTCCCATGGCTGGCCAGATCACTTGGTGATTTCTATGTCCCTTCCCTGCCTTGGGGCAACGTCAGCTTCTCCATACAGGCTGAACAGGCTTCACATGCTTTCTCTGGAGTCTGGAGGAGCTTTATGAATCTCAGAGCTGTGCAAAGGTACAGCAAACGTCCTGCTGGCTGCTGCCACCATCCAGGACGAGGGATGACAATCTGTGAAGCCAACAAAGAGGGAGGTGGTGGCAGCAACATCCAGAAAGAACTCTAGAGGAGGAGAGAACCTACTGGCCACCAAATCTTGCAACATCTCTGCTGAGGACACTTTGTTTTATCAGGTTTTCTGTTTGTGTCCTGCTGTCACTGGTCTGTACAATTCCACAAATTAAAAGTTGGTCATTTTTCTCAGGTGAATCTAAGGGAGTTAGGAACACAGCTCCCAAGAACATCATTTCCCCAGCCCAGGACTGTACCTGCAGACTGATGACCACTCTGCGTGCATATAGAGGGACACTGCAGCCTGCTGACACATTGCTCCTCTCTAGCTGCCATAGGACAGGAGTATATTAGCACACACCAGAAAAAACCCAGCATTTAAGAAAACACGTGTAATAGAGGAATGTGGCACACAAAATAATGTTTAGGGTCATCCAAGGAAGACGGATAGGATGAAGGGCAGGTAGAGCATGGACACCATATTCCTTATTACCCTCTTGTGATGTTCAGCAGTTTACCAAGGTACCAAACCAATGCTGGATTCAGACTATGTTTCACCAGGAACTGACATGTTACAAACCACAAGGTAAAAAATCAAACACAACAGCCTCACCTTCCTGATAACAGCGAGAGTGGTTTCTTTATATCTAATCCACCGATAAGAGAGGAGATACATGGTCTGGGACAGCGGAGCTGGAAACTGTTTCATAGGAAGTAATATAATCCAAAGTCCTATGTATTTTTAACCTGTTCAGCCCTGCCCCCTCATAATCAGGCATTTCAGCACACAGCACTTCTGTTAATTGCGTGCCTTCTTAAAAGCAAATGAGGAAAGCCACACTAAAGTCTCTCAATACTCCAGATAAAATTTGCAGCTGGTGTAAATAAGTGAAATGTCACTAAGGCCAGAGGAATCACTCTTCCTCCCTCTCCTGCTGCCACAGGAGAACTTGACCCTACATTTCCATACTCCTACGAGGAGCGGAGTGCATCGTAGAGTGCATTGCTGCAATCCCTCCTCCCTCGCACTTCAGTCTGCCCTTGATGTGCTGCAGCTTGAGCCCTGGCCCTTGTTCCCCTGGGACACTGGTATGTTGAGCGGACTGGAGGGAAAAAGAGCTGCAGAGTGCCTCGCCTGGGAGGGAAGGGAGGCCTCAGTTCCCGTCATTTCCTCAGTGATTACAAGTTTTTTCAGGAAAAGTCTTTACAGGATGGGTTGGGCTGTTTTATCAGAGACAGATTTTGGCAGACCAGTTTTCAGTGAGCTCCTTTTCACCCTGCAGCCCTCAGCCAGAGCCTGCAGACCTGATCTCCCCAAACCCAGCACAGCCTTGCCCAACTGATGGGCAGATTTAGTCCTGCTGCGGGAGGCAGGAGGGACTGCTGACCAACCCTGCAGGAGGACAGGCTTTTGCTTTCATTTAAGAAATAACACTTACACCTTGACTGGTGACAGACAGTCCAGATGGTGCAAACATAAATCTCCAGGCCACTTGCTTATCAAGGACAAGCTTATTCCTTCATAAGCAATGAGAACATGAAGGCACTTGGAAATTTCCAACCAGACCTTTGCTTTCCCAATCTCCCTCTTTTCAGTCTCACATTTTAAGCAGAACAACAGCCTACAAAGTAAGCAGGAAACAACAGCTCCTTCCTGCTGCACAGCTCGGGCCACCCATGTAGGGAGTTTGCCTGCTCTGGGGCTGGGTTTGGGTATCAGCCAGCGCTGACGCGCATCCCCATCTGAATCATAGAATCATAGAATGGTTTGGGTTGGAAGGGACCTTTAAAGGTCATCTAGTCCAACCTACTGTCACTCCACTCTCCTGTTGCCATTAAAGTTAAGTAAAAGACTGGGAGACAGATTATCCCAGCTGAATCCCAGTAAATGGCAGCAGAGCAGCAGCTCTTCGGCAGCTGAGGTAGATAATAATTTTTTGTTCAATCTTTTCTAAATCCTCTACATTTCACATACATGTTCAGATTTTCTGGACATTTTATGTGACACACAACAATCTGAATTCATCCTATCTGATTGATGCCCTCTACACATTTGGGAAACAAAACTGAAGATGGCATTCAAAAAAAGTTTAGTAATTAGGTTCAATATATGCATTGTGCTGATGAACAAAGATAATTTCTTGATGTGCAGACACAAATGAGATGGATAAGTAGTTTTCAACTGGGTTAGGTTTCATGTGAGCTCTGGCACCCAAGCAAATGTGCAGAAGTAGAGGGTCTATCCCACAGGGAGAATAGCCAGGAGCAGACTGAAAGCTTACGGGTAAGAATTAGAGACCGAGGCAACAAAGGGCACTTTGAGGCTGGTGTTTAGTATAGGCCACCCAATCAAGGGGAGCCTATTGACAAAGCCTTCTTACTCCAGCTACAGGAGGCATTGTGCTCAAAGGCTCTTATCCTGCTGGGGGACTTCAACCACCCCAACATCTGCTGGAAAAGTAGCATATTGAGCTGTAGGCAATCCAGGAGACTCTTGGAGCACATTGAGGATTACTTCTTAAGCCAGGTAATAGAGAGCCCTACCAGAGGGGATGTGACACTAGACCTGTTGGTCACCAACACAAGTCAGCTAATCCATGATGTCGAGATTGGAGGCAGCCTGGGCAGCAGTGATCATGCACTGGTGGAGTTCGCAGTCCTGAGGGATAAGGGTCGGGTAAAAAGTAAGTCAGGACCCTGAATTTTAGGAAAACAAGCTTCCAGCTGTTCAAGGAGTTAGTCAATAGGACCCCCTGGGTAACCGCCCTCAGGGACAAGGAAGCAGAACAGAGCTGGCAGATTTTTAAGGACGTTTTCCATAGAGTGCAAGAGCTCTCGATCCTCAGGTGTAAGAAATCAGGAAAACAAGGCAAGAGACTGGCATGGCTGAGTTGAGACCTGCTGGTCAAACTACAGGGCAAGAAGGAAACGCGCAGGCAGTGGAAGCAGGGACAGGTATCCTGGGAACAGTATAGGGACACTGCCCAGTTGTGTAGGGATGGGGTCAGGATGGCCAAGGCACAGCTGGAGCTGAACTTGGCAAGGAATGCAAAGAACAATAAGAAGGGCTTGTACAGGTATGTCAGCCAGAAAAGGAAGGTCAAAGAAAGTCTATCCCCCTGCAATGAACAAGACTGGCAAACTGGTAACAATGGACAAGGAAAAGGCTTAGGTAGTCAACAACTTTTTTGCCTCAGTCTTCACTGGCAACCTTGCTTCCCACACCTTGTGAGTGGACAGACTGCAATAAGGGGACTGGGGGGGCAAAGTCCCTCCCACTGTAAGAGAAGATCAGGTTCATGACCACCTGAGGAACCTGAACATACCTAAGTCTATGGGACCTGATGAGATGCATCCCAGAGTCCTGAGGGAATTAGGTTTTGTAGCTGCCAAGCCACTCTCCATGATATTTGAAAAGTCATGGCAGTCAGGTGAAGTCCCCAGCGACTGGAAGAAGGGAGGTATTGCACCCTTTTTTAAAAAGGGTAGAAAGGAGGAACCTGGGAACTACCAACCTGTCAGCCTCACCACTGTGCCTGGGAAGATCATGGAACAGATCCTCCTAGAAGCTGTGCTAAGGCACATGGAGGAGAGGAAGGTGATTTGGGACAGCCAGCATGGCTTCACCAAGGGCAAGTCCTGCCTGATGAACCTAGTGGCCTTCTATGATGGAGTGACTACATCAGTGCACAAAGGAAGAGCCATGGATGTCATCTATCTGGATTTGAGTAAGGCCTTTGACACTGTGCCCCACAACATCCTTCCCTCTACATTGTAGAGATGTGGATTTGATGCATGGACTGTTCAATGGATGAGGAATTGGTTGGATCATCACATCCAGAGAGTAGTGGTCAATGGCTCAATGTCCAGATGGAGATCAGTGACAAGTGCTGTCCCTCAGGGATCTGTACTGGGACCAGTACTATTTAATATCTTCATCAATGACATAGACAGTGGGATCAAGAGCATCCTCAGCAAGTTTGCAGACAACACCAAGCTGAGTGGTGTGGTTGACACACCTGGGGGATGGGATGGCATCCAGAGGGATCTGGACAATCTCAAGAAGTGGGCCCATATGAAGTGAACCTCATGAGATTCAACAAGGCCAAGTGCAAGGTCCTGCACATGGGTCAGGGCAACCCCCAGTATCAATACAGGCTGGGGGATGAAGGGATTGAGAGCAGCCCTGCAGAGAGAGACTTGGGGGTACTGGTGGATGAAAAGCTGGACATGAGCCAGCAATGTGTGCTTGCAGCCCAGAAAGCCAACCATATCCTGGGCTGCATGAGGGAGGTGATTCTGCCCCTCTCTGGAGTCCTCAGAACAGGGAAGACATGGACCTGTTGGAGTGAGTCCAGAGGAGCCCACGAAGATGATCAGAGGGATGGAACACCTCTCCTATGAGGAAAAGCTGAGTGAGTTGGGGTTGTTCAGCCTGGAGAACAGAAGACTCTGGGGAGACCTTATTGCAGCTTTTCAGTACTTAAAGGGGACTTAAAAGAAAGATGGGAACAAACGTTTTAGCAGGGCCTGTAGCAATAGGACAAGGGATAATAGTTTTAAACTAAAAGAGGGTAGATTCAGACTAGATATAAGGAAGAAATTTTTTACAATGAGGGTGGTGAAACACTGGAACAGGTTGCCCAGAAAGGTGGTAGGTCCCTGGAAACATTCAAGATCAGGTTGGATGGGGGCTCTGTGCAACCAGATCCAATTGAAGATGTCCCTGCTCCCTGGGTGAGGGGGCAGACTAGATGGCCTTTAAAGGTCCCTTCCAACCCAAACCATTCTATGATTGTATGATTCTAGGATTCTATGAGACAGAATCTGTCAGGGAAAGGGAAGGTGCTGTGCCAAAGACTGACTCCATCAGAGATTTGAAGTGAAATATAATGATAAGGCAAAGGAATCAGTAGGGTTCCAGCTATTTTCAAACAAGAAATAATTTATGGAGAGGAGAACTCAAACTGCAGAGGATTAGAGGTTTAGTCAGCATGAGGGAGAGAGGATGAAGGGATGATGTGGAGTGGGAGGACTATAGCACAGAAGAGGTTTTTAACCTCTACACGAATTTTACTGTGCACGTGCATCAAAGGTCCCTACTTTCTGTTCTTATGTAAGATACATAAAACTATGTGTCTTGGGTGAAGAGAGCGGGGTCGAGTCACAACCCTTCCCCTTCCCCATGGCCTGCTCTTGGAGTCCTGTTGCTATGTTCTACTGCCTCACCAGATGCTGCTTCTCTTGACTCTTACAAAGCCCATGTGGGGGCAGTATTGGGCACTTTGATATTTTCTGGGCTTCCTGTTCGTGAGGATGCCAGAACTCCTTCTCCTGGTCTGCCCATAACCCACCACCTGAAGGGTCTGGCTTTCTGCCTGGGCAGCTGCAAAGAATTAGCCCAGCTGAGATTCAGTCACACAGGGGAGGAGTGCAGAAAAGACTGGGGCTTTTGCCATTCAGTCCACCCGAGCTTCAAGAAACTCTGGAATTAAAGCCCTAAGTGTAAGTGTTGAAATGGATTGTAGGGTCAGTGCTGCCTGTGGCAATCTTGGTTTCACTGTTGCAGATTTGCATCACACTTCAAAAGCATCCTGAGAGGCCCTAGTTGTTCTTTTTCCTTGCATTCCATCCTTGAGATGTCTTTAGGGGTTCATATTAACAGAAATAATTTCCCCAAGACCTAAAGTGTCTTTTCCCATTACAAAAGACTTTAGGTATTCTCTCAAAGGAATAACCTGCTTGTTTCAGATGGGTTTGCTCATTCTCAAATACACCAGTTTTTTCCAATGTCAATCTGAACAGTATTTTGTGTGTAAAATTTTTCTTTCTACTTAATTTTCTGGCTGTACTGGTACTCACAGATTTTAAGTATTTGTTTAGACTAAAGCATTTTAGAAAGTACGTTTCCCATTCATCCTCAGATTGTTGGTCTTTGTCTTTCACAATACTTCCAAGAGTTGTAACAAGTCAACACTGGCCTTGAAAACTTCTGAAGTGTCCAAATGTTCTGGAGTTCCAGAAAAAAGCCAAATTATAAATCATTCCCTGCTGAAAGGAGAGGCTTCCTAAACAATTTCTATAGCATTATTCTTAAAATCATACCTGGAAAGGACTTCAAAAAGTATCCCAGGCCCCCATTTTCCCCAAGACAGGGTCAGTTATGCACTCCAGATGTGTTAACCTCTTAGCCAGTTCCAGCAAGGATAACTACTTGCTGCTGACCAAGTCAGAAAGTATTTCTCCCTGGACAAAGCAGTGGATTATTTATTTCTTGTCCTGTTACTGATTATTTTTAGTAGTTCTCATGTTTCATTTTCAGAGTGGACAGGAATTGGTTTGAGGTGGACTGAACTATTCCTGCATACAAAGGGGTTCGATTTCATGCCTGGCAGGAAGCAATATTAACTGGAAAAGGAAACCTACTTGCAAGCAGAAGGAAATGCAACCTTTGCTAGTTTTTCCACTGTCTGCTTCAATATTGATCAACGTGGACACCTCCACCCACCTGTCAGCCTGCTAGGGTTGATGCACAAATCTGCCCAGTGGTCTGTCCCCTTGCCTACCCAGCATAGCATTAACCCAGGGCACTCTTGTCCCCCTCCTGGGGTCTTCCCAGGCCAGGGCTAATACCAGTACCTGGCTCTGAGGATCATCACTGTTATAATACCACAGAATAAAAGCAAGGGAAGATGTACCAGACAGTGGACAAGATGCGGAGAAGTGCATGTCCTTGTACTGTCACAGGGAAAGCGTGTGTAGTGTTCCCACTTCTACTTGCCATCCTCCTGGTGACTGCATCCACCCTGAGACAAATAATCCACAGAGAACATCAAACCCTCTCTAGTAGTCTGTTGCTTTACAGCAAGTAAATAATGGCACAATTACTCAGTAATATCTCGTAGAAGTCATGCTAATTGCTTTCACTGAAGCTCCAGGTTTCCTTATCAAACCTGCCAGGCTGAAATAACTGAAAGTCTATAAACCAGTAAATAATTAGCTTCAAATTCTCCTGGTGTCTGTTTTGCCTGCAGCTGGGAATGGTTGAATGGGACTCACAGGATTTCTGCCGAGAACTGGTTTGCTCTTTGTGCCTCTTTAATGCCCACTTTAAATCAATTTAACATGAAAAAATTAAGCATGTAAAAAATACATGACAGAGAGGAGGGGCTGGAGGCAGTGGGGACACCCCACCAGCCAGGCTGGGCTCCTGCCACCGCAGGAAAAGGGGCTGCCATGGCGAGGGGGCAGTAACCAGCCTCCCAACCCCATTCCTCAGTATGGTTTTTTGGTAACACCTTTGCATATTTATCCTTCTTCACAGGAAGGTGCCAAGGGCCAGCACTTGGGCAAGAGCTCCCGTCTGAAGGAACCACCACTCTCTGATGTGCTGCGGTCAGGTCCTGCGAGGAACCGCCACGAGATGCTCTCCTTCCCGAGAAACATCTGCTTTCTCCCACTCCTGTCTGTGGTTTAATTAAAGCACTTTAGCAATTTCTGCTTGGCAGCTTCACACTGTAGGAGCTGCGTCAGCTCTAAGATCTTGCCTTAGGATGCAGCCATTTCAGGTGTTTGCCTGGGCATCATGGCCCACTCCTCATTTATTTTTACCAGCTCAAACATGCTTTAACCCACAAATCCTCATTAATGAAGCTGCACATTCTTAGCAAACCCAAATCTTTCAAGACCATGTTAGTATCTTATCTTTCCAATCATCTTGTTTTCTCATAGGACCCCAGTACCTACCTGTAAGCATGTTCGTTTACACAAGAGATGCTGGTCATCAGCAGGCTTTTTAGTCCTGCCTCAAAACAGCCCCTGCAAAGGTGCAGCTGAGGGACGTAGGTGGGGTTTTGCCACTGGCAAACAGTTCATTGATTACGCAGGCCGTAATCCTATCCTATCAGCCTGTGCAGGTCAGTCATGACAGGTTTATCAATACAGAATAAAAGCTGAAATGTAACCACCCCATTGCCTGCCAGTAACACAGAAATATGCCTAATGAGTGGCTTTCATCAGTCATTGACGCTGGGCTTACAGCTTGTCCCCACCAGCAGATGGAGAGAGGACAGCAAGTCTCTACATGAGGCCCTCCTCCTTTAGGGAAGGTTTCCCTTCCTTCCCAGAAGCTGATCTGTAGCAGGGGCCTTCTGCAGCAACCCAGCACCACAGGGTAACTGCTGATGCATTTGGGTATTGCTATGACTCCTGCAATTGTCACCCTGCTTCCTCGCACTTCCTTCCTTTGCTACCACACTACACCAAAGTACCCAGAGAGGTATTTGGGGGCAGGAGACACTGCTCCCATGTGGCAGCAGAGCATCCATGAACCCCAAGGAGATCTAAATTCCCTGGGGCAGGACACACGCCAAGGCAGCTGCATGCCCAGTCCTTCTGAGGATTCACCCACACTCCACACGAGCTTGTCTGAGACCATTCTCTGGCAGAGAATACCCCACACCCTCACTGTTGAAGTCTCAGCTGCCAAACCAGCGTGGCTTCACCCAGGCTGCCCACTGGGAAGGGGGCCCAGCACATGCTGATTCCCAAATCTTATCCCAGGCTCCTTTAGGAGACCATCTTTGCCTCAGACCAAAACCAGGCTAGGAACCACTGTGCTGGTATAGATGGCTTAGCTCTACTCCCCAAGAAAGCTCCCTGATGCTGTTCAGTTTGACACGGGACATTTGTCCACCCAAATTTACCTCCCTACTGAACTGTGAAGCCTACAGAGATTAGGTTTGACCCTGAATTCAGTGGGAGGTGACCCTCTTAGTTCACTGTCCTCAACACAGAAAAAACATTCCTCTGGAGGTGTGTTATTTGTGGATTTCTCAGGACAACCTGAGTCTTAAGAAAATCCAATTTAATCAGTCAGTGTGACCAAACTTGCCTTTCCAGTTATTTCTTTATATATAAAACAGCCCATCTGGCTTTCTCCACATTTAGGACAAAAGAGGTTGGCAGATGAGCTATAAAGTATGCTATTAACTTACATCTTGTTCTGTTTCTCCAGAAGCTAGTCCCTGTGAACACAGACCTGCCACAGCAGATTAGAGTGGCCCATGGTGCCCTGTGTTCCCTCCAGGCACTGCTCCATCCCTTGGGTAGCTTCCCACATGTGTGACTTTGCTTTCAGAAGAGACAATATCAACCCTGCAGAAAGCAGTTACCCATTAGGAAAGCCTGTTTTTAATTGAGGCATGATTAATTCTTTGAAATAAGGTGCAAGTGTTGGTTGATGGGTCTTCTAGCAAAATCCTCTACACAAGCTATTTCTATTTTACTTCAAATAGTAGCACATACATTCAAAGCACTGAATGCTGAGAAACTGAAATGTTTAAGCTTAACAACGGGTTGAATTATCAAATACACTGATAGCTATTTGTTCAGTTATAAATTTTAAAATAAGTGCTTTAAAAGACTGAAATTAAAAAAAATAAAGAATGTAAGAAGGGCTGAGTCTTCACTGTCTTGTGTACAGCATACTTTTAATACATATTAAACCTCCTTTCTGTATACTAGTGATTACACAGGTATAAAGATGAAGGGAATTAAGGTCAGTGAAACAGCACAAGTTCCCCCTTGTCTCCATGCAGCTTTCCATCCCCTGTGCTAGCTGTGCTTTGCATAGGGCTGAGACACTTTGCTGAAAAAACTTCTGAGGGAAGTTATTTTAATAAACAAGTTTAATTTTTAATAAAGATGCTAAGAAGTTTGCTAAATGCTGTGGGCAGGCAAACTGATGGCATGAAATCTGAGAAAATGTATATATAAACCAAATAACCCCTGGTATTACAGAGGGGAGAGAGGAGTGATTTTCAGTAGGATTTGGGCAAAACCCCCAATTATTAAAAAAAGCACCAAATGACTAACACTGACTCACTGTCTTGGCATGATGTAGGTTGGTTTCCTACTATTATTTATAGTTGTGTTCTTGTCTGGTTATGACATGCTGTCAGTAGAAGAGTAGTTTGAAATGTGTTAGCCTGGGGTCCAATAATTCTTTTGTGCCATTCAGTGTCCTACAAAATAAAGATATTTCCTCCCAGAACTCAAAATTCAGCCACCCGTTTTCCTCCTGCAGCCCCACATAATCCCCATAGCCCTATAATTTGGCTTGCTAGCACTAGTGGAGCTCAGTTTGCAGGTTTCTTTCCCCCGTTAGCTGTTGGGTCCTGTCTCTCCCTGGCTACTTGCCCCAGGGAGGGCCCCTTCCTTATCCCTGCCAGGAACAGGAAGCCTTGTGAAGCACAGAGGTTGTCCTGTTCTGTCTTGCAAATCCACAACCCAAGAACCAAGTCTCAGGACACTTTGTTTGGAAAGAAGATGCTTTGGCCTGCGTTTATAAAAGTGGTAAAGTACATTTTTCAAAGAAATTAGGTGCTTACATAGTTTTTAGGATCTATGGCCCTCACCCAACATAAAATAACAGCTGTTTTGGCATTATAGGATAACCAGTGTGCAATAAAGAGCAAAGGTATGTTTTGCTCTATCTTAAAGAGCATAGTAAGGTATTTATATGAGAATGCATTAGTTCATTAAAATGGAGATAAATACAGGGAATTATATATTAAAGTACAATATTATACAGAGAATTTTATCTAAACAGAATACAGAGAAAGGGCACCAGAGCTGTGCTTAGACTTAGGGGAAATGGATGCTCTGACCTGCAGGGTACCTGGCCAAAGCACCTCTTGGCCAATGTGCCTGGGCTTCCTTCCCTGGGGAGCCAGGAGAGAGGGAGAGGGGATATTTAGTGCATAAGTGGAGAGGGGATATTTAGTGCATAAGCATTTCATTTACTCTTGGGAGTAAAAATCTAGGACTGGAAGATGGAAAGTGCTTAGGAGCTCCACCATATATCTTGGTATGACAGGAGAATAAGGGAAAAAACAGTGAGATGGAAAGCAAGCCAATTGCAAATGGCAGATTTGGAAGAGCAGAGGAGGGCGACATCTTTAGCCAAACTACAAAATCCCTGTCAATAGGTATTGTTGAGCTTTAGGATCCAAAACATCATTGGATAGTTAAGTGGGTAAAGAGGATGTTTGACATTTTTTAGACAGGATTGAAAAATTGCTAGAGATGTAAACCACTATGCTTCAGAGCCCAGTTCCTCATTAAATGCTCACAGGTAGAATTCAAGATTATTTCATATTTGTCCTCTATGGAGCTTCTTAAACAATCTTCTGACACAACTGTTACTGGCTGCTCTAAAAACAAGATACTGCAATCCCATGTGCTGGGTTGGATTTTAATCTCCGTTGGAGATTACAAGAACTCCTGTGAATTGATTGACCAAATCCTGATCCAATATTTAAGGTAAACAATAATCTAGATTAAAAGGCAGGAAGAACAGCCTGTTTTCTGTCAAAAAGAGTGGTGGACTACTGCAAGGGAAGATAATCCTGCTAGATACAGATGCCAGATACAGATGTGGAAATCTTGTGGTTTTATCTGCAAAAAAAACCACTTACCCCTAATCTGAATGAAAAAAGGTCCATTTGTTCTGCCACAGCAGAGGCAAACAGGATTCATTGATTGATTGATTTAATTAAGCAGAATGGCTTCAAATAAGTGCTTTTCTGTGTTTGGGAATGAGTTTCAAGGCCATTTAGCAACTGGCAGTGTCACATACAAAAGAGAAAGAGCTCAGTCCAATAGCAGGGAAGGCAGTATCTTTCTCTTGCCAGTAGATTAACCAAGAAAATGTTGATACAAGGTGCAGACACACTGCCCTCCTGAATATGCAGATGAGTCTACATCATATTTGGAAGTGGAAAGTGCAGTGATAAGAACTACCTGACCCCACCATTTTAGAAATTTAGGTGAATTAAGGTCATGTAGCCATGGAGAGCAAAGGCCGGGGCAAAATGTATTGACAGTAAAATATGTCTAGTATACTGTGGGCAATCTCAGCTGAGTCACTTGGACAATAATGGAGTAAATCCCAGTATTGTGATACTCCACCTACATATTTTGGAACCATTCCAGTTGGCTTAGCACTTTCCACAAGGCATTTAGCAGGGATGCCCTTTCACCGTTTTGCTACATGAATATTCTGCTTGTGTGGTATCTGTCAGTTCCCAGAGTATAAATTTTAAGTCTCAAAGGTTACATCTATGCCATAGTTTGTTTCCCTGGGTTTTTCATGCAAGATGTCATTATTACGGTGGTATTTAACAGTGTAAAAATCTGTAAGTCTTTGGGAGAAATTCAAGTCTTTACAACTTGCCACACAGAGTCGTATTACTTCTATGGTTTATAAACTTACTTCCTCTAGCTCATAGTTCCACTGTCCAGAGGGTAAAATACCAGGGTTAATTTAAACCTTTAGCTTTACTGCATGCTAACTTACACCGTTTGAGAAGGTCTAGCTCTACGTGTTGCTGACTGATGAACCCTGCCATAGTATAGTTCCTTTTTGTATGTCTGACCTTATTAAACAACATGTCTTGTTTACATTCTGTTGGAGAACAGTTCTCATGTAAAGCCTTTATAACTCAATTGTCTGTCAGATGAGATTCACTTGCTCCTCATTCTGGAAACAGAAACCCCACATAAATTAGATCTACCTGGATCCTAATGAAATTATTACAAATGTTGGCATGCAGTTTCTCTCATTTTCTTTTTAATGATGTCATAGAAAAATAAGCTTTTAGGTAATTGCTTTTATTCACAGTTGACTTGTTAGAGTAAGAGAAAAAACCACTTTTTTTCTTTTTTCTTTATTATTTAGCAAACTGTTAAAAATCCAAATTTGTTACAAAACTTGACGTAGCTCTATCTCACCTAGTCTTACAGTACCTCAAATGCTTTGTCTCTTCTCTTGTCCAGTATGACAAGAGAAAGTTAGAGCTGTTTAGTAGACTGTATTTCCATCTTTGCTGAATTTAAACTCTCCTCAAAGTCCTGTTACTGAATGCAGTGTTGTGACAGTGTTATTGCAATAGAAGAGGTGACATAGTACATCCACTGAGCAGCTTTGGCGGAGCTCAGACAATAAATTATTACCTACATGTAAAATTCCCCTAAGCCTCCTCCATTGCTCTGAAGCACAGACACTAAATTTTCTGATATTAGATTTCCCAGGAATACTAATACAAGTCCCTTGGTCTTGACAGCACTGAATGCAGCTAAGGCCCAACACACTTCATAACTAGGTGTTCCTCTCCCAGCCTTGCCCACGGGCCTGTGAGAGACTGAAATGTCGTATGACTGTCTCAAAGCTTGCTTGTGTCTGTGCAAACCTCCAAGAGAAGCTGCTGTAGCCTGTGAATTGGTCTGGGGGATGTCGCCCAGAGAAGCGGGAATGTATTGAAGGTTGCACCCCCCCACTTCTTTACGGTTGCATTGTCTGGACTCTTTAGACAAGCCTCAAAGGGGCAGACATGTACTGAGTTGGCCCCATCCTGTAGCCATTTGTGGCTCTGTTGTGTAGGCCAGACCCCATACATGCATGGCTAATGAACTGACAAGAGGCAAACGTTCCTGCCCTGAAGCCAGACGCAACAAAACCTGTGGGACCAGAGAAAAAAAAACCAAAGGTGAGCAGATATGCTAATCAGCAGATACGATGAACTTAAAAAGGCAGCAGAAAATTTTGCTCAGTGTGCACCCACCACCCAAGAACTGAAGACTGAGGACCAACGGGACGCCGCTGGATCCATGGTGGTGACTGTTCTTGCAGCCCTATCCCGCATCCTTGCTTTATTTCTGTCTTTCCTTCCATTCTGTCCTATTGCTACCCCTCTTCACTTCTTTAATAATAAAAATCTGTTTTGGGTGTACGGCATTTGACCTCGTTTGTGTCTTAATCCCACTCTTGGGATCATATCGAAACCTCCCCCGACATTGGATCGGGACATTAAATTGGCGTCATGGACAGGATCCCTAGGGACGAGAGTGCCGTATTGCCTCACTGTGTTAAGTGGGACCTCTCAGGAACATAAGGGGGCGGGTTCGTGTTGTGTTTGGAACTTACGTGCTGCCTCCCTGAGAGGACCACTTCCCTGCTTCATACATGAACAGGGTTCTCGGGGAACAGAAAGCATCTAATGAAGGTGCGACCTCCTAAGAGTGAATAGGAGAAAGAGTGGATAGTAGTATTTTAATCTTTTTTTTGTTTAATTAATGTGTGGCCCTCTCAGGATGATAGCCCCTTTGTGTTAGGAAAAAAAAAAAGAGAATGGCCGCCCAGAGGGCAGCCGATGCTTGTGATTATGTCCCCTCGAAGGGATAGATAAATTATATGACCTTTTAGAGGCACATCAGTCTCGTCCCTCACTCCAGGGGCAAGATTGGGCGAAAACCCACTGGTTTCAACCTCAGAGTGTAATGGTTAGGATAAGGGTGTTGCAGAAGGAAGCTAAGGTTAGGAGGGGGAAAGGAAAAGCTATAATTTGTGCAGTGTTGGCAGCATGTCCTTAGGCCCAGCCTGGGACTCATGTTGGTTAAACATGTTAGGTTAAAATACTGTTAATTGATACTGTTATTGTTACCTTTGTTATATGTTTGGTTAGAATATTGTTAACCATTGTTAGTATTAATCTTGTTCTATTTGTTTCACGGTTTGGCCTTATTACTGGTTTTGCCACATATTATTCTCTGCTTTATTCAATTAATTTAACACGTTGTGACCAACATGCAATTTATAGCCACCTCATCACTGGACAATGTTAAATATGTCCATGTGGTGTACCAGCCAAAACCTTCAGTTGTGAAAATTGCATGGACAGATGTTTTTTCCCTGTTTTATTTTGTTATGTGATTTTATCATGTTAATGCTTCTTCTTCTTGCTATATATTGTTTCATATTTTGTACAATTGATTACTATTTCATTGGATGGATTAATATTTTATATAATTGATTATTAATTATAAAATGCTCTTTTCTGGCCTTTTCTAAACAACTCTCCTTTCCTGAAGCCACCATGGGTCCTGAAGCAATCTTTGAGCCACGGGATGGTGTGAGAGACTGAAATGTAATATGACTGTCTCAAAGCTTGCTTGTGTCCATGCAAACCTCCAAGAGAAGCTGCTGTTGCCTGTGAATTGGTCTGGGGGATGTCGCCCAGAGAAGCGGGAATGTATTGAAGGTTGCAACCCCCACTTCTTTACGGTTGCATTGTCCGGGCTCTTTAGACAAGCCTCAAAGGGGCAGACATGTACTGAGTTGGCCCCATCCTGTAGCCATTTGTGGCTCTGTTGTGTAGGCCAGACCCCATACATGCATGGCTAATGAACTGACAAGAGGCAAACTTTCCTGCCCTGAAGCCAGATGCAACAAAACCTGTGGGACCAGAGAAAAAAAAAACAAAGGTGAGCAGATATGCTAATCAGCATATCTTAATGATGAACTTTAAAAGGCAGCAGAAAATTTTGCTCAGTGTGCATCCACCATCGAAGCCAGATCCGTGTTCACCCACCACCCAAGAACTGAAGACTGAGGACCAACGGGACGCCGCTGGATCCATGGTGGTGAATGTTCTTGCAGCCCTATCCCGCATCCTTGCTTTATTTCTGTCTTTCCTTCCATTCTGTCCTATTGCTACCCCTCTTCACTTCTTTAATAATAAAAACCTGTTTTGGGTGTATGGCATTTGACCTCGTTTGTGACTTAATCTCGGTCTTGGGATCATATCGAAACCTCCCCCGACATTGGATCGGGACAGGGCCCTGCAGTTTTCAGTAATCACTCAGAGAAAACAATGTGCTAGAGACCACCTTCATTCAGTCTCAAGGGTCGTGATTTGATAGAGCTGAAGCTGGAGCAGAGCCTTCCATGGCATGCCTGGAGGCTCAGATTGAAGACCTTATTCAGCACATTGGGCACTGATGGGTAAGGTCAGTCACCTGCATGCAACAGCTTGTGGGGTTGTGTTGTAAATCAGATCAGTGTTGGGCTTCTCTGGCTTTAAAGGACAACCCCACCCTGCCCCCCAAGTGTTCTGGTCTTCAGTGCAGTGTGTAGTGAATTGCATTCATCCAGCCACAAGTATGGTGCCCCATGGCATGGAAGCAGCCAAGCAGGGACAGAGAACAAGACAGAAGTCTGTGAGCTGGTATTGCCACCAAAGTTGCACATCATCACATCGCAGGATGACTTCTGCTTTGCCAGATAGTTCCCTACAGCGCCCAAGGCGTAACACGCTCTCTGATCCACCCCTTCACAAACAGCATGGACATCTTGCTACTCCCACTTTCCCTGTACCCAAAGCTCTGGGGCTGGAGCATCTTAAACACTGCAGTGTGGAATGCTTCTGGGGCAAGTTCAGCTTTCCTTTTGCTCCACCTGGTGATATTTTAGATTAAAAGGGTTTGGAAAAGATTTTCCTTCTAACCATACGGAACAGTCCAGGGTTAGGGAAGGATGAAGAAAATGTAAGAAACAAACAGAACTTTTTCTCATAGGATTTCTTATTTTCATCCTACTTTAAAGTCTCCCTAATAAATAATTCTAGTATCCAAACAGTGCCAGGATATTTCAAAGGGACAAGCTGAAATTTTTCCTTATGCAATAGCAATTGAAACCCCTTTTTTGAATATACTTAATCAATGCATGCTGTTATCTTACCACATGCATAAATCAAACTCCCCAAGGTATATGTGTCAGAGCCAGAGAGGAGGAATGTGCCTTTGCAGTCATACAGCTAGCAAATCACATTGGGTTTGTGCCTCACTCTGAAGCTGTTGACATGTTGAAAGTGTTACTGTAAGAGAGCCAGTCCTGGGAAGCAAAGCAGCATCCTAAGGATATGTGGGATCAGACCTATTTTTCTATTCTAACATAGGAGTTTGAATGAATCCAGGCAGAAGAGTTCAAAGGTTTGCTAGAGCAGAGTAGTCTATCATGTGAACATGGCTAAGACACTTCCATTTCTGCAGTTAACCCCATCCTGGGGGGAAGAGGTTAATATACCACCTGGCTTCCTTGGACTTAACTAATCCCAAAAGACCTCTTTCACCTGGGTTGATGAGGGGGCTAACAAATTAAGACATAAATTCACACATCTGGCTACACAGTGGGATGGATGCTTTAATTACTCTGCTTCTCCACCCTCTCCTATGCAGAAAAGTGTTCACGATGCCAGTGCAGGGACCCACAAACTCCATGTGTCACTGTATTTGTTTTATCGTGTTTAGGAGATTGAAAAGCCGACAGCAAATAAAGCAGATACTCCAGGCACTCAACAATTGCCCGTTCCGCACAGACAGGCCACTTCCAGCTGCAGACTGCTCCAGACTGCTTCTCCTACATAATGCTTGCCAGCTGGGCTCTGGCTTGCATGTACCTGATGGGATGGGCCCTTTTTCTTTTCAGTATACTGCCATATGCAATCAGAGTGCTTCTAGAAACACTAGCTATTTCCAACCAGGCTTAAAACTGATTTGTGTTGCCAGAATCAGGCAAAACTTTCTTATAGGATTTAAGGATTTGGCCCTGTTACTTACATAACTGAGCAACTCCCTGCAATGACTAATTTCTCCAGCCAAATTACCCTTAAATAAAATAAGAAGCTAAGAGATTATGCCTATAGATAGTAAATAGACCTTAGTATCAGTTCTATTGATAAGGTGGATGTCTTGGAAGGAAAAAAGCAGCTCATAAAACTGTTCTGTCAGAAATATGCACATCTTAACTTTTTCCAGAAGGGTGACATTCAGTACAAACCTGTATCACTCAAGAGATTCAGATACTCTAGGTCTCACTCGTGATAGTAGCTCAAGTTCCAGCTAAACTCATGGGAATTACCAGGCTGCAAGTTCTGCTATGCTCTGCTTCCTTTTTCTAATGATTCCCCCAAAATTACAGGTCAGGTGACTGCTGCCAGACCCATCTTGTGCTACTTCTGAAAGCTTTCATTTGTAACAAATCAACAGTGAATAGCAAACATTGCCTCCTTTAATCCACCTCATGTGTTTCATTCCTGATAGGATGACTACAAACTTCTTTGCTTCAGTCTTTAATAGCAAGATCAGCTGTATTGAGGGAATCCAGCCTCCTCAGCCAGAAGACAGAGACTGGGAGAACGACCCCCCCGCAATCCAGGAGGAGATAGTCACTGACCTAGTGCATCACATAGACATACACAGGTCTGTGGGACGGATGGGATACACCCGAGGGTGCTGAAGGAGCTGGCTGGGGTGCTCGCCAAGCCGCTTTCCATCATTTACCAGCAGTCCTGGCTGACTGGGGAGGTCCCGACAGATTAGAAATTGGTCAATGTGACGCCCATATATAAGAAGGGTCGGAAGGATGATCCGGGAAATTACAGGCCTGTCAGCTTGACTTCAGTGCCCGGGAAGCTGATGGAGCAGCTCATCCTGAGTACCATCACACAACACGTGCGGGACAACCAGATGATCAGGCCCAGTCAGCATGGGTTTATGAAAGGCAGGTCCTGCTTGACAAACCTGATCTCCTTCTATGACAGGGTGACCCGCTTATTGGATGAGGGAAAGGCTGTGGATGTTGTCTACCTTGATGTTAATAAGGCCTTTGACACCGTTTCCCACAGCATACTCCTGGCAAAACTGGCTGCTCGAGGCTTGGATGGGCACAGGCTTTGCTGGGTAAAAAACTGTCTGGATGGCCGGGCCCAGAGAGTTGTGGTGAACGGAGTTAAATCCAGTTGGTGGCCGGTCACGAGTGGTGTCCCCCAGGGCTCCGTTTGGGGGCCACTCCTGTTTAACATCTTTATTGGTGATCTAGATGAGGGGATTGAGTGCACCCTCAGTAAGTTTGCAGATGACACCAAGTTGGGTGGGAGTGTTGATCTGCTTGAGGGTAGGGAGGCTCTGCAGGGAGATCTGGACAGGCTGGAGTGATGGGCTAAGGCCAACTGTAGGAGTTTCAATAAGGCCAAATGCCGGGTGCTGCACTTTGGCCACAACAACCCCCAGCAGCGCTACAGGCTTGGGGAGGAGTGGCTGGAGACCTGCCAGTCAGAGAGGGACCTGGGGGGGTTGACTGACAGCCGGCTGAACATGAGCCAGCAGTGTGCCCAGGTGGCCAAGAAGGCCAATGGTATCCTGGCTTGCATCAGCAATAGTGTGGCCAGCAGGGACAGGGAAGGGATCTTACCCCTGTACTCGGCACTGGTGAGGCCGCACCTCGATTACTGTGTTCAGTTTTGGGCCCCTCACTACAAAAAGGACATTGAATTACTCGAGCGTGTCCAGAGAAGGGCAACGAAGCTGGTGAAGGGTCTCGAGAACATGTGGTACAAGGAGTGGCTGAGGGAACTGGGGTTGTTTAGTCTGGAGAAGAAGAGGCTGAGGGGAGACCTCATCGCCCTCTACAACTATCTGAAAGGAGGTTGCAGAGAGCTGGGGATGAGTCTCTTTAACCAAGTAATAAGCGATAGGACAAGAGGGAATGGCCTCAAGTTGCTCCAGGGAAGGTTTAGACTGGATATTAGGAAGCATTTCTTTACAGAACGGGTTGTTAGGCGTTGGAGTGAGCTGCCCAGGGAGGCGGTGGAGTCCCCATCCCTGGAGGTGTTTAAGAGTAGGGTCGACATAGTGCTGAGGGATATGGTGTAGATGGGAACCGTTAATGTTGGGTTGATGGTTGGACTGGATGATCTTCAAGGTCTTTTCCAACCTTGACAATTCTGTGATTCTGCAACTCTCAGGACTGAGAGGACAACTAACCTTTATTTACTTCATAGATCCTGACAATTACTGGTGGTTACACTGGAAAATTCATCAGAGGTCTTAATTAGGCTTGCTTACAGCTGTGCATCCTCATCCCTGTGAGAGCAATCTGCCTGCAGCTGTGCCACCCCGGGCTCTGTGAACTGATGAGTTTTCATAAGCAAATGAGTTCCCGAATGAGAAACCTCCAGGTGCTGGTGCTTCCAGCAAAGCAGCACTGGAGATACCCTTCTCCACTGCAGAGCTGAGTCATTTGTCCCAGCATGTCAGCGGAGGAGCTGTCTGACTAGACTCCCTCTCACTGATGAGGTACAAGGATAATCCTTCGCCTACCTGGGGTGTGAAATTTCTCTGTAGCTTTGCATGGTTCTCTGTACTTCTAAAACCCCTCTATTGCAGCCAACACCTTTCTGTTCAAAGTTCATAGATCTACCATAACAAGGCACAGAGAAGCGCGTTGTGTTGGCCTGATTTTCACAGCAATTTCAGCTAAGTAAGGTGTTTTCATGTCCTGTCCTAGGGTAAATGACTGCTGCTCTTGCCCAGGATGATCATCGGTAGTGGTAGCCATTTCACCAGTGGAAGAAACTCCTTCAGTGTGGTGGAAGCCACTATGAAAACTGACCCAACTCTGCTGTGAATGAGTATAAAAATACAAGCCACAGGCAGAGCAGGCAAGTGACAGGAGAGACGGAAGGCTGACACAATAGAAGACAAACTTGAACAATTTTCCAAACAGGTAAAAGGGCAAACAATCTGATTCATAAGAAAGGCAAAAATCTCCCTTCAGCAGTCTCCTCTGAAGAGCTGCATACCAGAAGTTCCTATATGAGTTTTCCCAAAGCCCTAATCCTGAAAATGCTACATTCCAGTTCTCTTTTCATAGGATAAGGTGAGACATAGGCAAGCACATTTATATCCAAATGCTTATGAGCTTCAGAGCTATTACCTAAATCCTTGCAGAATACATGTTCCTTTCCTAGGTCTTACTCCAGGTACTAAGCCAGAATAACTTATCATGGATGGAGAAGGCTGGAAAAATGGAAGTGAAGAATGGGCATGATAATCAGATCCGCTGTGTTTTATGCACTCCTCATGTTGTGATAGTAGACTGGGTAACAGATCTCCTGTACAGCTGAGAAGATGTGTATGAATGGACAGTATTCTACAACCAAACCAAAACCCATGTCCCCTTTCACTGTTTTTATAAACCCAAAGGCTGTCAGACTGTGGGAAGCACAAGACATCACACATCTTTGATCAGTCACAGGCTGATGAAGCACAGGGCAGTGAGCCTGACGCCCACCCTCCACTTAGGCTGAGCAGAAGAGGAATTAAGTTCCTTTATGGAGGAAGGTGGTTGGGCACAGCAGAAGTCACTGCCCGAGCACACCAGGTGGGATGTGAATTTGCAATAGTAGCAGGAGCTTGGAAACAGCTGGTTCAACTACACAAGTCTTTGAGAAAAAATCAACAGGCCAGCAGAAAGTAAGCAGCAATAATTTCAACCAAGAAGGAAGCAGAGGCTCTTGGAAACATCAGCTTAGCCAGAAATGCAAGGTTGGACATGGTTACTGAGAACAAGTACTCATTTTTGTGTGTTCCTGCAACATTCAGAGATATGATGCTGCACTAAAGATGTATGAATTTATCAATGGGTTTATTCTCCTCCTAGAAGAATCCAGCTAACTGTTCAGGCCAGGACGAAGCACTGTGTGAGCACAACACATGTACACTGAAATGCTGCAAATGCTAGTACAGAAAAAAACATCCTCCCCTAATGTATTATTAGACCAAAATGATAGCACAAACTGTTCAACAGATTCCAAATGGCCTGTAAAATCATGACTAGGCATTTTCCTAAAATATAGACTGCAGTTGAAATTTCTGACCTAATGAAGAAGTCAGTGAGAAGGTTCTACAGATAGTGTTATTTGGGAAGTGAGAATCTCATCTTAACATTTATGATCAAAGTAGGCATCTTGTCAAAACAAATATTTTGTTTACTCCTTTTTCTTAGAGAATATATGCATAAAAGTCAGTTGATCTACATTGTGCCTAAGGGGCTGTTTTGCAAAGGACATGAGTGGGAGGAGATGCACCCTCTCCTAAGCATGGCATGGGGGAATAGCGCTTAAAAGCAGAAGAGTTAACCTGATACTGTTATTTGGAGTATGTGTTGAATTTGGAAATTCAGTAAATAACAATTAAATCATTAGGTTCACACTTAATACAAAATTATTAACACAGTGTTTTGGGTTTTTTTGTTCTTTTACCCCCTATCCAGTATTTTGCTTTTATCTGCTTGTGGATGGTTTTCTGTTGGGCTCATTGCCTTGGAGTGTGATACTCTCATTACCTCACCAGTGTTGCATCCATATTGATTAGGACACAGCTTTGTAGTCATGATTTAAAACAGAATTGATGCCGAAAGGGGTACACACACCTATTCTATCCATCCCCAGCCACTCATACTTGCCAGCTCTGGTGTTTATATGACCCATGGATCTGGCTGTAAAATAGCACAACCCTGTGAATAAGAGAGTCCTTTCCAACCAGAACAGAGTAAGAGCCAGGTGAGCACTAGAGTCAGTGCAATGAAGTCATGTATGTCAGTATGCTGGGAAATGATGGGCAGTAAATGTAGAGACAGATTGTACATATAAAAAGCAATATCCAGGAGATGAAACAGTGCATTGAGGAGATCAGTTTTCCAGGAAGACTGTGTGGGAGCCACACTAACTGTAGCATGTACAAAAGACACTCTTTTGCACAGCTGGTTTATTTCTGATATTTCATATAACCAATTAACATCCTGCACATTCCCTGCATCAAGACAAACTCATTAAGAGATGCTATTGTTTTATCTTTTCTCTTCTCTAAGGACTAGAAAATAAATGATCAGTTTGCAGTGTCAAAAGTCAAGTTTCTTTTTATCGTGAATACAAGAAACTGCTTCCATGGTAGGGTGAGAGACTGTCTGGCTCATCACAGCTCTGCTCCTGCAACACTTGGAGTTAGTCCTGGACTTCTCTGTGTTTATGGCTCGTGTATATTACCTGGTTGAGCTCTAGTTTGTTCATTAATCTTTAATGAATAGTCCAACTTGCCAGGGTACTTTCACAGTAGCAGGCCAAATTCCATCTTGTTTTTATTTCATTCTAGTGTAAAAAGTTTTCAGAGTCACCAGAGGGCACCATTATAGACAGCTTTGCAAGTTTCATTTAACTGATGATTTAAGAAAGTAGATATTGAGAAAAGTGCCTATTGATAGTCATGGGAGACCTTACAGGGACTGTGGCATTCACAGGACAAGGGAATATTTCTGATTGCCCTTTCCTTAGACTCAGCATGGTACCACACATACTCGGCAAAGAAAAATTCCATTGAAAATAGTTTAACTTAATTATAAGCAGATCCAAATCAGAGAACTAGCAATTGAGTAATTAAAAAAATGTGTGTTTCATCTTCAGCCATCTCTTCCTTTCCCCACCTCCCAGTTCATGTATTTTCTTCTCTTAGCTGTATTTATTGTGATGAATCTAAGAGATTATGACAAACTAAAAGAAATCACAAATGTCTCATGACACCATATTCCCTTTGACTTTAAAGATTTTATTTCCAGCACAAGTTTATGTTTTTCTTCTCGAATGTGGCTTTGCCTCACAAGGTATTTCATCAGCAAAGAAAAATAATTTACCTTCCTTTACCCAAAGGGTTTTAAAATTGAGAAGTCAGTCTCATATGGGTAGCATACAGCCTTCTAGCTCTCCCTGCCAGCACGGAGTCTATTCAGCTAATTCCCACACCTCTTCACCAGCTGTTGCTGCCAGACCTGCAGCTACTTTAAGAATAAAGCAGTTCCTTTCCAAACACATGTTTTCAAGGACTTGTATATTTTTTTTACAGTATCAGACTTCACATTATGACATCCTTTCCACTGATTATTGATAGATTCATTTGAACTCTATTCATGCTTATCTGGAAAGATTATCTTGCATGCAAGAGCTGAATGTGGCAAAAGTCAGAGCTCAGAGTTGGCCCCTAGACACATCTAGGAAAGTATTTTATATGGATTTAAACAATCCAGTTTCTTTAAAAGGCAGGAGTTAACTGCTGCAATGCCGAGTAAGGATGGATGCACAAGCTAGTAACCACAAGCCAGCAGCTCTGCAGGGAGTATGTGTGTAAACACTCTGACCTGCCCTCTCCCTTATTCCTGTAAATGCAAGACACATTACTTCTTAATTATGTCATGCTTGCTATGGGTATTATAGGGAAAAGCATACACACACTTACCATGAAATGGTAGATGAACAGGATGCGAAGCATCAATTTGGATTCAACCTTTTGCAAAGTACGTGTTGCCTTTATACCTCAGCAGTGTCAGTCCTTATATGCGCTCAGTACACGCATTTCAACCCACAGACCTAACAGGCCTATGCGAATATGTGCATTTCTTTGTTTTATCAAAACATTACAATATAACTGCCAGTCTTCTGGAAACTGTTACTGCATTATTCATTGAGCAGTAATTCAGACGCTTAGTAAAACTAAGAGGGTAATTTACTCTCAAGTTGCTGGATTTGTTTGAGGATTTTTTTTCACATTCTTGTAGTTTGCTTTCTTTCATTAGATAATCTGGGAATAAATCTGCAAATGATCTTTTACCAGTACCTGCATCAGACCTGGCACTGTCAGGTTTTCAAACACTGAGGTTAAGCTGTGCAGCCACAAGGAGCCTTTTGTTGATATTTTAAAGTAGGTAGGTTTAATGAAAGAACAACGACCACACACTTTGCTCAAATTATTAATGACAACATTCTGTTCTCAGGAATGGCTGATTTTGCTAAGGAGATTTGTCTCTGAATTCATTTACATTAGCTATTTCAGCTATGCAAACCACACAAGTGAAGTTGTGCCGCCTTTCAAAGAGCTTCACCCAGTACTTTGCTAAAGACCCAACTACTCAGAAAAACTGTTTCTTTCTTCACCTCTGCCTGGAGTCTTTCCTCATCCTCTTGGTGAAAGGAAAAAGGAGGCACAGATTTCACTGGGCAAAGAAAAGGCACTTTTCACACACCCCCTTTTAGTACTCTGCAGATTCCCAAATGCCTGTCTGGGTTATTTTTCACATAGCACCAGGTACAGTCATAAGATGGTCTCTCATACTGAACAAAGTAGCTAACAACTCGGAACAGATGGTTCCCCCAAAAATTCCAAAGGTTGGACCTGCTCGACTGGAAACAATCCTTGCATCAGACCCCTGTGTGTGTCCTGTCGTGTCGTCGTCGTCGTCCCCCCCCCCCCCCCAACTGCTCTGCTCAAGCATGGGCAGTTTTCAGCCTAGACTCTGAAAAATTCTACCTGTGGGCTAAACAAATTTCTAGTCTTTACTGGGTCAAATTCAAGTATGCTGTCAGGTAAAGGAAAACTCTTAGTAATTTCAAAATATCTACAAAACCCTGATTTGATCCTTTTCTGTTGTACCCGCTCTGTTGCTATGATGAGCGGTAACTTGTATTAGATTTAACTTACATAGTAATATTAATTCTGTATGCTTCCACAGCATTTTTTTTTTGTTGGAAAATACTTCACAGGCATTACTTGCCCTCTACAGAAATGCGCCATGCTGTGATATTTTTGTGACATTCTACAAAGAACACAGAAAAGTACTACAAAACACAGTCACATTGCCAAAGTCATACCATTATCAGCAAAGGCATATTTTTGCACAGAGCTTCATCTATGAGCCAGTAGTAAAAACTATAATAAGGAATAGAATTATTAAACAGATAAACATGATATACTTTGAAAGAACACAGATTTTTTTTGTTGTTTTGTAAATGGAAATCTGCATCAAGTACTACCAGACTTCTTGGAAGGGCTTAGCAGTCGTAGGGATAAGGATGGTTTGGTTGGTAACTGTATTGGAGTTTCAAGAAAGCTTTCAATCATGCTCCTCAACAAGGCTTTTAAGGAAACCAAGCCATGGCTTAAGAGGGAAGATCCTTCCAGTGGTAGGTAATTGTTAAAATATGGGAAACTGAAGACAAGATGGTCAGTGCTCACAGTGGACAAAGTTCATCAGTGCAGTTCCCTAGAGATCTGTGATGGAGATGTCTGGTTCAGAGTACCTGGAAAAGGGGGTAAACAAGAATATGACAGAGTTTACTAATGATGTAAGTTATTGAGGGTGGTGAGAATGAGGGGCAACAGACTGCACAAAGAATCAGTCAGTGGGCAATAAAATGGCAGACAGAATTGAATATAGATAAATATAAAATGATGCACAGGCAGAAAAGCAATTCTAACTTCACACATACATGCTCACATATGTGGTCAGAGCTGACCATTACCACTCAGAAGTGAGATACTGGGGTTACGATAGAAGTTCCATATGGTATTAGCTCATCGCTCAACAGAGATTACAACAAGGATGCTGTGAATGCTAAAGTTTAATATTAGCTCAGTGGAAGACTGGACAACCTTGGAAACGAAATCTGTCAAGGTTAGCTAAATGTACAAACCCCCATATTCAGCTCAAGATGTGACAATGGTTGGAGGCTGGGAGAGCAGTAAAGGAAGAAGCATTTATACCTGCTCTGTTCTTAGGCTTTTATCGAGGCATCCACTTACAGTGTCTGTTGGAGACAGGATTGGTATCAGCTAGGTGGATCCCAGACAGGCCCAGCACGACCATTCTTCTTTTATATTCTAGTTACTGCTCTATGAAACGACCGTAATTCTCAGGAGCTTTCAGGCTGAGAGGTACATTGACAGAAACTGATATTTTGCTAGAAATGCCATCACAGAATGGCAGGTAGGCCACTCTATCACTGCTCTGGGTCAATAAGCCTGAAATAAGAAACACCTTTAATCCCTTAAGAGCCAGGAAGACAGAAAAATGCTGTCAAGGGAAAGAGTTCACTACATGTTATGCTCAGTCATGTCTGCATCTCAGAGGCATCAGTAAGTTTGAGACTTACATCAGGACAGAAAGTAATGTGACATGTGTGTCCTTTGAACAACTTTGAGTTCCACATAAAAAAACCAATGAAATTTATTTATTTAGGCAGCAAGCCACTGAGGGGCCATGTTTTCAGAGGTGCCATAGCTATTTAGTTAACTTTCTAAATTAATTTACCTCTTTTAGTCTGGAGTTTGCACTTTTACTTACAGTCTGGTATCTGGAGAAATGAGGTATTTTTGGACATTTGCAGTGAGTGATCTGAAAAGTATTTATTAACTAGAGTTAATAAAACTAACCCTCGAGGTTGACTTCCAGGGAGATGCAGCACATCTTCCTGATATTATGCAGTACAAGGAGATGATTGATTATAAACACACAGCATAGTCTAAACTAAAAAAATCTAAACTTGCATCATATTATCAGTGAAGTTTGGAATTCAACTTAAAATCTGGCCCATCAGAGAAATTTAATACTTAGTGAACACTGCTACTTTTGAGTGAATCTAAAAATGCTATTTTTGTATTTTGGAAGATATAAGTCACATTTCTGTTCAAAGCTTCATTTTGAATGATCACACTGTATAGCTGGAGTGGTTTACGGACCCGTCAACAAGTAACTCCTAAACATCTGAACTGCACTGGGTCGTGATGTAGGTGCCCAAGCACACAGTAGTCTCCCTGCAAACTACAACTGAGGCTGAAGCTCTGCTCAGCCTCTGCTCCTGGGAAGCTGCTCACCTTGCGATGCTCCCAGAGAAACAGCACAAGAGGGCGCCTGATACCTCGAATATCTGCAGTCTGACTTTCACATACCATCTTTTCTGCAATCATATCATATTTCCAATGTCAAATTCAGATCAAAAACTGGTTACAGCGAGGCAGGATGGGAAAGGGCATGACAAAGCCCTGAGCAACACCTTAGCTGCAGACAGTTTAGCCCCAGTTTAGCTAACATACTGAGAGCATTTGAGAGTATTTTCCATCATTTATTACATAGACTGGACTCTCTGTTAACAATTCTGTGTTTTCTAAATAAAAGCCTGTATTAATTTGGGGGGGGTGGGGGGGGAACCTGCCATATGTGAGATTTAAATGGTAGTAAGCAGGAGAAACATCTCCAGAAAACAGTAATGACAAAAGGCAAAAAGGTTAAATTATTTTATGTCAAATTTTAGCCTGGCAACCACTCAAACCATGGACTTTGGCAGATTGATGGTTGCTTATAACAGAAGCCACTTCCTCTGCAGCAACAGGCATATCAACACTATTGTCTGCTTCCTGGGGACAGGCTCAGGGTGTTTCAGTCCTCCGGGTGGGAGCTCGAAGCTGCACAATGTTGCTTATGTGGAGCCGAGTGATTGAAAAACACAAAGCCGCAAACCCCCACCAGTGGCCCCGTGGGGAATTCTCCCATGCATATCTCGTTAGGAAATGAATCGGGGTATTTTTCTCCCTGCCCTGGCTCCGGGCACTCTGACAGCTCCATTCAGCAGAGGGGAGGAAGGCTCTGCCCAGGGCTCCTCTACAGCTGCGGATGACTCATGCTGGAAGAGCCCCTTTCAGCCAGATCTAAGGGGACAAAGTCTTCCAGAAGTTTTTCCCAGTTCATTTTAACATGCTGATTGCTATCACTTTAAAGCTTTCTGCATAATTGCTGCTTGCACAGCAGGGCCTGGCCTGGTGCACACCGAGCAACCTGAGGCGGCAGGAAGAGCAGCAGGCCCAGGCTGCTCCCCAGAGGTGCCGGGGCGCCTGCTCCCTCCCGGCTGCCACCCTCCTCCCTTTCCCACAGCAACATCCCCAAGGAGACACCGCTCTGTCCTTGCTGCCCGCTAGAGACACGCAGCAGAACCAGAGAAACAAACCCTGCACCCCCCGGTCAGTGCCTGCTGCTCTCCTGGTCTATGAAAGGAGCACTGGGCAGACGGGACTGTCTAGGTGCTTTCCTCCCACGACCAGCTGCCTGGCCAGAGGAGCAGGGACATGTTTGAAGCTTCCATTCCCACTCTTCATTGCTTTGTTTGCTTTAGGGGTGAGCAGCTTCCCTTCCCTTCTACAGCTCCGCACAGGGCTGTGGAGGCACAGTTATGCAGGCTCCAGCTGCTCACCCACACTAGGTGAAGACAGACTAGTCCTGTAAGTACCTTCCTACAGAGGATGGTGTGAGGAAGGTGCTTTTGCTGCCTCTTCCTCCTGCTCTGCTCCCCACATCTGTGCAGGGGAGGCTCAAAAAAGGGACCCTCCGTTTGGATTTCAGCCATCACAGCAGAAGCTGTCTTGTAGGAAAGTGAGAAAGCTGTTCTTGCAGAGGTGCAGGCAGAGCACACCACCACGCTCCCCCACAGCGATGCGAGAATGACATCATTATGCTAATATATGAGACAGGAAGTGCAACCAAGCATAAAAACCACTGAAAGTGAATATCTATGAAGTGCTGCCAAGAACGCTAACGACAGCACTAAATAGAAAATGAGAGAAGAGATTTGGTTCATCTAACTTCTTCCAGTTTTAGTAATCTCTAGTGTCACCCGTAAAAGTAGGTAGTTAAAAACAGGTCCTTGGATAGACACTGCTCAGGGCCTTTAAACTTTACAAGCAAAAAATGAAGATTTTTTTTTTCCCAAGGTGATGGTGGCCTTCTAATGTCTCACCCCAGTCCACAAATTGAATTCAGTACTTTGACACCTGTCTGATGATCCAGATAAACTGGCTGGGATTTGTAAACCTCCCCCCCCCTTTTTTTTTTGTTTTTGCAGTTGTAGTTCATTACCAATGATCTTAGCCATTCTTGCATTTATCTTTTTACTATGTGGACTCTATTTTCCAGAAAATTGCACTGAGGTCTTCAGTCTCCTTTAGCATGGCTCACCTGCCTAACAGCAGTTGCCCAAGTCTGAGCCTAGACTTTAAATAGTCACCCAAGAGTCACCTACACCTACTTTCACTCATTAATGTAAACATACAAATAGGGTCATCTGAACAACACTTTATCCATACTACTTCTCTCCATCAATCCTAGACATTTCTAGAAAGATCCCAGAAGCTCATAGTCAGCCAAGTTTGTGTCCCTTATCTGTCTTCGCATCAAGCAGCTGACAAACAGAGCAGCAGCACCCAGGAGAGGGGTGGCACTTGGCTGCACAGAAGCGATGCCTTCAACAACCACAGCTTTCCAGAAAGTTATAGATATGCATGTAACTTAGAGATACGACTTCATGAAGCCATAAAGCCAATCTGATCACTGAATGCTGCCAAAACAGGAGGTTCCCCATCCTGCTTCCCCTGCACTGGCACTCATTTGACCCCACAACAAGCTGTTCAGAGAGCTATGCTGGCATCAATCAAGCACTGCAAGAAAACTGAGTTTTTTTCTGCTGACCCAGCTCACTTCAAGTTCACTTGCCTGCCAGTGCTGGTACACTGGTGGATTGGGGATGGAAGGAAGCTCACGTGGACTGGGGTACGCAACCTGCTTTGTTGAATCACTGAACAACGCACTATGTTACTGTACAGGTTGAAGCGAATTGGTGAAGATCCCTGTATGAACATCTGTTTGGAGTTTACAATTCTATTACTAAGCAACTGTACTGATTTCACTTAGCATTACCAGGATTGCAGTTTCAATTTTAATACTGCAAGACTAATGATGGGGCAGCTCATGGCAGCCAGACTTGGTGCTTCAGCGCTGTGCAGCATCTGAGAGGTCCTTCGTTGAGCACACCTCCGATTTTCCAAGGTTTCTAAAAGCTGTTTCCCATACAAATCATGTTAACTTAGATCATTAGTAAATTGCAGGATTTTTGAAGGTGAGGTCATGGATATATGGCTCTGCTTCTTTGATTTACAATACAGAATCTGTACAGCATAAAATGGCAGCCTTAGCAACATATCATTCCCCTCAAAAGCTTGTTCATAAACTGCTATTTTCTACAACATGAACGACCCCACACAGAAATTATTAAATGAAATACAAGCAGGTGTTGCTGTTATTCACAAGACACTTTCAGTTCCCTGCTGTTTTATCTATATAATCTACCTAATGTTTGGAAAATACAGTAATTAAATGCTTCGTTACTTCCCCTCATAATTCAACATCAGATCCTATAAACCTGGAGGTATTAAAAATATAATTAATCTCCTTAAACTCTGGAAAATTTGATTTAATAATCCTGGTTTTTAACTTTCATACAGTTGAAATATGATGAAAATATCACTGTTTTAGGTAGCAAATACGACAGATTAATTCAGCGCCAGCTTTTAAATGGACTTCTGCACAAAATACACACAGAAATCAGACACCTTCCAAAAAAAACTACCTTAAATAGGATTAAGCAGTCTTAGAATAACCACTAGTCTTATCAGCAGACTGCCATCAAATTAAAATGTCCTGCTTTCTCTCATTTATACCCCGCTATAGTCCAGGGCAGAGAATCGGACCCTCTAATAAAGAAAGCTGTGTACAGCTGTGACAATGACATTACTCCTGAGCACAGTCACTTATGGTATGAGCTACAGGCCCTGAATTTACCTCCCTTAATTTTGTAAATGCGCTCCCCATTGTAAATGCTTTGAAAAGAAACCAACCAGCAAGGGAGAGAAAATAGCGACTGCTGATTTAGAACCCATAGCAAACAATTCTTTGCCTCAGCTACGATAGGGGGTACGTGAATGAATGAATTCACTGCTTTTGACAGCAGCAGGAACCGGGTTGGCTTCCCTGTTCCCAGGGCTGTTCTATTTCTTTGTACCAGGTGCAGAAACAAAAAAGGAGAGTTTCTGGCCTATATTTCTTCAGATAACTGAAAATTCTCAGTGCTGCTATTTGTTCAAAGCTTTGCACCAAGACCAATTACGAGAAGTTTAACAGTTTCTGTTTAGAGTCACCTCTAAATAAAGGTAATGGCAGCAAGTGTAAGGCTGTGCTGTCTCAAAGGCACCAGGCAGTCTTCCATCCCGTAGGCATTTCTATCACACTCCTCACTAATTCCCAGTAGCACATCAACAATGTGACTAACACTGGCCAGTCTGGAACACAGTCACATGAATTTATGAATTACTCTTGTTTTAAGAAGAACATTTACAATTGTAGCTTTCCCTGTGGGCGTGAAAGCCTCCATGCTGTGGCACACACCAGCACCTCTAGGAAGCCAAGAGAAGGCCATCAGCGTCAGCATAAGGGGACCACTACTGATTGAACCATTCCCCTGGTGACTAGCATCTACTGGAAAGGTGGCACAAAAGCCAGCTGAGAGATTTTCTGAAAATACTAAAAAGAGATTCTGTAAAAGGAACCCGAGTCTGAAGGCTTTGTACCCTGATATCCCAAACTGCATGATCCTGTGGAGCAGCAATGACAGCCTGAATTACCAAGGTCAGGACTGGACACAGGGAACAGGTCTGGAAACGCTCCTCACCAAGGCTGATAATATAATTTAGTCTCAACGAAGAACTCAAAGGTACTCAAACTGCAGACTGAGCTCATCCCAGGTTGTGTAGTTTCAACAGAACAGGCTGGACGGGACTACGCAATCATAGAAATACACTATTATCCACCAATATAACTGTGTGCTTGTAGAAGGTTTTTAGCTTTAAGCAGCTAGTAACCCTTGAACGCAATTCACAAAAGCATTGGGCTGCTTCAGCAATACTGTACAGTTAATGACAGATACAGCTGTACATTCAACTGCAGATTTTTGGCAGCTATAGCCACATCATGGGACTGCTACATAGAGACACTGAAGAGACACAGAAAGGATGATTTTCCCCTAACTTGTGATTGGGTGTGTCCTTCCAAAAACACCGCAAAGGGGACTCTATTATGCCAGCCAGTCCAGAAAGAGACTGTCCCCAAAACATGGGGATAGCCTAGTTATTCTCACACCCTTGGGGTCACCAAGAGAAGTTGTCGTCCCTGGCTAGAGATGAGGCTGCAGTACCAGGCTAAAGCACACAGGAGCTCTGCACGAAAAAGCAAATTTTGTCCTAAGGGAACTTCTGTTTACTTGAATGCCTTCCCTATAATCCCATTTTATGGGCCACATGTTTTGGGAATGCTGCACAGTCAGTAGACTGCCAGAGACTAAAGGGAGGTGATTACTTTCAGAAGACTGCAGAAAGGCAGTATATAATGCTCTCATGGCAGCCTTCTACTTAGCTACATCTATATTATCATAACAAATGTTTTGGTCTTAAATAGGTACTGAACTCTAGCAAGAAATATAAGTTGCTGCTTTTTTAAAGTAAGAAAACTATAACACGAGTGTTTTAAAATTCACATTGAAACACTCCTTGCCTGTTTGAAAATGGAACATGAAAAACAGCACCTCAGCTTTTTAAAAAATAAGTTCCAAGATATAATGTAGGTGAAACAGATTTAAAAAAGAAAGGAAGATTGAACAACTTTTAGCATTTTTGGCTTGACAGCTCCCTTCTTCGTGGATAGGTCCATTAACTTGCAGATGGAATAGCACACAACTCAGCAATAAACATGAGTAGTGATTCAGAAACACCAACCACCCTATCTCTTTGGTGGGGTATTAGATCCAGATACCCCATTCTCTCTTTTTGCACTATAGACTGAGCAGGGGTGAAGCAATGTCAAGGAAAATTCACCATGCTTGAAGCAAACCACATAGCCTGTAACTTTTTCGGGCTTAAGGTACATCAATTGTCAATTGATTCACATAACTAATAAAACACTCATCTTCTACCAACACAAAACCTTTGTTCTCTAGCCAGTGAGCCTAATGTTTTAATCCCTCCCATTTCAGTAAGAGCAGAGCTCTCAGTACCTGGCAGGACCAAGCACTTGTTAAGCTGCTGTGGTTCCTTTGCATTAGTATTTTCCATACAGTACTCTGAAAAAGAAGGCAGGCAGAAAACACAGTGACTTATAATCCTGAAGAACAATGGGCATTTCTGTGAGCTGGTTTTCTACACAGGATGTGGGGTGGGCCTTCTTGAGCTTGTGTAATCTGTCTGGAAGTCCAAAAACCACACTCTGAAAACATGCTTTTCCTTTAACAAACAGTGACACACACACACAGAGTCTAACATTAGTTTACACGGTTGTCATTCACCATTAAGGAAAATTTTCATTAAAAAATGCTTGAAAAAAATCCTATTATCTCAAATAAGGTACATGGACCTTAACCAATTAAAATATATAGCCTTTTTTATCCCAGCAAGTGGTATATTTAGGGATGGAAGCTTCACTTAAAATGGAGTGAAAAGTTGCATCTCTGGTAGTGCTTTAGGTGCTAGTTCATGTCCTACGATCACTACAGCCCAGAGACAACTCAAAGGCAGTGGAAACATTTTCATGGAATGCACTGGGAAGGACTTACAAAGTGAAACACATTCAGATTATCCTATGAAGTAAGCTTTTCTAGGTGCTCTGATTCTAAAACACTAAAACAGCCCTTTGAAGTCCCTTATTCCAGACACTCCACTAAGATCAACTCTTTCCCCATCCTCCAAGCAACACCAGAAGATATTCCACCACAAGACAGTGTTTGCTGTACAAGGACTGGACTAAGTATAGCAGAGGTTAAAACACAGGAGAGAAATGGCTTCCTCCAGAACTCTCCTCTGGCACTGCAGGGTCAAAAGACAGCAGATCTGAAGTAGCATATGAAAAAAGCGCATACAGGAATAATGCACAGTTTCACACTATTTCACATTCAGAAAGCTTTAGCAAGGGGTTTTATTTCAAAAGCATTCCCATTTATCTAATAGATTGCCTGAAAAAAGGAACAACTTCTACCACAGAAATATTTCCATCACAAACGCCTGTGCTGTATTGTAGAGACATCACAATAAAGGCACTAGAGTCTTTAGACTGGGCCTTGAACTTAGTCTCGGAGGAATACACTTCCCAGTAAAAAGCAGGCCAGTATTTCTAAGCACTGGAAGGCATGTCACCGCATTACAGAAGTGCAGGACTTAATTGAAGTGATCATCAAGAAAAGGAATAAGTACTGGTTATGTTCTTCCTTTTAAAGATTTAGTTTACCTGAGCTACCTGCCTGAAAATTTGACTACCCCCCCCCCCCCTTCCTGTTTGCCTCCTTAATCTGTAAGACCTGGTTTATCAAGAACAATTACTGAAGAAGTAGAGTTCATATGAATTCTCTTAAAGTTTGCATTCATAGTAAAAACACAGATCTTGTATGTGACACTAAAATTCAGTACCATAACAAACTGTTAGGAATATAGTTCTCACTAGGAAGCTGTATGAAGCAGGTATTTATTTCAAAATACTCTGTATCAATTTACTACTGTAACTTTCGTAGTGAAACTAGATAGTAATTCGAAGCTTTATCTTATTTCTAGTGCTCTCAGTTTTCCAAGTTAATCTTTTTGAAGCTACAGCTTTTTCTTCTGCAAGTGGCTTTTCTTTCTTTCTGTGGGAAATCAGAAAGAATGGGAGTTAAGATTGAGCAACTGGGGAAAAAAAACAATACTCCGGCATACTGAAATTTATTTTTGCACACTATCAGGTTTCAAATGGCTAGAAAACATAAAGAAATCTTTCCCCCACTTTCATATGTTAATTGGATTAGCATACGATATTCGTTTAGGCAAATTATGACGGGATAAATCCTCAGCAACATTAGACACAGCAGTTCCTACCACACCCTGTGATATTTTGACAATTACCACACAATTTGAGTCAGAAACTATTACATTCTGCACAGAACTGTTTGGCTTCTGCCTTCATCTCCAGCAAGTTCCTGCCCGAGCACACGCACTACCCAAAACCAGCTCTTGCAGCTATGGAGGGGAGAGCTGCAAGGAAATCCCAAACCCCAGCAGGAAGCAACGTTTCTGTGATTCAACACGTTGAGTCTTTTCCTCTGAGATGGCACCAACCAGTATAAAAAGCACGGCATTAAATACATGAAAAAAATCCTTATCCTGTCTGCATTACAGATCCTAGGACCACTTAAGTTTCAAGTGGCTGAGCCCATCTCCCTCTTCAAATTCCACCAAGTATTCCTTTAGTGTACTTTCAGCTAGGGTAGTTTAAGGGAGAAAAGAGAAAGACTTGTTATATGTTGCAAAACAACTGCATTTCACCTCTACCAGCTGTGCAAGAACAGCAGAAAAAGACTCTCCTGGCTGGATTTACTAGGTTTTGATCCTTTTACTTGAAAAAAAATATCAACATAATATGTTTATACCATCACTGTAGTGGAAGTAAAGCAACGTATCTCAGTGAAGGCTTACAGCAGTTACCCCAGCACACTGGACAAAGACTGCACATTACAATTAACTGGACAGGAGGAAGGTATAAGCCATTTTCTAGGCAAAATAACAATGAAAAATACCCAAAGAGTTTTGTTAACATCACAAGCCACAAAACAGAATTGAATTCCACTCTGCTCCCTGCAGTTCCCATCTGGTTTTAATTTGCTGGAGAAGACTGAAGCTGTATTCAAAAAACAGACTGGGTTGTAAACATTAGTCTCTGCCAGCATTACTAGTAACTCGTGAAGTACTGGAGTTACCATGGAAAGGCAAGGGGGAGGGTGGGAGAAAAAGGTCTGTGAAAGTAAGACTTGCTCTGTCATTAAGCTCATTCTTTTAATTGCATTGTTTTAATCCATGAAATGAAAGTGAAAAATGTTTGATGCTCAGAAGAAACACACTTGCAGAAAATCCAGTTCTACTCATCTCTATTACGTTTTGTAACATTATGAAATCAATCAGGGGAAAGTTGAAAAATATCAGATCGCCTGGGCCATTGGACCCCCTTGTTTTGTAAAGCTTGTAATTACTGTTGCCTTATTTATTTCTTGTCATGTTATCAGTAAAAGATCCCTGCTTCATTTCCTGCAGGAATACTTTTGTTAAGTTGTGGCAAACTAACGAGACTACAGCTAAGAGCAATATGCCTTTAATAAGACTTTGCACCCATCTCTGCCTTAAGACTTCCTATGTAACAAAATTCCTCGAGCCAAATTTTTCATGAATCACCAGTTATTAGTTTCTAGTTACCTATGCCCCTGACATGAGGCAGTGATGTGCTTTGAAAAATCACTTACACAGTTTAAACAAAGTGAAAAAAAGGAGGAAGAGTGTTTCTGCAGCAACATGGGCCTGGAGGGATTCTGTTTCACATCATACACTGCTCCCCCTCCATTTTTGTGAACCTTAGATCTACACTAAAAAATTAAATTCAGGGCTGGGAGAAATCTATCTCCTTCTCAAACAGATCAATGCCTTGTTTGCAGCATCCTCTCAGAAATGATCAGCACAACTGAGGTGATGGAGCACCACATTCTGGTGTAAGAACAATAACCCACAGGAGTGGTGAAGAGCAACTAGAGAGAACTCAAGTCACTATTGCCTCTTGAGCCCACAACAGGCCCTGATGTACCACTTCTAGTCAGGGCTCATTATGAAGCTGTCAGTGTTCCAACACTGAGTGGAACTCATTCAGCCTTAACTGCTCACCACTTTTTACTTTGTTGGGTTATTACCCAACTGGTTATCCTTTCTTCCAACTAGGTGCAACACCTCCGTGACTCCTCCAGTCCCTAGGCCAAGCTAACATTAGCCCACCAGCTGCCTCAGTGCTGTTCTTATCAATCCCGTGCTTCCAGATTCAGCAGACTTCTACACTGACTTCTTGATGGCAGGTGTCATAAGCTAACAGCCATTAGGATTCAGCAGGTCCTCATGTAAGGCTTCCCTTTCTTTCACTGTTACTAAAGATGGCTCTCCACCATTCTCTTACTTCTTGGATTAGCTCACCACTTTTCTGCTTGATATCCTCTCATCCCACCAATTCCCACCCTGCTCCCTTCTCTAGCTGTCAGTGCTGCCTTCATTCCTGGAAGTCCTTAATTTCATCTTAATACACTCTCTTTAGCCTTGTTATGTATATATGTCAATCTACCACTTGCTTCCTATTATTATTGATCTTTCAACAACAATAAAAAAAACCCCCTCCAACCAAGTGGTTTCTTCTTCCTTTCTGCTCAGATGTTAGTGTAATTAGAAGCAATTAACAGTAATACATGCTCATACACTCAGCTCAGAGCAGTTCAGAGTGACCATCACATGAAGAATTTACCCAAGTCTTCAAGTTAATTCTCAGCTTCTGAGATACACATCAACAGGCTACATTATACATGGCTAACTCCCATCTGTTTCACACATCTGACCAGGACCTGGAATTGTGAAAGGCTCATTTTGAAACATAAGCTTATGAAACCACACCCACCCAAAACCCCCACCCACTATTTAAATACACTCTTTTCCCATGAATGATCACAACTTGAACAAGCTTTTTCGTGAGTTCTCAAACAAGCAGCAAGAGGCTTTATTATAAAGCATAGACCTGAGAACTGGAGCATGATTCCCCCCACATTCCGAATTCTACCTTTATGATTGGGACTTAAGGAAGCTAAAAACATACCAAGAATAGGTGGTGCTATCAGCCCTGCTTATGTTCAGACCTTTCAACACTCACAAAGGACTTGTGTGCAGTTAGCAGACCCTACTGTTGGAAGGGAATATATGTTGACTTAAGCCTCTGTCCTGCACGTGATTCACTGCTTTAGCTTATGTATATATACACTGTTTAATAACAGTTCCTTTTTACCTTTCGATAGGGATAGTTCTACCAATGTCCAACTAAGTGTTCACACAGTTTTTAGTTTATTACTAATTTTGTATTAAATTACTGTAAGAAAATGAGAATTCCTTGGATGGAACTGCAAAGCAAACTGCACAAGCCCACAGAATTACCAATTTAAAAGTTTAACTAGCAACAAAATTCTTTATTTTCATTTGCCAATTAAAAATATATTTGAGGGCAAATGGAATTGCTCAACCTTCTCACTAGTCAAGTGACCATACTGCTATGTCTTTTTAACTGAATGAGCATGATTCAGACATCAGGGGATTAAAGTTTTACTGTCTGCGCCTAAGTAGTGATGCAAGAGGTTGCAAGTCTTGCAAGTAAGCAGACACTCCATTTTTTCCAGAGTTCAAGATCTTGAAAACAGTATTCTCAATCAGTATCCTTTCATACATAGCTAGTTTTCCACAGCAATTAATACCAGCATGAAATTTTTGCTTCAGTAGGAAGAATCACAGTAAGCAGCTGGGATCTGTTCAGTTTTCTAGAATTCTAACTTTAAATGAAACAAAAACCCAGAGCAAACTGCAAACCAACATTCCCAAACAGAGTATGATCACCACTGCTAAATAAGTGGAAAATACATAGCAGAAAATACACAGAAGACTGGAGGGAAAGCATTCTACACTGTAGTGACATTTCTGTGTAGCTCCTGGAAGAGCATGCTAGGACAAGCCTGCTGTTTCTATCTTTGCTTCACACATGGGGACACTTCTGCATGCCAAAGCTAGTATTTATCTGCTTCTTGCCTGAGTGATTCTAGGCCTGTTCTGCACACGCTTCACAGTGCCAAGAAGCTTCATACTTTTAGGTGGATTGCTGCAGACTGATTTTTGTCAGGAAGAGAGATTATTTACGCTAAGGGTATGTGCACATTGATTGTGAATATGAGATCCACACAATAGCCCCAGATGCTTTTCCTCACGAATTTAACACCTGTGTACTGCTGCCAACAAACTTTTGCTACAACAGCAGTCTTCTACAATTTTTACAGTACCAGTAACCACGACAATATGCATTTCTTGCATTTCTCCCTTAGGAGAAAATCCAAGGCACTGCTATGGGTTTCTTTATGCCTCTAAGGGATCAAGGTAGCAATTTAGGGGGGTTTTTTAGGTTTTATTTTGTTAAGTGGAAGCACTTTGGCATAGCTCAAACTAGACAGGTACTGTTACCAAGTTATGATATGCCTTTGCTTTATAGCATGGATATGTACCAAAACTTAAAAGGAGGAGTAATTTGTAGCTATGGATAAGAAGAGAAGTAGCAGCTGATGTGAAGACATTAATGGTTATTACCTAAATATATTCATGTTATAATGACTAAGAGGCACTGGAGTATTCAGTTTCACTGACTTCTCATGTTAGTCATGCCTGTGCATAGCATCAAAGTTCCTATGACAGCAACTGGAGAAGGATTAATTCTAGTTACAAGCTTTAATAGCCATGTTTTGGGGACTATCCATATACAAGTGACAAGTAAACTGCATTCTCGTTTCATTTGAGAGGCTTGATGTCTTTGTGTTGTTTGAAAAGAAAGAATACTGTCAAAGTACTGCAATGCAACTGCAGTGGCTGTACTACCCCCCCTTCCACAAAGGGGGTCAGGAAATGTACTGACATTGTTCAATTGGAGCTGATAAACCAGCTCAGGGCTGCTACTTTTCTTCCCCTCGTCTAAGGTACGGGGGGGACAGGGGAGCAAGCACTCTTCCTGCTCCCCAAACCTAAAAATAACTGAGACAGTATTGCTGCAACATTTAAGCCACAGAAGCACTCAATAAAGCCTGAAATATTTATACTCTGGGCAAACAGTCACCGAACTCTCGGTTTTTGCCCAGTATCTTTTTATCATTATCCAAACAGATCAGGAGATTGCGGCAGGAAAGTTTACTTTTCTGAGGGTAGACATGAGCCTGTTGTCAGCTGTATTTTTAAACTATAGCTTTTTTCCTGATAGTATTTTAGAAGTCAGTGAAGCAGCAACTACAAACTACAAAACTATTCTGACTTGTGAACTCAAGCACTAGGTTCCCCCTCTCTTCAAGCACCTCTTGGTCTGTCATGAACAACTGACAGGTTTGTCAGTTTCTTTCATATTAGAACACAAAGGAAACAAACACCTCTATATTTAATTTGGGTACAATGTTCTGGAGAAAACCTGAAGTTAAGACAAACAGCATGAGTGAACAAGCTAGAAAAAATGACACACATTACACTGAAGTTAAAAAAATTACATACAGCCAGCTTCCACTAGACAGATTTTTCCATGACTGTATAAAAATCCTACTTCCATCTATAAACATGGAAGTTAAATTCCTAGTAGTTGAGAGTTGTAAAAAACAAGAGATTGAATATGCCATGCAGACAAATTTAAATCATACAGAGCATTTGCAGGCATGCTTACAGGGTTCATATTCCAGTTCTCCTGCATTTAACAAGGCTACTGATTTGGTAGTTAGAGCTTCTTCTCTTTCAGAAAGCTACAAAAGGAGATTGGGCATGAACATATAGCTCTGAAACAGGATTCAAGAGTAAAAGGCAGACCTAATTAAAGGTAAGCACTTCCCTTTTTCTGTGCTGCTCATTCTTGAGCAATCTTCCTCATTCTTCAGCCAGTTTCCATGGCTTCTTTATGTACTTCACACTGTCCTTTTATTGCACAGGAAACCTACAAGCTGATTTTGAAGTCTGGTAGGCAGGTGAAAATTTAGGCATAGAATTGCCATTTTTTTGAGATAGCCTCCAGCCCAGTCATTTTCTTTTGATGTTTAGAAATAACACAGGGTGTCATTCAGATATAGCAAAACTATCTTCAGTTTTGAAAGTAAGAGTCCTTAAATCTGTGAATAAAAAAAAACTTAAATAGGTCTTACATGCTATATTGCTAGCTTATACATATTACCAGTTGACTGTGATATACCTTAGTACACCTAGTTGTTCCCATCCAGAAAGCTGGAAAAGGAAACAGTCATGGGATTATTTTCTCATCCCACAGAAAGATGGCTTCTAGCCACCCTCTCCAACCCGAGACTCCAAAGCTTACTCAAATTTCACATATGGGCAGGAAACCAAAGTATACCACATGGCCAGAAATCCGTAATAGTTCAGATGCAAGTTCCCAACAGGAAGGAAGTTATAGTTAAATACAAGTCTAATCTGTGTTTCCCTCCACGAGCTCCATAAGATGAATGGAAAAAAAAGCCAGGCTTTCCTGTTGCACAACAGCTAGCAATCATATGATGTAGGATGCAGCACAACTGCTTGAAATAGGGATGTTATCCACATGCAGAAGATCCCCCTCTAAACTGGTCTTTCAGAATTCTACAGCTGCATACAATGCCCCCATTTTCATTTCTATGATCTGCTCTAGACATAGCCTTGAGCTACTTAAAAGTTGTACACTGTTCCAGAACTACAGGTTAGGCCTACTTATTTTCCAACCAAGACAGCCAGATTTCAGTCATGTTTCCCTCTTACAGTCCAGCCTTTTGCTGCAGTTATAGGCAGGACCTCTAATGATGATGTACTCGATTCAGGCCGCCTTTTTTTTTTTTTTTTTTTTTTAAGTGAACAAAACTTAAAGCCACCAGTGCTGGTGAGAATACTTTTGCAGTAACTATTCTCTGGTTAACATCAGGAATACACACTTTTCTTCAACCCATCTATTCTTTCCTGCCCCCTAAAGAGCTGCAGTTACCTCTAGAGGCCTCCAGTCATCCTCCCTTTGGTCACCTGTAACCATAAACACGGTCATTCACACCTATCGATATTTTATGTTTTGTTTTAGCTTACATGTACTGAAAAACAGTTACTTTAAACAAACTAAATGGATCTTGGGTATATGTTATGAAGCTTGTTTACAGAAGAATGTATTTAATTCTTATTTTTTCCTGCAACAGTTGAGCAGTGAGTATTTGATACTAAGGAAGTTTCAAAAACATATCACAAGTCAGACATGCTCCTGCTTAATGGGACTCAAAAAATACACATTAAAAAATATCAATGCTTACATTAGACTTGTGTAAGAGGAAAGCAAGTTAGTTTAATGAAGCATCTCATCTTTATTTATCACATGACAAGTAGAGCAAGATTTCAGCTTGAGCTAGAATAAAAGTGTTTAAGCAGTAAAGAAACCTCTCCTTCACTCCAGTGCCAACTGGGCATATCCAAAATTCAGATTCAACCAAGAATCTTAGAGGCACATGAAGAAAAACAAGATCTACTGGACCTACCCTTTTGGATGCCCAGATCAGTTTTTTGGGTCTTTAGTGGTCTATTAGTATAGTGGGGAGTGATGATGCAGAAGGGTAAAGAGTACCAACTCCAAAATAATACTCACTCTTACACCATGTAAGAAAAACCCACTACCTATTTTAAACTGTTACTTCAGACATCCCTTAAAGGCTTTGGATTTTAAATACGGAATGGCTTCTCAACAGCTGTGAAGCTGAAATATCCAAGACTGCAACATGCTATTTCTAGGAAGATGCAACAGATGTTTTACACTTGTTAATATGTATATCCTATTCTAAACAGGATGTAGAGTTTACTTGTACTGAGTGCAATCAGTACATAATTGTTGCTCAACCCTATTCAAGCAAAAAGAAGAGGCACCCAGAGCAATATGCTTCCTGTTAAATACATAGGCTGTCTAGGGGGGAAAAAAGAAAAATAAAAATCTAAGCTTTATGCAGCATCTACAGACATGCACAAGTACCTTCCAGCAAGTCACTTCTTGTCTAGAAGGAGCATTTGTAGATAGCTCAATCCCTACTTGTGATATGCTATTTACAAAAATACATTGAAAGAATGAGATTAGTCATATGAAAAATTTGAGACATAAGCCTATAGTTCTGCTCAGACTAGGTAAGGCAGAGCCATTAATCTGGACAGACCCAAGTATATGAATATTCTTGCTAAGTTATAGGAGCATGTGGAATTGAGGGGCTTTTGTTTTGAATGAGGGAACACATGTTGCAGTATCATTGCATTATTGAAGTTAAAGGGCATGTTTAAGCAAACAGACTTAAACAGGAGATCAAGTGCAGAAGGTATCATACCCTTCAAACATATTACCTTGTTTTGCTAACTGTAGGATGAGGTTACAACAGGTTCAATGGCAAGTCTTCCTCCTTCATATAAGCACTAACACTTGGCCTACAAGGTGAAATTTAGGTAGCTGCTCTTCTCCTTGGTATCTGTTAACTACTCCAATTAAATGGGAACGGGATTATTAAGTAGTCATACCACTGAAACAGAAGACCAGTCAGCCAACAGCTGCACTTCCAAGGCCAATAATATTTGTAGCGCAGTGAAGTGTGGAGGAGCAGCTTCCCTGTTCTAGAAAAAAAACAAACAAAACCAGAAGACCCTGCACTGCCAACTCTTAAGGAAGTAGTGAAGGATTAGCTACAGCCTTCAGGGTCCAGTCCTAATAATGCTTTGAAACAATGATTCCCTCCCATCAATCAGGTCTACACTAGTTGCAACTGCAGTGTTTTGAGGCTCTCTTGAAAGAGCTCTAAGACATGTAAACTCAGTACATTGATTTTGCACTGTATAATTCATTTTACAGCAGCATTTTTTTTTCTTCTTGTACATAGTACTTAGCCCAGTTTGAAATACCCCTGCCTGCCAGTTTTAAAAGACAAACAAAATCAAGTCTAAATGGTTCATCAGAAGTCTTTATTTTTGGCCAAAACGACATAATATATATTCTCTGAAGTGGTCCTTCAACTTAAGAATTCCCTCCCTAGTATAGCAAGAATATGGTAACAACCATATTCAGTGTTTATATTTCAGGTCTAGTCTGAAGTAGATGGTCTTGGACACAGGGAGCAAAAACCCTAATATACTAGCATACAGAACTTGGTTGCATTTTTTAGGCAATTTTTCCAATGTTAGTGGAAATTTAAAGGTGGTGTACAACACTATCGCACAATTGTGGTAAATGGGTTACTGCAACTCAGTAGCCAATTAAGCAAAGCCTCCACATTTAAAATTCACCAGGACAGATACCATATAAAGCGTTCCAGCTCCCAACTCCTTGGACTCCATTAACTATAGCAAAGCAGGTGCTTTGACACTAGCCATCAGGATTCCTCTTAAACTTTGGCTAGTCTGTCAAGCACCATAGACCTGTATCTTTTGTTATAGGTAGTTATAGCCAAGGACTCAATAGCCCACTGACACTATATCCTAGTGCCACTATATCCTATCATTTCCCCTCCCCAGCAGAAGTGAGCAAAGATTCAGCTTTCCTATCTCCGTAGAGACACTCAAGTTCAAAAATTGCCGTTAGCTGAGCCCAGACACTGTGGCTCCTACATGAAGGATAGCCCTTCCTATGCTTGTACAGAGATAGGAGACAGAAGTGTTTCTCAGAAACAGTTTAAAAATAGGATCTGTCAACTGCCCAGCATGCCTTTATAAGCTTATGAGCTGGCTGCAGCGTATGAATGCTGGGGTAATGGAGCACAGCTTTGGAGATGAATTCAAAGTGTAGCACCACCCTGATAAACGCAATAATTTTCATTTTGTGAAGAGTAGTCTTCTAAATCATGATAGCTGCGACAATATTTTAAGAAACATGCTCTTATAAAATTTTCTAATTAGAAGGCCCATAGTTCTTCTGAATGGAATTTGAGACAATTTACCCTGTCTCAGCAGGTAAGACTACATCGAGCAATCTATCATCAGCCCAACATTTGGCCACAAACAGCAGCCCAAAATGAAGCAGCACAACCACTGCACAGTTTAGCACTTACTGGGGAATAAAGCTGCTAAAAGACCTTAGGCCAGAGACTAAATTACTATCTCAATCTCATGACCTGCTATAATCTCACAGTCTGTTCAAGGGATTATTGCTTTGCCTGCACTAATAAAGTAGCACAGCTCTTCACCTCCAGGTTTTTTTGCATTTCTTTAGAACTTCACTTAAATTTGGGGAAAAAAAAAAAAAAAAAAAAATCACATGACAGTCATCAACCTGATAAGGCAGGAACATGGGAGACAGGAAAAGAGAGTTTAGCAGAATAATTAGACGCTAATGCTTGTTTTCCAGATAGCTCTTTCAGACTAAATTCTTCTGTGCCCTCCCTACCAGTTTTGACACACCCCAGAGATCTGCCACACAAGGTAGTTTTGGACTTTTATTTGGTTGGTCTATAGCAGTTGTACTAACACTGGATCAAGCAGCTATCAAAGATCCACACGCATGACAACCAACTGGACAGAAAGACATGTAATTTCTGTAGATCAGATACTAAGAATTGAACTTCACCAATACAAAACTGCATTTGTTGCCAACCTACTGAACTTTGCAGGAAACAAACCCATTATTATAGCCAGTGGTAGTCAATATCAGAAAGCTACCCATTTTGAGTATACCATTCTGCTGTCAGACTTCTGTATTTCTGAAACTGTTTTGAGTCCTAATAGGCTACACCAAATAGGACTACAGCAGTCTCCAAAACAAGTCACATTAAGAAGTTTCAGCAGATAAGGAACCTCTTTTGTCCAACACTTAACCAGACAAATACAGCAGCTAAGTTTCTGTTTGGTTTCCAAGCTCACAAACAACACAAACACTTGCTTTGCTTGTGGCAGGACCAGCTGCATTCTGGGATGCTGAAACCCACAGTTCAGCAACTTCCTGACTCTGGCACAGCCCAACTCTGCGAAAGTGGCAGTATTCTCCCCCATTTTCTTCCTAGAGAGCCTCAAGAACCACCATTGTGCTTACACTGCCTGCACCTTAACACTCAGTCAAGGAACCATTCTATTGCTGTATTGCCTTTTTTTTTTTTTCAGCATCTTCATCAAAGAACTGTTACTGACAGGGCTTCAGGGCTAGTGGTATATTATGATCAGCTCAGAGCACTACCTTACTTATGAAAGTAACTAAACAGTGCTTAATACTGCTCTCCAAAGCAACCAGAAATTCATCATAAAGACTCTACTTCAAATAACAAGGTCATGCTAGAAGGAGAAAAAAAGCCACTGCCCCACATCACTACCCAAAGGTCATACCAGTGAACTGGACTCAGTGCAAATTCCCACTAATCCTGGGATTAGCAGGCCACACAACAGCTTTGAACTGGCTTCTTTAAGTGAGGAACTCAACTGTTAAGAATTGTAGAACCAGCCAATACCTTGTTTTCCTTCTAGAGAAAAACCTTACTGGTCCTAACTTTTTCAGAAAAAATCATAACACAAAGCCTGAAGTGGTGTGCAAAGTAAATTCCTGCCCTGTCCTGCTGCTGTTCAAATCCTGGAACACTGTCTTTCCACATGCAGGTGCATAAACTGATCAGTCAGAAGTCATTGGACCTGCTCTACTACATGCAAATAATGCATATTAATTTAACTACTGACTACTGTGACCCACAGGGGTTTTTTGGGGTTTTTTTTGTTTGGGTTTTTTGTTTTGTTTTAAGATTAGCTCAGAACTCATTCAGTAAGAGCAATTCTTCACCGAATACCCCAGCTATTAGATTATCAGCCACTTCTGGAAGAAGCAAGCCTATTCCAAGTTTTACCCCATTGCAACAAAGCTCCTTAAGTCCGAAATCCTGTGAACACTTAACTAAGCTGCAGTTGAGAAGAAATCGCATTCTACTTATTTTTGTAGGCTATCATTGGAACGAATATGAAATGATCTTGCCACCTACAACTGCAGAACAATGTAGCAGTGCCTGACATACTCTTAGTTTTGAACTTTTTTTTTTAGTGTGCTTGACTCCTTAAGCAGCAATTCTGGCTGCACTAGCCAAGTGCCTTTAAGAGTTGCCTCTCAAAATTCTGTAAGAACTGCATCTTTGCTGAGAAAAACACACCCCTAATTTCACTAACAGTTAAAACCTGCACACCTCCATTCTCCCTGCAGCTGCTTCTCCCTACTCCTGTTCAAGCAGGAGTGTTTGTGAAGCCACAAAATGAACACTCACATTAGAAAACCATCCATTACAATTAGGCTTAGGCTAGATACATTCTTCTCTTCTACTTCCCACATGATCACTCACTCACACCATCAGAAAAGGGGTGGTGCAGAAGCAAGAATTAACAGCTGGGAAAGATGCAGGATCGTATTTCAGCATGAGCACCACTTCAACTGTTTCAACTATGTCATTAATTCATACTCTGATCTATTACTCTGTTAGTATCTCTCTCCTTTCTCCCCTAAATACCCTTGAACTCCTGTCAGTCCCTTTGTAAGGCTAAAGGTAAACAACAGTGTTTAAGTAACAGATCTTAGCAAAGGCACAGGCCACATATACATGCACAGACAGGCAGGCTATCATGGCAAGTTAGAACCACAAGTCTGAGTGCTGGAAAACATCCAAACAATTGAAACACCCTTATTAAAAGGAAAGAATTGTAGTTCAGTAGAAATTGTTTCTCTCCCTGGTAGGCTACCATAAATGCAAGCTACATGTCTGTTTTTACCAAGTCTCCCTCCTCTACAGCTCTTCTCCTTCCCCTCACCTTCCAGATTAAGACACAGTTTACACCCGACTGGCCTTTGGGCAAATCCCCTCCCCCAGAGGTTTCCATCTTGAAGTAGCATGCGCATTTGTTTTTTTACTCATCTCCTGCAGCATAAGTAATTCAGAACGCATCAGACATTGTTTTGAGACTGCACTGCAACACTGCTTCTTTGAAGATAACTAATACTGCTTCCCTGAGAACAGCTAATAAAACAACCTTGAAACAAGAAAATATTATGAGCTCGTTAAAACCTGCCTTCATTTCTAGCTTTGTAAAAGCACAGAGACACCTCAATTCAAGTACTGCTGCAATAAGCTACCAGTTACACAGAGAACTTTTAAAGTAGTTCATTTCTTGGTTTTCAAGCAAAATCTGTCTTAATGTGAGCTACCTAAAAGGGTGCTTTAAGAATTAAAGCTCTAGCTGCCATAGTTAAGCTTTTGAATTCCAGGTATTCCGTACAAACTACTCTAATGTAAGCATTCAAACTGGTCCCTTCCAGAGAGGTAGGCAACTACTCCCTATTTCATCATTATAGAATATGCCTAAATGCAAGTACTAATAAAATAGAAACGTGTTTTTTCCTCATCTTCAGTTCAACTTAACATTCTTCAGTTAACACATCTGCAAGGAAATATTCACCATGTCAGGTCCCAAATAAATCTGTTCTGTATCAAAAGAATCATTGTACACTGAAATCCTCTCTGGAAGCTTCCATTACAAAGGGAGTATTTACCTTGTGTCACACTATGCCTACACAAGAAGAATCAGTAATCCAGTCAGTTAAATGTTTGGTCAACAAAACAACTGGCACCTCATAACAGCATTTCCAGTAAGCTTTTTTAAAAAAACCCCAAACTCTAGGACTCAAAAATACTGCTCTTTATAGTAGTCTGCACAGAACAAAATTGGTTGGTGCAATGCTCAGCTGACAGCCACTATCTGACACTCAAAAAAGGCCAGGGGGTGAACAGTTCTTTTAGGAAATAGAGCTTATATTCTAAAAGCTAGACTCAAATGAGACTCCAAACTTTCGAGTGCTTCACACTGTGTCATCCTTAATTACAGTCTCCTCCATTTCTTTCCTGGTATCCTTTATATAACCTACAAAGGAAAAATGTAGCACTATTAGATGCTTCCAATCCTGTTCTTCTACCCCTCCCCCCACAACCTGCCCTGCAGGCTGTAACTGCAATTAATATGGACTACTTACAGTAGCTCCCAAGTCCCCAGTCAGTTCTTATGTAACTAGACTCCACCTCACCATATTACTTATGTAACATGTATTAAGTAGCATCTATTATACAGGAGTCTTCTATATTAGTCATATGCTCAGTTACTTTCATTCCAGGAGTTCTCACACAACACATTCACCAAATACTCAAGTTTTATCCCCCACCAGGTTACTCCTGTGGAGGAAAGAAATAGAAAATACTCACATCTATCTGGGGACGGACTAAGAACCGAAAAAGTGCTATGAAACATTTCTAAATAGAACAAATGACCACCCTTAAAGCATCAGCAATTTTAACTGTTCATTTGTTCGCTGGGTTAGATGCAGAGACTAAATTTACACCCTGTCATGCAAGAACAAGACATAGGAACTACCACTGAAGTGCTCTGAAAACACAAGAGCCCCACCCAAACAGTAACACGAGTTGCACTCCTTAAAAAAGGAAAAGTGTTACGGTTGGAAAACATACATTTTTCACTTCCCCATCACAATACTGGAATTAAAAAAGAGCCAGGGGAAAAAAAAAAAAAAAAAAAAATCTATCTGCCAAGCTTCCAAGCCTACCCAGACCTGTGTGACAAGTTCATTTTCCTATGAACCTCAGAAAGAAAGACATGGGGCATCTTCACGATATTTGCATACCATAGTTTTCATTTGCACTAAGAATATACTTCAATCCCGGTGTTAAAGATGCAGGCCATCCACGGCCTAACTTTGTAATACATGCCACATTATCTCACTGAAAAGCTGCTCAACTCCTACAACAGGATCCAACAACATACAAATAAAAGAACATCGATCCGTTTTTCCATAACGAAGTTCTGTTCAAATAGAATAAAGTCATTAATAGCGTGCAGATTTTTCCTTAGGCCCCCCCACCCTGTACCCCCGGCAAAGCAACGCTAGAAATGCGACGACCTCCTCGTCAGAAGAACAACTCCGCATAGCCTGTACATTTTCCTCAGCTGTTTTAATGAGATCATTTTAAACATCGCTTAAACCGACTCTTTCAGTAAGAACCATTCTAGGATTCCGGGGAACCTAACTTACAGAGAAAAGTGCTCTCGTACACGAGGAGGGGAAGCCGAGCGAGAGCGGGTGCCATTTACGTTGAACACCCGGCCGCTGCAAGGCCCAGCGCGGCAGCCGCGCTCCGCCCGCTCCCACACTCGGGCGGAGCGCGGAGGCGCCGAGGGGAAACTTTCCCTTGCAGTGGGTAAAGCCTTACGCAGAGAGGGGGCGGAATGGAAAAGCTTCCCCCGAGAGCAGCTACACCCTGGAGATGGGTGGAGAATACGGAGAGAAGCGAGAACCTTCCTCAGCGGCAGCTACACCCTCGTGCATAAGGTTAATGGGGGAAGGGAAATGGGAACCAACGCGGCACCGACGGCACTGTGCGGGGAGGGGGGAGGGAAGCAGGGACTCTCCCGGGCAGCCGCCGCCGCCGCCTCAGCCAGCTTGGTCTGCAGCCAAACCCCACAAGAATGCAACGCGGTCACATGACCTCCGGCGGACGTGCAACTCCCTTCCCTCTCCAGGGAGACCCTGCGCCATCTTGTACTGACGCAGTTACAAAAGCAGGCATGAGTTGCTCCTCTCTCGCTCTTCCCCCTCTCCGCACAGCCCCGGCACTGTTTGGGAAGGAGAAGCCAAGGCCTGGTCCTGCTTTCCTTTTCACCAGCTCGTCGGGGATCCCCCGCCCGTGAAGTCCTCCCTCGCGCTGGGATCATGGCGCCCGTTTTCTCCCTTTGCACCAGCCTCCCCCGGCAGCTCCCAACCCTGCCCAGCTGCGGCTGCCCCTGCTGCAGGATGATGTCAGCGCCAGCCAATCAGGGCGCACCGGGCCGGCCCGGCCGGCCCGGCCATTGGCTCCCGCGCAGCTCCCTCCCCCCTCCTGACTCAGTCTCCGCCGCGGTTCGCTGCGGAGCCGCAGCCAAGGCACAAGTGGGGGGAGGGGAATAGGAGGGGAAGAAGAAAAAAAAACCTACACAAAAAACCGACAACCAAACCCACCAAGACGCCAGCCGCCATTTCGCGCAACAACAGGCAGAACCCGAGCGAGCAGCCCCAGCCAAGCGCCCTAAGGAGAGAGAGAAAGAGAGAAACAAGAGACACACGCATAGAAGAGTTAGACAGGAAAAAATACCCATAGACTCCGCCATGATCACAAGACGTTTAATCGCCCCCCTCCTCCCTCAAGACTCAATGCCCCATTACAGCCGCCTCCTCTGCGTCCAACCAGCTAGCAGATCCCTTCACCTCGGCTCCCTCCTGCCGCAGCAGCAGCTCTTTAGAGCCCCAAACTCTCTCTGCCCAAGGTGTGGGGGGACGCTAGTCTATGGCGCTGCGGCTAACTGCTTCTCCAGTCACCCGATTGTGGCGGCTCCATCGAGGCAGGGTAAGAGCTGCCAGCCCAGCTTTTATCTGGTGCCCCGAGTTTGCGCACTGAAGGAGACTCGCTCAGCCCCTGGTGGGCGTCGAATGAAACCCCAGCCGCCGCCTCCCCTCCCTCAATCAGCCATATCGCTGGAGGGGCTGAAGCCGGGCAGGGGAGGCAGGGCGGTGTGCGGGCAGAACAGGAGCTGGGAGGGGATATGGTGGAAGGAAGCGGAGCTCGGTGCTAAACGGCAGAGGCTGCCTCTGCCCTGAAACGCTGAACGAGCCTCTCGCTCTGCCAGCTCCGACTGGTCCGGAAAAAAGCAGACCATACCTGCTCCCCAAGTGCCGTTCCCTAAAGGGGAAACGAGGCTCGTTCACTGCTCGTCTTAGTTCCCTGCATAAAAGAAACGCCTTCAGCTAGTGCTGTCCCACTCGCCTTAAGACGCTCGCTCCCACTTGCCTTATATATGAGCCTTAAGCGCTTCGGGGAAGAGTCTCAGCTTGAAGTGCCTTATTGACAAGGGAGGTTCAGTCAAAACCTCCACATCGCCCTAAACGGGTCTCGGTCAAAGCTCCCGCTCTCTCTCCTTTCTCGCCCCCCGCTTCCCCGCCCCTTAAGTAAGTTCCTCTGCGTGTGTGAGGTCCGGCCGGTCTGGCCGGCTTGTCGCGTACTTTGTGGCGAAAATTTACTCCTCAGGTTGAGATTCATGAAGAATAGGTATGCTGAGAGTAACGACGGCCCTGAGGAGGAAGCCGGAGGTGGTGGTGGGGGGGAGAGCGGCTGAGGAGGGAGTTTTGGCGCTTCTGTCTCGGAGGATGCAGTTCTGAGTCAGACACATCCTCCCGCCCAGGTTCGGTCCCACATCAGCCCAGGACTGAGCCCCTGCCCCTCCCCCGCCGTCCGCGCCTCCGGGGCTGCGGATCGCCCCCGGCACCAGCCCCAGTTGCAGCCGCCCCTCCTCCGCTGCCCTACTTCCCTCCACACCTCCTCACAGCCCCCCTGCCCAGCCCCTGCCGCAGTCTGGTGTCTCGGCCGCGCCCAGACCGGGTCGTTCAGCGTAACGTGCAAAGCGCTCTTGCAAAATGGACACTGAGAGCTCGGCGGGCGCAGACTGCGCTCCAAGCCCATAAGCAAAATGGCGGCTTTTTGGCTTCGCCTTGCTAACCCTGCCCCTGCCAGGCGGGGCGGGTGAGCCCCGTGCAGTGGGAGGGAGGGGAGAGCGGACGCCATTTTCCCAGAGAGAGGCAGTGACATAGAAGGGAGCGTAGGAGGCTGAAAGGAGGGAGACACGGGAGCAGCAGCGGCAGCGGGGTTTGTACACAGGTCCCAAGGCAAAGGCGCTTCCGAGCTGGTCCCTGTAGGGTTCTGCGCACTGAGCTAGGTTTGGGGGGAGGGGGGGTCTCCTCTTTCCTTTCTTTCCCTTTTCTTTCTTTTACCAGAGCCTGCTGAGGGTTGAGTCCTGTCTAGGGTAGGGATATCCGCAGTGGGGCTGTTGCATTGTTTTGGTTGGGATAGAGAAGGGGCTCAGCTGAGGGGTCCTGCTGCCTGGCCTGTGACCATTACAGGTGAGTCTTTGATTATTACAAACGTATTCTGCTGTGAGTACTTTGGGGAGGGGGGTGGCAGAAAGGGAGTGAAATGCGACGGGAGCGTCTCATTACCCCCAGTGCGAGTATAACTCCCTTCCACTGTGAAATGTGTTTAAATTCTGTTTAAGTTGCCTTTAATTTGTTTTTCCTTTTGTGGGGTTTGGTTAAAAATGGCAGGCTGTCGCTATATCTTGTGAATATGGCGGGTTACTGTAACTGAAGGAGCTGAGGAGAATTTTTTGGCAGTTATGCCAGATTTATGCATTATGCTTGGAAAAAGAGCCAAAAGAGGCTATTAATGTGACACACACACTTCCTTAGACTGGTGATTTTAAGAACGGGTTTGTGTGTTACTGGGACTGCGTATTGAGTTTTATGAAGCTTAGGGAAGCCTATTCTCTTCCTCCATCCTGTATATTTTTGCTTTGTGGTACTAAAATGGCTCGTTATAGGCCTAATCTCTCTGCCTTCGACACCCCCGCCTCCTTTCCTCCCTCCCTGCTAATATCTCCGCTTCGTGGTGTAACCTGGACAAACGGAAAGCAGTCCTCAAGAGTTTCTGTGCCAATTTAAAAGGGGATCATTTTCTCCACCCCCTTTCTTGAGGGTGTAAGTAGTTATATTGGTGCATCCCTTTCTTGCTTTAGTTTCTGCAGCTAGTGTTCGTGTTCCTTGGGTGGCATATTTCAATCTCTTTCTTAAAGAAATAAATACTGGTGGGGTAGACCCTATTGCTGCAGACATAGGGGAGGAGAAACAAACGGTACACTGTGTAGTACTAAATAGGGTAGAGAAACATAATATAGCCTGATTATAAAGGTCCTGTATTCCCCCATACTCAGCCATTAGGGAATATGCGGTGGCTAATAGCCCTGAGGTCCCTAAAATGGTACATACTACGTATCGTTGAAAGAAGAAGTTTAGTGCTGCATCTAGATTTAGGAATGTTTTAGTCTGTTTATTTACAGTATCTTAAAGGAATAATAACGAAACGTTTTTGTTATTTAGGGCTCAGGTCAGAGAAAAGAAAGAGATATCCATGGTTGAACGATTAATGCACGATTAATTGATTATAATCACTATACTTTTAAAGTTACTTCACAAAAAATGTGGAGCAAATTTTTTAATTTCCCTCTTTTGTCCTTTAGAGATTCTAAAAATGGCGGCCTCAGGCTGATGTTGTGGTAATCTAATCAGCTCGGGTCCTCCACACCCCATGCAGTGCGTTTGTCTGCAGCATATTAGAGTCTTATTATGTTTAAATGAAAAGACTGTTCCCTTCAAATAACGTACAAAACATCTCTTGACTTTACTGCGATTTAAAAATGCTGTGTTCCAGCTGATTAATTTTATTGGTTATGTGTGTGAAAGGCAAGTGAACGAGACCACTCTTGTCGGGGAAAAGGGGGGTGGAAAGAGGCAACAGACTCAAGCAGCTTCTTTGAGGGGTGTGTATAGGTTGCTGTAAGGTAATATGTATGTCTGTCTAATAATCTGGAAAAGCTCCTGTGTTTGCGATGGATACTGTACATCTGTCTATCCTGTTAATGACATAAAAGCAGTAATATTTATCAAAATAAGTAGTGGATTAAGATCGCTAAAACAGTATGCTAAATTCTTTGTGGAATCACATTTGTGAACGTCATGTTCACTTTCCAGGAAATACCTTTGCTGGACATCAGGGCAGTAATTCCATGTATTCATAGTTTGAGAATACTAAAAGAACTTAATACTTACGGAAATAATGCATGCAAGATTATAACCTGTTACTTTATTAAGACACGGAATTTCTTCTGCCACCATTTAATCGTGGTATTACTTTTTTTCTTCAATTTATTTTGTATATTGTTTTATAAATTGTAAATGTGGTAATACACATACAAATACTGAGGGAAAGTGCAGTTTCTAACCTCTAATTTTTTTCCTAAATGAAATATGAACCTTTTAGTATCACCACTATAAATACGTTTGGGTGGGGGGAAGGGAGGTTACAAGGATTTATTATTTGGTAGTTGGTGTAGTGTACTCTGACACAAACTATGGAGCCTGCAAACTGTGTGTTTTAATCAACAACAACAAAAAATTGTTCACTTTTTTTTTTTTTAATATGACTGTATTTAATCTTGTCCTTGGTTTAATGAGGTATGAATTCTGTTCTAGTGTAGCTTTGGAACCTTCTGGATTTAAACAATCAAAAGTGAGGTATTGAAATGGCAAAACTGTTTTCAGTCTCTGAAGAATTGTAATTTAGATGCCATTTGGAAGCACTCGTGTGGTTTAAGATATACCTGAAGTTCAACAATAAGATAGTAAGACTTTTAGCGTGTTGTTAATGCATGCCTTTCACATGTTTTGAGGCCAAAGGCTGAGTGATTTCAACCACGAAGTGGTGCGTTAATAGTCCAGTAATGCATGCTCCCATCATACCTTCCTTATTTATATAGATTTGATTTTTTTAATAAACCATGTCTTACTCTGCTTATTAAAAAGTACACGAATAAGATTCTAAAGAGTATGTATGGGCCTTTTTGGAAACCTTTTGCCTTTTTCTTTCCCTAAGCTTAAAGCTCCTCTTCTTGTGAACCATTTTTTTAGTATTATGATTTAGAGAGACTGCAGAGCTGTGTAGGCCAACTTCATGGCCTCAGTCATGTTCTCAAGCAGGCGTCTGATTCAAGATTAAAATAATTTTGTACACTTCACAAAAACTGTTCTTGGGGGGTGGAATGAAATAAGATTATAAAGAAAAAAATTGGAAATAAATTATACAGCTTATTTTTGTAGATTGCAAATTTTATGCACTAAGAACCTCTTGGGAATTTTGAGATCTTCCAGAGTTTTCCTGTATGTTTTAGTGAGTCAGTTTGCCTTTGACTCAGTTTCTCCATTTGTAAAAACAGATCTGTGATTTGTTTTAAGGAGACAGTGTTACAAAGGAAATTCTACCTTTATTTTTTAACTCCATTGATGTTGATATTCATAAAAAATTAAATACCCCCCAAAAAAAACTTCCTGAAATAGGAAATCTAAATTTCTTTTTTTCAAGAGACATTTCTGATTTACAAACATTGTCTTACAAGTGCAGTAATACGACTGTAGTTCTAAAACCATTTATGTATCTTTGAGTTTTATATATCTGAAGGAAAAATCTGTTTAACTGTCACTTAGCTTTTTGGGTGAGCTTTTTTTGCCATCTGGGAAATTTCAGAGGGGAAATAATACTGGCTTTTTAGACTATATCTAGGGAAAGTTTCTCATAGCACTAAAATTCACATTACTTCTAGGACTTGCATTACCTCATGACTTTGGTACAGTTTCAGCACACAAAACTCTTAATACTCCATTGGAAAGCAATAGAAATACAGAAATCTCTGTCACACTGAAGGCTGTAGTGTCTCTCTAGTCCTGATCTTGGTTTGATTTAAGGACAGTCTTAATTTTGTATGCATGCTAATACTAATTTTAGTAAGGACTATTTGTGGGACTTAGTTAAGGAGTGGTGTACATAATTGTAGAATTGTGGCATTGTTCTAAATAGATTAATGTAAATGAAGGTTTAATGAAAGTATTTTGCAGTTTTCGTTTAACATTCTAAGAAAACTGAATTGGGGGGGTGTAGATTGGTGAAGATATAAAATAAAACCCAATTCAGACTTCTGGAGAGATCCTGAAGAAGTCCATCTATGTTATTCGTCTTGTGACTTACATACAAACAAGCATTTGTGAATATCTCAAAAGCAAATTTTGTTGGACAGTGTTTTTGGAACAGGTACAGTGTTTATATATTTCTACTGTGTAAATAGTAGTTTTGATTTATTGCTAAGAATGAAACTTAAGGCATCTCCGGGGGAAAAAAGTTTCAGCATATGTAGAATGTGGATTAAGAAAAATACACTTTCCATTCTTCCAAATTCTGGATTATTTAAAATACTAATTGCAGTGGGCTTTTGAATGGTGCATTATGAATATTTCTAACTACATCAGTGTTCACATTTTCTTGCTAACCAAAGAATAGTACCCACAGAAGTTAACCTAATCTCTTTGAGGATCCAAAATTCTGCTCATAACCTTGATACTACAAAAAAACCTGCTATAGTTGTGTTCAAAGACAAAACTGTTTTACCTTTAAGGCATAACAAACAAGTTATTTAAAAGAAACCTTGTCAACATTTCATATACTTGCTAGGAGATACTGAGATGATTTTTATTTCCTTTTACAAAGAAAGATTTTAAGCTCTGCTGGTTGTTAGAAAATTTTAATAATTAAGGTTATCTGTAAACCTTTGAAGACAGTTGTACAAAGTATTTTTTTAACAGGCTGGGCTTAAGTGCTTTCTTATCTTTATTTTTTTTTTTTTAATTAAAATATTTAGTAAGACCTATAGTAAATCAGCGTCCACTCAAAGTTGTATGTTTCAAAAGTACAAATGAATATATTGAAGTAGCACACAGATTGCATCCTGTGCAAGTACAATGTGTGTGTTTTGCATATTTTATTGAAAGAGTGCTATCTTCCCTTTCATTTGATTAGTTCATGCACTGCTTAGATGGAGATACAGTATTGTAAAACTTAGGTGAGGCTTGCAAGGGACCAGCAGTTTTGCAAATCAGGCTAAGTATGGGAATGCCAAAATAGTATTGATCCTAGTTTTAGAATTTAATTTTAAGCTAACATTTTCAGTAGGTGCAGATACTAAAATGTCATAGTCAGGCTCAGGTTTCGAGAAGCTTTTTTCAGTTCTCATTTGTAGTTGTGTTTTGTGTATTGTTTTATGCCATCATAGTCTAGGTAATCATTCACTCTCATATCTAAAATTATCGTCAAGTTCAAAGGCAAGATGATAAGAGTAGATTTTAATGACATTATTGTACTTTATATTACAACTTAAGAAGGAGGACCTATAATCTATTGTCCATTGTTGGTTATTTCATCAGTCATAGAAAACGATGAAATTAATACCCTATATTTACAAAGTGAGAATTTCAAATATATACAGGATGGTAGGTTTTGCTCTTTTATCCTGAGGAGCTCTGAATATTTAAATTGATTCAAAGTTCATTATGCTTTAACTCTTCTAACCTGACTAGGTCTAAAGATACTTTTTTTCTTTAACAGAGGATGATGTTCTTAACTTGCCTTGAGTGGACAAAAGGAGCTAACTCCTAATTAGTATGGTTATAATGGGGCTGTGTTTAAAACTGTATCACAAGACAGATGATATTCCAAGTCTAGACAGTTAATCCTGTCTTAACTGTTGGTTTAACTAAACTTTTCCAATGAGGAATGTTTTTAGTAGGTTCTACTTTAACTGAAGGTGAAGACCTGAGAATTACAGCAACTTACTTAGAGCTTTTGGGGAAGGGGTAGAGAGATCATACCACGTGTTTGGTTTCCAAACCTATCATTCTGGAACTGTGAAAGAAATGTGAATACTTTTATAAATAACTGATAAGCAATACAGTAGTTATTTTACTGGTTATAAGGATAGGGTTCCATTACTGGGCGGAATTTCTTTGTTGTGTTTATTCTAAGATGATGGATTTCATATCTTTTTTACTACAGTTATAAATATATACTGAGATCTCATTTGAAAACACAAAAGTATAAAGTTACAAATCAATCAGTATAGTCTTGCAAGATAATTTCGATTGAAAACGCAGTGGTTTTTGTTTTCTTGAAAGCAGGAAAGATCTTTTGATTTTACGCTTTTATTTTTTTGGCTGTCCTTGAACATGACATAGTCCCCTTCATCTGTTCCCTCACTGTCTCTTGCCCTCTTCCTCTCAAAATCTTAGTAAAGAGCATTGAAATATTGCCAGGTTGTTACCAAGAAATATAGTCCAGGTTGAACTGTGGTTAAAAGTACATAAAAGTTCTTCTAACTGCTAGAAAGAATTGAAGTTTCTGTTTGAAAGAGTGCAGCTTCTGACTTGCTTGTGTTTAGATTCTTAGGTGTAAGTGTAACTTCTAGGTGAATGTCTACAAACTCCTTCCACAAGTAAAAGTAGAAGCGTTGTTGTGCTACTCACGTAAGTCAAATGCCACTGATAAAACAGAGGAGCTAGTTTTTGGAATCTACCTAAGTGAAAACATGTGAAAATAGAAATTTGCTTAGCTGAAATGTCAGACTTAAGTCAAAAGAATTTACTTTTTGTGTAGTAGGTAGAGTCCCAGGTCTTACTAAGCAGCATAGAAAAAAGAAAAAAATATTTGATGTCATGAAGCCAGCAAAATATTTAGGTTGTTGAAGGCAGTACCAGTATGTATTTGTAGCCACATGTTCCCGCCCCCAAAAGCTTTACTTCTTTTTGAGAGGAATATTGAGCCTTAGGATTTAGACCTTCCAGTGACTGAATCACCATAAGGTATACGGTTACCTTTAATAAAAAATAAATATACCTAGCCCTTACAGTTGTAGTCATGACTTACAGACTATTCTTACAGAATGTGGATTGTATATACTTGCAGAAACACTATATTTTGAAATGTTTGTCAGTAATAACTTAAACAGGTGTAAATAACGTTTTCTTGGAGAATCATTGGTAAGTCACATACAGGCAATTTGTGTTTAGTTATTTACCACTTTGTGGTAGATGGAGGAAAAATGTTTGCAGTAAAACAGCTGATACAAAGAATGACTTAAATGACTGGGAAACTACTTTGCTTTCTTAACCTTGGAATTTCTGTTTAAATGAATTTTACATCTTGCAGTGGTACAGTATACCACACTAATGTTAGGTAGCTAGTGTATACTTCTCCAAGCAATAAGCAATATTGCTATCAAAAAGTAATTTTTTCCTCTTACTCTTTTTCATGTGCTGTACTTGTAACTTACAATTCCTTGACTCTCCAGCTCAAATAATTTATAATTTTTGAATGGACAGGCCTTTTTGTGTGTAGTTTATTTTAAGAAGTGTGGCGAGTGTTTAGTAAACTTAAAGAGACATCAAATGATTGGCAGTTAATTTTCAGTTTTGGGGGTTGATTGTTGTAAATATAAAACTTAAAATCTGTAAGCATGGTATTTTTCTGTATACCTCTGCTTACTGCTGCTTGTGATAGATATCTGTTCAATAAACTAATTCTTACTCTTTCTGTAACTGCATTTACCTTTATTTCCCTTCTACCACTCATTCTTTTTCTCTTCCTAGTCCCATATTTTGTCTAACTTCCACTGAGAGAAGAAAAGAAGGAGTGAAGAGAGAGAAGAGGTAAGGGTTAGTCTTCCGTGTTTTAATGGACTGGCATAAATACTTGAGGAAGAGAGATCTCTTTCCATCACTTCTTCAGGAATACACAAGAGCAGCAGTCTTGGACCAGATAGTAAAGGGAGGATAGCCTATGGCCAGTGGAAACTATCTCTTCTGTATGGCAGAAACTTTGCTGACAGACTGATTCTAGATTTATACTTAAAACGACAGCTTTCTTTCCACTGACTGGAGTTGGTGTAATGCATGTAATGACGTGTATACTGAAGAATTGATACTTACATGATGGAAACTCGAGGTTTTTTTATGTATGAACCATGGAGGAGGCAGGTTTTTTCCTTGATTCTAGATCCCAAACTCAAGACCAATTCATGAAGTTTGGTTGTCATTTCAAACATAACTGAGGTCTTTGTTGAATGTAAAGTCCTGTATTTGTTGTATCAGGATGTTCATGCTGTATGCTAATGAACTCTTTACTTTACCATGCTTGTTCTTACTCCGTGTTGGCACTGGATTAAAAGCAAAGGAGGAGGAGGAGCCTTACCTTGTAGTAATTTGGCTGTAATAACTGTGTTTCTTAAGTTGGTCAAATGATTGCTGGATCTCTGTCAGTACAACCAATAACTTAAAAACCAAAAATTTGATAGTTAGGACCTTAGTACCCTTGAGATCTCTGAAGCTTAATGAAAATCCAAAAGTGGATGGAAAGGGGCAGCTATGAGCAGTGTCCTGGGAGAGGAAGCATGGTGATTTTAGCAATTATCTGTCATGTGTTTAACTCCAAACCAGTAATTTATCTTTTTTGCCTGGCTGACAAGGCACTTCAGAAGAAGGTGAGATGGACCTGACTACTGACAACGTGTAGGTCAGTGTGGATGGCATAGGAGGTCATTGAGGGGCTTGTGAGTGAGGCCAGGACCAGTTAATACTGTGATGAAGAAGATAGTGCTGTGAGAGGGATATAGAGAACATTAGGTCAATGGGAATGTTTGGGCATAAACTACAAATACATAGGAAACCAGATTTCTTTTAGCACAAGTTGTTCTATGCAGTTTGCAGGAGTTGGTCATTAATGGATCCTGATTTGTATATTGTATTTGAGTGTGCCTACTGTGTCTTATTTTTACCTACTACCCTTCTTTATCTCAGCACAAATTTGGAGTAGACTGCTAACTTATCTGTTAGGTTACCATAGAGAGCAGCAGACAGTAGCAAAGGTCTGAATTTGGACTCATAGTGGTTTCTAAGCCTGCATACTTCATACTGCAGCTGCAGTGGTATAACATTTGGAAGTTGGATATCCCTCCTAATTTCTTAGCAAAATCTATACCATGGTGGAGCACGTTGGGGGAAGCAGAGAAGGAACTTCCTTGTGGGTAAGATTAGTCATTTATTCGTGTATTCTACTTCTAGGTCTGGTTGAAGATGTGTTATCTCCTTAGAAACAGCCAGCAATAACTAAATATTCAGATTACTTTGATACATGTATTTATGCTGTGTATTAAGCTGCATATATTTTTTCAGATTTGTGTGTAGATACATGTGTGTACGTATCCACACGCTCACACACAGAGGAGTTCTCTATTTGAAGGACATCTAGAGTATGCCGTTAAAATGTCAGTTTCCATCAGTAGTTTTCCAAATAACCTAAATATCATATAGAGAAGACGAGAGTGCTCAGAGCAGTAGTAGAAAGCAGAAATTTAGCAAAATGTACAATTTTTTTAGTAAAATCTTCCTGTTTTCTCCTCTCTTCCCCCTGTAAATCCCCTCCCCCAATTTAAAGAAAAAAAAGTAAAAAAAAAAAAAAGTAAAAAAAAGATTGTAGGCAGGGAAGCTAGGTAGGAAAGCTCAGTTTGTTGGCTCTGTGACAGTTCAGGACAGTAGTTTTCACACAGGATTTGTGGATGATGATGCACAGTACTGATAGGTGCATTTTTACTTAGAAATTTCTCCTGTATAGACTGTGCGAGGGCATAGGTGTATCAGCTTTTCTTAGGTCTGTTCTTGTGGATTTCTTTGTGGTAAGGGTAGTTCCCATGACCACAGATTAAAATTGTTGGCCTGTAAATCTGAAGGAAGGCATGACAAGAATTGCTTTTGCTAATGATTGCAAAACATGTATACACATATGATGTAATTGGGGGAAGGGAAGAGTAGAGTGTTTAGATTGCATGCTCAATAAAAGGCAGTTTATGCAAAGAAGATGGTTTTAAGTGTTTGCTCTCAGAATTCAGTTTTTCCCTTTTTCCAGTGTATGTAGCAGGCATGATTTGGTGTCTCTCAATTTTAAGGTACGTAACTGTGTTCCCGTGTGCTATATTGAGTAGCAGCACTTCAAATATGTTGTTATCCACCTCCCCTGATAAAGAAGGAATTTTTAAGGAGGGCACCAGCACACCTTGTAGACTATTCTTTCTGGTGTAGTAAGAAAATCAAACAACACTACTTTTTGGCCATCTGTCTTTATTAGTTGAGAGGACTTGTATAAACAAATAACACCAAGATCAGCAGGAGTCAGCAGAGGTCTGAAAGCAGTAGTACGATCTTGGAAATCTTTGCATCTTGCCCAAAAGACCTAGTAGTTAGTTTCAGAGTCATTCTGTGTGACTCTGGAGCCAACCTGGACCCACAGTAGCATGAATTTTCTACTGGGAGGAAATGAAAGTTGGAGTTTAAGTTTGGGCTTAGTGCTGTATGAGTACAGGTAGATTGCTTTTACATTCAAACTGACTCAAAGTTACTGCCAGATCAACATTGTGTGCTGGTTGAATCATTTTTATCTGTAAATCTGAGAACTCTTCTCTATCCTTCTTCTTCCTTGGTCCATGCAAGTGGAAAGTTGACTGTACAGATCACTTTGTTTCAGCAATTTCATCTGTTTGTACCAGTAAGCTTCAAGTTAATGCCATTAGATTTGAACACATCCCTTAAAAATGAATCTTTATGTATACGGTGTGTATTCTGATACTAAAATACTGCTCCAGGAGATTGTTACTAATTTTTTGCCTGTATTTAAAGGGTGTGAGGCAGTGGGTTTACCAGTGCTCTTAGTTTAGCAAAAGAGAACCTCTCCTGTACTTGAGCTCAGGAGAAATAAGCTCTGCTTAAACATGGGGTGAACTGCCTTTTTCTCCCTAAATTGGGAAGCACAGGCTGTAACTTTCCAGCTGTTCCAGAACGATAATTATTCTTAGACATTAAAGTTACTCAATTTACTAAGTATGAGTAAATGACCACTTTCACCTTCTAAATATTTTGTAATATGTATTTAAAGTTGTATCGTTTTGCTTTTAAGGAAAGAGAGTTGGCATATATAGATAGGTTAGAAGGTTTTGATTAATTTTTTTCCCTGTAGTTATGTATATTTTGTATATAGACCTTATGAAGATGCAGAGCAGGTACAGTATAGAGATGGTAATTTGGTTAGTATATTAATCTTTCTGCAGTGACATTAGTTAAGGACTTTGATGTAAAGTTGCATGCATCGGTATAAAATCTAAATAATTATTTATCTGAAACCAGCACTGTTTCCTCTCATGAAATAGCCTAATTATAGGCTAATCTAATTATAATTAGATTCTTCTCCCTTAAACTTCTGCTCTGTGTTTAGAGAGGCCCTGGTAAGTCTCTCTGTAGAAGCATTGATGAAATCCCCAAGTCTTAAAACATCTAAACTATGCAACTATGCAACTGTGGGTTTTTTTCATCTTGTAATTGTTGACGGGTGGTGACTGATAGAGGCAATTGCTAGAAAAAGTTATTGAAGAACTTCAGGTGTACATTGAAGTCATAAAAACAGGAACAAAAAGACACTATATTTTTGTAATGCTTAGTGATGTGAGAAACTTGAACTGATTTAGCGATCAACTTACACAAAACGCTACACTAATTTTAGTATGTGAAAAATTCGTAGATTTGAGCTAAGAAATAATCTAATTGTAAGCTTAATTCATGATTTCACTGATGTCCCTTTGTAAATTAGAAAATAAGTGTTGTATTGCACCTTGTTTTCAATTCTATTCCTAACTTTTATAGTGGATTTTTTTCCTTTTAAATGCTTTTTGTCTTCAGTATCTATCACATGAAAACAGAATCTGGAAATTGATTTATGGGGAAGGAAACACAAGGAACAGTGACAATGCCTGTGTAAAAAGCTGTCAGATGTACTAAGAATAGTAAAAACAATTTCATTATTTTTTTCCCTTCTTTGTTTTTTGTTGTGTTAGGGGTAAATGTGGATTAAGAAAAACCCCCAAACAAATGAAAAAAATATACTACTATCTTGCTGTATTAATTTCTCTTCATGATTTTTTTTATCATTAGGGCAAAAAACTTGTTACTGGTGCTTCCACCACCTCTTATCTTAGATTTTTTGCATCTGTGCACCCGGATGAGAGTTTTAGTATTCTTAAATATACAGCATAGGTTCTAGCAGGCAACTTAGTCCTACTTCCCTCTCCCTTCATAGAAAGGGTTAAATGTCTTGCAGAGGTGAGCTCCCAATGTAGCATATAACCATGTGAGTTGTACCTTTCCTGGTACAGCAAGTACTGTCTGGTTTCTTCTGGCTTGGAAGGTATGCTCAATGATTAATAAAAATGAAGGTAAGTCAGAGCTCTCTGATTGTATTTATATTGTTACTTTCTGTTTGGATATAAGTACTGGGAACTCACTTTCTGAATCTGTAAAAAAAAAATGAAAGTAGAAGTAGTTAAATGTTTTTAAAAAACTATTTTTCCTACCTTAGGAAAAAAAAAAAACAAACAACAAAAAGAATCTTACATGGAAAATGCCATGGAAGAACTTGTCTGGACTCTTGACACTTAGAGGATGATTGATAGCTGGGATTATGAAACCTTGTTGGAGTCATCTGGACAGTTTGGCTAGACTTAAAGTTCTTATTTTTCAAGTGTACGTTCTGTCTAGGTGATCTATCATCTGCTTGTTTCCTGAAACTGTTCTGTATAGCTCTTGATGGTCCTACAAGAAGCAAGAGGAAAGAGGGAAAAAAGACATGCTGGTAAAGTAGGTCTGGAGATCCTTTCTGCCAACATCTGAATGCAACTAGATTTTGTTTTGACCCTGTAGGATTAGGTTAAAAAATACTGATGTAATTACAGGAGATTACCCATTTAACTTCTGAATCAAGAGGTGAGCCCTCTGTATTTGGGGTTTTTTCCTTCTTTGTGTACTAGTGAAAAAGTTTTTTCTTCTGCTGTCACACAATTGATCTTGGAGCACATGGCAGAAAGGAAACATGTGGTCTTCGTTAGACCACAGAATAATGTTGTGTAAGTGATACCTCAGGGATAATATGTAAGTTATTTTCTGTTGTTTAATGCATAAATGATGTTCTTTGTACAAAGACACACAGATGAATAATTTGGATTGTATTGTGCTCTTCTGTTGTTAGAGCACAAATAATTTAAAAAACCAGTTCTGGTATCATAAACAAAATAGGTAATAAGTATGGTGAGGCTTCAAATATTTTAGAGTTGATATGGCTACTAAGTCAAAAAGCTCCTGTGTATTCTCTAGAGAGAAAAAGAACTGCCATAGAAAATGTAAACCAATGTGTTTGAATGGTAAAGTGGGAAGTTTCTTGCAGGAGATTGATCTTGCACAAGATAAATGCTTTAACCAGGTGGAACAAAAAGTTTTTTGTTTTCTAAGGTTAAAATCAGGTTATTAGGGCAAGATAAACTTTTTAACTGCAATTCAATAAAAGCAAAATTTTTTTCAAATAAGGAACGGGTTTTCATATAACGAAACTGCTGGTAGGGTGATAATGAAGAAAATCTCATGGATCTAGGAAATTGCCAGAATTCTTTCAAAGCTTACAGTGTATTATCACTAAAAGAATAGAGTGGGCCCTAACAAAATTGGAGGTTCTCTACTGTTGAGTTTAAGGTATAGTAGATGAGCTACTTTGCCCAGTGAAGAGCTGATCATTGAACTGTGGACCAGCAGTTTTTGTATAGTGCCTTTTAATTATATGACCCTGAAATTGGACAAACCAGTGTGGCCTTTCTAACTTTCAAATTCATGTACAGCTTGAAGAAAGACTTTCTTCCACAGTAAGTTTTGTATAATCTCCTTGTATTATAGAAAGACTATTCCCTAACACCCTTCTTTCCAGTCTTCCTGGACAGTTATTTAAATGAAAGGCACCTATGAAAACAGTTTCTTAGAAGGCCATGGGTGACAGATTGGGTTCTGAAAGAATAATGACTTAATGCCAAAATTGGAAAGTACTGTATCATGGTAGCATATAGTATTTTATGACTCATCTAAAATACCAAACTTCAAAGGATAAGCAATCACTTTTAAGATGGATAAGGGAAAAAGTTCCCCCATGGTTACACTATTTTCTGTTCTGAATTTACCAGATTTTGTAGTATAATCCTATAAAAATATTGGGATTATTTTAGTGTGCCATGTCAGAAGTGGAAGCTATCATGACAGAAGATAATATTTCTCTTCATTCCAAATCTGACATCACTGTGGTGTTCATCATTGGATGGCCTATAAGGTCACAGTTCTGTTAATCAGTGGGCATAGTGTAATCAATTTATCCTGGGTCTCCCCCCACTCCCATCATGGGAATTTGTTGAGGATGGCTACTCATAAATAATGAACTGTGTTTGGATTAACTTGTCTGTGTAGGTATTGCGAGCTGGTGACTACCTCGATTCTTCCATACTTAATTATGGTCAGAGGAAAAGCATTGGAAGGTTTTGTGCATGCGTGTGTGTGGTCAAAACCTGAAATCTTAAGGTGGTAAAAAATGAGGTAGTATTACAATCATATTCTGCATCCTTTTAGAAACAACTTCTGTTCAATGCTGTGTGGCAAAATAAATTTGAGTTCCTCAAGTCTCATTCAGTGTAGATTAGTCTCTTAGAATTTTTGAGTGAATTCTCATTAAGGCTTAAAGATGTATTTCAATAGCTTGCAGTAGGGTAAGAAGTTTATCTTGGCTCTGTTCCTCCCCCGCCTTCTTTTTCCTTGCAAGAGTGTGATGTATTTGCTTGGTCAGAGATGATGGCATTAATTGGGCCACGCATTAGCAATTAATTTTCTATCTATACATAGCTCTAAAAAGATATACATAGCTCTCTTGTCTTTTTCTGCATTACTTAAAAAAAAAAAAAGCCTCAGATTTCACATTATTCTCAGATTTGGTAACCACATCTCTTCATTCTGTGTTGCCAGTGAAGGTCACTTGAATATATATGCTGACTGGGTAACCTCAGTTGTTTTCTCTAAGTGTGCAGATGTCATAGCTCATGAGGCAGCTGTCTAAGGCTGGTTCTTCATCAGTCTCCTGGGCATTTTTGCCTACATTAATTTCCAGTTGTTACTCTACCTGGTCAGAAGTGTTTACAGAAAATGGCATTAAGAAAAATTACACCACCACCACAAGCAACTTTAAGCGTGAGAAATGTCGATCTAAGTGAGGATCTTGATCGCAGGCACTGGTGTCCAGTATGTCTTTCAGACCTACTTTGAAACACTAAAACTGTTTTTTAGAATTTTCTAATAACAAGGATGAAATCTTTATTACAGTAATGATTTGTTAGCATAGGTGAAACCGCAGTTGGTAGTGGAACAACCCTTAACCTGTGATAGCCAGTTTACCTGGACTAAAAAATTTGATGGTTTCCTTTCAATTATTGGGTAGGAATTAATATCATCAATTTTTTACTTTTACAGAAGAGAACTAAATGGTAAGCTGATGTTTCCTCTAAGTTGTAGATGAGGTCATTCAAGGTTCTACCCTACGAGTAAACTATATGGTGACAGAATGAGTGCTCACTTAAACTGTAAGAGGGGCTTGGGGTTTCTTTTATGCCTGCCTAAAAATATTCTATACCTGCTTTTGGTTTAACAGGTTTTTCTTGCTGCTTATTCTTGGAAAATCGTATGTTTTTTCCATAATTTTATGCACAGCTAGTGATACAGTTTCATGTTTGTGGTATTTGATAAGAAAATACTTAGTGTTTAAATGAAGAAAGCAAGATATCCCAACAGCTAGTTGGCCTGATTGCTTTCCAGTTCGTTGTGCTTGGTGACACATGTAATGGGACCAAAACACAATTTCTACTGTCTAGAGGGAGAATGAACTGTAGAAGGTTTAGACACCTAAGATCATGCCAAGATGTTTGATGTTAATTGCCAGACTTCAGCAGTGAGATAAAATTAAGAAGTTAGATGAAGTCTTGGTGCCAGTTCATACCTTTGAGATGCCCTGTAGATGCCACTTCATCATCCTGAAGATACTGACTTGATCAATAATAGGATAAATTCAGATTTAAGTCCACATTGGTTTTCTGAAGTCCTTTTTATAAGTACCCCATTTTTTACAGGAGGCTTGTTGTTTTTTTTTTTCTTGGCAATCCAGTGTTTGGCAAGGATGAGTGTGTTAAAATATGTTGATCTCAAAACTGTTGGGCTTTTGTAGACTACAGCTAAGATACTACATTTTGTCAGATGGGAGGAGCGTATTTATTAGGCACTGTATGTGCTTCATTGCAAAGTGATCTGTGTTCTTACAATTTCAACATTTTGGAAGGAGTTTGCAATTATTCATAATGCAGGTATTGAAAATAGGGGTATTTTGCTTCAATTACCTAGTCACTTCTGGAAAACCGTGTCTATATTAGGCTATAAAAATGCAGTAGTTTGCTAATCTGTGAATAGAGACAGCTGAGGTGCTATGCACATCTTCTCCTATACTTGGTTGGGAGTTCTACCCTTCTCCAGAAGAGGAGTGGGAGACTAGTAGTAACTACCATACAGGTAGGATTGTTGTATTCACTTGTGCAAATCAAGCAGATTGTAGCTTTGCTCTACAATTAAAAACTACTACTGATTCTTTTTAGTTTACTACTTAAAAAAAATAAAATCACTTCTAGAAGTGGCACTTGATAGGTATGGTATCTTCTGATGGTGATCTGTTAAAATGAGATAGAAATTGTTTCATATCAATGTTGTGAATCATTAGCATGATTTTGGTTTAAAAAAATACTGAGTGGAAGTTATGACACTGTTTCTTTTGACATCCTTAGCTTTGTACTGTGGATGTTGAAAGTTGGTTTTTTTAAAGTGCAAAACAAAAGTGAACAATGCTCTGTAAGAAATACTTGAAAAATTCTGTAACCAGGTTTCTGTTGAAAGGTACAGCAGCTGGGCTCTGACAACATAGAGCAGTAGGCAAATGTAGTTCACATTCAGTAAGTCTGCCATAAAGTGAATCTTTGTTACCTCACTGAATGTGATAAATAATTTTTTTGATCACCTATTTAAATGATAGTAATTTTGTCCATTTGTAATTATTTGAAGTTCAGGCCTTAAGATTGTCACATTCTTAAAATAATTGTATTTGAAGTTAACAACTCTTACAGAAGATTGAATGTTTTCTTTTTGTTTGTGTAAAATAAAACCGATGAAATCATTGTGACAGATAAAAGTGATTATTTAAAAAAAAAAAGTAATGTAATATTGCCTGGTTTTAAAACAAACTGACTCCATCTTCTGCTTTTTTGTTGTGTTTTGGTTTTTTTTAACAGGGTTTGTGGATGCACTTAGATGTTTGCAATGAGCACTGTGGCTGGCATGCCCCAGTGTTTTGGATACCAATGCATAGGACTCCGTAGTAATCGAATTTATCAGAAACGAACGTCATGAGCATAGTGATCCCATTGGGGGTTGATACAGCAGATACTTCTTATTTGGAAATGGCTGCAGGCTCAGAGTAAGTATGTGAACATAATTTGTAAGTTTTCTTATCTCTTTTTTTATTATTATTATTTTTCCCTAGTGTGTATTTTTTGAATACAGTTGGATAGGACTTTGGTGTCTCCTTAGTTTTGTTGAATCTTTAATTACTTAAAGTAATAACTGTCACTTTATTCTTAAGTCAGTTCCTTCCTCTTCAGGGAGTGCAAAGGAGAAAAGCTAAACTGTTCTACAGATACATATTTTTCTTGCTTATCAGACTGAGAAATAACAGATGCTGCCTGGTTTGTTTCTCATGCTTAAAGTATTTTGCCATTTCAGTTTCCTTTTAACTACATGTAAAAAAATATTTTCAGTTTCCCATGTTAGAAAGGTAAATTAATTTGGTGTCATAGATTGCATGAAAGTAATAGTAATTAGACAAGGGTGCCTTTATTTCGGAAAGTTGACGGCATAGCTTAATTGTCTAATACCATGTCTTCAGAAAGGTATTTTCTATTGAAAAGCTAGTAGAAATTCAGTTGTTAATGATTCATTTCAGTTAGTAACTGTGTATAAATGTTTACAAAGAGCGAATGAAATCCTGATTTGCAAGAAACTCTTCCTTTGCATGAAATAAGCATAGTGAATTTCTGGGTTTTGGGGTGCAGGGTTTGTGGGGTTTTGGGGGGGCGGGTTTGTTTGTTTTGGGAGGGGGTTGTTTGGTTTGTTTTTTTGCTGTGTGTTGGGTTTTTTTTTCCTTTAGTGGTGTTGGAATCTAGAGTATCAATAGGCTAGAGTTTAGGTGTTGTTGATCTCTGGTGATTTTTCCTGTCAAACAAACATCTTCCCATGTGTGTAGTATCAACCTGGCTGTCGAATGTTATGAGAGGAGAAATAGCACTTTGGACAACTTAGTTCTTTGAGAGGTAAAAGACCAAGGTGGTGTTACAAGTACTTCCACCAGTGTACTTGGGTACATCATCCTGCTGAGCTCTGTATGTTTCAGAATAGTATCTGGATTTTTTTTTTCCCCGCGCTGTCGGTTTTGCATTAGTAGCATATATGACAGGTGAGCTTTTTGAGAAGAGGTGGGTGTCAAAAGATGCTAAAGCTTAAATATCAAAAGAGTTTGTGTAAGCCACTGTGAATCTTGTATACTTCTTTGCATATACATGTGGGGAAAAAAAACCCAGTTAATTTCTTAGATCTAATAAAAATTGTTAAATTCATCATTTGTATTAAATTGGGTTTTGGTTTGTTTGTTTTAACCGCTTGAGATGCTGTTACTCTTTGCCTTCCTCTGAGCCTTTCTGTAATAACGTTAAAGATTTTCCCTATCTTTGGTTATCACAAAAATACATTTGCTTGTTTTAGATACTGAAGCAATGGGTTAGACTTATTTTACATACATGCTTGAAATCTTGCGTAAATCAAAAATAAACTTCATAAAGTGGTCCTTCATTTAACAGGTGCATTGAATAACTAACATGAATTTAAATAGCTTACATGCAGTCTTTGCTTGAGTGCGTGTGCTAAATAATATTACTCCATTTAAGAAGCAAATGGCTTTCCTTCCAAACTTTGAAAGAAATGGTATGCACTGAGAGCAGAAATCTTGAGCAGTTTTTTAAAGGGAGGTTTCTCTGTTTCTCTCTATGCTTTCAGTTAAGTATGAGGCTATTCTAACTTTGCACCATTTATCTGAGGAAAACCAAAAATTTGCAGTTTGAAGCTTTTTTCACATTAAATTTTTGAAGTTGTTTTGTTGATCTTTCATATCATAAAGTTTTCTGCACCAAGGAAACTAGTGTTTAACTTGAGTGACCCCGTTCACAGCTCTTTTCATTATCTTTTCCTGTGGTTTTCTCTTCTGTTTAGAGAAGATACTGATTCCCCAGGTTGCTGACATTCCTTGCAGACACAGCATGCCATGCTGAATTTTAAATAAATAAATATGGTTGACAGTATAAACAAGATAGAGTTCACAGTGTGTTCTTTGCTTGATACTGTGGCATGGTGATCCAGTTAGGAACTGCTTTTCTTCAGATGTTAAGTGACTGTTAACAATTAGATTAATTCTTGTATTGACCTTAGAGCAGCCTTCCAGTACTTGCAGGGGGCCTACAGGAAAGATGGGGAGGGACTCTTTGTCAGGCGGTGTAGAGATGGGATAAGGGGAAACGCTTTTAAACTGAAAGGGGGTAGATTTAGATCAGGTATAAAGAAGTTCTTTACTGTGAGAGTGGTGAGGCACTGGAACAGGTTGCCCAGAGAAGCTGTGGCTGCCCCCTCCCTGTCAGTGTTCAAGGCCAGGTTGGACGGGGCTTTTGAGCAACCTGGTCTAGTGGAAGGTGTCCCTGCCCATGGCAGGGGGATTGGAACTAGATGATCTTTAAGGTCCCTTCTAATCCAAACCGTGCTATGAGTCTATGATCTCACCGTACCGATGGTGAAAAACTGTGTAGTTGCATGATTGGCTTACACTGATTTAAAAGCCGTGTCACTGTCTAACATGGTGTGATAGGAAGGTGTGTCCCTAATTTACCAGCATACGCAGTTTGTAAACCTTTTCTGTCACTATGTGACTTACATGGCCTTTATATGTTTTCTTCTGGAGAGTAGCATGTTGAATATAGGTTGTATTGATAGTGATCATAGATTGTCTTTGAGCAAGTTCTGGGGTTTTCCCAAGAGGGAGGAGTTGGGATTTCTTCACTGTGACTTTCAGGTCTGATATTGCTTCATCAGTTGCTGAAGCATGAGCATGAGCAGACACAAGGACGGGGGAATGGCAAACCTGGTTATGTAGGAAGAGCAGACCAGGAAAAGACTCAGCTTAGTGCAGTCTGTTAGGGCTGAGAGATTTTTTCCTTATGCTTCAAACTAAGGGATAAGCCTATTGAAAAGAGAGACAGTTGATGTGATCATAATTTAACATTATTTTAATTGTGACAAATGGCTGTGTGGAGAGTAGCTCTTACTAAAAGGTTTGAATGTCTTAAAAATTGGGTGAAATAGTCTATATTCTATGTTACCTTGTACCTAAGTGAGCTCTCCAGTGGTGGATTGATCTTCATAGTGCCGTAGTAGTTAGAACACATGTATGTTTTGCCTTTGTTAAAAGGCTTACTGAAGATGAATATGCCTGACTTCCTACTCTTAAAGACCTTGTAGTAGTAAGCAGAGCCAGCCATTTTGGAAGGTTCAAAATGTGCTTCCCGATTAAAGAGAGCATTAGTCTAGCTGAGAGCATGAGTATAAATTACACATTAGGAAATGCCATTGATGGTACTGCTCTCCTGTTTTTAATAGCTGTATATGGTTTTTTTTAGAGAGAAGACCTGTATAATGAACCTAACCATGACATTATATGAATCACTGTATTGAGTTCAGTATCCAGGAGAAAAGATCATGAACATTGTTGTAGTCTTAAATAAATGAAAACCTATCCTCCTATGACTGTTGAAACAGATTTTTATTTTTTTTAAAAAGTATTTTAGGACAGTGGGAAGCTTGCCAATTCCTACAGATGGTATTGGGCCAGCCTGTACTTGCAGGGCCTGCTTCGAGATGCTTAGGTAGCAGAACCCACTCTGGTACAGAAGTAGTGCTCAGTTCTTTGTCTAGGTAGTGAAGCCCATCAGTTGTGTTTCGTTAGATGAGGTGTCTTGAAATAGAAAATACTGTTTTTCATACAGAATATATTGCGTTCCTTTATCTGAGCTGACCTTCAGCCAGTTACTGCTCAGGTGTGCTGGTGCAAAGGGAAACGAAACCTGAATTCCTTGAAAATTAGACCTGTCAGACTGGCATATGGCAGATTGCTGCTGAAGTATGCTTGGAAGCAAGAGGTTTCATTTAGAGTTTTGACAAATGTTTTCAGGAAGTACTGTTAGCTTAGTTTTTGTAGCCTGAAGCTTGGATACCCTCCTGCCTTTGAAAGTTTTAATTTTAGTGAGATTTTTTTTCCCATTTGAATACCTACATTTTTATAGAAGTGGTTGATGGCACCAAATTCGAAGGCCTGATTGAATTTTGGGTGTTTGACAAAAACAGCTCTTTTTTTTTTTTTTTTTTTTTTAATTACATGGCCAGAGACAAAACAGTATTTAAAAGGAATGGGGTAGAGGGGACAGGAATTGTAAAGAAGAATTGACTGTTGCTTAGAATGATAGTTGATTCCCTTAATATAGGTTAACTGTAAGCTTGTAGAGGCTGAGTTTTTCTAAACTGTCTGGTCTCATGTGTTGCTTATTTAATTTTTCACTAATGCCATCTGCTGGCGACATGCAGAATATTTTCAGTTGGCATTGTATTTTTAAATATGAACAGTAGGAAATGACACAGATCATGAGAGTTTTTTCACTTGCAGAACAAAAATTGAGGGGGTTTTAAAAAATACAGTACCTTTTGCTTTTTCTATTAATTTGAGAAAATACTATGTTCTTGTTTTCAAATTACAGGAATGTCTTAAATCCTTGCAGCCTAAGAGCATGGGGGAAACTTTTTTTTGTGGTGATTTTTATTTTGTTCCTTGTGAATACTTTGCACTGTTTTGAATTGGTAACCACAAGACTTAACAAATACATATGATATTTTAGCAAAACATCATGGTCAGTTTATCATGGTAGTATTTGTTTATTTTAGGGCGTGATATTAGGAGTTTGGTCTAACTTCAAATATACTACATTGTAATACAAACATTTCAGTTTTGATGAAAACTAAAAATACCATAAATATCTCCCTTAGTTAGACACTAAGGGTGCAGTTGTTTGAGGTGAAGCTGAAAAGTGTGGTATGCTCAGAAGACTGACAAGCTTAGTAACTCAGTCTGTTACAGAACTGGCTTATGTTCAAAACTACAAGCAAGGAAAACTTCATCGTGTTCTTTCTGATCTGAATGCTTACACTTTTTCTTCCTGAAAACTTGCTTTTTGGGATGCCCATAAGAATGCCAGTGGTGAGATTAGGGTGGATGTCTATAATACAGTGGTTATTGCCTTGCTACTTGTAAAATTTTTTTTAAAATTGATTTTTAAATTAAGTGGTATCTCACGCTTTAATCAGCTGTACAGTTAAATATTTTACCCAGAGATATTCCTTCACAAAACTCTGATTCTGAGATGCCTGTTTGAGAAGAAGGCCTTGACCTTGGGACAAATTAACAGTATAGAGAGTGTGTTTTCTGTTTAAGGTCAGGGTCATACACATGGTGGACAGAAGAGGGGTAACAAGGAATTTGGTGAAGGGCATATTAAAGTGTTGACAGACCTGTCTGCCAAAGATAGAAGGTTGTCTGTAGTTCTGTGGAGAAATGATACTCAATCTGTACTGCTTATGGGATGAGTATCACTCTTCTATTGATTGTAAAGGAAACCTACAATGATTGGTTTCTAGTTTCACTGAGTGCTCCACCACTTCCTTCCCATATTTTTCAGTCTTCTCCACACTGTTTCCCACCCCAGTCTAGGATTTGAGTGGATAAATGGAACAGTAACAGTTACGTTCAAAGCTCTGGTGAGCATCTTCTATAATTTAAAGATGTATTTGTGGCAATCCTGGATAAGGATTTGAAAAAAGCTTTGCTGAAAGCTGATTCTGGTCTAATTTTGTACTTACATTAAAACTTTTTAAATACAAAGATTTAATCGTCTCTGTGTCTCACTTAATTTTCTCTCACCCTTTTCCTGACTTTCCTGGCTCAAGTAAACCTGTGTTTTTTTCCCTGTACTTTGAATCTGTTTTATGAGTATTAAAGTAGTTGGGGATAAATGCATTTGTTTTTTGTATTTTGTTTTTGGAAGCTTAATGCTTCTGCTTCCCACAACTGTTACGCCTCTAAATATTAAACTTGGTTCTCTTAAGTGGTTTATAAATTGCTAGAGTAGGTAGAAATGGATTTAGGGAGTAGGGTGTATTGTCTTGCCTCGTATTTTGCGAGAGATTTAGAATAACTTTTTAATTCTTATAGTCAGTTGATGAAATATGCATGACCTCTCTTTTTAGGACATTTCCATTCTGGTGTCTTTCACTAAGTGCTCCCATGTTGAAGTATCTGGTATTTAGGTCATGGTAATATTTATTTTTAATGAAGGAAACTTTCCTAAATTAATTGTGGCATTGCTGAAGGATGGATTGTACCTGAATTCCCCCCTGTCCTGTATCAGTAAGTCTTCCTGCTCTGAAAACTGAGTGTTTTCCATATACTGAAGCAAACAAGATGACCTAGGTTAAGCATTGAATGCATAGTAAGAGTAACTATGCTACTGCTTGTCCCATTTGATAAATGTTGAAGAACAGCAGTAGAAGCAATACAGTGGTCAAGACCCTTTTGAACTGGAGAAAAGTAAGTTAATTTCTGTCCTGGCCATGATGTATGGATAGTCAATGCCTCATTCATTGGCATTTTGATAGGCTAGATAGTCAGAAGGGTTAACTGGATGACATTAATGGTGTATGATTACTGCCCAAATGCTTTATGTCAGTAAATAGGTAAAAGCAAACCTGTTGGAAAGGCACAGCTTTTCTTCTGTTGTTTTTTTTTTGTCATGGGTTTGAAACTTATAAATTCTGAACTGCTTCTAGAAGATAATTCTAACAAACTGAATAAAATTATTTTCAAGTTGAGAAGTAGTGTGAGAGAATGAATGAGGATTTTTCTGGGTTTATGAGGTAAGGAAGGGCAAGTGTTGTCAGAGTTGGGTTTTGTCTCATGTTAGTCAGAAGTTGTATTTCTAATGGTAGTAGTTCAAGTGATTTGTGCTCTCGTGTTTGCTCACTGTCTAACAATATGCATCTGGTGACTGTTAGAGACATCAGTGTTTTAAAAAAGTTGTTTTTTCTTTGGACTCTAGAAACTAAAGTCTTCACTAAGCAGTGTTTTTAACTAGTGTTTTTAAACAGTTTTATCACCTCACATTGGGAAGAGTTAGTAGGAAGAAATGAGCCACCAAAAATGTTAGTGGGACACTTTCAAGTAGACATGAAAATACTGTATATTGTTTTCAGAAAGCTAATGTTTAACTATATTCTTACAAAAAATGTTTCCAACAAATGTAAGTTGCTGGTGTCCTTTTGAATCAAGCTAGTATCACTTCATGGCATAACAAAAAAGGCTCTATTTAATATCTTAATGTTTAAGAAAAAACACTGATATCTATCTTAAGATTCAGAAATACCAACTTCATTTAAAACATCAATTCAAGGAATTAAGATATTTGTGATACAAAATAGACTTCATGCATAGTAAAACTAAAATCAGAAAAGTAAACCAGGCTTGGTTTGCGATGGGAGTCAAAAGCCACTTCAATTTTAGATATTGATATTTTGCCTTGTCTTTCAGTGTAAAAAAAAAAAAAAAAAAACCAAAACCCAAAACCAACCAAAAAACAAAAAACCAAAACCAGTTTAAATAACTGGGTTCATTTGAAGTTTGTTCTGGTGTGGTGGAATCATATGGTGCAATGAAAAAGCTACAAGTTACTGGCTAAAAGTGAGAGTATGTGTATGTATGCACACGTGAATATAACTGCTGAGGAAAGACAATAGAAGTATAATTTCTTGTAGTCAAAAAGATCTTGGTTTAGTATTCCTTTATCTTTCCTGTCTTGCATGTTGTGGTGTAGTGCATATAAATCATAGATTGTATATTAAAGAAGTCACTGCCTTTCACTACAAAACCTTCTCTTGCAAATTTTTATCATTTTTTTTCTTTCTATTTAAAGATAAATCGATAAACTGCCTTTTTTAGATAGAATTGTGCTACTTACAGTTTCTGTTTGTAGAAACAGTACTCTGCTGCCTTGAATACTGGTTCGTATGCATGGTTGCAGGTGGTGCACTAATGCTGCCACTAGATGTCTTTGCAGAATTGAGTAGGATTGGTAGTAGTGCAGGGCTGTATCAGTTTGCAGCTCCCTGAATTACTGCTTCTATCTTTTCTCATAATTAAGCTGAAGTCCTTTCTGCAGCTTCTGTTACAGCTCTACAGACTTGGGCACACAAACTGATGACTCCCTGACAAAGGGTGTAACACTCTTTTCTGTCCCAGAGTTGCAGCTTATGTCACATGATTCAGCATGCAGTTTTGTGGAGAAATGTTGTAACTCTACAGAGGCATATGTTTTCTGCCACTCTGGAAGCTTCATTTTAAATGAAAGAGGAGGGTTGGGTTTCTTTTTTCTTCTTTTTGGGGGGGGGGGGGTGAGGTGAGGGGGCCATTGGGGGTGTGGTCCTTTAAAAAGGATCAGCAAACAATTAATTAGAAGTTGTGCAACAAGTACCTGTAACTTATTAATATAAATCACAGAATCATCAAGGTTGGAAAGGACCTTGAAGATCATCTAGTCCAACCATTAACCTAACACTGGCAGTTCTCAACTACACCATATCCCTCAGTGCTTTGTCGATGTGACTCTTAAACACGTCCAGGGATGGGGACTCCACCACCGCCCTGGGCAGCCCATTCCAACACCTAACAACCCGTTCTGTAAAGAAATACTTCCTAATATCCAGCCTAAACCTTCACTGGTGCAACTTGAGGCCATTCCCTCTTGTCCTATCGCTTGTTACTTGGTTAAAGAGACTCATCCCCAGTTCTCTCTGCAACCTCCTTTCAAGTAGTTGTAGAGGGCGATGAGGTCTCCCCTCAGCCTCCTCTCCTCCAGACTAAACAACCCAGTTCCCTCAGCCGTTCCTCGTAAGACTTGTGCTCCAGACCCTTAATTAAATTACACATTAATCGCATTTATTCTTCTTCTGTCTTTTGCCTTGCAGACCAGAATCTGTAGAAGCTAGCCCTGTGGTAGTTGAAAAATCGAACAGTTATCCGCACCAGTTGTATACCAGCAGCTCGCATTCACACAGTTACATTGGTTTGCCCTATGCAGTAAGTTTCATGCTAAGTATTCTGTATAAAAGAGATTATGTAAAATCTGCTGTTCTTAACTGGAAAAACTGATTCATGCTTATATTTTTAGATTTTATTTGGAGTTGGATAAGTTGACTAAAGATGGTTGATTGGAAGCAGAATACAGAACATAGTGCACTTGTAAAACATAGTTGAGAAGGTAGAAAACAAGAACAAGCCATGACAGAAACAAAATTGTAAACTATTACTAAAATATAAAAAGTCTCTGAAGTTCTTTACGAAGTGAATTCTTACACTTTGGCTTAAATAACTAACAGTGTATGAATGAACACTTAAGAGCTGTAATTTCTCTTTCAACAAAAATCTAGGACCATAACTATGGTGCTCGGCCTCCTCCAACGCCTCCAGCTTCTCCTCCTCCATCAGTGCTTATAAGCAAGAATGAAGTAGGCATATTTACCACTCCCAACTTTGATGAAACCTCCAGTGCTACTACCATCAGTACGTCAGAGGATGGAAGCTATGGAACTGATATTACCAGATGCATTTGTGGCTTTACACATGATGATGGATATATGATCTGTTGTGACAAATGCAGGTAATGAATATTAAATTAATTTAAAAGGTAAAACTTACTTAAAACTTCAAATTGCACTGGAAATAGTGTAACTAAATGGTGTTTTAATTAAGTTGAGTCATAGGAAATTTCCTTCCATCAAAACAGTGTTTGAAGGTTGTATGACTTTCTAATAGTCAAGGTAGTTGGTTAAGGCCAGTGAGTATTTTATACTTCATTCCAGTCTGTCTTGACTATTCTTTACTTGTGCATTGCTGCTTAATAAGGGAATATATTTTTCCCTTCTAAAAAGGATATCTCTTCAGTATTTTGCCCAAGTTATTTGTTAGAATGGTGAAATAAAGAACTAGGGATTGGTTCTTAATCTGCATGTACTGAGTAGTAAAGCATCTTAATAAATTATGTATATGTAAGTCAAGTAAGCTGCAGGATGCAAAATAATCTGAAAGAAACTTCTCAAATACTGGTTTCTCTGTGCATGATCTTCCTGATAAGAACTCTTAATTTTCAAAGGCCATAGTTTTAAGAATTTTAATAACTATGAAAAGACTAGCCTAGATTGTTACTGGAGAAGCTGAAGTTAAATGTTTAAACTTCTGTGTTCATGCTTAAGCACCTACTTGATAATAGTAAAATAAGTGGGTACTATTAAACACTTGGACTTGGAAAAATGAGCTTAGACATTTTTAGAGCTGATATACTTAACAGGAGAAGGCAAATCTCATGTTTCTGCATTTCCTTGATACTAGCCTGTGTAGATTCAATATGCTTAATGAGCGCTGCTGAATTTTAGATTGTTGTGTATTTGTAAAATGATTGTTACAGCTAATTAAAACATTAATTTGAGCTCTGTCTGCTTACATAACAAGCTTGTTATTAAATTTTTTGATGGTCCTTGTTTCTGATAACCTTTTCCCTTATTTTGAAATGTATTTAGATACTCTTTGAGCAGTGGAGCTGTAGGCAGTCACCAGTTAGGTAGAGTCCGCTTCTTTTGAAGAAGAGATTGTCTGGGAGGAGTTGGAGAGAGTTGTGATAAATTCACAAGTGGGAAGATAACAACAGTTTTTGTGTCCCAGTTCCTTCTAGCAGTGTGGGGATGAGCATAAACTGCTGTCCTAGGTTAGCCTTCAGTCTAGCAAGCAGCCTCGCTTCCCTGACTGTGGGAAGCAGTTGAAGTTCTTCCTGTGCTGCACAAGAGTGCTACCAGTCATGTGGGGGGTGTGTATAAAATTTTCTTTTAAAATAATTAAAAAATACATAAGTAAATAAATTCTATTAAAATACATAAGTAAATAAACCCATATAGTTGTACATATATTTTTATAGATAAAAATAATATTTTAATATATGTTTATAAAAGGAAATGGAATAATTTTGTTTAAAAATAAAACTCCTGTTACTATGTAAAGCATAAGCCTTGTTACTGAGGGCCTTTGTCTCTATCTTGTTCTCTATTGTGATAATTTACCATTTTTTATTTCCAGTGTTAGAAAAATTTCCAAGAGGAAAAATGAGTCTACAGAAGCAGAGAGACACCAGGAGACAGCCACGAGATTGGAATTGCAGTGATCAGTGGAATAGAGAATCAGCTAGCAGAGTGGTGAAGACAGTGATTGAGATGTAGTTTTAGACAGTATTCAATCTGAGTAAAGATCATGATGAAAAAAAGAATGGCGCTCTCTCCCTGTATATGTTATGCACATAATTTTAAAAATGGTACTTAAAAGTTGTTTTTTGTTCTTTTTTTTTCTTTTGAAGTGTCTGGCAGCACATTGACTGCATGGGGATTGACAGGCAGCATATTCCTGACATATATCTGTGTGAACGTTGTCAACCAAGGTGAGTAGTTTGGTCTGAACTCAAAATAACTAGAACGATTAGAAAACATAAAAAGATGTGGCAGTGGAACAACCAACAGATAAAACACAGACCATGTAGCATAATCCTGACAATACCAGTTAAAGGAGCTACGTTTCTGATGCAGATGATCTTACCAGTCTCCATTCCCTTCTTCACAGTAGTCATTGTTTCACCTCACTAGGCAGCAGGGATAAACCCTTGAAACACCAAAACAATAATGACTCCTGGATCCTTTCTCAGGCTGACCGATACATAGACAGTCCATTCCGTATTTCCTTTCATCATTGTCGTACACTGAGAACCCTTAACAGCAGTGTTTTCGGGTCAGCTGCCCCACCAGTATATCTCAGTGTCTTTAGTTTTTATGGCCCCATCCCAGTATCCTGCAGTGCTCATTTGGAGGATGTCTTGCTCTGGAATGAGTACTTTTTGTGCCCCCCTCAAACTTGAAGTCGTATGACGTGACAAGGAGGGCATTTTGTTCTGACTGTGTGGTAGGTAGATTATACCTGACTGTCATCATAGTTGTCCTGGGATGTAGAGTAAAATGCTACCTGTTACTAATGTTGCAGATTGTTAATAAACTGAATAAAAGACATACGTGTTCAGAACAATTTAATTACCCATAAATGATTCTTTTATTTCTGAGAAATAGTTTGGACCTTGTTGTCCTAGAGGATTTGTTTTGTATTGTGTTGTGATGATTGTTTTGAAGAATCTACAGGAAAATGGTTTAATGCCTGCTTATCTGTAATCCGTGGCCCAACTGTCAGTCTTTCTTCTGAGCTATCATTTTGTTATGTTTTCAAGTGATTTGGATACTTACATGTGCTTTGCATTACAATGGAATGGAACAGTGCACAACTGATGCTTTTCTAAGTATCTAAACATTCAGTTACTCTGCTGTTCATTCTGTAGTAGTCAATGGAAGGTGCTAACTGTGAAAAGGTCTGTTGTAATACTTAAATGTATTGATGCATAAGTCTGAAGAATGGAATAAAATTTATTTTTTAATTTCAGGAGTTTAGATAAAGAAAGGGCAGTGCTGTTGCAACGAAGGAAAAGGGAAAATATGTCAGGTGAGTAAAGCTTAAAGATTTTTCCCTTGCTGTAAAATAAGTATATATCAACTGTACAGACTTAAGAGTGTATACACAGTTCCTGCAATTTTGATAGCCTTCAGCATATAAGGTTTGGTAAATCAATGCCTCTTACTTGACTTTGTTGTTACTAAGGTAACATTATATCAGAATTGTTGCAGTTCCACGTGTTTTATTAAAGGTTGTCACCACTGCCTTTTTTCTTATTGTTGTGGAATAATTCAATCTGAATGTTGTTGAAGTTTCATAATAATGAATGTAGCTTTTGTAATAACTAAACTACTTTGAGTAAGCTACTGAAGATAAGATGGAAAAGGTTCAGGTTTCTTCTTGTGCGATGAGAGGGTTACTAAGTCTAGTTTTGGAAAAAAATTATTTCACAGCTCTGTCATTTTTTCCATTATATTAAAGAGTACTGATGTCCTCATACTGATCTCTTAAAACTGTTCCATAGCAGGTAATACTGCTGTTTCTAAGAATTACATAATTGAGATTTAAAACAATACATTTTATGAAATCAGCTCTCCTATTGCTTACTGAATTTGTAAACTCAACCAGCCTAACTTGTCAGGAGTTCTGTTTGAGAGAAAGTCATCCTCTTAAACTTAACGTGTTTTACTTTCAAATCATGTCTCTGAAGTACTGGGGTACGTGCAAGTGTGTGTGTTAAGATTTCTTTTAAAAATACCATGTAGATAAGGTTCTGCTGCCTACTTCATACGCCTTCAGAAAATTCTGAAGTGTGTGATGTGGCCTAGAAGTCTGTGTGGCTTAATAGTGCTGCTTGGTGTGGTTGACACTTTCTGCTGCCCAGTGCTAAGCTGCTGTAAGTCCCTTAAAGGCATTAATGACTTATTTAGAAAACCACAATCATTCTTCGTTTTGTCTGTTTTCATTTTAACAAAACCAAACTTGCTTTGTAAAGTTTTAGTTGACCTGCTAGATAGATTTTTTTTTCTTTTTAGAATTTAGAATCAGCAAAAAATAATTTTATTAAAATAATAGAACAAGTATGTTTAATTCATTTGGAGTTAATGAGGTCATTAAGTAGTATGATGATACTTGAGGATGAACTTGAATTTACGTACAGGATAGGGGAAACTGATGGTCTCAGCTATTTAAGTCATCACTTAAGATTTCTAGCTGCACTATCTGATCATTTACTATAAACTTGAGAGATAGTTAAAATCTTAACAGGAGCTGAAGGTTTTTACCTTTGAAATTAGTGTTCAGCCCTCCTTAATCCTGATGATCGGTCTTTTAAATCTGCTCTATGCATTCAATAGGAAAAGACATACTTTGGTATTGTAAAATCTTAAGTATCAAAACAGTAAAAACAAGGATAAATTCTAATCTTGTTTTAGACTAAGACTCAGTTGAAGTGCAATATTAATTACTGCGATTTATAATACATAACTTGAAATGAATGTATGCTTGCATCTCTAGATAATTTTCATTTAGCCAATAAGTTTGCTTAGCTAAGTGCACTTTTTGTATGTTGACTGATATTACATGGTTCAATGAGACTTAAAGTAACCACCTCCTACCATGAGACTTTAGTAAAAATGGCCAATTTTCCTAGATAATTCCAAGTAGGAAAAGCAGAAGTGGCATCAATTTGAATATATGCATTCAATGTTCTAAGTATTCAACAGCAGCAGAATGTTACTTGTAACTTAGTAATGTTACAGGTGTTTGATTAAATGTAAGATTAAATTATTTAGATGTTCTTTGAGTAAATATATATGTAGGGCTTTTTTCTTTAGGCTTATCTGTAATAGGGCTTTTCATTTAGATATGAGAATATAGTATAACAGTTTTTATCATGAAGATTTCTAAAGAGTTGCCATTTTAGCCATGTTGCATCCAAAGCTAAATAGTGGGGAGCAAGCAGTAGATCAGTTGGTTTGCCTCAAGAAAAGAGCTTTTAAGTGAACATTTCACATGATAGGAAATTTGGTGAGAGTCTTAAACTTCTATGCATAACCCACCTTTTTCCTGGCAACATTTGTAGCCCACTGTACTGGGGCCTGTGGCTGTATGTGGTGGTGTTGGTTTTGTTGTTCTGGTATGAAAGTATAATTCTGATGCAGCTTACTGTGCATTGGATTGCTTGCTGTGGTTCAGTGCAGTGAGCACCTTTGTTAAGCCCGTACTCAGTTATATCCTGGACATTTTGGGTTTGTTTTTTTTGTTGTTGGGGGGTGGAGTGGGGGGTGGTGGGGTTTAGTTTTGGGGGTTTTTTTAAAAGATACAGTATCCAGATGTGTAACTTGTTCAAGATTGTTGCTTCAGGCTGTCTGGTCTTGAAATTGGTGCTGATGAAATTACTTGCTGCTTACGGGGAAATGAGTCTGGGCCCATAACTTCTTGTGAAATTTGGAGAGTCTGTATCTTGCCTTCCAAGATGCAAAATCTTTCCTTACTGTGCTTTACTAAGGCTCTTCAAAGTGAAAGCAGGTTATGTAGGTTAAGGAGGAGTGTCTCAAAACAACTCTGTGTAATTATATGTTAGGTTGAGGTAATTACTCTTTACAGTAAGTTAGGGCACAGTGTAGACAACAATATTGAAATGTTGCTTCCCTAAGACAATGTTGGAGGGCGGGGGGAGGTGTTTGGCTGTGACATGATTCTGTAGGCACTAGTGTATGGACTACAGTGTCAAGAGGGCCTTGGGTTTTCATTTCTCAATCTTTGGTTATTCTGCTATTCATTCTTCTTTGATTAGACTTTTTTTCTTTCTATGTTTTTGTTTATGCTAGTTCAGAAAATACTCCCAGCAGAGATGTAAACAAATTCAGAAAACATGAGTTCCTAATACATAAAGTATAATTATGTGCCTAATAAATTGTTCAAAAGAACAACCAAGATGGTAAAATTGGATGCTTACTATGCACAGAAGAATCCTGTTAAGGAATGTTGTGAGCCAGAAAAATCCAGAGTAACCAGTAGCCGCAGTTCTTTATTTAGTAAAGAAGGTTTCAAGAATTAGGACCGTTGAGTGCTCTGATTAAGGCAACATCCTTCTGAGCTCAGAAGGAATGTTTTCTCTGCTCTCATTAAGTATTTGTAAAGCCTGCTTGCTTCTATGCGGTTTCCGAAAAAGTCTTGCTTAGTGTGAAGTATATTTACTGAAGGCAGAGTCTTTGGAGAAGCTGCTAAAATCCAAGAAGTCTGTACTGAGCACATGTGAACAGCAGCTTCCTATCTATGTGCACCATCTCTCTTTCAGTCCTCCCCATACTTCACAGCCTTTCATCTTGACAGAACTAGGGTAATCCTGTTTCAGGTCAGGAAATGTATTTGTCTGACATAAATGCTGATGTATGCTAAATTTCAGGCTTTGGCTTTTAGGTCTGTGGGTGCACAGCACAAAGAAAAAAATACCTGTCAGTTTGTGTATGATTGTGTTTTAATGAGTAAAATAGACTTCTCTTTTCCCTTCCCTGAGTAGCAGAATGTTATTGTTAGGGGATTTTGAGGAGACAAGACTTCTGGCTAAATTGACATATTTACCCTGAAAAAGGCCCTTGACACTTCAAATTGCAGCTGAAATAGTTCATTATGACTTACACATGACTGATTAATAGGGCTTCACATGAAATGCTGGGCAGTCATTAATTTTAATCTTCTCTAGAATACAGTCATCTGAGAGAATCCTAAACCATATTACAAATAAAAGCTATATAGAAGTGAATGAGTTAACAAATAATTTTTTTAATCTTTTTTGTTGTGATTCTGAGTTTGCTTATAATGAAATATGGTAATATAATTCTATTCAAAGAATGGAATTAACCTGATATCTTTTTCTTACCTGTCATTACAAACATCTGTTAATTACCAGCTTCTGGTTGGTCATTCATCTTCATGTTGTTGCAACTGTTGGATTTTGCATGTGCGTGCTTGAAGCATTTGTCAGTATGCATTTTTAAAAGCAGGTGTAGAGTAACTAGTGAATGTTCTTTCTACAGTATTTGATTGTTTACAGAATATTCTTTGTTTTAAAGATGGGGATACCAGTGCAACAGAGAGTGGTGATGAGGTTCCTGTGGAACTGTATACTGCTTTTCAGCATACACCAACTACAATTACTTTAACTGCTACAAGAGTTACAAAAGTCAATGACAAGAAAAGGAAAAAAAGTGGAGAGAAAGAACAGAACATAGCAAAATGTAAAAAAGTAAGTGAATGTAATTTCTTTTCATTTATGAAGCTATGTGACATCTCTTACAAAGAGACACTGGTTTTAAAAATCAGGCTATTGTGTTACTAATAATATTTTACTACCTGGGTTTAGCTTGAAATGTAATACTCTGCAGTAAATGATAGTCTTCCCTGCCTCTTTACCTTTCCCCCTGCCCCCCCACCCCCAAGTTAATACGTACTAGCCGTGAAAGCTCAATGTTATAATTGAGGCAGAATTTGTAAGGAGAAATTGCATTTACTGGACCACTTGGTATAGTTGGAGATGGGGCAGAACAAGCTTTGGATACCCAAAGAAGAATTCTGTGTCTGAAAGTCTTCAGTTGAGGTTGTTTTACATTCAGAAACGTTTGCTGTCGGTTGTCCTGATGTGACTTCATGTTCGTTTGAGTTGAAATTGTGTGGAAGTGTGCTGTCAGAAAGTTTAGATATTAAACTACTTTGGTAAACACGATATTGACATGAAACAGTTTAGCTACAGGTGTAAACAATATATGTGAAGACAGATATAGTGTATGTGAAGTAAAGTACATGGCATTTCCTAAACTAAGGAGTTCCTTTCTGCATTTCAGTTTCACTGGCTTGGGTGAGAATTTTGTCCTTTAAAACCTGAAGTCAGAATTAGTTATTGGTATCTCTTTGGAAATCCAGAGTAAAATTGTTTCCTTCTGAATGAACGGTTCTGAATATAAATTTACTACCATATGTTCTTCTGTTACCTCCCAACATTGTGTGAGATAATTTAAAGAATGAGATTTTGTTGTAGAACGACAAACTTCTTTCAAAAGTTAACATTACAGGACATCTCTGATACCTGCTTCCTCCTTCCCTCTTCACACAAATAGTGTAGTGTTGTCCTTGTCTTGCATGTTTTATTGAGAATGATCCACATCAAAAAGCTGTGAATTTGTTAACAGATTCTGAATTCCTTAAGAGATTTTATATTTCCTCCAAAGAATATAAATATTTAATTTTGTTTCAGGCGTTTCGAGAAGGATCCAGGAAATCTTCACGAGTAAAGGTAATGTGATTTTGTTTGAATTTTGTTTTAAACCTTAATTGTACATTAATTAAATAATACGAAGAAGCATCAAGGGTGGAATTGGGGCTATACATTAAGCACTAAAATAATCTTGATAACTGATGGACTCTATATGCATCACAGTGATCTTAAATTAAGGTATGACCACTACATCTGTTTGTCCTGTGAAGTTACTGAACTAGTGTAGCATGAATTTTTGTTCTGAGAATACTTGGTTTTCAAGAGCCAGTGGAGGAATTAGGGCTTGTTTGTGCTCTTTAAGGGAGTAAAGTTGAGTACACACCTCATTTGAAGTTCGTAGCTCCAGCTTTTCATAGCTCTGAACAGCAAAAGAATGAAATGGCTGTATTGCATTTGAAAGCTAAACTAGCTGTTCGGCTCTGTTCTACCTCCATGTATTCCTCTGGTGGGACTCTAGTGCTGGCATAGCTTAAGGAGTTGTGTTGGGATGTCTGCTTTGTAAGACTTAAGTGTTATAGCAGTCTTTAAACTTTCTGTGAGGTAAAAATACGTACGGTGTGAAAACTAGGTATTTTCCATAGAATGTTTATCCTTGGGATATATAAGAACAAGTGGGACACAGTTTACACTTCAAATGTATAAGATGTGACTTTCAAATAGTGAAGACAGAATTGGGGTAGAAAATACCTATTTTGTGTTTTTTGAATATGGCGTTTGTAAGGTTCCATTGTGGTGTTTGATGGTTTTCTTAGCATCACAGTTTTTTAATCCTGTTTGTGTGTATGGTTCTCTTGATGCACAAAAGAAATGTAAACAGGTAATTGAATTGCTGAACTACTTGCTGTTTTATTAATGTTTAATAGTGTTTCTGCTCAGGTGGATAGAAAAGGGAGCGTTGGTTGGCTGCTGCTGTCCATAAGGAGCATTGGTTGGCTGCAGCCTGGCTGCTGCTTGTGAGGTCTGGAGGTACAATGGCACTTTCTTTAAAAGTGAAAGGATCTGAAGCACGGCAGAAGAAAATTGTTCAGTGAGGAGCAGATAAGGGGAGGAAAATGATCTGTGCAAAGCCTGTAACATTAGAGTCACAACCTTTAATGTAGTAGGTGTAGGATTAGTGAAGTTATGTGAAGTGGAAAAAAGATACTGCGTGACCCTTGAAAGGGGAAAATCAAATCTGTGTATTATAGGCTGGAAGCTGGAGTTCTTTATATTTGTGTATGTTCACAAAAGCTGAGTAGGCAGCATCTGACCCTCCCAACTCCTGTACTCTTAGATTCATGATGCAGTGCAGTTTGGGGAGGAAATGATGTCAGTCTCCATTCTCATCCCACTAAGCTAGAATCCCTGTTGAAGGGGGAATGTATTCCTGAACTTAGGAAATTACAAAATTCCTAAAAGGATAAATGTAATGCTACTGAATTCAACTCAATACTTTTAGGTAATGCAGAATTTTATACTGGACTTCCTAGAAGAATCCAAATCTTAAATCAATTGCATACGCTTGCCCTCCATTTTGTGTCTTGTTGTAGACTTACTTTTTTAAATTTTAATACCTTTTTCTTACCTTGTAATATGTGGTCACTTACTTTAATTTTCAGGGCTCAGCTCCAGAAATTGATCCTACTGACAGTTCGAACTTTGGATGGGAAACTAAAATCAAGGCATGGATGGATCGTTATGAAGAAGCAAATAACAACCAGTACAGTGAGGGTGTCCAGAGGGAGGCACAAAAAATAGCTCTGAGATTAGGCAATGGAAATGACAAAAAAGAAGTCAGCACCAGCAATCTGATTTTCAAACCTCCAGTAGAGGTAATGAGCTGTGCCATGTTGTGTTACTGCATGCTGCTTTTGTGCTGTGAGAAGGATATCCATTTAGATGCCACCTTTTTTTTTTGTTGTTGTTAAAAAAAGGGACTTCACATCCATTTTCTGTATCTTCTCTCACCAGATCTAAGCATCAGAGTTTTAATAGCTTTTTCAGAATCTGTAGTGGAATACATCCTGTATCACCCCTGGTTATGTTTACACTTGTATATTAGTTCTCTTAAAAATAGCTAAGGTGTTAGTCTGAGCCTGAACATTGACTGTCTTTTGTGGTGAACATAATATAGTAAACTTTGCTGTTTCTCTGCTCTGTGAGGAATATCAGGAGTAGTTAGAGTAGATAAAAACATTGAAGTTGGAATCTTTTTTTTCTCCTATGTGTATCAATGTGTTAATTGTCCACACCTTAAGGTATAGTAAGTGTTCTGGATGCTTACATACTCAGATAGAATAGAATTTCATTTGCTAGTTCGTGAAAGATGTTTCTGATGGTAGGTGATATGGTGATACTCTGATACTGATTTTTTTTTTTACTCTTATTTATGATCTTGTAATTTCTAGTTTATGAAGATATTGTGCAATGTTTTTCTATCCTTAACATCAGTTATGTATCAGCTTAAAATCAGAGTCATATAGCAAACCTTAGCATTTTGTAGCAGAAATCTCAAGGAGTAGTTACTGTAGCAGATTAATGGAAGCATCTTTGCTTCTTTTCCTCAAAGACCATCATGGCATATGGGACACCCTCCTTAGAGGAATATCCCTGCTTACAGAGCCTTTTGCCTACATAGAGGCTACTTCCTTTTTGATTGGCGATGACAGTTATGAGAGGTGTGAGTTCACTAATTGTCAGGGTATGTATTGGTTTTTAATTAAAAGCCATCCTTCCATCTAAAGATACAAAAATAAATTTGGAAACTCTCTCAGGATTCTTTTTTGTTATTTTGTTGTTTTCCTGTTCTGTTTTCCTTGAATGAATCATGAACGTTCTTTTATGTCTGCATGTTTTGTTTTGTTTGAAGGAATTGAAGCCTTTTGAAAGTGTTATGCAAAACAATGCAGCAATTCATCCTAGTAGTGGTGCGAGTTAAATGCACTAAGGGATATAGTACTTGAATTGTGAGAACATGAATATGGTTTTCAGCCATGTACTGGAGAACGAGAGCTAAAGCATTACTTGAATCTAAATTCATAAGTAGTTGCATTAGTAGGGGACAGATTGATCAAATCAGTCTGGAGGTTCAGTTACAAAACGGAGGGGTTTTTAGTTCATACAGAGTTGTTCAGTAGTTGTGAAAGTATGATCTGCTGTTAATGAAAAAACAGTAGGAAATGTTACTTCATAAATTAACTTATGTCTTTATAGAGTTACGTGCAAAAAAACAAGAAAATTTTAAAAGCTGCCAAAGACTTGCCTCCTGATGCACTTATTATTGAATACAGAGGAAAGTTCATGCTGAGAGAACAATTTGAAGCTAATGGATATTTCTTTAAAAGGTTTGTTTATTCCAAATGTTTTAATAAGGTAACTGTTAAAATGCTGTTTTGCCAAACTCTTGCCTCGAGCACAAGTGGGTCTTAGTTACCAGCAGTGTCTTGCATTTTACCATTATCTGATTAAAAATAATTGCAGCTGGAATCTGGTCTCCTGCTTCTCTTCTGGATGTCCTTACAGATCAGTTCAGTAGTTAGTTTCCTCTTTCTTTGTTCTTCCATGGTTACAGGATTCCTGCATTCTCAGTTGAGTAGTTGTGCACCTTAAACCAAAGATTTTCAGGTTCTACCGTCTTAAAATAATTCAGAAGGTATGGCAAAGACATTCTCTTTTGTTAGAGAAACAGGTTTTAAGTCCATCAGTCCAAGAACGGAATTGGACACAGGTCAACTTGGGCCTTTTACTGCCAGAGTTCTCTACTTGGTTAAGTTTCTGAGCAATGCATGACTCCTTCCTTCTTCCTGTGGATCACTTCCAGTGCTGCCATTAACTGCACAGACATACGTAGTTGTGAAATTGCAAGAGGCCAGTTGGAGAAGAAACACGGCTTTTGCTCAGTAAAGATGGAAGGGTTCCCTGGCACTTGTAATAGCAGAACTTAAAGCATGTCTTGAAAAAGTATTTAGATACCCACTTTCTTCAGGAGGGTTGGGTGCTAGTGATACTGCAGGTGTTAGGCAGGGATGTGGAGGTGTTACTTTATTCTGTTTTTTCAGATGATTCTATGAGGCACCAAAATTTCTACTTGAGTTTCATTTTAGGACCTGCCATAAGAAACGTTTAAGAAAGATGAAGAATCTTAACCTTGTATCTTCCATGTCTGGAGCTTGCCCTGTTACTGGTCCTCCCTTCGGATCCTATGCAGAAGAATTACATTCAGAGCTGAAAGTCAGACTTCTGTTACTCTGAGAATGTACCAGTTAGAATCATGAAGCCTAAATAAAAACGTGTCATTCTCAGATTAGCCCACAAATTTGGTATATTGTGCCAAACATCATGTTCCAAAGCTAACTAATGTGAAGAATAAGTGACACTTAGCATCTTTAAAAATTATAAAACTCTGGGGTTTTTATATCTTTTTCAGGCCATACCCATTTGTTTTGTTTTATTCCAAATTCCATGGGCTAGAAATGTGTGTTGATGCAAGGACTTTCGGAAATGAAGCTCGATTCATCAGGCGTTCATGTACGCCAAATGCAGAGGTGAGCATGTACATAAAGTAGGTTTTATTTATTTAGCAGTCCCCTTTTCCTTCAGTTTCCCAACTGATAATTTGAGCAATCCCTACAATTTCTACACAGGTACTTTAAAAAAAAAAAATCATTATAATATAATAATGTTCTCTTGAATATAGGTGAGGCATGTAATTGAAGATGGAACAATTCATCTTTATATTTACTCCATCCATAACATTCCAAAGGGAGCAGAAATTACTATAGCATTTGATTTTGATTATGGGAATTGGTAAGTATTTGAGCATGCTGTACATCTAATGCTTATTAAGTGATGTTGCGATTCAGAGTGGCTTTATTTTTATATCACTTACTTTCTTGCATGCTTTAACACAGGGCTCCTTAGGCACTGTATTTACAATGAATGGGGGGTGTGTGGGCAAGGTTTCTTCTGTATTTTTATTACTGCACATCTGTTGCTAGTTTAAGCAGTGTTGCAGTTACTTACAAATGTTGTGGAAAAGATACAAACTTAGATGAATACAAATAAAAATGTACTACAAAAATTTATTGTCCTGTAGTGCAGGGAGAGTAGAGGGAAGAAAATCTATAACTATTGGGTAATGTCCTGTGTATTTCAGAGTGCCTCTGTAGTGTAACATCAGGAAGACCGTGCCTGTGGAATTCAGTTTCAAATCATGTTTGTTTAGTATGTGATTAAGAATGTTGGAATATACTGAAGGCTTAGTGCCTTAGGTTCTATAACCTATTACACATTTTCCTGAATATAACTGCTGCTCCACTGATGATCTGGAGAAAGCTCTAATAAACTGTTCCCATTATCTGTAAACATTGTTTTGAAATGGTAAAGGAAACAATCAGTTAAGTTCCATTCACATATGTAGGAATTGTTATTCAAACACCTGAAATCTGATGGCAAAATAAGGCATTTGAGTGATACAATCTAGTAGTGATTTCTCTTGGCTAGTAGGAAATGTTCTAGGGTATAGGTACCTTGCGCAGGAACACCTAGGCTAATACTAACCTTGGAAACTGAAGCGTTGAAGAGCCTATTTCTGTATGTGCACTTGGTCGGGTCCAGAAGCAGTCCAACTGTTTCACATTTTGCTGCACCAAGGTAACGGACTTTCCTGTGGTCTGCTCGTAAGTCAGCTTGGATGCAGTGCTGTGCAGACATGCCCTCACTTCTTCTGGACCTGAACTAGTTATGTCCATAGAGTACTTACTACCTGTATTAATGAACTTGGGTTCAGACTAGCTCAGTACCTTGTGCTTTTGAGTGTTGTAGACATACTCCTACATTGCTCACATGAAGACAACCTGAGAAATTGCCTGGTTGATAAGTTTTTTTGGTTCTCTTATTTATCCTTTTAAAAGTATGTAATAATTGTATTTAGCACATGCAACTGACAGCCTATGTAAGTTGAATGTCTTTGAATAACAGTTCCTACATATCTAAGTGGAACTTACAATTTTTCAAAGTGACTCTTGAGTTCTTCCCAGTGTGCTTGTTTGGTAATGTGTCTACTGTCTTTGCATAAAGCAGGAACTCCCTGCCTTCCATGCATTTAGATGTCTTCCCTTTTTAAAGCAAATTCTGTTAACCAGTATATGAGACTTTGAATTACAGCAATATTATGGATTGGTGAAAACTTGAGTGAACTTCTTTTAATATGGTTGGCTTACATCATAGCAGATGTTCAGTGTGAAATGTATCAGCTTGTGTGATTTAGTATTGAAAAGTCTCACTGCTGTACAGTGTAATCAAAATACGCCTTCTTGTATTCCTTTACTTTTAGTAAATACAAGGTGGATTGTGCTTGCCTCAAAGAAAATCCTGAATGTCCAGTTCTCAGACGTTCTGAGCCTACAGAAAACATCAATACTGGATATGAAACCAGAAGGAAAAAGGGAAAGAAAGAAAAAGATGTTTCAAGAGAAAAGGAGACTCAAAATCAGAACATCACATTGGACTGTGAAGGAGCAGCCACCAAAATGAAAATTGCAGATAATAAACAGAGGAAGCTCTCTCCCCTTAGGCTGTCCATTTCTAATAATCAGGTATTGACACAAAGATGATCAGAAAGAAAAGCTTTTAAACACAAATACTCTCCTTTTGTAGTTATTAAAGGAAGTGTAACAAGTTACTGGAAAGGGGTGTGGAGATCTATGAAAAATCATAATGATGGATAAGCTGTGTAGAATTTTTTATACTATTTTCAGTATAGTTTGTTTGGAAGGGACGTTTAAAGGCCATCTAGTCCCTGCAGTGAGCAGGGACATCTTCAGTTAGATCTGGTTGCACAGAGCCCCATCCAGCCTGACCTTGAATGCTTCCAGGGAGGGGGCGTCTACCACCTCTCTGGGCAACCTGTTTCAGTGTTTCATCACCCTCACTGTAAAAAATTTGTTTCATATACCTAGTCTAAATCTACCCTCTTCTAGTTTAAAACCATTACTCCTCCTGTTGCAGCAGGCCCTACTAAAAAGTTTGTCCTCATAATACTTGATTGTATTTAAATACATGTTGGTTCCCATACCAGTTTTAACTATACATTTTTCCTCTGAATTTCATTGTGGATCTCTAATGTGAAAGCCTCATGTCATGCTTTCAGGAGCTCCCACTCCATCCTGAAGTGTCTTTTGGTTAGTTTTGTATGTTACTCAGGAGCATAGTATTTTAACCATAGCAATAAGAATGCCTGCTCCAATAACAAATGAATCTTCAGCTTAGAATATTAACTGTTGGCTGCAGCTCTGTGTAGAAGGTGAAATAGAGTTTGGGGAGTTGGGAGGAGGAAGGTGTGTTTTGAAGCTAAATATTGCATAGTAGGTGGATAGTATGGTAAAGCTGCCTGGTAATATACCATGGTAGTCAATCTTAAATTAGTCTTTCTTGTAATATGTCAGTTTGAAGTAACTAGTGGGAGAGATTCATGAGATTAATTAACATCTTAATTTTGCAGAGCACTTGTTAAAGATAAATACTTAACATGAGAAGATAGTTACTTTAGTAACTATCTCTCCTTTCTTTTTGGAGGTGGTAGTGGTGATTTTTTTTTTTTTTTTTCCTTATGTGGTGTTTTCTTATGTTAATTCAGGAGCAGAGAGAAAGGGGTTATTCTGGGAGGGAGCCATTTCCAAGTTCTTAATCTTTTAACATCACTTTAGGAGGGAAGAAAATAGGGTGAGAATGAGCATATTGACCACCAGTTTTCATAAGATGATCAAATTGTTCTGGGGTTTTAGTAGCTAAATACCTTAAAAATGCTTGGAAGTCCAGAAGGCATGGCAGGTGACTGTTACAAATTATGATCCCTAGAGGCATCATTTAAACTTTCTCACCTTAAGTGGTTTTTTTTATTTTTGTGTTTTGTTTTTAACAATTGATAACTGGTATGTGGAACCTTCTCCTGAGCTTTTAACATAATATACCGTGCTTACATAGAACAGTCACAGGAGAAGTCATACTGTTTTTCAAAACTGAACTTAGTAGGAATTGTGAGAGGAATAAAGCTGTTAAAATGTGTATCTAAGCATAGAATCCAGTCAATTAATAGCTTTTTTCCTGGGGTGAAATAGCTAAGGTAAAGAAATAATATGAGAAAATGTAAATGTACTTCTAAGACAAATGTTAAAAAAACTTTGTCTAGTCCTTTATGTAAAAGTGAAATAAACTGCATATAGGACTAGTGAACACTTAACCCTCTTCAAATTTTTTTTTTCCAAAACCAGAAAACTGTTATTAGTTAGCTAACTCTTGTGTTTATAAAGTGACTAGATCAATGGCCAGTGTTAGTACCCAAAAATGTTTATTAGTTTGGAGGTTTAATTCTGATACTTTTTCTGGTTGGTGGGGTGGGGGAGTTTGGAGAGAACCCCAAAATTTCAGTAAGATCAGTATGCTAGAGAAAAAAGATACAGATGTGTCTAAGCACAGAATGGAAAATATTAGTAAAGCGATTATATTTACAGGTTTATACAGAGGTACAAGTGGATATTAGGGTTTTTTATATTTTTGTCTTGATTTATTGGCTTGGGTACTTCTAATGTAGTGATCTGAGGATTCTTAGTTCTGTGTAGCTTAGTTTTTCCCTAGTTTGCAAGAGTAATAGAGCTTCTGTAAAGCAGTCATTTCCATCTTTCAGGAGCCAGATTTTATTGATGATATAGAAGAAAAAACACCCATTAGCAATGAAGTAGAAATGGAATCAGAGGAGCAGATTGCAGAAAGGAAAAGGAAGATGGTAAGTTGGGAAGCAAGTAGCTGCCTAAAGTTGTCAATAAGGCTGTGACACCTGTTCTTCCCATGCTAATTGCTGCCTTTTTGTAGGCGTATAGAATTTGAGTATATATGAAGTCAGATCCTTACATGAAGTTCAACTTAAAATGCACGGCTTGTTATGTGAGAGCATTTCATCTGGCTTGATCATTGCTTTCTGACAAAAACCTGCTTTTATCTTCAAATGTGTATAGTTCTTATTGCCTTTAAAAAGGCATTGTAGAAATCATCTAGATTTTATTTTCTTTGCTCTTTATTACTGCTTGTTATTTGTAATGGTCATTTTTATAGATAGTATTTGGGAGTCAGGATTTTTGCCTGACTTTTTTTTTTGTGCTTCCAACTTACAAAGCCTCAGAAAGCATGATTTTCAGAGGTTCGTAGAACAGTGTTCTGTAAACTGGCATTTTAAAATGTGAGGTTTTTTGTTAGGCATTCAAAATGTGAGATACTTGAAATTACTAGTTAAATCAAAATCTTGGCCAAGTTGTATAATGAAATACTAAGATTTTGAACTTTATTGTTTGTGCTCACAGAACTTCTGATAAGTGGGGTTCAAGGTGACAGCAAAACTATCTGCATCTGCCCAGACCTTAAAAAAAAGAGGAAGATGTAGTATACATTCCTTTGGTCAATATTTCCTACAGCTCTGTCAGTAGCAAAATTGATGAGACTTACATTTATTAGACATCAGAAAGCAAAATCTGCTCAAGTAATATATATATTTTAATACAAAATCTGAAGAATGACAGCATGAGCTCTGATACTAACATACAGCAGTGTCTTGCAACGCTGTTGAGGAATGATTCTCATCAAACACTCTTGGATGTATTGGTTTTGCTCCAGAGGATGTGCTGGCTTTTTTTCTTGGCACTTTACATTTGTATTCGTATTAAAGCAAAGCTCTCTTTGAAACTTAGTTGCAGCAGCGTTGCTGGTAAAGATCTAGTTACTACTCTAGCTCCATTATGAGAATTGCAAATAACTGCAAGTTTGCCTGTATTTTACCAAGCAAACAGAGGCAGGTTCAGTGGCAGAACAAAACTCGGTTCCTCATTCACTTACATGAGCAATATATTTGCAGGTATTCTGTCATTGTTGCTGTCAGTGCACTGTTGAGCTGCAGGCATTTATTAAAAAAAAAAAAAAAAAAGTTTGTGATAGAAGCCTCAGGTTTTGCCACCTCTGTATTGTCTTAAGCAGAACTCTGTACAGATGAAAGGATCTGCCTCTGTACAGCACTAGGACCTGAATTATGGATAAAAAGAAAATTGAGCTTCCCTGTTATGTTACCATACTTTGAAATAGTGATTCTTGGATGTTGATTGTATGTTTTGGTGTAGTTTGGGACACTTGGAAAACTGGGTCAGAGGGTAATGGAGCTTTGTGTTGTTTCATACATGTATTAGTATTTCATATCTTACTGGTCATCAGTGTTCCACTGTTTTTAAAAATTATACATGCAAGTAAGTGTCTCAGAGCTATGTGTTCTTTTTACGCTCAGAGGCCAGTGATTTACTAGTAAATCACCATTTTTAGCAAGTTCTTAAAAAAGAGTCCAAAGCAGGACTCTTATTGTTTGTCAGGGTTGGTATGAATGCAAGTCTTTCTTTAGAAGTCTGTAATAATTGCAGTTAGTGTAACATCTCCCTTTCCTCTGAGCTTCTGCTAAAATTGATCTCCATGTCAACATACGCTGAACATGTTCTGAAGTGCTTTTAAAAAAAAAAAGTTCTTTATGTATTTACATATGAAAAAAATGATGACTGAAACTTGATCATGATTATTATTAAATCCATCAGACAAGAGAAGAACGGAAAATGGAAGCTATCCTGCAAGCTTTTGCCAGACTAGAAAAAAGAGAGAAAAGAAGAGAACAGGCTTTGGAAAGAATCAGTACAGCAAAAACTGAGGTTAAATCAGAATGCAAAGAAGCACAGATTCTCAATGATGCTGAATTTATTCAGGTAGTTATCTGGAACTTTATTTTAAAGCTGGCTTTCGTCATGGCATATTTTATCTGTTTGGATGTTGAGCTGCACTTTAAGATTTATGAAATACTTTTTTGTTTTTCACCTCTGAACTCAAATATATTTGACCAAAAGCTCTGTAGTTCTTTGACATTGTATTTTTTTTTTCAAGAAAATATGTATAAAATTCACTTATGAGGAATTTCAGTTACATTAGGTTATGTAAATGTGCACATGCGCACCAGCTGTACAATTCAGTGTCTTTGAAGTTCAAGACAGGAGGTGTTTACTGATGCTGACTTTAGCCACAGGAGGTGGCTTTCCTTAGGCATCCTCTATAACCAGTGGAGAACAACTTGCTTCTTCAGTGGGTTATTCAGGAAGAGATTATAATTGAGGTGTGTTTTCTGAATTCTTGCAAATAATGATTCATAAACAATTTTTTACTTTGTTGATGGATGCTAGTATGTTGCTTTCCTTGCAAATAGTGGTACAGATTTGCAGTTCAGGTTAATTTCTGAATAATTTCTGTCAGTATGCTGTTAAGTACCTTTTGTGGCAATGCTAAACGTTTAGTATACATTACCATAAAAGTAAAAATTACCATAAAAGGACATTGGACTGAAAGTTGTCATGGTGCAAGCAGGTTCTAGAATGCATGAATGTTCTATGGCAGTTACGGCAGTTACCTGTGGTGATCTGACCAGGGACTGGTGTGTGTGGATACTCTGCCGATACAGCAAGTGCTTGGGAGGAAAACAGAGAAAATCTTGTAGTTTGCCTTGAAGAAGAAGGACTACCTCTGAAATACTTTAGTTCTAACAACAAAAATGAGATACAGGCTTTTTGGACCTGCAAAAGAAGGAGGAACTGACATTTTGTTTTGAGAAAGATACATCGCTTTACTTGTGTGTGGGATCTGTTTACTAGACTTTTATTTTGTACCAGGAACCAGCAAAAGAAGAAACTACCACCAAACCTACCCCAGCCAAAGTTAATAGAGCTAAACAGAGAAAAAGCTTCTCGCGGAGTAGAACTCACATTGGACAACAACGTAGACGACACAGAACTGTCAGCATGTGTTCAGATATCCAGCCATCTTCTCCTGACGTGGAACTAACTTCACAACATAATGAAACTGAGAATCCTGCACTGGTAGCTGAGCCTGAAACAGAAACTGTTGTTACAGAAATGGTTACTGAAACAGAAGCTCCAGCACTTAATAAATGCCCTACTAAGTATCCTAAAACAAAGAAGGTATGTCTCTTCAGGGGTGGGGAGGAGAGGATGGACTTTAACAGAGTTTTAAAAAATTATAGACTGCTGCATGAGTATGCAATTATATGTAGATTTTTAAAAAAAAAAAAAAGTTGACTCATTTCTTTAAAAATCACCATTACATAGCAACTCACTGGTGATAAATCAAGATAATAAAAAAAAGTATGTGTAACATCCATTGGTAGAAGTTACTTTGGATTTTAAAAGACTTCCAAAATCGTCTTTCAGAACAATTCTGGAACAAATATTTCTAAAGGAAGTACTTTCTAAATGGGCTGAAATAATATACATAACCAAAACATAATTAAAGCTGTTAATTTAGAGGGAGGGAGGAAATAAAAGTTGCCTTTCCATCCTTTGTTCATCATATGCTTTAGAAGGTATTTTAATGGTAGCAAACAGAATATCTCAAAGGAAATCATTGAGTGCTTCTGAGATGTCTGCTCTGAAGTGAATGGATTCAAACACTCAAAATACATGTGTATGGTTGGAGGGAAGATTCTTTAGAGCTTTTTTTTTTTTTTTTTTTTGGATTGCACTGCAAAATGCTTGAAGAAGTGCCACAATACCCAAGACACTCAAAAAAATTTAAATCTGCAGGTGTGAATAGAGCAGTAACACTTTCTGCTTTAAAATTCTACAGACTGCATTAAAAAGTGACTTTCTTCCAGCATGCTTTACAAGTTCTCCTGAAAGTTTTGTTCAGTGGAGGGAAAGGGGGAAGAAGTCATAGGTTGAAACTTTTTGTCAAATAATAACAATTTCAAGATGGTTTTATCTTAAACTCTCAAACATACTTAACTTTTTTGTTTTCAAAAAGCACCTGAGTCATCCTGTAACACTACTTATTGCATCACTATTAAATTCTTGTCAGAGAGGAGACTAGAATTTTTCTTCCTTTTTTGCGGGTTGCATAGCAAAAACCTGAGAAGTCTGAAATTTAAATGCACTTTTTTGCAGTACTAAATACCATAGTATTAAGGATAAATGTGAAATGTGTCATTGCACTGTACCCGGTGTACCCTAAGTGAGAGAAAGTCCTGCTTTAAAAATGAATTAATAAATATAAATAGATTTGTAAAAGATAAGCAACTTAAATATATTTTAATTGTGTTAAAGCCTTAATAGTATTTAGTGTGCTATTTTGCATGTCCTTAACTTTATTGAACCATTCTAAAATTTTAGGAGGTTACTCTATCTGTTAACAGGAACTAAAATCCACTAGCACATTTTTCAAAACTACTGAACTAGCTAGAAAAGAATACCCTTTTTTGACAAATGTGCCTTAGTAAATGTGTTGTAATTTAATATAACTACAGTAGTGAAGAATGTTCAAGGCATCTGCCTGACATGTTGACTGAAGCACAGTTCTGGCAGTACGGAAATCTGATGAGGAGTTTATGCTATTTCCCCTCAGTTTAGGTGCTTAGGCACAAGTTTAAAACGTGTCTTGGAATTCTGTTACTAAATTCACATCATAAGTACAGTTGATCTGGGTACTTGTATAGTACATTCAGTGAGAGTTAAATACAATGTTAGTTTACAAAAAAAAAAAAACCAAAACACCAAGAAACAAAAAATCCCCAAAAAACACAAAAAAGTAAGATCCCCAAAACTTTGGTATGTAGACCAAATCTCTACTGATTCCTTCTGCTGTCCCCATTATTTCACTAAAACTGTCCTCATTCTTGCCCTATGTATTCTTAAACTTGCAGCATGGAAACTAGCTGTTTTTCTGGTTTGTGCAAGAGGTGACTAGGTGAATAATTTCTAAAAGCCACTAAAAACACTAATTTTTTTCTCTCTCTTTGTTTAGCACTTGGTCAGTGAATGGTTAAGTGAAAAGAGTGATAAAACAGGGAAACCTACAGACAGTCTATCAGAAAGGCCTCTACGCATAACTACCGACCCTGAAGTTCTGGCTACTCAACTGAATTCTTTACCAGGTCTCACTTACAGTCCGCATGTCTATTCAACTCCAAAGCACTATATTCGTTTTACTTCACCATTCCTTTCAGAAAAGAGGAGGAAAAAAGAACCTGTGGAAAACATTACTGGCTCTTGTAAGAAGGTAATGCTTCCCTTCATTATGGTTCCCCATCCCATATTAATTAAACATAAGTCTGTATTTGCTAGAACAAATTCAGGCAGAAAAAAGCTGGTTGGCAAACCAGTTCTGTCATGTGTAACGTGTTTTGAAACGTTCATTAAACTGTTAAATCACTGATTTGAGCTTGCTTTGTTTCAGCGTTGGTTGAAGCAGGCTTTGGAAGAAGAAAATTCAACAATGCTTGATAGATTTAATTCACCATCGCAAGAGAGATCTAGAAGTCCAGCCATCAATGGTGAAAATAAAAGTCCTTTATTACTGAATGACAGCTGTTCCTTAACAGGTGAAGCTTTTACTAACACAGTACATAAGAGCTATGTCAAAGTAGTTAAATGTGGAGAACTGTGTTCTTTAAAGCGATAATGAAAATTTCAGGGGTATTTGCACTGCTTCCTGATACTTTATTATTTGAAAGAAATGCTTAGTTGCATAGGGGTTGGGATTTTTTCCCCCTTTAATGTACAATTGATACTAGAGAAGTAACCACCATATCTAATAGTGTTTACAGTCAACAAGACTAATGTTTTTGACCATGAGTATTAAGAAGTTAGATTATAAATTCATTTTCCATGCTGTTCTTTATATTCAGAGTTCTTTTCCAATTCAGTGGGCCTGTGTTGCACAAGTTGTGTAACCTTGTAGGCATAATACAAAATGGGAACATGGTAAAACTAAACACATTTCTGTAAGGATATGGAGCATATCAGATGATTCCTGTGTATAGTCCTGAACTTGGAATTTCCACTTTTTAGCTAAACAGTCTTAAAAAATGTATAGAAGTTGACTTTCCCCTTTTCTGGAAACACACACAGTTCTTCCCATCATCCTAGCACACAGATTTCAGTTACTGATACATCTTTAGGCTGAGTTCCATCTTTCAGGAAGCCTGCCCTTAAGAGATTTTTATAATCATACTAATTTTTTTAATGTGTTTATAATTTCATTACATCAAGTACTTAACTGTAAGTGCTTACTGTATCAAGATCTCTAGTTCTAGCTTTTTTCTAATTTTAACACACAGATCTAACCACACCACTAAAAAAACGAAGACTGTATCAGCTGTTGGAGTCTGCGTTCTCAGAAACCTCCACACCTACTCCTTCTCCATATGCCACACCAACTCATGCTGACATCACTGCCTCCGAGCCATCATTGTTTGCTACTCCTCCTAGGGTAAAAACAGAAGATGAAGCTTGTCGAAATGGTTACAAACCCATATATTCACCAGTTACTCCTGTAACTCCATGTATACATGGAAATACCATGCACTTTGAGGTGAGATTTATAATGAATTTTGGTGAGTTCAGAGGATGTGTTTAGACACTGGTGTAAATCAGTATTTGTGCTCCTGCTACAAGGGGGGTGTTTTATATTTCTCCAGGCTAAAAAAGAAACTAACTTGCAATTTTTTCTTACTTATTTAGAATATTTCCTCACCTGACAGTTCCCCAGAAATAAAAAGGCGAGCTTACAGTCAAGAGGTAAGGATATTTGCCAAAACCTGCAAATCGTATCTTTATTTCACCTGTATGGCTGCACTGTTCTTAGTAAATGCTTTTCACCAGCCATTGTAAGTTTCCTGAAACGTAAAGGGTGACTTCCCTACAGGATTTATTTGCTTATTAAGGTGTATTTCCACTTTACCTGTTTAGTTTTCTGTTTTAAACCAGTTTCTCTCTTTTTCTGTATCACTTAAAAATTCTGATGACTCTCATGGAAAGGAGTAACTACTGCAATTTATAGTTAAGAACAGAAGAACACCACTTGTGCTTTTCAGGCTACAGTTACATTTAAATTAACATCTCTCCTTGTTACCAGCATTTCTCAATCATTTTTGTGGAGCTTAATTATGCTCAGAGTGAGAGAGCAGAGCAGAAAGGTAATAAATGGGTTTAGGTGGATTAGTTCAGGAGCAGCAGATGCTGTTGGACTGTCACAGCCCGGGGATGGATGTGTCCCGGTGTGGTGCTGAGGCCAGTGGCTGGGCTGTGGGAGGGCAGCCTGACTCTGAGGCACGAGAGCTTCCATGGGGACCTTCTGCCCAGCACTGGGGTGTGAGGAAATGTCCCACAGCAACGTGGAGCTCGACTTGGGTGTGGTAACTACACAATTTGTGTATAAACTTAATGGCACCTAAAAGGAATAGGTAAAAATTAGTAATAACACAAAGATTTGGCAGGTTATACTAATGGAGACTTTCACTTCTGGCAAGTTGTATAAGTGAATCATCCAGATATTCTCCCCTGGGAGTTAAGCATATATATGTATTTTTTTAAGTCAAAATCTTAACAAATACTGAAATACACAAACTTTTTCATACAATCATAGATGTCGACTGAAATTAACAATTACGTCTAAACTACTGTAGCTGAATACTTTAATGTTTATCTGACTTGAGGGGTTTTACTTAGGAACTTTCACTTTGTAATACGCATAATTTAAAAAGGGTTCATGAAAACCTTAAAACATGTTGGTTTAGAAAAGCTACTTCCAGCCATTGTTAGGTGCTGGGGTTTTCACGGTTCATACAGTTTTAAGAAGTACAAAACAAGTTTCTATAACTTAAGAAATTTTTCTTCCCTCTCCAGAGTACTGGTTTTAATATTGTCTCAAAATTGGAAAATGTCTCAGAAAAGGTTTTCTTTTTTTCTTTTTTCTTCTTGAAATACGCCTTTTGACACCAAGGATCCCTTTTATGTAGAATTGAAGCAAGTGCTTTGTAACTTCTGGCCGGGAACTTGTTCCTGTTGAAGCTCCACCCCTTCCTCTGCCAGTCATAACTAAAACCTGGCATTTAAAGTTCATTTTTATTTTGGCTAATGAGCATTTTATCAAAATGCTTTTACATAATACATGGCAATAGTAGAAATAAGTCTGGCTGTAGAACTGTTTCTTAAAAATAGATAAATTCATGGTACTGGAAGGCCTTTAATCTCACTTAAAGACACAAATGAATGTCAGAATAGTTGCAATTTTGTTGGAGTGTGGAAAAATAGTTTACATGTTTTTTCTTCACACAGGGATATGACAGAGCATCGATTCTAGCACTGAATTCTTTCAGAAATTCCAACCTGACAGAAATGGGCCTGCAAGAAATAAAGACTATTGGATATTCCAGTCCAAGGAATAGGACTGATGTCACACGGCAGTGCACTGGAGAAATGGAATCTGTGTCAGACCTCCAGCTAGGACTCGAAGTAATTGAGCAAAGTGCACTGCATAAAAACCTGGAAGCCCCCACACATGATAGGACTGATTCAAACAGCCAGTTAGAAACTGCTCATTGTGGACGGGGCACAATTTATTCTTCCTGGGTAAAAAGTCCCGACAGGACAGGTGTAAATTTCTCAATGAATTCTAATTTGAGGGACTTGACCCCTTCACATCAGTTGGAGGTAGGAGGTGGATTCAGAATAAGCGAGTCAAAGTGCCTGATTCAAGACGATGCTAGAGGCATGTTCATGGAAGCATCTGTTTTTTGTACTTCAGAAGATGGAATTGCATCTGGCTTTGGAAGGACTGTCAATAACGACAACTTGATGGATGGAAATTGCACACCCCAGAATCCTCCACAAAAGAAAAAGGTTATAATTTTAAGAATCATTTGGTCTGTCTTACATAGTCTGTTAATGATATTTCTATAACAGAAAGCACCATAATATAATAAAAACTAACTGATGGCTCATCTTTAGATCCTACAATGTAGAGGACATTATTCAGGGGAAATAATGTTAAGAGCAAAGAGTAAGCCATATACACCCATTAGTAAATTTATTTTTTCCAAGTAATAGATACAAATTCACTTTTATTTCAGATGAGTCTTAGATGAATTGTTCAATAAATAATTGCTTTTGAGGTTTGAAAATGGTTGTTTATGCCACCAAGAATGACAACATTCTATTATACAGAATATGTGGTAGCATCGTAGAGATCATATGCTGTGAACATTCGTTATGAATTACTGCAAGAAATTGCACTGAGCAATTTATGATACTGAGAATTTAAAATTCTGATTTTTATGTAATTAAGGTATCTTGGTTTCACTGTTAGAACTACACATAAATCCTTAGTTCCAAGAAATCTCTTTTTTTGCTTAATTTTTTTTTAATATAAAATACTGTGTTTGAAAAATAAGCACAATCTAAACTTGCCGCTCTAATGGAACAGTTCTTGTATGTAAGCTGTGTGGTCGTGGGCAACTCGAACCAGAATTGGCAGTAACTCCGCATCCCTGTCTTTGACTGTGCTTTACTGTCGGGTTAAACTCCCTCCCTTGCAGAAAGGATGACAAACATGGAACGCGATAGTATCTAATGCAACAGCTTGCTAGTTCTGTCTCATAACAGACTGTAGTAATCTTCCTTGTTTGAAAGATGTGATTTATTTTCTTTATGGAAGTAATGATCAGGGGGTTGGGGGCATACGTGCAGGCACAGTGGGGTTTTGACTGTTTGGTCCCATTGCACCCCCTGTACACGCCTCCTCCCCTGTGCCCTGGGGAGTCCTGCTAGGGAGCACTCATGATTATTCCTTCAGAAGTTCTCTGTCAGAACTGGATTTTTTTTAACTTTGCTTCAAACTGAGACATAACTGAAGCAAGATGGTAGGAGCTCTGTTCTTACCTGGTCCTGACCCTGAGAATTTTAGATTCCATGCATGCAACTGTAGACCTGCTGCTTTGGCATAGCCAAAAAAAACCATAAGCCAAAATTTCTGTAGCTTCACATTCTTCTTTGAAGGTTAAATTAATTTATTTTCAGATCTCATCAACACTTAGTGCTTCAGTAACCTTCCCTCCCTTTCTCTTGCTGACAAGGATTGTTGCAGGTTGTTAATGCTGAGGGCTTATGCTATGCTAATCCCCAAATGCACAAAGGTGTGGCTCCCCCTGTCCAAGTCTCAGTGTGAAGAAACTACTAGAGAAAATTTTATCTATACCCCTGAAAGAAGGGGGTTTAGGCTTTCCAAGGACACAAAAAAGAGACAACTTTTTAATGTAAAAAGGGGGGTGGGGGGATCTCACATAAGGAGAAGATGAGGATTCAGGAATTTCGTAGGAGAATAATAGAAGCCTTTCACTAGGATCACGTAAGACATGAATGCCCTTATGCAGTTGTTAAAGGAGGTTTTTCCATATTTCAGTGTTTCTGTAGGCATTTGCTCCTCAATTTTTTTCTCACCATGGTACAGGTTCATCCATTTCAGTATGGTCCTGTACATAGTGGCCACACTGCATAGATTTCATCTGTTTTTAACATTTAAGCTTTTTTTTTTTTAAAGCAGTGTTCTTCAAGGGATCCCAGTCATGAGATGTGGAAATAATGCAAATTGTTTCAAAGCAAGATCAGTTCTTAACCTAAACTTTCTTTTATGAAAAACCAAATATTTTTCTTACCCTGTCATATAGATGAGCCTTTAATAGATAGATGTTTGAAAGCAAACAAACAAAAAAATCTAGGACTTCAAACAAAGCAGGCTGCCTTGGTTTTTTCTCTCAGTGTAGAAATGGATGTCTACTTTTATTCAGGACTAAGCCTGTTAAACATGATTTTTTTTCATTATTGCACTTCAGTTTCTTGTTTTGGATGCTACATGGTTTAGAGTAGGTTGTTGATGTCTTTAGTGAAAACATGTGAAAATTTATTTTTCTCCCTGAAGGTAACTTACTAAACATTTAAACTGTTTTCTGTTCTATGGAAACTTCTGTGTAGTGATTTTTGTATACATATGTATAAAGTAGAAACCACTTTTCCTGTCATGTGTTGGTTTTGGTAATAAACTTTACTTGATATCTAGCTTTAAAATACATTCTTAATTGGTCTCTTTTAGAGTCCAGTAAAGACAAATTCAAAATAAACTGGGAAAATAATTTAAGTTGCAAATTCTGCATGTTAAGAAGAATGTATGAAGAGTTTTAAGAAAATCCTTTGATATATGCAGTAGAGTGAGGCAGAAGCATGGTGGGTTTTTCATATGAGGGAGTCAGACTGAGCGCAGGATGTGACATCTCTGAAAATGAGCTTTACTGTATCAGTATACTCTTACTAATGCTGCAGTTCCAGGAAAAACTGTAAAGTCCCTTGTAGCTTCAACCAACAGTATGACTTCAACAGCAAACCTGTTGCTGCATCTTCTGCTTGTTCCCTGAGGCAGAATGCATACTTCCTTCTCTTGGCAGAAGCTTTGGGTTTTTTTTACATTGTCCTTACAGTTGTCAGTAGCTCAGTACTCTGTAAATTCACTGCAGATGTGGTGAAATATCTTCAATGAATCATCCCCATTTTCTTTTAGAACCAAGTAAATGCCATGTCTTACTGAAAGAATACATTTAATCGAAACCATGAGAAAGGAAACATGTAAACTTCCCTTCTAATGTTTGTTTTGTTTTTTTTTTTTTTTTTTCTCCTCCCTAGGTATCCTTATTAGAATACCGTAAGAGACAACGAGAAGCTCGAAAAAGTGGCTCAAAGACAGAAAACTTCCCCCTGGTTACTGTGTCTCCTCATGCTGCTGGTGGAGGAAATACAAATAGTAACAATGGTGCTAATGATGGGTATAACAACAGTGGTGAAAACGGGGAGCAAACGGATAACGCTGCAAGCCTACCTTTACCACTGCCAACTACTGTTTATAATGCAGCTCCAGAAGACATTGGCAACAACTGTGCAATTAAGGAATCTTCTTCCAGTGAGAAGAATGAACCAGAAGTTCAGTGGTAAGCCACAAAAAATACAGGACTAAAATGCCAAAGAATTATTTACTTAATTCTTAGTCTTTTCTATTTGAAGTCTAGTTTTCATTGGTAAGAGTGCAGTTGGAGATGACTGATTGGAAGCCCTTCTTTCAGATTAGTAAAAAGTTGTCTTACCTCTTTCCTCAGAAATATAGCAGATACCACATAAAGATTAGAATATATGAAAAATTACCCATAAGATACTGGTTAACTTACTTTCATTCTGCTTTTTTTTTGTTTTCTAAGAGCAAAATAGGTATCAGTTTGAGCAAGACAAGTTGTCTAGTTCTGTAGATTATAAAATGGTGTAGCTAAAGTACAGTTGTAAATCCCTAGCAAATGGCGTCAGTGAGCAGGTGTGCTCCTGCCACCTTTGCACAGGTTGGGCTGTGTGTGCTTGCGAAGGTGCGTGGAGGAGAGAGCAGCAGCAGGGCGAGAGGGTGCCATAACGGCTGGGAGAGATTGGAGTCCAGTTCTCAGCATGGCCTTGGCTCTGCACTCATGTCCTGTATCTCCACTGCTTCGTCTGTGCTGAAGAGAGTATTTTTCACCTTTCAAAATTACTATAGGGAAGAAGGGTGGAACAGGAGAATGATCTGGATTGATTTAGGAAGAGCTTCTAGAAGACTTCAGGAAGTCTGTTTTTCAGTGATCTGGCTGGCATGTGGTTGTGGTGTTTGCTGTTGTTTAAGCGCAGCGTGCAGGGCTGCATGCTGTCTGCCTAACAGTTCCTTCTGCTCAGGTGGGGAGTGTGTGGCAATGCTGCATCATTGTTTATGGTTGTTAAATAGCTCCTCTGTGTGCAGACTCTATGCTCTGTTGGATGCCATGCCAGCTACTCCAACAACCAGAAATCCTGGGGAGAGAAACAGCGTGAAGGGCGGTGAGGTAAAATGACCTCAGTCTGTGTAAATGTTGCACAGCCTTTGGTAGCCTTAAGGTAGATGGTCAACTGTGGTGATGCTATCTCCAGAATGTTACTAGCACCAAATAAACCCTGCAGATGTTCTTTATGCTGTAGCAAAGGCCTAATGGTGTTGGGGATGAACTGGGACTGAGGAGTTGAACATCCTTCTGCTCAGATGCTCCAGCAATTCCGGAGTAAAAGGATTTTGTAGAGCCAATTGGAGACCATAAGCGCAGTCTTCAAGGTTTCACTGAAAAGGGGCTGTGTAGTTCACTATTCAGAAACTAGTGTACTATATTGTAAGCAAAGAATGGGAGTAGGCTAAACAGGGAAGAATTTATTAGTAAATTTTTGCAGTAATCCTGCAGTCAGCACCAAAATTTATTTTAGTACAACAGTATTGTAGAGTAATGGCCTGTGTTCTTGCCTGAAAGAGAGTTTTGTAAAGTACTGTCATTTATTTTCTTCTTGATCAGGTTGTGATTGTCAGATGTAATTGATTATAAGAGAGAAGATATGACTTATTTCATATCCACCATCTGGCAAGTTAAATGTAGAAGCTTAAACAGAGATGTATTTGTAGTTGTGCGGTACTTACAACTATGGATCCACTATTAAAGAGCAAATTCTTTTTTTTTTAAAAAAAAGGAAAAAGACTATTTCCAGCAGTACCTGCAACTTTTATTTTTTGAAGTGTAGTTTTTGACTTTTCAACTGTTTAGAAAAAGAAAAAAAAACCCACAGATCTACAGAAGTTGTTTCCATATTGAGAGGAATTGTCAGTTCTTGTAACAAGGCTGCAGGAAATCAGTATATTCAAAGTGGGCGAAAATAGATACAAAATACTTAAGGAATGTGATTTGTTATGTACAACCAGTTATTGGGCTCTTACATGCAGTCAACACTGTAATCATTCTCTGACCCCATATTTGCGTATACATTGTCCTAAATTTGGTCGGTGGGGTTACGTCCTCTTAAATGTAAAATGTGCTTCTGTCTTCCAGGACTGCATCAACCTCTGTGGAACAAGTGAGAGAACGAAGTTATCAGAGAGCTTTACTTCTCAGTGATCATAGGAAAGACAAGGACAGTGGTGAGTTGATTTATCGTGTCGAAGGTGGATAGATCTAACCCGTTCCCCCGTGGTAGTCTGTAGTCATTCTAATACTGTGTTTGGGTCTGCTTCATCTGTAGGGGGAGAACCACCTTGTAGCCCATGCTCACCGTCTCATGTTCAGTCTCCACCTTCATCTCATTCAAATCTCATTTCCCAGTTGCAGCTTAAGGTCCCTTTCACTGAATTTATGGAAGGTCAGTAAGCAGATGACCTTGTATGACACTTGACATGTTGAATAGTCTCTTACAACAACTTTAATAGCTCTTTTAAAGTCAAATGTCAAGTGCTTAGCCATCTTTGCAAAAGACTTGATTTTTCCCTCTGCTTTATGTCTGTAGAACCTGATCCTGAAAATCCAGAGCCTACTTCTGAATGTCCGTCCCCAGATACTTCACAAAAGACTTGCAAGAGTCCGTCAAAAGCAAGCAAGGTAAGGCACAGCGTGTGCGGGTGCATACGTGCTAGCGTGCACGCTGTATAATATGGGTATGAATACGTACATAGATCTCTGATTTATCTTAGAAAATGTCGATCTCTTGATTTACTACTTAGATGAACGTGTGTGTATGTAACCTATCTGTGCAATCATTTAACGTAGGTAAGCGTTTGATTATTTGTGGTACTCCATGCACGCTACAAAGTTGGTTTATGCTGTGTTCTTCCAGTAGCTATTCCTGTTCACGTATGATCTTGCATTCTGTAGACAAGGAGGAGATTGTCTCGGTGGGTTCAGTACCACCCCAGTTCTGCAGAGTGAATGCTGAAGAACTGGCACTCAGAGCTGGCAGTAGTAACGTGGTTTACACACTGCGTACCTTAACAGGAGTTAAAGCGTGTCAGGGTCTGGCACAGTTTGTCAGAGGAGCACTGATACGGAGAAAGACACTTGCCTGTACAGTATTAAATGAAGTAATTCAGGTTCTAAGTGTTAAGTCTGTTTTCTTGCACTATGCCTGTTTTAAAGTGTTAAATAACTAAAAATGGCTTTATTTTTGTAAATGCTCTTGTCTGGAAGTGTTTCGTTCAGACTCAGAAATCTAAACTTTAACAAATAACAGATTTTGACTTTGACCTGATGGGTCATATTTCTGTTCCTACTTCACACTTGCTCGTCTTCAACTTTGAAGAATGATCGATAAGTACTTGCCAAAAGTTTAAGCTTTCTGTTGTCTCTCTTTTTCTTATACCAAACATATATCCTGTTCCTCCACACTTTTTGGCCATCAGGGGGAGAGAACAATCTGAGAAGTTTTTTTTGTTCTAACAACGCATGTGTAGTTGAGTATTTTGAGTGTTGTGCACTGACTGACTTCCTTTTCATTCTAGCCCTCTTCACCGAGTCCTGTAGTTTCAACACAGTCACTTGGGAAAACACCCACAAAACCAGACTCGCACTGGGAAACTGCAGCTAACGCACCCGAGGCCGAATGCGCGAATCATCCAAAACCCGAGCTGCAGCAAAAACAGCTGACAAACAATGTCCAAGCACTTTCAAAAAATCATCCATCTCAGTCACATCTGCGCAGTTCTGCTGAGCAACTTTCCCATTCACAGAAGTTGCCTTCTGCACCTTTGAAGCTGCATTGCCCCCCTTCGCCTCACGTAGAAAATCCCCCCAAGTCCTCCACCCCTCATGCGCCTGTGCAGCACGGTTACCTTTCACCAAAGCCTCCCTCTCAGCAGCTGGGCTCTCCGTACAGACCTCATCATCCCCAGTCGCCGCAAGTGGGAACACCCCAGAGGGAAACGCACCGCAGCTTCTACCCGGCAGCGCCGCCCCTGCAGCCCAGTAATCAGCAGCAGGCTAGCGGACCCCTCTTTACTCAGACAACTTCAGGACAATCTTCAGCTTCCTACAGCCAGTTTAACCAACAAAATTTGAACAGCAATGCACCACCTCCTCCGCCTCCCCCACCACCTTCTTCTACTTACTATCAGAGCCAGCAGCCCTCTGGAAACTTTCAGAGCTACAGCCAGCTGAAGGGCAGCCTACCCCAGCAGACTGTGTTTTCATCTGGACCAAACCAAGCACTTCCTGGCACCGGTCAGCCAGCGGTGCCGGGGCACCACGTAACTGCGGGGCATTTCTTGCCGTCTCAGAACCCCAGTATTCATCACCAGGCATCGGCGGCTGCTGCTCCTCCTCCTCCTCCGCCACCTCCTGCTCCAGGACCTCACCTCGTGCAGCAGCCCAGTACTCATCAGCAGCACTCTGTAGCACACGTCGTCGGTCCAGTCCATGCGGTGGCCGTGGCTCCCGGATCGCACATCCATTCTCAAGCTGCTGGTCACCATTTGCCACCGCCGCCTCCGCCGCCGGGTCCTCTCCCCCACCACCAGCCTCCACACCCTTCCACGGGACACCAAGGTTTGCAAGCACAACACCAGCATGTTGTAAACTCTGCGCCGCCACCCCCACCACCCCCCCCCTCCAACGTTATAGGCTCGGGGCATCACCCAGCATCAGCACAAGGGTTACACCACCCCTCTCATCAAGGACCCCCCCACTTCCCTTCAAATGCGCACACGAGCGTGTCCTCCTACTCCTCCCAAGCCCCCCATCACACAACGTTAGGACCTGGCCCTCAACATCAGCCTGCTGGAACGGGACCTCACTGCCCCCTCCCTGGCCAGGGCCCTCACATCCAACCTCAAGGACCAAACAGCATCGCCACCCCCCCTGCTTCGGGGTTCTGCCCCCACCCTGGCTCCGTCGCCCTCCCCCATGCAGTGCAGGGCCCGCAGCAGGCGTCGCCCGTGCCCGGACAGATCCCCATCCACAGAGCACAGGTGCCACCCACTTTTCAGAACAATTACCATGGTTCAGGGTGGCATTAAAATGGATCCCTCTACTTCTAAACATTTTTAAAATGTTCTGTAATATAAACTGTATATATTTCATATGTACCTGTTCAAGGTACTTTTTAAAGCTTGTACATGATACTTTGTATAAAAGCAAACACCAGTGCTCTTTCATTGTATTCTTTCCATTTTTTGCTTTTTAAAATTCCTGAAAATGTGCTGTTAAGCCAGTATTAGGTATTTCTTTTTATTTTGTAAGTGAACATTCCAGCTGTTTTTTCTGGCAGTAGGTTTGATGCTGCATAATCTTTAAAAATTTTATTGTTGCAGTTAAATTCATTTAGTGAATGTTTTCTATATTACTTTTATACATATGTAATTAAATAAGTACACAGGCTAAGTGATGGCACTAACAGGTTTTTTTTTTTCATTTTCTTCTGTCAACAGTTCTTTGTGTGCATAGAGATAGGAAACAATGCAATACAAATTTTTATAGTTTTGGTGTGGACATGGCTTTTTGTTTCATCAGTTATTTGCAGAAATTGTAATTTAATGTATAGACTGTTTCTAATGTCTCTGACGAGTGCTGTAAATACTGTATTTCTTTTGCTTGTAAAATTGCTTAAAGCTTCTTTCATTTGATATAGTATTGTATATAATAAGTCTCTTTTGCAAAAAAAAGTGTGATCTTTGTGAAAGTAGTACAGTATATGATCTTTAATTTTTTTTTAATATACTGTCACATTGCAGCACTGGTTGGGCATTTTAATTCATGTTAATAAATCACAATTATGTCAGTTTTAACTACTTGTCCTGAAAGGGTGGTATGTCTTTAGGGAAGTGGTGAACCCCCCTGGGTTCCCTGGGGGGCTGCTTCCTCCCCCCTGGTTCTGGGTTGAGGGCTGTAGCGCAGGGGTGTGTGGCCCTGGCCCCAGGAGGGGGCTCTTCCCCTGCTGAGGCTGGAGGAGAGGAAGAATAATCCCTCCGTGTGCCAGGGGTGGGCAGCCATGGGTCACACCCAGTCCTGGTGCACTGTCCACCCAGCTGCAGCCTGACCTCTCTTCCCGCAGGGGTGGGGCTTGGGCCCTCCCCTTAGTGCAGAGCAGGGGACCAAGACCTTGCCAGACCTGCCAGGAAGGTTAAAAATAAGCTCAAGGTTCTCATCACTGCCCAACCCCCCAGAGCCTCCCTCACCTCAAAGGTGAGCCGAGCCAGTGCTGCTAGAACGGGGTGGGGAATGTTACAACTCTAGAGCAGTGTTGGGTTTTCTGAAGGAAGGCGTTTATTGCTGGTGAAGAGCAGCAGCCGAGATGGTGCTGCTGCACGCGCTTACGGGTGCAGAGTTGGGGTGGTGCAGGCAGTGCCCTCGCCCCTCCGCAGTGACCGCTTTCACTTCTGCTCCCCTAACAGGACTCTCCACGACTGACGCCTTGGAACCAGAGAAGAAAACCAGCGTGCAAGGAAACCTGACGTGGGACGGGATGGGAAGCGGCTCTTCCTACTACTGAAAATAGGCAGTTAATTCTTTTTAACATGTAGAAAGAAAATATAGCTACTTTAAATTTTCATTTGCCTCCAATTACTGAAAAATTTTGTTGGTAAAAATAGCACACTAGAAATACTTTCCTGAACAAGTACTGTGCAAAACACACACAGTGGGGAATACGCTGCGTTCTGCACTAGCATGAAGTAGAACAGGATCAGGCCATCAGAGACAGCAGAAACACCCACCCCACCCCACCCTATTGGACTGCTCAGATGCAGGTTTTGAAAAAAAAAATCTGCATCTCTTTCCATAGCCCAACGTTCAGATCGAGTTGTCCTGACCCCCTTCCCTTCCTCCCTGAAGTAGGTCATTGCATCATCTCAAACACGAGGGTGTAAAACACACACTGGGCGTGGCGAGGCCTTAGAGCAGTGCAAGGAGCTGAGGCAGGGGCTGCCGAGCGGGACTAGCGCCGTGCAAGGCTCCAGCCAAGCAAGGGCAGAAGAGCACTGGCACGGCGCCCTCGCCTCGCTGGGCTCACCCCGCACGGTGCCCTCGCTGGCCTCGCCTCTGGACCCGCACTTGGTGCCCGTGCGAGGATTTTCTATGTATTCATGAACAAGCCCCTCCTCACTTGCAGCAAGTAGGCACTACCAGGGACTAGGCCAGGCGTGAAGCTGAACGTAATTTTTACCTCTAGCTCTGGAGTCCCTTGTGGCACCGTCCTTCACACCAGGGTCGTCCTTGCGGCCGTTGGAGGCGGTTCCAGGGTGAAGCGCTCGGGGCAGGAGGGTGAAGGCGGGACGCCCGGCTGTTGGCAGGGCCCCAGCACGCGGACGAGTTTCTCCTGACCGGTGCGTGTGTGTCGCACTCGGCAGTGGCTTTGCCGTTCCTTTTTGGAGGAGTGGCTGCACCGGCCTACTGGGGGGGCGGTAATCGCTTGCTTGTTTACAGTAGTTCAACACCTTGTATGAAATAACACCCTCTTTCCATTTTACCACGTTCCACTTACACACAGCCCTTGTGCCACCTTACCCTTCGAAAGCTGCTTTTTGGTTGGCCAGGCTAAAACAGCCCCCCGCCCACCACCACCACCGCGACACAACCTCCAGCAAACAAACAGTTGGAGTCAGGGCTAGCAAAGATTCCAATGACCAGCACACTGTCTGAAAAAACAAAACACTTTAATTAGACAACTGCAAGCACCTCAAACAACTGGTTATTGTTACAGCATGGGGCTATCTTCTCACAATCTAGTTATTGCAAAGGCATGTGAATAAATTTCATATGGACAAAGTCAAGAAAAAAGTGGCACCGTAGTTACATGAAGATCAGAAGTAAGCTTACATTCATCCCACTGACTTCTAAAAGAGGCCAAAACACACCTCCGTACTGTACATTCTAAAATCTGTATTGCCTATAAGCTTCAGCCTATGCAGCTTTTTTTCCTAGGAAACACGTAATTGTTGCGTGCAACTTACAACAGGTAATCATATGTCTAGTTATGGGAAAGAATAAAGCTAGTGCAATTTGTTTTAGAAACATGTAAAGCTATGAATGGAATGAGCATGATTTTGCTTCTTGGATTATTTTACCCACTGCACTGTAAATATCTGCAGCTATATCCTTCCTTAACTGATGCCAAGCACACACTTTTATTATAAAAGATCAGTAATTCTACACAGAGAGTGGTTCTCATGCTCGACTTTTAATTAATTTTTTTTTCTTAAGGTATAGTACAACTTACAGTGCTTATAAAAAGGCAACACCATATGGTACCATGTCTTCACTATCACATTGTAAGGGAAATTGCTATTTTTCTTTTCTTAAAAGCACTTGAAATAGGCAAAAGTTCTAAAAGGGAGTGCTAAATGGTAATGCATACTTTATTAGAAAGAAGTCTAGCCTTCCTTTAAAGTGCCGTTTGGGGAATGAAATCCTGTAAACCAGAGCCACTTTGTTTAAAATCCAATGAACGGGAACTGCTACAGAATAGAAAGTTTACACAATTCCTCAAAGCAGTTTAAAAGTCCACTACATGCAATTGGTTTGCTATAAAGCTCTCTAAAACTTAGTCGCTTTACTCTGAAGTTGAGTCCCCAGTCCCATATTTAAATGGCAATAAACATTTACAGGGTGCATTTACATACACTATAATACAAGAATGACGTCCCTTTGCCAGAAGAGAAAATTGTACAATTCCTCGCCGTAACTCAGTTCTGACTTGATAAATTTCTTACGCTCGTAAATTATATAATATGCATCAGCTAAAATATTTTTTTTTTCATAAATAGTTACAAAACTTGCCAAAACACATGGGGGGAAGTTTCCTTTGTTCAAAAATCTGACATCTGAATGCCACACAACACAAGAAACAATGCTTAAAGACACGTTAAGTGTTTTCCGAAGAAAGTGGGTGAGTAAACTACTAGCTGAAGACAAAAAGACTACCCTTCCCCAAGAACACAGTGCACAAAAAGCAAAATGTCAAACAGTACCTCAAGCAAAATAAAGGTCTGAGGATTGAAGCCAGCTCACGTGTGATCCTGCTAAAGAATTTGTGACAGTCACCATTTAGGTCCGATGCATTGGAAAGTGGTTGCTGGCTTTTTTTTTACAGTTGGGAGATTCTGCTAAGAATTCAGCCACGGATGCCTAAGGCATTCTCCAGCTGAAGCACGTTTCTCTGGGACCATTTCTAGCATGGGGATCAGGAAATCTGTAAACTGTGCAGCATCTTCATGAGGCCACCCATACTTCTCCACAAGCACATCAAAAAGACTCCAAGGTTTCAGCTTGGTAATGTGTCGGAGTTCCCCTGCAAACAGAAATATTACTGGCATTAGAAAAATACCTTGTTACCCCTGTTGGCGACTAATCCCTGTTTCGTTTTTCTCCCACTCTGCATTCACAGCACCTTGACCAGGCCGAGAATCATTATTTAGGAAGGGCACCACATTCCAAGCTTGCTTGAGGTCCTCAAAGGAGATGAGTACATCCGATGTCAAAACCAAGAAATCACTCCTACGCCAAAGCGTATGTTACACCTGGACTCCACTGTACACATCATTTCTGATTTTTCCTGCTGTCTTCATTCTGTCTCCCACACACAAAGGCACTCATTCACACGCACGCTCACACCATGGGCAAAGAACACCGCAGGCCTCTCCTCCTTAATCAGCCAATGAACCCGAATTTTACAAAAACCGCTCCAATCCGAAGATGGAGGTCTGGGCAGCACAGGTCACTACCTCGCGACGTGGCATTTGCCGACAATGAAGCAGAGCAGTGATTCCTTCCAGACCAAGCCAAGCACAGAGGTTTGGCACTCAGAGGTTCTGCTCCATCTCCCAGAGGCTGGGCCCAAGTCCTTCCTGAGCAGGAAGCACCTACTGCTGCCCACGTCTCCTTCAACCAACCACCAACACAAGCGGTGGCAGCAGCTGCAGGATTTGAGTTCCATCAAGGAGGGGGCATACGGCCAGCCTGGCAATGTGTTTCAGACCAAAATAAACGAAGGAAGCGAGAACCCTTCTGCCATTCAAACCAGCAACATTATCCAGGTCTATCCACAGGTCATCCAGCATGACGGGGAAGACAAGACACTTCTGGCTGCTCCCTGCTTCTCCGCTGCCACCTCCCTTCTTTCCAGGCATGTATCTGAGCCAGACGTCTCTATGTGATGCTAGAAAAAGCACTTCAGAGACCCCTGTGGTGATGCTGCAATGTCCCCTGAACTGCTGAGGAGACCGATGGGTTCTCACCCAACCGTGGAAGCTGAACGTGACTCACCCACAGCCTCACAAGCACACTACACCATCCCGTACGGGGGGCACGCTATTTTTAAGCAAAGTGGTTTGGCAACTTGATTGTTGTCCCCGGCTGTAATCTACTGCCCATAAAACGCCATCAGACATCAGCTCGCAGGTCTGAGTTTCTGTATACCCCTCTGGCTACATCCAGGGCAGAAGAAATGCTCATCTTCAGACTGCCCCTGAGAGTCTCAGCATCTGAATGCAACAGATGAAAATGGCCACAGGCCCAGCAGCAACACCTGCTGCTGCCTCAGGCCACAGCAGAAGGTTCTAAGCAGGGTACAACACTTGAGAAAGCAGCTCTCCGGCTGCTGTCAAAGACCCCAAAAGAGCGAGTGTGCAAATGGTCAATCACTTGCAAAAGAAAGAGAAAAGACCTGCTGGTAACAGAAAGTCAAGAAGTGCTGGCCCACTGTCCTCTTTCCTTTCCATCTCGCAAGGCTGAAAGAGTAGCGAAAGCAGAGGGTGCATCCTGCCGGTTCATGTCTGTACATTTACAGTACAAGCACGTCCCATCGGAACCTGCGAGTCAAACAAAAAAAGGCTCTGCTTTGGGCACATACTGTCCCACAGTATCAATGTGCAGAAGGACAGCACATCTCGGAGAAGCGTATTCATTTCAGGCTCTCAGCCCTTTAAAAACTTTGTGCAACTCTGAAATTTAACTGCTGAAAATCTTACCCTTTTGAAGGTTTCCAGAAGTGTATATTGGTGACTACTAACAAGAACAGGTGGTAAACAATCTAGTAAGAACACATAAACCCAAACATTGCCAAAAAGCAACAGAAAATAGTGAGTCGTTATTGACTGCAAGCAAAAAAATGACTAAAAAAAAAAATAAATATCAGGCTGTGTCCATCGCTTCTCCAGCCTACAGCATTCATTGCAAGGGTTGCCATAATCATTTACCAAACTAGACTAGCTTTGGGGGAGTGTGTGTGTTTCCATCCAGCGCTACCCCCACCTTTGTAATCAAATGATGCAGTTTTAGGCATCTTTATACAACTTCAGGGAGGAAAGTAAGATTGGAAGATGAGGCTCCTGGTGTCAGTGTGGAAGGCGACTTCATACTGGTTTGAGGACTCCTTATTTTGTAAAGTGGAGGCTGAACTTGAAGTACCCAAGCTAAGACCAGCACACTCCGGGCAGCACAATATTCTGTAGTGTTTTTCTGCTGAGGAACAAACTATTTTAGTGCTACGGGATGAAGTTTTCCACAAGAAATTCTGTGGAGACTGTAAATCATTTAAGATGGGATACAGTAAAAATTATCTGTGTGGGGGCCAAGAATTAAACTAGTGCTTCAGTCTTCAGTAAAGATCACAATGCTGACCATGGAATCAAAATAGGGTAAGTGAAAGGCAATTAACACAACGGAGGTGGACGAAAAACTCATCCTAAAGCACTGGAGGAAATGGAGGTGTCTGGCAACATTAGACTTTCATCTAGTTTACAAAGTATGTACCATGTGGTTGGAGGACAGCAAGGCTGTACCTTTATTTAAGGGAGAAATGAAAAGAACAGGCCCACTGGTCTGACACCATCAGTATTCAGGGCATTAACAGGAATTTTCAAAGAAATGCTAAAAATGTAATAGTAAGTGAAAACTTCCTAACAGAAGCTCTTTATTTAGTTTTTTGATAGTGAAGCACACAGGAAATATCCGGAGAGGACAACAGAGTTGTCAGAACTGTAAAAGCCAGGTGGCCAAAGCGGAGGCAGCAATGGACCGTCTGAAAAATTGAGTGTTAAGTCAGAAGAAAATTACTAAAGAAATTTCTGATGGACCTGTGGGGAGGAAGATGCTATTTAAAGCTTTCTCTGCTGACCATAACACAAAAAACCAGAGCAGGTCTATGAAATTTGTCAAAGACAAATTTAAGATGCGTCACCAGGCAAGAGGAGGATGGATTATTGAACAGTAAGAAACAGATGACGTGAAGGACTGAGGAAGCAGCAGTGGGATACCTGCTACCACATATTTTGAGGACATGCTCTCAAGAACTAATGCAAGAACTGCTGGTGAGGCCCCACGGTACAGTAGATGAAAGCCAGGGAAAGGGAGGAGAGCCCTCTCCTTCCCTTCCTGGATGGTAAGTAAGCAGCATTGCTTTTCCTTGTTACAACTTCCAATGGGCAAAGCCAGTATCTAGCCAGCATCTTGCACAGGTTCAGCTCACAAGGAAACAGGGCTAGCAAATACCAGAATTCAAATAAAAGGGACCACAGTCTAGAAAAATACAAAAGGTTTTTTAAGTTGAGTGACAAAACGTATTAATTATTTTTACAGACAAACTAGCTGCCATGAAGGCACTGGAGAAAAAGACTCACTGGAGTTATTACTGGGCTCAATCAAGATGAGACCCTATAAAAAGTACGTGAGCATTTGCGTTATAGTGACTAAGAAATAACCTATGAATGCTTTTCCTTTTTTAAATGCACCCTCCTATTTGAATGTCACAAACTCCTTCAGAAATTGCTGAGAAGAGACTCGATGCTGTAAACTCATTAGTTGGTAACACCTTTCCTTTTGTCCCTGTGACTTCAGCGGAACAATTCAAATATTAAGCTTCTCTCTGAGGTTGAACTTGCTTATGGACAGGAGCAACATCCAAGTTGTGATTTCCTGACTTTCACCCAAGGCTGACGTTTTCAAAATAGGAGCCTACAGTTAGATTTCTAAGCTCACCTTTACACCATAGCATGAAATTTTCAGAAGAGCCTCAGGCTTGTACTACACGGCCTCTGATAAGTGCTCAGGCCACAAGCAGATGAGCAAAAAAATGCAGCAGCCAACTATGAAGCCTATTATTCCCTGCCAGCCCATCAACCCCAAATACCTCCTGGGGGCACCAGAGAGGCTGGCCAGGAAAAAGGAAAAGGTATCTGGTGTCCAATTAAATGAAAAAAGTCTCAAATAGGTGAGCAGGAAACTCACCACCTCCATTTTTCCTCCATAGAGCATTTCAGTTTTCCTGACTTGCAACAGTAAAATAACTGGTATGATCCAAAACCACAGCTTGGGCTATTACTCCTTCATTTTGCATTTGAGATTTTCTGTTGCAAGCAGAACAGCTGGGATCCAGTCTACTTAAGCTTCGACAGCAAACTTGCACTTAACATTTTCTGTGGTGGGTGAACAAAATCTTTTGAAGTGCTTAAAACCCAGCCAGAGCCATGGCAGATGATGCCTCTGAGGAACGACACTGAAGTTCAGGCCCTAGAGGAAACAGCAATGCTTTGCACTGGAAGATGCTGATGGAAGCACGTGAAACTCTCCACTTCATGGGAATTTTACAAACTGCCCTCTTCTGTGCTTCACAAACACTGTGGTTACTGTGTAACTGTTAGGTCATTTTGAGGTTCTAGGACATTATTAGAAAATGCCAATCCCTCTGGTGTAAAGGGAAAATTAGGAACATGAGATATGCTTTAAGGGCTGGTTAGGCTGGGGGGGCTTTCTAATTCAGTACCTGCCCCTGACAGTGGCCACAGGAGGGGCAGGGAGGGCAGCAGAGGAGCCTTTCTGCAGGCCCTGCCCTCGCTCCTGCAGCTGCAATCCCTGTCGGGGGGGTGCCAGAGGGTACCTCCTGCCCAGCCCTTTTACTGCTTTAAACATTTGCGGACCTGTTGGTCCCAAGTTCATTTGTCTCAGTTAACAGGAGATTGTTTTTGAGCCTGTTGATACAGCCTCTCTCTACGGCCCCCACGGCAGCAGGCTCCTGAAGCTCCCTGCCTGCTACGCAGGGAAGCGGTTTGTTCTACAGTCACCCCCTGCAAGTTTCACTGGGTGTCCCCCAGCTCTCATATGGTGGGTGCTGGCAAACAACAGCTGTTTTCAGCTTATCCACCAACTTCCTGATTTTGTAAACCTTAATTATTCCTCCAGCAACCTCTCCCCTCCACAATAAAAAGCCCCAGGCATTTTCGACTCCCCCAAATGGCAGTTGCTCTATCTTGTTGATCATCACTGTTGCCCTTCTTCACACTGTGTTTAACACCATTACATCTTCCTTAAGGCAACAAAGGCATGCAGAGGTCCCTGCTGTACCAGAAATATCCACGCACAGAACGGCGACTCTCACACAAGAGGAGATGGATCACTGGATTGTCTCCTGCCTCACGACCCCACCCTCTCGCAGCACAGCGCCGCTGCCTCAGCCCCCCCGGCACCCCACGTGCCCGATGCAGCTGGTCGGCTGGCCGGCGCTGGCCCTGCCAACAGGCTGTGTGCTCGGGCACCTGGAGGCACGGCAAGAGGGAAGCCACGGCACTGTTCAGCAGGAGATCAATGCTCGCCAGCTGTGGTCAACGGCCCCAGATGTTCCCCCACCATGCAGCAGGAAGCTCCTGACATACCCAGTCCCTCAATACAACACCGTGCTGTCTCATACACTGAGGGGACAAAAGACACTTGAAGCATCACGTGTCAAATTCCCTCGCGTGTCAAAACCCTGTCTTAAAGAGCAGTCTGAGCAAAGTACAAAAATGTAACGGAAGTGTAAGATCTTGTGCATTTGCTCAGATTAATTACTTTCTTGTAGCGAGTGACAAGGGTTTTAATTTTAGAGGGGTTGCACTTCTGTACAACGCCAAACACAGCCTATGGTACAGCGTGGCACTCAGGTATCACGGTAATTGGGAGCATTTGAAGTGAGACAGCACGGCGCAGAGCAGAGCAGCTTTCTCCATCGCTCTGTCACAGAGCCGTCTTTTCTGCATGCTCTCTCTTCAGCGAGGTTATGAGAGCATGAGGACTGACTGCACGCAGCTGTGTGTCTACTGCCCGGGTATTCCCTTCCCACCTTGGTTATTCCTTATCAGCAACATCTGCTGGACCACTGTATATGATCAGAAGTAGCCGGCAGATGATTTTCCATCACATCACAAGCTACGCATCACTTGATTCCTTACGTTTACGTGAACATTAGACAACAGATTCACACAGACATTTGTTAACATCCACACTTTGTTGAGTACATCCCAAAATGAATTTTAAATGAAATATTGAAATGAATACTGCAAATTGTGGCTTTTCTCAGAAAGCCAAGTTTACACCAAAATTCTTCTTTAATAAGAGCTCTCCATTTAAATGGATATATTTCTTCAGTACCCATAAATGAACATAATTCTCCTTCTGGATAGTATTATGCTTTAAATTAGTGTTGCATAAATACCGTTACCTTTTTTGGTGAAAAACTCCTTGGAATATTTCCCCAACATAGCGTATTTTCGAGGGATTTTTCCCAGCAGTTCAATGATCAATGCTATGTGGTCTGCATTGGAGAACATTGCCAGCAAAACAGAAACATACAACAGTTTAATCAGTACATTGCATGCACACACTAACACTGGCCCGGTACAGACAGAAACAGATTGATCCTGGTAAAAAAGACACGTGCACACTGCTCAGTGGCTGATTTGGAAGGATGCTTTCAGCAAAACTTTCTTCTCAAAACAACATGTATCAGCTACTACAAACAAGTTTTGCTATGTAATTTAAAATCTATCAATAGTTATTTTTCAGAACGCTTAGCTAAAAAAAAAATATTTTTTTTGTCACAGATTCCTGTGTATTTTGTTTTTTTAAAAAGAAATTTTTTTTATGTGATTTCAGGAAATGCTCCTCAGTGGGACATGCTACAACCAGCAACAGCAATTCCACTTCTGTCTGCATCACGGCACCTTTCAAAAAGAAGAGGTACTACCTCTGCGATTGAAGAATTCCCGAGAATATTTTCCAGATAGAGCAAAGTGCCTTGGGATATTGCCTAGCAGCTCTATGATGTGTGCTATGTGGTCTATGAGGGAGAGAAAAAAAGGATACGGGAGTGGAAGGGGCAGGGAAAGGATGGGATAAAAAAGAAGAGGAAAGAAACTGGAATTAGTAAAAAATCAGAAATAGTTTCAAATCAACAATGTTTGCAGCAAATCCATGCAGAGGTTTCCAGGATCAGCAGAGCTCTGGCATCATTAGTAGCATTTAGGAACAATAAATGATGCCCACATTACCACTGCAAAGAGCATTTACAAGCAAACAAGCATGAAAATGGACAGGTATACAGATGGAAGCAGGAGTTAATTCTGATTTTTTAAAAAATTAGTAATTGCCTAATTCAAATAAAAATACACAATGTAAACATTATTCCAGTGTCACTCTTATAAAGAGAAAAATACTATAAAGTTCAAATTTGTCGTTTCTTTTCTAAACTAAAATGTTGTTATTCTCAATCAGGTTTCCACACATATGCAATCTTACAAGAAGGGCAGTTTAATTCCTTCAGGCAGTTGTTAAGTAGATGAGTATCTGCAGAAAGGAGTTTTTGCCCACACATTGCTAGTGATGGAACTTAAAACTAGAAAGAAAAAAATCATATTTATATTCTGAAAACAATGTGTATGAACAGTTCACTCAAATACAAAATTTAACCCCACTGTAAGCTCACTGGAAATTTAAGAAGAGAAGTCTGAAAATATATAGAAACTCATATAACATCTCAAAAGATTCGTACCTTCATCCCTGGAATAGTCTTCACCAGAGTGTGGTTCAAACAAATAATCTCCAGTCGCTAGCTCAAAAGCCTATAACATAACAGACATATTTATGGGTATTTCAGAAATAATGTTTTTAATCTTAAGGTGTCAGCAAAACATCACAACTACCTCAGAACCAAGAGGGAATTAACATTCAAAGTTCAAGGCCAACAACTGGATCTGAGACTGAGGAGAGGCCACTTACCTGGAGACCACCGTTCCTGCAGTGCAAGGACAGCATGAAGCCAGGCTCTGGAGCGAGCCCCCCGTTCAGCCCCAAGCACACCCCATCAGTACGAGAGGCTGGAGGTTTGGCAAGAGGCAGCCCAGACCCCCGGCGTTTCTGCCTACTCAACCAGGATGAAGGAAGGAGATGGACAAGGAGTGTGGAGCTGCGGTCCCTCCCCAGCAGCCCCTGGGGCTCCACTGGCTGACCAGGGAGTATTTTGGTCATATTTTGGTCATCAGCACCGTCCCCAATGGCAGGAGGCAGTGAACAGCATCCAGCTGCAGAGGAAGCGATTCTGAACAGATTGGCTGCACGGGGGTGTGAAGGGGGCATCGGTGTAAGCTGATGTTAAACATGTTTTTACATACTAATGTGTTGGCTGTTGATCATGTTACATACGTGTAAGTTAATGATGCTGAGAGAGCGCTATTTCTAAATATATAATAAAGAGCTACACTTGTATCTGAAGGCTAATTATCTGTCATTGCATGTTGGGGACTGAAATAAAAAAGTATAAACTGAAATAAAAAATAAATCATAAATAAAATCTATTTATAACTAGAATTAATCACTTGAAACTAGCAAATGGGGTAAGCCTCCTTGATGACTCTAAATCGACAACAGTTTCTAAAAAGGTATTTTTGTTGAATCAGAAGTCAAAGTAAATACTGCAATCATAGAGTAAAATACTGAGACTGACACTGATGAAGGAATCCAGAGCAGACACCAGGACGACTGATCCCTTCAGGCCACGCAATGCTTCGATGCGATGTCAACCGTATGTTAGGTCAGGACAAAACTGAGTTTCTCTTTATGGGTGTAATGCATATGAAAAGCCGCAAAGCACTGAAGTAAGTCTGAGAGCCCATACTTGTGTACAAACATGGCTTCACCTAGCCTAATTTGTTAAACTCTTCTCTTTCTGCTCTGGACCATCAATTACCCAAGCAGCCACAGGAATCTAATTCTTTCCAGGTGGTTTAAACATCAGACTGTTTTCCATCTCCAAGACCAGGGAAAACATCTGATCCAGAAAATCATTCCAAATATCAGGCAGAACTTCCTGGCACAGTTCTAGGATGGGATTTCACTGTGTTAGTACATTTACTACAAAATATTTGTCTCCTGAAAATATACACTTTTCTGTTCCAATTCGTAATCTGGAGTTGTTAAATCACCTGCAAATTCAGCCTATTTATGGGCACTTGGCTTTTTCAAGCTGTGAACTGCAGTGTCATCCAAGTGGGCTATGGCCAAAATAATTCATTGCCATCACACACAGCAGCCAAGAAAGCAAGAATGCCCCTTGTTGACATTTTCTGTTGATCCTATGAACAGGCCTTTAATTTCTGAAGTCACTATCACTAATAAACAGTCATTCACTTTTCTTCTTATTCCACTCTTGGCTCAAGATTGAGAGTTTTCATTTTATGGCTTAAAAAAATCTGAAGGACTTCACAAATTACCTGGTATTTAAACTGAAGAAATTTTTAGAGTAGCCAGAAGAGATCACTGGTAGAGATCTCTAAACACAACATGGATAATATTGTTATTCTCTTGAGATGAGACTGAGAAGCCCCAAGTGCCCCCTCTGTATCTCATGGGAATATATTCACCGGAAGAGCCATACCAGCTTTCCTAGGAGAACACATGCTGATGGGGCTGATTTCCGAGGACATTAAGAAACTCATTGCTATTTAACACAGATTCCTGGAGAACAATGGAAATGTAGTTGAATTTAGCCACAAAGGTAGACTCCAAAAGAATACAGCTTCTGTCCCCAAAAATGAAGTATTAATAGCTTGATACGTCCGCATGGGACTAGAAAGATTAAATTGGAGAAACTGTAAAAATGATTCATAGGGAAGCACAAGAAGTAAGCATACCACTGTGATACACTGAATGTTACATCAATTTGTATATAATAAGAGCTGCAAGCTCTCATAGATATGGGATATTTATACCACCATTTTGCTGAAGAGAAACTAAAGCTTTTCAAAATGCTGCTGCTGATTCTTTTTTCCTTTTTGTATAGCTTTGACTCCATGCCCAGCATGGGCTGGAGCTGCGGCATCCCAGACATTTGATTTCCTGATTCTCCTTAAAGGACTCTGCACCGAGAACGAAGAAACTTCTGACTCAGATGCACACAGGGACAGCCCAGAGACAGCCTTGCCTTTTGGATGCTGCGATAAATACCTGTAATAGTACTTAGCATTTATGCAGGACTGTCTCACAGGTTCATCTGTAGCAACCTGGTAACAGGTTCCTAGATATCTCTAGGATGGACTGGCTACATAGCACAAGATAAATGAAATTAATTGGGCCTTTTTAAAAAAAGAATAAATCCTTGACCTCGGTTTTTACCATAAAGTAGAAGATCCAGCATTAATAAGCATGTAAATAGCCATAAGGACAATGACACCTCTGGATTATATCAGTCAGAGGAGTTCTGCTCTTTAAGCTGATGTCCAAAGGTGTGGTGCACCAGAAAGCGCTTGCAGTCCCGTTACTGAGGCAGTGCCATGGAAAGAAGAGCTCTCTGCTGCTGGTACTCAGAACTGCAGTTTTGGCGATGCACTGCTGCTTTGGAAGTCCTGAGCACTTCTCTCAGCACTTATCAACACTTTGCACCCAACTGTAGGCACATAAAATCACCCAGTCTCCAATTTGTAAGTCGCTGACACTCTGTGATAAAATCGGGAGGTGGAGACCCTGACAGACAGCAGGTTGAACACAGGTTAGCAGTGCACTCTCGTGGTAATGCAGGCTAACCACGCACTGCGCTGTATGTAACAAGTGTGTTCCCAGCCCTTGGTGGGAAGTGACGTCCCCTCTCTTCAGCACTCACATCTGCAGACCTATGACCAGTTTGGGGCCAGCAGTATGAGAGAGACCCTGTCAAACTGGAGAAAGACCAGGGAGGACCTCTAAGACGTTAGGGGCCTGAGCAGAGGATGCAGGAGGGGAGACTGGTGGGGCTGTGTTTGTTCAGGTTGAAGAAGGTTGCTGCACTCCACTGCCTGAAAGGCAGTAACAGAGAAGACCAAGATACACTCTTCTCAATGAAAGGACAACAGAGAACAGACACAAGCAGCAAGATGGGAAATTCCAACCCGATAGGAGGAAAAAAAATTCTTAAGCAAGATTGGCTGAGCGCTGGGACAGGCTGCTCAAAAAGGCTGTGGAAATGCCATCCTGACAGATGGATGAGGCTCTGAGTAACCTCATCTAACCTTGACATTAACCCTGGTTCAATGAGGAGGTAGACTACTTGAGATATCTTTCAATCTAAATTTGGCTATTATTTCTATGATGCTACAAATACAGATTAACCATATGTACTTACTTACTTTCCAATTGAAAGTATTCATTTATAAAAACTAGTATCTTGACAGAAACTCCAACTTTAAAATATCATCATCTTTTACTTAATGTTGCCATTTACCTCAACAGAAATCAGCATTTCAATTATTATATGAAGATAACAAATGAGCTACAGCACACTCAACATATGGCACAAAAGCCCAAGGCAATCATCCATCCTTACTGACTGTACTGGCAATTGCTACTTACCACTTTCCTAAGGTTATCACAGAAAAACAGTCTAGACTGCTTTTCTCCATCTGCAGATGGAGAACCTTTCATGCAAACGGTCACACTGCTGCTTTTGTAGGCTCTGGAGAGGCTATGATTCCTTTCCTGCCACGTGACAGTATATGAACCTACCACAATACTAAACTGTTGGCATCACTACCATATATTGTGGATCCATGTCTAATCACACAATTGGAAATAGCTACATTTTCACTGTGTGACAGCTGTGTACTCAATCTGGTGATTGAAAATGGATGCATGCCTAGGGAAAGCTGTCTGGGAGAGGACTGGAAGAATAATTCATTTGGACTGCATCAGCCTCCCTGAATTCCTCTTATGAAGCCCCAGCTGAAAAAGGACAACAAGCTATAGGCCAGAATTATCATTTTAACAGATGAGATCCAGCTCTTGGCCAGAGTTTCTCTGCCCCAGCTGAAAAGAAGAGCTGTGAACAAGAAGACTGTCACTGCTTTAAAAATAGGCTTAAAGAACGCAGTTCCACAGGTAAGTGGGAGCATAAAAAGAAGAGCAAAAGAGCTTTTTGAGATATGCACACCAGCTGACAATTTGTTCTCCCATGGACATCTCCCTCTGAAGAGCCAGGCAACAGAAAGAACATAAAAGGCATTTTGCATGGTTAATGCTTGGTAAGAAAGGCCAGATATACAAAACACAGACATGGCATGGGATGCTTGAAAAGGAAACAGGTCTCTATTATTTGCTGGACTCTGATCTTGGAATCATGCACATGCTGAGTGGTTGCTTTGGAAAGTCAGTTTCTTTGGAAAATAATTTTCTTTTGAATGTTTCAGGTTGTCCACCCACCACCTTCAAAAAGGGTGTATAGTGATTAATAACAGCATTTTGTACTGTATCTGCCTACTGCAAAATATGTGCATAGTGACTTGAAGTTTTTCTCTTCTCTCGACCAGATTTCTGATTTTCCATTTTTCCTCAAAATACAGCTCCTGTGCAGACTGAGGCTTGTCATCACACCTTTGGTATGTGCCACTCACACATACTAACATGATGATACTCATGATCCCATGGAGGCATGATCGTTTTTTCGCCACTTACAACACAGTAAGAGTAGTTAAGGACAGTTACTTCTCCACCCCACATTAGAGGACATCATGCAAAGCAGTAAACTGGGGGCTGAACTACAAGCACTTACATGTAGGTTTAGTTTTAATATCGTAAGTTACTATTTTCTGCTCATTCTTCATTCTGTCCCTCCAAGTTCTCTCACATGAATAGAAACACTCGTAATAAAAAACACTCCTGTAAGCTTGCTTGCCTTGTAGTATCATCTCCCTCATTTTGAAAGCTGTTTGCCTGCCCTCTTTCCCTCTCACCCCAGTAGTATTTTCTTTCATCATTTGCATTCTCTTTGGGTAGATAGAACATCAAGTACAATTTTCTCCTTCTCTGACTTTCTACCAATCTACAGCTATGATCTGTTTTCTAGTTCTTTTTATAAAAATAAAAGTATTTCAGGAATCACAACTCACCACAAAAGCCACCTCGGCTAAGTGTTAAAAACACGGTCTTGTTAATGTCCTAGCTTGTGACATCTCCTCCCCACAGCTCAAGCAAGACTGTACATAATGAACAACCAAAGTCAGATGCTGGGACTCATCATTTCAGGTGCTTTTCCTGTCTCCAATCCAAAGAGCATAAACAAGGAAAAGCAGTGGAATCATGGTGCTTGCAGTCATTTCCAGAAGCAATAGAAAGGGATGCCCTCTGCCAGTACTAACCCCTTATCTTGCCAGGATTTCCTGGCAGCAGCAGTGGAGTACTGTGTTCCATGGTTTTTGAGATTTAGGAAATGCTAAATCATGCAGTGCCTGTTCAGTTTCTGCTCCACAGAAAACAACCCTCTCAATACTGCAAATGTGGAAATTCAGCCTGATAAAATTAAATGATCAAGGATGGTTTCAATCCTGTCAAAGGCACTGCTGGCTCCAAATCTGTTCCTTTTTTTAGGTGAAAATGAAAGATGCACCTCCCTGTTGGCAGAATTAAAATAGGGTTTAGTACAGCAAGGGAACATAGAATTTTCTAGAATTTAATAAATGTGGAGAGAGATTCCCAGTGTCTAGCTTTCCATGAGACCAGCTGAGTATCCCACTTAAACAGGCCACATTGTTAAAAGAAAAAGAAAGGGCACTGTGCAATTTCCCTAGCAAAACTTGTAGATGTCCAGCAAATGATAAGCAACAATCATTCAGACGCAGGTCACCGAAGTCTGGAAAAAAAAATTATTATACTTTGTTGCACTTTTTGCTGAGCACAGAACAAGCAAACAACTCTGTCATGGTCTAGAAACGCCGACTGGCATCTAACTTCTTTCATTAGCTTCACAGCATGTCGTGCATGCACTGATTATAAGCCTCCAAAGCTATGCATCATCCTCTTTTTTCCCCTATCTTTCCCCCTGCACCCCCTCCTTTTTCCTAAAGACTCAGATTCAGATCACCTGAGCAGAGAACTGGTATTGGCCTGAGGATACTCGCTCTCGTCCTTTAAATGTGATTCAAAGAGGTTTGGGGCACAAGAACTGGGCCATGCCAAATCATCTAAAATTAGAAGATTCAGCTCACAGGGCTGCTGGCTTACAATGCTACTTTTTCACTGACATAACACCAAAAGAAACAGAACTGTAAGGTTATTAATACTGAGTTACTTCTCCCTCTTTTGGTATTTGGGTAGAGTTTTATGTACACTTCCAGCACAAGTAATCCTGATCAGAATCTCTGGATACTTCCATACTAAAGACAATACACATAAAACAGGACTATTCTTTCCTGGAAGCTGCATCAAAACCATGGAGTTGATGGCTAGACAAAGCCAACCCCTATTAGAAGAGTCCAGCTGAGGAGAGCAACTCCATGTAGACACAACACACCACGTCCTAAAAGCCAGATTCATAAAGGGGGTATTCTGAAAATTGCTGTGCACACATGACCACAGATGCTTTGCATGCTCAGGACACTGTTATCAGAGGCTTTTGTTTAAAAACATCATCACCATCTCCACCCTCATTCCTAAAGACCAAGTAAAACTGATGATCTAATGGTACAATGAGAAAAGACAGTCTGCTGCTGTTGTGATAAAACACCACCTCTGTGCTTAACATTTTATGCCATAAATTCAAGCCAATACAAGAACCAGTAGCTCTGCTACTCTTATAGTCAATGCTATTCCCAGTGAGCAAGATTATTTCATTAGCAAAGGCAGTGAAAAACCTTTGGCTCAAACGGAGATCCATAAAGCACAAGACCAAGTTAAGATCTCAGGTGAATCCTGGTCCCAAGCATTCCAAGTGACCCTTCATAAAATCCAGGAGACATGAAAAGACTGATGCATTTTATGTACACATAAACCTCTGACATAGAAACCCTATGGACCGTAAATTAATTCAAAGAAAGGCCTGGTTTTATTGTAATTTTTTAAATGGAGACATGATCTAGAATATCTGACACAGAAGTGGATATATAACACATGGAGAATCTCTTTTATTTTGCAAGCTAAGCGGTCTTCATGTTTACTGTGCTGTTTACTACTAAGCAGTGTGTTCTGGACTACTTGTGAGAAAGCCCTTTTAAGGAGAGTTTCGCAACCACCTTGTGAAACTTAAACAATGCTTACTGAGATGGAGAACCTGACCACGACTTTGAAGCAGCAGGTCTTCTGTCAGCAAGAGCTACACAGATGGGAGGAGTGAAGAGCACACCTAGATCAGTCTCTGTGAGAGTACTGGTCAGAAACCTCCGATTTGAAGGTCATGGGTACACACAGATCTAACAAGATATATTTGCTCACAATTCCATCCAAATGAGGTCAAAATATTTTGAACCCTCTTGCAGTGCAGGTTCAGAGAAATAGCTCAGTGGTTCAGTCGTTAGCAAGGGTTTTAAAAGCATAACGTCTCACCTTTGCTTTGATACTACCTTACTGTACTTTGCATTCACATCGTTCGTATTAGGCACAGACTTTTTCAACGTGTGCATTATCATTCAGTAGAGAAATTGAGACAAGAAAGTTCATCCAAAGTCAAAACCATGATCAGAATGAAGAACAGGATCTGTAATTACATAACGTGGCTCCCACTGCACAGCAACATGGCACCTTGCCTACCAGTTTCACAAATGTAGTATTTCTGACAGGTGGATACAGTCAGAGCAATTACTTACCTAACCTGAACACAATCTCAAACTTAGGTCACTTAATAACATACAGCTACCCCTTACTTGACAAACTTTTTTTTTTTTTTTTTAAATTTTAAAAAAAGTAGGAAATGAGAAATACCCTATGCAATCAATAGAGTCAGCTGGTAGGACACCACTTCATGTGTGCTTGGTACTGTCACCCTGGGCACAGTATGGAAGAATGGAAACTTACTAAGAAAAAAGTCATGGCAATACTGCTGGACCACTCATTTCACATAGTACTGCTTCCAAAAACATCCTTAATGACTTTGGACTTGTACAAGCAAAGCAACATGACAAAGAAGTCTCCTTGCTCTCCTTTGAGAGCCTTGGACAACATGGCTGACAGGGTACCTGAGCTGTATTTTGGCTGAAAATAAACAACACCTCCATCTCCTGCTTCAGCAGACAATCCTTTTGAAAACACACGTAACAGCAAACATTATGGAATAAAGTGAATTAAGTATGAAACAAGAGTAAGGTAACCTAGAAGGGCATTTTCTGAACCACATTTAGGTACAACAAGGAATCCAAATTTAAGAAAGCAAGGGGGACTACAGTGGCATTAAAACACTTAGATACTTCACAGTTCTGGGCCACTTTAGGGATTGGAGAGAATCAAATCACAATTTCCAAAGACAGCCTAAGTAAGTTAATGGGGAGTTTGCAGTTCCACTTCAAGAATGTTTCCCTAGCCATTAGTCTCTGTTACAGGTCCTCTGCAGAGAGAGCTGTTAAGGTCTTCAAGTCCATCCCTACCTCAGAGCCATTTTCCATCTGATATGGGATCAGCATTGACAGCGCTGATCACTTTCTGACCCGTTTTCTCAACTACACAGGAAGGAAAGCAGGTCCTGAGGGGTTTTGAAACAATGAATTTTGGGGGTGAGCTTCAGAGACTGATCTCTATTTTTTACATGACTATATAACGATAACAACCGAATTCAACAACTGTATGTCAGTGCTGTAAGATTATAAAATTTCTACAGCATTTTTTAAGGGCAAAAAAACAAAGTCTGTGGCAGAAACCAGAATTCCAGTGTTTCTGCCTCAAATGCTTTACTATCTTTAAAGCTTACATAACAAAAAGAGCAGAAGTATAATTTTCTCATTAAAATACTGAAGTTTCATAAATAATTGTGAATCTGAATCACGATACCCCTAGTAGCAGAGATGCTTTTTTTTTTTTTTTGAGAATGAACCCACATGAAGAAAGCAGTAACACTTATATAACATGGAAAAGAATTAAACTGTAAGGAGTTGGATGACCCCAAGTATTGTAAGAATATTATATTCCCTAGGTGTGATATTGCTATTAAGTACCCCACTTTAAAGACAACCCTAGATAGACTTCAGCCTTTTTGATTTGGCTTTAGCTACAGGACTGCATGTAACCTTGGCAGGGGGTAGCTATAACCTTAAAGGAAGACAAATATAGGGTATTCAATACCATAAAAAGGTATCAAGTTCAACTGAGGTTTACAAAATATCAGGTAAAAGGAACAAAAAGTCTCTATAGTTAAGAGAAGTATAATTCACAGAATTAAGGATCAAAACATGGTTTCTATGCATTGTTTTCAATGTAACAGAGAAAGTCTACATTTTGCCCCCAAAAGGAAGAGTAAATTTGGAAATGGATGTTCTTTTCTGTGTACTAAAGCAAAAGCTAGTATTAAACTCCAGAGAAAATATACTTGCAATTTTACTTATGGGTTAGTTACTTCTAACACATGGCTTGCTGAGCTTATAATATCTGTAGGATTTTATGTTCCTTTCAATCCTCCTCCTCTCTCTCTGAGCTCTGCAATTCTTCTGATCACCCACGCCGGCAAACTGTGTCTAGTATTTGAGTCTTCTCCTCCTCCTCATACACTTACTCTTTTCAGACATGTATTTGTAAAATATAAAGATTTGAATAAGTTTTCACTTTTAAAATAGACAAAGATATATCTAACTGTATTTCCAAAACTATCTTTAATGAGAAGATGCACGTAACTTATTTGTCCTCAAAGAGATATTACAAACAGAGTGTTTCAGAAAGTTTAATGATTAAGTTTTTACTTTTTCTATCCTTTAAAGATTTTTTAAAATCTATAATCTCAGTTTTATGGTGTTAAAACTAATTCTACAGAATGGTACCACATATTTTACTAATAAATTAAATTCCTTCTCTTCAAAGTTTAAAACCTAAAGCTGTGATTTGCAAGACTAATCTGATGAATGTTTTCACTGCACTTGGCAAGAATTTGAAGTATTTAACTGTTTTACTACTTTATGCAAGAAAACGGAAAGGAAACACAGCAAACAGTTGCATAGATTGTAAGATGGGAAGGAAACATGCAGTTGTACTATTTCAGTGAGACTTTGTCATTTAAAATATACATATATGTCCCTGCAAATTTGCATGTTTAAATAAAAATTAGAAATGTTCTCCACAATACTTTCTTTTGATTAAGAATGCTTAAGAAATTGAAATAAAGGGGGAAAATCATCAGTAGCTATCTGATATGACATAATTTATGATAACATATTTGTGTCAAATTAAATTAAAGCATAAGGGGCTGGATGACCCAAAGTATTGTAATGGGTAATATTGTAATATTACGTAGGTGTGATATTGCTATTAAGTATCTCACTTTAAAGACAATCCTAGATACGCTTCAGCCTTTTTTATGTGGCTTTAGCTACAAGACTGTATATAAAATCAGAACCATCTTCATCAGGTTTCCTCACTAAATAAACAACAGTTTTTAGGAGGTTTATTCTTGTAAAATACACATTGTATCGTTCTTACCATACATGCTGTACTCCAGATATCAGCAGGTGTACTGTAACCTGCTCCTATTAAAACCTCTATGGATCTATATTGTCTTGTCTGGATGTCTTCTGTGAAGTGCTTATGCTAAAACAGAAAGAACCACATTAATGGAAAAATGAACAATAAAAAGGCCTGTTCTAAATAGTGAAGGCTAAATAGCTAAAATGATGTAGTTATACTTACCACCCAGCAGGCATTCCCCAGGTCAGCAATTTTAACTCTAATTTTATCTGCATTTCTTGGGTCCAGTGGATTCACCAGTAAGTCAGCAGCACGAGTTTTTGCTAACACAAGCAAAATGTAGAATAGTGAGTATTTTGAGCATACTATCCATTATCTCCAAGCAGCTTTGCCTTGACACTTTATCCAGTTTTATAATACATTGAAGACATCAAAATCATTTGCTGCATGTTACAAGAAATTAAAGCAACATAAAGAGGATTTCTTACCTTGATTTCTAAATATTCTTACACATTTCAAGTGCAAATTTTTTGCATTCTTTAACTGCCAAATGACTATTATTAGAATATCCAGAGGAGCTTCTAAGCAAAACAGTGCATATGTTTCCAAGAACAAATTCAGACAGAAAATGTTAAAACTCAAACCCCAAGAACTCCACATGAAAGACATGTTCTTGGAACAGTTTGGTTGAGAAAATAAAATTCTGCACTTCCATTCTTGGCTAAGGTAAATAAAATTTGGCTGGATTTTTTTCTTTTTTTTTTTTTTTTTGTTTAAATCTGTCCCAAGGGGAGAAAGTCACCAAAACCTGGCTAATTTGAAAGCCTAGGGCACTGCCACCCATTTCACAGATTGATTCATTGAATCAAAGTTCTCTTAAGGTCCTATTTGCATTGAGTATGACCCAGACCAAAAAGGCAGAACTTTATTCTAATTAATCCTGCAGTCTTTAGAGGCTCTTGAGACACTGACGACCCTAACATACAGCAGTGGAGGACTGCTGCTTTTCTTTGTTTTGACATACCACCTGCTAGCTCCTAAACTGCATTGGAAAGAAAGCACATTGACTTGAACATAGAACCAGACACAACAAATCACATAGCAGCAGAGGACTGATCTTAATTTCCTTGTCCCAAAGCTATGAAGACTAAATTGGAAACTGGTGGTAAGGCAAGAAAGAGGTACTAGATACAAAAGTCACCTGGGACTCCAATGGGGATATAATGATCTGTTAAAGTGGCGTAACAATTGAAAGAGGAAAATACACCAGACATGGGACAAGGAGGAAAAATACAGCATGTCTAATGGTGAGTTAAAGAGTGACTAAAATCAGATGAGGATCTTCAACTGCTGGGACAGCAAGCCTGAATAGGCCATCAGGGCACTGAAATACTGGCCAACCAGAAAAGAAAGTGGCAGGATCCACCAGGGGAGAGAAGTAAATACAGGACTAAACAGCAGAAGACAAAGGCGGCAGTGACCTCAACAAAACAGTCCTTTAAAAAAGTTGGAACGAAGTCAAAGACTCAAGTTTTTAAAAAGCACCAATATAGGGCATAAAAGTAAAATATACTGAGAGACTCAGGTTGCAATCCAGCAGGAACCAGTAAGCTTAATATTAAAGTCTTCCCTCACAAGCATGCTGCGTAATACAGTCTAATTTTTTCTCAAACACAATCACATGCATTATTCAAGAAGTAACAGGACCTTCTCAATTTGGTAGCCCTGGCAAAAAAAAAAGTAGCGCTAGATAAATCCTTCCCACACGTCTTGTTGAAGGACTGCAGTAAATAAAGTGGAATGAAGGGGGGAAAAAAAGCCTCATCAATAAGATATCTGAATATGACATTAGAAAACAGCTTGCTTCAACTTTCTTCTAACAGAGGGACCTGACAAGGTAACAGGGAAATGCCTACACTTTTGTGTTTTTCTCAGGAACTCATTAAGTTTATGTCCCATATTTTCGGAGAGATGAACGAGACCTTGAATTCTGAATTTGACAAACATGGATCATTCACAACTGAAAGTGAAGTCAAAAGGAGCGTACTTTTTAGTAAGTACTCTCAAAAATCATCCAAAGGAGCTCAACCTGAGCACAAAATTAGTGAGCATTTCTGATTTTCACTTTTGTGTGTCCTCGTTCTGTAAAACTGAGAAATATCACCTCCTCTTCTCACAGTCTTAGCATGATAGCATACTTAGTAAACATTCAAACACTGGAATGAGGAGGAGAGTCATGAGGAAATTAACAGATCTATTTTAAGGGCATTTGGTCACGCAGTGAAAACTTGAAAAAGATAAAAACTTAATAGGTGCTCACCCACTGAACACAAATTGGTCTGTACACTGAATGAGGCAAGTATTCAAAAAAAAATGAGACCATGTTGCTTAACAATGTATAGCAATGCCTAGACAGAGAGGAACAAATAAAGTCTACTGCTATACAAGAAAAGGGCACTAAAGTTATAGGGAAAAAGTAGCACCATTTAAAAATACTGAATAGCCTCCAACTCTTGTATCTTTCTTCTTTCTAAATACTGTTTTACTACTGTTTAACCCAACATTACTATTGATACCATTAATATTAACAATGTTCAGCTTTTCCTCTTTCTGAGTAAGAAGTGAGCTATGGCTGAATTTACTATCTTTCTTCTTTCTTTGCAGAAAAGGTCCTGGTGAGATAACATCAAGGAGGAATAAAGTAGGTTTGTTTCTCCAGCTATGGAGACAAGCTGCTCCCATGATGGCAAAAACTGTCTTTACTCTCTGTAGGCATGAGGATTTTACACATCACTCCAGGAAAACAGTAGCAGAGGCTTTCTACCTCTACTTACTGCCAGCAGCACAAAGGAAGAGGCTACCGGGCATCTAGGAACTTCCCATACATTGTTTCAGGGACTACAGAGTGTAAGGAGATGGACTGAAAGACTTATTTGCCTGGACCTTCACATTTTCAAGAAACAGAGCTCTACTCAGTTGTATTTTATGTCACATTTCTTGCCTACCTGCAGATTACCTAACCTGTCAAGACTCCATAGTAAACTGTGTGAACTGCTCTTCTACAGTCTTAAACCAAGAAATACTCAACTATTTTTCAATAGATCTCTATTTAAATTTAGTAACTTCATCTGGGACAATGTTGTTGCAGGTTGATCTTCTCCCTAAGCTATCTCATTGTCTTCTATTCGCTTACAGATTCAGTCTCTCAGTATTTTCTTTATTAAAGTTGAAACCCATATATTTATAATTTAGCCACTGGCACTATAAATAAAACCTATGTGTAATACCCTGGAGCTATTTAATTCAACACCAAAAATCCAGCTCTCTTTGCAATGACACCAAGTTTTCACCTTCCATGTTGTCAATAACCAGGATTTACAGGCAGAAGTTTTGGATCTGAGCAGTTCTGGTGGACAGAATTTAAATGTTCAAAACCACACTGAATACAGAAAAGCCATAATGAGTTGAGGGTTGGCCACATGCCTTACAGAGACAAAGACTTCGTCTTGTTGAGTTTTAATAAAAGGTTGAGAGGAACTTTTGAAACAGAAAAGAATCATTAATGAATGAAAACACAGCATATTACAGAATTTTTTAATATGACTGAGAAAAGATATAACAAGAAGTAATAGTTAGAAGCTGCAGACAGACAAATCTAAACTTGCTACAATTCTGAAACAATTCTGAGTACTGATCAATGGAACACACTTCAACCACACTAGATCTTTTATCATTTCTTTTGTCCAAATCTCTTTGGAAAATGTGTTTTTAGCCAAACATAAAGCTTACTGGGCTTAATATATAGTGTATTACTGGATTGTTATAAAAGGAAGTCAGGTTACATGATCTCAGGGTCACCTCTGCCCTTAAACTATGGGAATAATGCTTATTTGCAACTATAAATGTCCTTTTCTCTTTCCTGTGTACACTGGCCTGTCGATGGAATATTTAATCTACAGTAACTTATCTAATACCCTTAAAAACAAGCTCTACAGCAGAAACAAAAAAATCCGAATAAAACACAGTCCTGCTTCCCTCTTAAGATTTCAGATGGTAGATTTGTTTAAATTTAATAAGAATGCTTTCGCACTGTGTTCCAAGCTGCATCTATCAAACTCCCAGGTTTGAATGCAAGAAGAATCATCCAATTTACTTAAAGTAAGCTTAGCTAAGCTATTGCCTTTTAATAAGACTATTACAATTTTTTTCTTAACCTAACCACTGACTTTCTATTCCACTTACTTGTCCCTTTTTTTAAATGTAATACACACCCATGTTACTAGACAAAAGTTTTCCATCAACTCAAATAAAAAGTATTCCCCCTTCCTCCTTATTTCTAAAAGCCATTCAAAACTAATACATTCGCTTTTCTTTGAAACCTGGTCCTAGAAGGTCAAAATTCACCAGAATGCTTTGGGACCAAACTAACTTAAAAGTCTCCTCTTCATTTCTAGATACCTGCTCTGCCTTTTTACCAAAAGTCTTTTAAGAAGAAATACTAAGTTTAAAATAATCAGAATTGAGATTCTGCATTCACACAATGTGTGATCCAATGAGGGGAATGTTCAGTGTAGAGGAAATCAAGAAGATAAAATCAGTGAGCAATGAAAAAGGGTTCCCAGCAGTGGGCTGCAGCTGTAACCCAACCCTAGCTATGGTTAATCTGTCCCCACCTCCCACCTCCCTCCCCAAGTCTGGGGAGTGCCTAGGAAAGAGAGCATTTGGCAGCAGTCTGCACAGATTTCTCTGACTGCAGAGGCTGGCACACAGACACCATCTTTTCAGTGCACACTCTTCAGACTCAAGCACAAAGCAGGCCAGGACATTAGTAGGTTTGGCACCAATCCAGAAACAGAAAACATTTAAAACACTTCACCTGCAGGTAGAGAAAAGTCAACATCCGTGAGAAGCGCTAGACCTAGTGTTCAAAGTCAGGGAAGCGGCATGACAGAGTTCTTGTCTGTTATTGAAAGGTCCTTTTGTGTTACTGAAAGTGTGGAACAACCTACCCATAAGGCTTGGCACTGAATTTTCACCCAGAAAAACCCAAAAAAGTAAAATCTGCATATACAAGTCACTGAACACAGATGAAAACATACACATAAGGTTTAACCTCACTACTCGTTCTACATAAGACATCACCTATAGCTCTAAGAGACTTCAAGCATGGTATATGTCACTAAGTGGAATACTTACTTTTTGGCAAATCCCCAGTGCTTGAAGCTGAAACCGTTCTGCTCCTGTCATGAGATGGGCTGCTCTCTTCTCTTTCAGTTACAGTTGATCCTTCAGAAACAGCAGAACCACAAGCTACAGACTCTAGAGCCCCAGAAAACACTGAAGCTGAAAATTCAGAGAACTGTGACTCAGGAATTTTATGACGTCCATTTGGCAATTCACCGTTAAACTGTTCATAGGAGCTGCTATAAGAGTAATCACTTTTTGCATTTGGCTCATCAAGATTATACTCCTCTGGATTTGGACATTCTTCCTCCTCATCATCGTCATCTTCAATCTGTTGTTCCAATAGGAATGGGCCGTTCACAATATGGCCATTTGTTTTGGGGGATTCTATCCACTTAGGGTCTGTAGGGTCACTGTTGACAAGTTCCTGCTCAACATCTTCATCTTTTTCAGTGTTTTCCTTCTCTGTGTCATCTTTTTCATCCTGATCTTCTGCTTCACCTGAAAAATTTTAATGAGTTATACATTAGATCATAGATAAATATACATTTTGAAATTAGGCATTCGTAATTTTTAACTCTTCAAAAACATCACTACAATATGCAAAGACCTTAAAATCTCAATTAAAGGCGAAAGAAAGAATAAGGTTGTTGGAAAAAATAAACAATGAGAAGTGGCTCGGGAGGGAAAAATTCAGAAGAGAAGAATGTTATGAAGGTATATGAGGTCCTAAAAGCGAGCTTTACAAATCTATAACTCAATTTGTGTCAAACAGGGAGTAATCACAGGAGTAGGAAAATCTGCAGTAAGAGCAGAACAAAACTAAACCAAACCAAACGACAGTCTCATTAGTTATGTTTTCACCAGAATTGGAGAGAGTTGACAAGAAAACCAGGGAAGCCAGAATTGAGCTGGACCAAAACAGTTATGGTCCAAATCACTGGGACTCAACAAGAACTTTTAACAAGGTATCTTAAAAATTTCAGTGAAGAAGCTGCAATTATCATTACCTGATAGATCATTACAACAAACATTGTAACAAGAGGAAAGCAATGATGACTCTAACTACATTAATGTTACAGAATACAAACTTATCTTATTTTTCTTCTATCTCACCAAGATATTCAGTTATGCCACTTAATGTGGTATGACAACTGACTTCTGTTAAATTTTCTATGTGCTCTTTTGTGGGACTTGATAGCTAGATTGCTATTGATGTTTTTCTTCACTTCTATAATAGGTTTCACTTTTCCTTTTTAGATTTTGTAGTTATGATTTCACCTACAGAAGAAAATGAAACTTAATGATCTAGGACAGTTTGGAGATTTTGCTCATTGCACCAGACGCCATGCTGCAATTACTCTCCCCTCTGAAACAATAAATTCAGGGTCAATAAAAGCAGGTAATACTAACCATCATCATTTCCAGGTTCTTCATCTACTACCTCTTCTATGTCAGCTGTTTTTAGTTTCACCTCTGGGTGGTACTCATCTTCTTGTTCATTTGATGGTACAGTTGAGGTTACATTTTCTTCTATTTTTTTCCTTTCGGCTTCTCGCTCTAGTTCTTCTATTTCCTGCAGGCGTTTTTCTAACAGCTCAGCTTGTCTCTTCTGTTTTTTCTTCAGTTTTTTCTTTTTGTTTTTTGATATTTTTCCAACCTGAAATATTAATACAAAAGAAAACCAAAAAACCCCACTGAACAATTATTCTCAAGGCCTCTCACACCAAATTCACCTGAAGTATGATCACTTTTTATTTGAAAATACAGTTAATATAGTAAATATATGGCTTTTTCCATTTTACTTCCAATCAAGAATAATGTAGGGTTATATTAGGCAAAAAAATCTATCAAAATTTAATAATTATACATGTTTTTACATGACTGCTTATTAGATACAAGAGCAAAATACATCTAAGATGCCATAGTAAAATTCCTGAGCCTATAATCTCGACTGGGAACAATAACCTCAAACTTCAATCTCAATTAACAAATGATATGGTATGTGGAAGACAGTCTGCTATCATATCTAGTTATTTACATACAAATTTTATACATGATTTCTCTTTCTGTATAATGGAGGTAATAGCCAGCAAAAGTATGCTGAGAAAAATGATACAAGAAAGCCAAAGAGATTGAAAACAGTAAAGGATTTTAAATAAATCCTGTGTTGTTCAGCTCTTTCCCTGTGAAAGGGAAGCATTTTTATTATTCACTTTTGGCCCAAAACATATGAATCACAAACAACAGATGGTCATTACGAAAAGTTTCACATTCTATATAACAGAAGGATTAAAAAACTCAGGTACAATAACAAGGAAAAGAAAAATTAACACATCTGAGCTAGGATTGTAATGCTTTCTTATATTTTAACTGAATTCTGACTTCTATTTTTACTGTTTGACAAATGAGATCTATCCAACTTTCATTCACTGTTTAGATATCACAGAAAGAAATGCTCATATAGTTCAAAAAAAGTACAAGGGAAAAAGGGAAATATTATTTTCTCAAAGGTTTATCTGTAAATCCTGTTACCTTCAAAAGAAGCTATGGGACAGTCAAAACACGACAATAAATTTGACAATACTATTAATTTTCATCCATGTTGTATGCCCACTGAAGTTACATAAGGTCTGTAAACACATGCGTAGAAAGCAGGTTTGACCTTAGATATTTCTAAACAGCTATATTGCCAGTGGTTATTTGATATATGTATATGGCAAAAAGATATTTCAAACCTCATTAAAAACCCTCTCCTTTAAGATGTTAAAGATTAAAGGCCTTAAAGTCCTTAAGCTATCTGCAATGCATGATATTTAGTGCATGCACCCATTTTTGTCAGGATTTGAACAGAATGGATCATTCCTTGAGATATGAAAATGCCAGTGCTTAACTTTGACATAGCTACAGAACTGTAAGTCTATGAGAGTTTCCATCAGAGAAATTACTATGCTTAAAACTGGTAAGGCCAAAGACATTAAAAGAAAAGTGTTCTTTGCAAGATAACAAGTTTTATTAAAAAAAAAGTTTTAAAAAAGGCTAGAGACTACCAACAGTCTAATAGCTACTAATACCTACAGAAACACAGAAAATAAGATGGTTAATTTGAATTATATGACAGTACTTACAGGCTTTTGTTGTGGAGCTGTACTCACTAAAAAGAAAAAACAAATATTTTAAAGATGTATTTTTACAAGAACAGCTCTATAAAAGCAGAAAGTAGTAGAAATCATGTAAAAATATTCTTAACTAACTATAAGACAGTGATTTTAATTTTTTTTTTAGCTAGATTTTTTACTCTTTACAGGTATCTGCTGCCTGAAATCATATGATGTCTCCATTAGAGCATCTGGAATTGGAAGGAATTAGCATCAATTTCTGTTCACTGTATTGTAGTTGGTAGAGAGTTAATGGAAGTCAGAAAAGAAAGTCTGAATGAATAAAGAGTGGACAGAAAACATTAAATGACTGCAGAGTTGCCACAGATTAAATACCTGTAGTCAGCTGACTGAGCAGGTATAGGTGGATTTTAAATAGTTCAGGGAATATCAACAAAGACATCTACTGTGTTGCACTCAACAGAGAAGTCAAATATTCATGTTTCCTTTGTTCTGAAACAAGGTAGTTTGACCGATAGGACTGGAGGCATGAAGAACGCCGATGGCAAAAAGTACACCACCACAAAAAAGCATCTCCAGCATGGCCCTCCTTCCTAAGCATCTCTCAGAAGATACCAACAGTGACTAGGCCTGATGAGATTACAATACTGTGAAAACGTACAGAACAGCAATACAAGCCACACCCCCCACCTCCCTTACCCCCCTAAATAAACAAAACCAATAGAAATAACCAAATGTGGGAGGACAGAGGCAAAGTAGAAGTCAAAAAGAGGAACTGAACAGAGGAAGAGAACCTCTCAAGAACATCTTCAGACATACAGGCATATGGCAATTAACAAACGCAAAATGAAAAACAGGGACAGTTGAGACTTCAGAGTTCTTTTGTATGTTCAGGTCCTACTGTTAAGTTCAGGGAAAAAAAATGTTTGTTTGCCCCTGAAAGGGCAAGGTTTTCAAAAAAGATTCTTAAACTTGAGTAACATCACCGCTCCAAAAAGGGAACAAAGTGTGATAAGAACTCCGTCAATATATTCCTTAAAATAATATTTCTTTTAATGTCAGTAAGCAATAAAGGCTGCATGAACAAAACCGAGTTACTTCCCACACAAATAACACAGTCTTTAGCTATATGATTATATGTTATGTAAAATTCAATATAATATATTCATGATTTATAAGATTTTGCATCTTACTGTGAAATATTTATGGATTTTGATCACAGTATTTGTTCCTGATATATCAGGTATTTTAATTATACCTTAGAGATTTTGATCTGTGATACATTTTCTGACAATATTACAAGGTATTTAAATGTCAGTATTTCTCCACTGCCTGTAGCTGATGTGCTCAACTGGCAAATAAACAGCAACTATGGTACTAAAGATCACTAGAAACGTCACACTTCCTCCTTGTCTTTACTGATTGCTGTGAACTTCTTTACCTTGGTTTCTCCTAGCTAAACAAAATGTACAGTTCCTATCTAAACCCTTAGCAAGTTTAACACGAAACGTTTCACGTACAGTGCTAGGGAGAAGGGCTTATCATTAATTCAGTTAGGTATAATAAATTCCATTTTCAAGAGTGAAAAACTATGGACTCTAAGAATTTTCACTGCATTCTGAGAACAAGTTATAACTGACGAGAAGACAGCTAATTTCATAAGGACGCTGATGAACTTATAATGGAACTAGACACACAATTTAGATAAGATTTTTAATTACTGTCAATATGAGAGATGCAAGGTGCCAGTGCAGCTAAAAACCCAGACATTAAAGCTTGTGGGGTGGGAGGAGAGTACGTTTATACTAATAAATCTTTTTCTGTATCTGGGGACCCCAAAAACTTAAACGGGCAAAACTGAAAAGAAAGCATTTGCCGGACATGCACTTTTCACACACAAGTATTTTAAAATGTTAATTTCCACTAAACAAAATATCGTTAGCATTGATATACTGATGGAACTTCACTACACTGTATTTAAATATACTATCATACCTGCTGAGCCAGAGGGGGGAGGAGCCCCAGCTTTCTGCCACTCAGTAGCTTCTGCAGCCATTCTACGAACATAGGCATCATCCACGCACATCAAAATGTTTTCTGGCTTTATATCTGTATGAATGATCTTGCACTTGCTGTGTAGATAATCTAGACCTTGAAGTACCTAATTACAAAAAGGATTTTTAAAAAAATTATTTTAATTACCCAGACCAAGCAAAATGTACTTACTAGTAGTACAGAGATATTCAACTGATTGCCTGCAGGCCTGACAGCATAATTTATTTAGCTCATAAACCCGGTTATTGAGACTTTCATGAGTAAAACATGGCTGGCTGAATTGTCTTGATGACAGTAACCTGTTCTCAGACTTCCATTTCCCAGTGCTCTTTAGCTGATCTGCACATGTGTAAAAAAAATTGATACTTCTTCCTTTAAAAAAGGAATTTCACTGCTCAGTCAGAAAGGTTGATCCTCACTGGTTCATTGTTTAAAAGATAGTTATGCAAATAAAAACCACTGCAAGTACAACATACTGTAACTGACTAACCATCTTACAACTGATTATAAAAAAAAAAAGAAATAAGGGAAATGTGTTGTTGTGATCAAATGCTAACTATAGTTTTCCTTAGAACACCAATAGTAATGCAGTTTTTAATGTGACCAAGAAGTCACATAAAGATTTGTCTACCTGTATTTGTCACAGCTATTTTTCCACTAGTCTTTCATACTCTCTGCAGACTAACTTTTGCTAGCTTATATCAAACATGCATATCCAAAATTTTAAAAATGCATTCTGGGACAAAAATTAAAACATGATTTTTATACAGTGAAAAAATTTCTCAAATTCTGATTGGAACAGAAATACAATTGTTTGTGTGATTTTACAAGTATTTTAGGTATGATAAACTGTGGAACTCAATACAATTATTCAGTACAGAATAACTTAACAGTGTAAACCAAGGTATTGCTATGATAATCTATATAAATATTGTAGAAAAATATCAGCAAGAAAGAAAAAAGCAGCAGAAACCTAGCTGACCCCACTTAAAAGACTTATTTCAATTTTTAGAGAATGTTCTACATCAGGAAACAGACCTCCAGACTCATGAGCTCCAGCTACAAGAACATCCTTGCCACTCTAGGTATGTTATAAATAAATTAGAAAGCTCCTTGCTCTCAGGATCCTTTAGGACATAACTAGCTAGTGTGAACTGTAAAAGCAAAACACGTTGGTTTGAAGTACCAGTAACAGAATACAAAGACATTAGTCTACCACGCAGTCCTAAGCTAGTAGCAGAACTGGTACATGCATCCAGCACACAAGATAGCTCTAGAGAAGAACAGCAGCATGCATATGATTTTTACACTCAGGCTAATGTATCCTAGAAACACCTCAAGTGATCTGCTGGCTCTCCTTTCTCCAGTTCTGGAGCCAGACTAGAACAGCAACCATTCTGAAAAGCTTTCTTTATACGCCTGTATAAAACCTGTATGTTCACTTGAGCAGGACTCAGCATCAGTGCCAATGGTACACCTAAAAACTGCTGTGTTCCTGATAATCTGTTTGGTTTTTTTTCCCTGCAGATCCAAAATATGTTTGACTAATTGTCAAAGCAACTGAAAGAACGTACAGTATGTCTCAAAGTAATGTTAAAGAAAGATTGGTTTATACTGGGAAGCTAGTTAGTGGTTAAGTCACTTCAAATTTTAGAAGAGGTATTAACAGCAACATAAAGGTGGATTATAATAGCCTTTCTCCCCCTCCACTACACTACAGACCATCTTACAAATTACCACTGAATGTCTGTAATTCTGAGGCCAAGAAAAAAAAAAGATTCCAGAGTACACTGAAAGCTATAAACATTCAGAAGAAAAAATAACTGTTTCGCTACAATAAGTAGACATGGAATTTACATGAAACTAAATCTGGTATCTCTGACTTTGAAAAGATAGCCTTTACCCCTTTTAAGTAACAGTGTTAGGGTGACAGCTTTGTCTTTAATTTTGCTAAAGAATCTTTTTTTTGGGGGGAAAAAAAAAAAAAAGAAAACTGAGTATTTTTTAGAATCTAAATCAGTTCCATGACTTACCATAAGGACCATTCTGCTAGAATTTTATAAGTAGAAAGAATGTTCTTAGCTGTCTTAAAATGTGGATCAGACTGCTTCGTCCTAAACACTGGAAGTACATATACCACTAAACCAGTAAAGAAATGTATACTACATGGACATGTTTTGCACCATGCTCTGAGATGATGGAGAACAGGGAAAACGCTCCTAGTTTTTGTCTACTAAAAAAGGAAAAAAAATGAAATGGGTAATGTATTGTGACTCTGAAAAATTACAACAGATTCTGTTACAACAATCAAAAATGTAAATTAGGAGGCTGTATTTTTTCCCTTCACATAAAGAAATTAATAATTTGCAGTTTCTAATTAATATTCACTTATTTTACTTTCTTCTTCATTCAAGGAGTCACATCATACTGACCCATTAAAAAGATTATTTACTATATTGTAGATCAAAGCAAAAGTGAAAATTTCCATTAATCAAATACACCATGCTCATTTCAGCATCAAGTTTCAGAACATGATCCTCTCAGAACAGACTGATGCTATACATTTTACAACCCAAAGTATGGATTCCAGAATTAAATAAATGGACACCTCTAATCATCTCTACTGCAAAAAAGAACTGCAGCAACTAACCCTTTTTTCAATGCTGCAAGGTTTTCTCTTGCACGACAGTTCATGTAACTACCCCAGGGGAAAAAAACCATGCTTGAAACTGAAATGAAATATCTTATTAAGAAAATCAACTCTTAGCTGCATTTTAAAATAAACCTACTTTTTGTCCCAATGCTCAAAAGTACTCAAAAATAGAAAAAATATTTTCCAAGTCATAGCATAAAAAATTCCTTTTCAATTGCAGCACAGAATTATAGTACTTTCTGAAACAAAATGGTTTGTTGTACAGTAACACCAGTGCAATAATTGAATTGTTTCATGTTCTAAAAACTTATGTATGAAACTGGAACATGAAACAATTCAATCATTCAACACAAGTTTTGTCTGAGTACAAGGAATAATAAGGATCTGTATTATCTCTAATGAGATGAACAACCTGGAAGTCTTACCAGTCAATGCCACTCTCACTAGTCTGTTCATTCCAACCTCACAAAAATTAAACCATTTTAATCTTTCAGGACTAACCCGTTCCTGTTTTTTGAGGTATCAAGTGTTTGAATTACTTTGAACTTTCACCTTTGCTTACATTCAAAAAGTAATTTAGGTTGGAAGACTGTGTGATTCAAACCCTCCCCGTCTCTAAGAGTGCTGGGTATGTGTGTGCATGGTGGGGTTTTCTGGTAGTGGTGGATGGGACTACAGCGGTGGCCCCTGTGAGAAGCTTCTCGAAGCTCCCCGGCTCCAAGTCGGACCCGCCTCTGGCCAAGGCCGAGCCGATCAGCGATGGTGGCTGCACCTCTGCGATAACGCATTTAAGAAGGGGAACCTGGGAGGGGGTTGGGACTTGTGAGGAGGAGTTACAAGGACACAACTGTGAACACTGAGGTCAGTGAAAGAAAGTGTGGGGGGTAGGGGGCCTGTAGTGAGAGGGCAGGGCCACCCCCCTGCTGCACATGGAGGTCCACGGTGGAGCAGATGCTGACCTGCAGCCCATGGAAGACCCCACGTTGGAGCAGGTGACTGCGCCTGAAGAAGGCCGGAACTCTGTGGGAAGAAGGCGGCCCTGCTGATGTAGTTTGGCACTGGGAGGACTGAAACATGTGGGAGGGACCCACGCCGGAGCAGCTCAGGAAGAGCTGCAGCCCGTGGGAAGGACTCATGTCGGAGAAAGTTCATGGAGAGCTGTCTCCCGTGAGAGGGAAACCACAGTGGAGCAGGGGAAGAATGCAAGGAGTCCCCCTTCTGAGGAGAAAGAAGCGGCAGGACTGACCATAACCACCCATTTCCTGTCCCCTGCGCTGCTGGTGGGGAGGAGGTAGAGAAATCTGGAGCAGAGCTGAGCCAGGGAAGAAGGGAGGGATGGGGGGAGGTGTTTTTAACATGTGGTAATGCTTCTCACTGTCCTACTCTGTCTGTTAAGTGGTGGAGTTGTTGTTAGTGTCTGAATTAAATTGATGTTCTTTCTTCTTCCCCTAAGGAGTCTGTCCTCTGTCCATGACCATAATGAGTGAATCATCACTCCCTGTCCCTATCTTGATTCCAGACCCTTTTGCTTTATTTTCTCTTTCCCAGTCATGAGGGGTAAGGGGGGAATGAGCAGCTGCGTGGTGCTCGGTTGCCCTCTGAGCTCAAACCATGACAGTAAGTCATACCAGCTTCAAAGTTGTATCTTAACTTCAAAATCAGACCAGCCTGCTCAGAGCCTTTATCCAGTTAATTTCTGACTATCTCCTAAGATGCAGACTGGGTAACACCATGTAACACACTGTAGACAACCTGTTCCAGTGCCTGACCACCCTCACTAAAAAAAAAGTCTTCCTAATATGCAACCAGAATTTTTTTTTGTAACTCACATACATTGCTTCTTGTCCTATCTCTATGTATCAACAAGAGAATTCTGGCTCCATTTTCTCTATCTGTGCTGAAGAGATCAGAAGTTTCTCCTTTTATTAGCATTTTCTTCCAAAAAATCAAACAAATCAGTTCTCCCAAGACCTTTCATACATCATATGCTGCAGCTCCCTCGTCTTTGTGGCCTTTCACTGGACTCACTTCAGTAAGCCAATGTCTCACATTTGGAGCCCAAAACTGTACAGAGTCCCAAAGTACTAAAACACAGACCTCATTCTGCTGCCTACACTCTCGCTCATGGGGCCTACAACATGGTTACCTTTCATCATCACAGGAGCTCACCACTGACTCACGTTCAGCTTGTCTACCAGGACCCCTCATGCCAAGCCTGCCACCAATCTTCACATTTTCAACTAGTTCTTCCTTATTCATAACCAGTACAGCAAGGTGCATCTCCAACTTGTCTCCTTGCTGAGACACAGCTCACCCCGTGCTCAGAAACTGTCATCAACACGCTCCAGAAATTTCCTTGACTGCATATGCCCCACCACAGCAGATATCAATGTGGTTAAAAGTCCCCCGTAAGAACCAGTTTATTACAGTTGTCTAAAGGAGGTGCTTCTCATCTACTTCTGAAATTGGCACCCTGCAGCAGATACATATCATGATGGTCTCCCCTCTGACCCTGACCCATTCTACAGCAAAGATTCTATGATTCTTTGATACAGCAAACCATTCTATGATTTAAGCTCAACTCCTCTTCCCTGGCCATCCTTTCTAAAGTGCTTTTATCAGGCTACTGCTGCTTTCCAGGCATCTGAGCTATCCCACCACACCTTTGTGCTCCAATTCCTGCCCTTTGCTCCCCATGCTGTACACATCTGCATATGACACTTGAGTCGGGTCCCCCAGCCATGACAATCAGAGAAAGCACTGAGAGGCTCCCCCACAATTCTGTCCTTCAGGCCCTGGTCCTTGCTGACCCCACTTGTCACTGGACTGTGGTCACCGTCCCTGAAGATCCCACCTGAAAGTCCTCCTCTGCTAGGTTACAGGAGCCTGCTGGCTGTGAAGCTGGGTTCAGAAGTTCTCACCTTCCTTCCAAAAAGGGGTTGTTTTCAGCTTGGATCCATTCAGTGGTCCGGCTTACAGCCTGTTTCTACAAATAGGCAGTGGAACTGAGCTAAGAGTAAACTGCAGCAAGGGATTCCTACACCTGGTTTTACTGCTCAACCTGGTGTATCAAGAAATTACATTGTAATTTCTCAGGTTTTGGCCAAACTCCAGGACAACAGTGCAATGAAAATGAAAACATTCCAAACAAAAAATTGACAACATTTACTGAAAACAATGAGTATTAATATGCACGTATAATATAAATACACACGTTCCTATTTCTTAGCAGGCAGCTCACTTTGACTGGAACACTGCATTACTACAGCACCTTATTTCTAGTATCTGAGCCACACAGTTGTATAGAAATTCATGGACCTAAAATTTCATCTGTATACTGGCAACTGCATCAATCAGGTTATTTAGCTAATTCTGATTATAGAGCTGATAGGTTGATATTCACCAGTTGATATACAATTATAATTACAAAGAAAGTAACTACTTTAACAGATAGCTTATTAATAAAATAGACGTAATGTTGATGAAAGGCAACACAAGTTACCTAAGTGCCAAAATACTTCATATGCTGTTTGTAGGTATTAACTGCACATAGATCAATAGTATATACAAAAATCAGAGATATACACATGATTTTTCCTTGCTGAGACCCTATTTCTCCTTAAGATCACCTCTCAGCAGTCTGATTTTCATAGTATAGCAAAAGAACATATTTTGAAAGAACGTGTCTCAGTGAAATGTTCTGAACTGTTTCTTTTTGTTAACCCTCTGACTCTACAAAAACTTAGATAGACAACAATTTCTCAAGAACAGTTTTTTCCTATTTCAGAGATACAGTTTTCATTCAGTTTTATAATAATAATATATTATTTCCTACCGTTCCAATGTTTCATTTTCCATAAGATCTTATTAATAAGCATCATGTGTCAACCAAAACTGCAATTATGAACATCCTTACATCTACAAAAAAGACTCCTTGCTTCAACTTTTTATTTTCCAAAGCAGCTCAAGAAACTCAACTTCATCAGTGGAAAATCTTGATTTAAAAAAAAACCAACAAAACAAACCCCAAAAACCCAGCATGCAGAAATGCAGGCTATCTAGAAACATGCTCTTGCAAACCCCCCTAGGATTACCAATAAAGTTATCTTATCTTAGATACTCATTGTAAGAGTTCAGTTGAAATATCATCATTTTAACCTTCAAACTGTTAACAATGGTGGAAAAACCTAATTAAAACATTAACAAATCTTACCTGTCGAATTATACTTTTTACACAACGGATGGGAAGGCCTTGATAATTGGACTTGATTATCCATTTTAGGAGATGATGTCCAAGTACTTCGAAGACCATACAAACATCTGGGATTTAATTAAGGATAATTTCCAAATAAAGTTGTTGATGAGATTGACACAAATGTTTGTTTGCATACTGGTTAAAGCAATCACCATCTTGTTTAGAGGAAAAACAGTTCCCCCTAAAATGAGCAGAACATGGTATATGCTTTGGTAGTGCATTTGGTACTACAGTGCCCAAATGTAGAACAAATTAAACATTTTAAAATAAAACATTTTAATTATGCAAATCTTGTCAGTTATTTCTATATGTTAACAATAGCATTAGGGCGAACAATGAAATAGGTAATTGTAAAAAATAACTAATTCATTTTTATTTTCTTTGAAATAGTTAAAAGTACTGTTTTGGCCTATTACCTCTAGTTTCTAATAAATTTTAAATGATATGAATAGAAGGTTTTAACAATAAAAGTCTGCAACAACAGTGTTTTAGAAAATGAACCATACTAAACATCTTTTTGATTAGGCTTAATTGAGTCACTTGACAACAAAGACTGAAGTAGTAAGAGAATGGATCTCTTACCACCTACAGTTTTAACTGAAGAGAATAATGGCAACCACCAAAGAACTCAGGAACAAAGAAAATGTGGAACTCAGAAGCAACACGCAAAAAACACAATGCCAAAACATTTAATTTCACCCAGCATCTACTATTGGCCACCAACAGAGGCCAATAGTAGATGATCACGGAAGAGTTTTAGGAAAAAACAAGACATAGGAACTTGCAGTGATTTGTGGTTCAAGGGCTTTCTAAGTTAGAGATCCTACACTTAATATACCTGGATAAGTTATCTTTCTATTGAGAAAATATTCAAGATATTCAAGCTAATTCTAGGTTTTATCATCCACAACATTCTGGCAAGAAATTATACAATTTGGCTATACTGAGTAAATCCTCAGACATGAGCTGGGAATGACCTTAATGTCCCCAGAAATCAGAAAGAATGTTAAAATCTTAACTACATGATACTTGCAAAGAATAACGTAATACAAATAACAGAAAATGAACAAATTGACAAATACTGCAGGAAAATCTCAATGGATGAAATTAGACTGTATCTCATAGACCATTCATAGGGAACTACACTGTTCGGGAAGAAATCTTACCCAACTTCTCTAAGTTTTATTAACTAGTCTTGGCAATGATCTTAGACTCACTGTCTTAACTTGTGTCAAAATGAGACTTACCTTGTCTATCAGTCTATCATTTACATTCTTCTCAAGTACCTACCTATATGCATAAAGCTAATTGAGGTTTTAAAGTCTACAACCCCTATGCTGGAGTCAGACCACAGTTAAAAGATCTCAAGACTGGTCAAAGCACTTGGGAAGAACTGTAGTATTTTGATTGCTGCTACCTGTTCATCTCACTTCATGTTCCTTAATTCCTACACTAGACAGTCATTTCCCAACCATATCAATCAAGTCTACTCAGAGTATTATTAAACTCTGTTCCATTCAGAAGAGAAAACAGTCTTGGTTACTTTACCACACAAGCATTCAACGGACTGAAGTCACTAGTAAAGGACACGGCCACCAAAAAGGATGAGTAGAGCACATTAGCTCTGCGCGGTTTATTAACTTAGCCCACGCAGTGAAGTTGCAATGTTACAGCAACACAGATTTCAGAAAGGCAAGACACTGCAGCATTCAGAAATGAAATTTAGGACACCCGCCCACAGTCCTTCAGACCACTGCTGCTGCAGACTCTCCAATGTACGTTCCTGCCATTCTTTTTACCTACAGAAGTGCTAGGCCTTGCCAGTAACCAGAAGAAAAAGGAGTGCAGGGAAGTGAATAGCTGAGAGGCCAGGGGAGAGCACTGCAAAGGAAGATGCAAGGAGGAACAGCAGAAGCAGACAAAGAGAGGGAGGGCCACAAGAAAAAGAAATTACATCTATTTGAAAAAAAGATTGTAATGTTTTGCTGGGAGGACTCAGACAAACCCAAGGCATGGTCGGTACTGGGGAGGCAACCGGGATGGGAAGAAGACATACAGGAAGCTCAGTGTTTGGAGTAGGAATGCAAAAATGTGACTGTTGTCTGATGTTCTATCCCGACCTGAAAAACATTAACTTATGTAAGCCAGACTGCCCCAAACAAAGAGTTTGAGAAAAGCTGTGCATTAACTATTAGAAAACCAGCCCGGCAAGCCCTAGGATCTTCCCACAGCACCAACACCTGACAAGTGAGTATGTCCAAAAAGTCCTCCAGCAAAAATAAACCTGAAGCCCACACAGCAGACATGCCTCTTATGAAATGCTCTTCAAAGCAGTTTGGGGAGAGTCTGAAAGGGGCGAACTGAGCAGAGCAGCAAAAGCGAGAGCAAACATAACATTAATCAGCTGACAGGATAAATATTTAAAACTGTCCTTTCTTGACTAAAATCCTACCTGTAACTATCTATCTATCTACAAACACATATTATAGGAGCATTTAGAACTCTGATGAGGGTTTAAAGACTAGTTAAGCTAAATTAAATAAAGCTCTGGTACCAACACAGAACACTTCTGGATGTATCTCAGTTGCTTCTGGATTGGTAGCATTTAGGCTCTACAGCATTTAATTCATGCTGTGTGTTCTTTGGAGATAAATTTATTACAATTATTATAATGTCTGATAAATTTATTACAATTATTATAATGTCTGATTGTTTTGAGAATGTTTCCTTATTTTTTCACTTGCCTCTCCAAACACTTGTTTCATTACATAATTATCTAAAACTTTTATTAAAAAAATGCTACACTCAAATAAACATTTATTAAGGCTCTAATAAATAGCCAGTGCAGACAAACATAATCTACACTTACTGAAAACACCAGAGTGCCCCAGTTTGGGAATTCTGTTATTTCCTGAAAAAATCATAATTGCAATATTTTTTAAATGTACAAGTAGTTAAAAAATTATCAGTCTAGTGCAGTATAACACACATTGGTAAAATCCCTCTGCATATAAACATTTATTACAGCTCCTAGGAGAAAGATGACTGTTTTCAGACATACCGTGCAGGCCAATGGCTCTGCACATTCCCAGCTCTGTGCTACACTGTTCCTGACAAGTTTCCCTGTTTGGAAGCTCCATGACATTTTGTGATATTAGCCATCCAAAGAATTCACCCACCTCTCTTCTGTCTTACTTTAACTTTTAAATGTATTCCATAACCAATAATCAAGCCTCTATGAAGCATATGTTGTTTTAATTTACAGTCAAGGAACAGATATTTAGTGACTTGCCCAAAGGAAGCTGGAAACAGCAGAGCATGGAAAAACTCTCGAATTACTGTATTTCTCTCAACCTGTTCAACTCAGTAACACTAACATAGCACTAATACGGCATCTTAGAAACAAATAGCAGCAAAGTGTTAAAATCAGTTACCTGCTCCCTCCCAAAAGAACCTGCACCAAAGATTATTTTCCCTAGAAGATAAAAAAGAGTTGATCAAATAATATACGCAACCAACCACTGTTCAAATAACCAATGCAACTCACAATGCACAAGCTGTTCAAAAGAAAACTCAAAGCGTAAGATACTTGATATCATATTTCCACTGGTGATTAGGACTTTGACAGACTTACGGCTGTAATTTAAATTTGAGTCCTGTATCACCCCATCCTGTCTACTGTGCCTTTCCGAAAAAATGTACTTCTCAGTAAGGCAGGAACATTTGCCTTCCACATAAAATAACTTCTGTCCTGCCAGAGTTTTCAACATGAAGGTAAAACTGAAATAGAATAGATCAATATCAGCTGTCCAGTTTTAGTTTGCTATCACAAAGCCATCTGAAGCCCTATTTTTCACTAGTACGTGGTCTCTCTTGGCTTTGTTAATTTAAGTGCTACATTTCAAAAAGATAAAAGTTTGGATATGCTTTCAAAGTATTATCGCCAACAAAATTTACTCTTCACACTTAGAAATGGCTCTCACCTTTAATACAGATGTGTACATACATGCAAATCCTAGCAATAATTTAAGAACGTTATTGGGAAATGGCTCTGTTAAAGAGAGGAGTTATTTCTATGTAAAGTTATGAATGCATTTTCTTATTCCCTATTTCATACTAGTGTTTTACAATGAAAACAGTAAGTCAAAATTTCTGATTTCTAAAAAAACTTTAATTATTCTTCCATTGTGCAGCTGTCAGCCGAAGACCTGAAGTGCTTTGGTTGCATTATTTTTTTTGTGAACACAGACAGACAATAGAGATATATATAAAATACTTCTTAATAAGCATCTCAGCTCATAAATTAAAACCTATTTTTTGTAGCACAACAGCAGCACCAAGAAACCCTAACCAGGGTTCTTTGCCTCACTGTGTTAAGCAATTTCCTTGATCACAAACCATTTATATTCAGGTTGAAATTACTACTGGCAATTGCATGGTTTACTTTGATTCATTTCAATTTGATGATAAAACCTAGGAAAAAAAGCAGACTATACTAACTTCACCTACATTTAAGCAGGTTTCTACCATGGTAGCTGACCACTGAAGTAATCAGGAAACAAATCAAAATGGGACAAAGCGAAAGCAGTTAAGATGCCATTCTGTAACTGAGAATACTTGTCCCCACCGTCTCATTCTCACTTCTCACAACTCCAAAGGCTTCGTAACTGATGTCAAGATAGAGATGGATGGGGTGAAAACTGCTTGCACATTTCTCCCTGAAAGGATGCTTTCTAGTGGGCATTCAGCTTTACCTACAGTCACCTCCTAGATTCCTCTCCTAAAGGACAAGAGTTGGTGAAGAGCATCATAACCTGATCGACTGAAGGCACATCACCAAAATCAACTTAATGTTAAGCTCTCTAGAGCAGGAAACGTCTCTTTGTCCGGTAGTATGACACCATGAACAATGAGGTCTGTTACGAGGACTCCAAGACACAACAAACATACACATAAATACCATCTGTAACAGTAAATGAAAGCTCAGTAATATGATAAGCTGCTAAAATATCTAATATAATTAGCAAGGATAACTCACTTGAGCTCAACTCTAAAATCAAATCTATTCATAGCCCCAAAATTTTCCCTAAGAACAATATGCAGTCATATTTTACTTTGTGTCTCTCCCTTCTTTTTCCTTCTTTTTTTTAAAGGAAGCATTTGAAGGTAAAGCTTTAATCTTTGCCAAAAAAGAGGTTAACACCTGGTCAAAAGAAGATCTCCTAAACAAGAGAGGAGCCTCCATGCCCTCACACTTCCTACAAAAAACAGAAATCAGTTTCTTCCTGACACTGATACTTTCTTTCTCTTTACTTGTCTAGAGCAAAACATATTTCCTGTAAGCCTCAGTTATTACAAGTCTTTTCAGTAAAACTCTAGCTTTTAAGTAAACTATCTAGTTCTAGCAGACCATGACAGGACTCATGGGATTCTTTTTTTTCTATTTTGCTTTGTGTTTAGAAAAGCTAAGTTACTTTCACTCCAGTGAGTGCATTACACACTGGATACTCTTTGCATCTACGTATATTTTGGTGTTTCTACATTACATAGTTAAAGTAAGACTAACTAGAAAAAAGCCAGAACTAAATGCTTACTTATCTCAGTAGATCATCTTAAATGAAGATGCCATGTTTTCAAAAGGATACGAATTCCATTCATTCCAGAAATTTTGAAGTCATCAATTAGCTGTACAACCATATCCTTGTTGGGATCATTAGGGTCACTTTCACGAACCTAAACCAAGAACGTAAACACTGCCATTTTAGGAAAATATTCAGTTTAAAACACTAATTACTTAGCTTTCGACATGAAGTTAAATAATATTTTGGAACTTCAGAAATCATGGAAACACATAATAAACCAGCTATTCAGAAAAAATAAATACAAAAAAGTTTAAAACCAATATTCAGATACATTTTTTTAATTCATTATTACTACTATTATTGTTATTGAGCACGGTATTGCATGAGTGATACTTACACATTTGAGCAACTTTATTTCATCCAAGGCTGTCTCTGTATAATGCTGGGCACTTTTTACAACTTTCATTGCAACAAACCTTTTCCCCCTTGAAAAAACCAAAAACATTCTCAACAGGTGCTCTGAGCCAAAACAAAAATACTTCAGAGGTTGGGAAATTTTAAATAGAATATTTCATAGCCTAATGTATTCTGAGAGACAACACTGAAATTACACTTAAAACCAACTTTTACAAAGTTCTGTTAACAGTCTAATTTATTGAATATTTTGTCTCCTTGATGCTTATGTCTTCAAAAGAGGAATTTGGTTACATGTTTTATCATTCAATCAAGGTACAATTACATTTTTTCATTAAGGATACAACAGAAATAAAAACATTAGCTTATTCTTGCACATCCAAGACAACGTGCGAATTCAGTAAGTAAAGCTAATCTGTCAAAGAAAATAGAATTACACTTATTTCTGAGAGCTTTTATAAACTTCATGTTTAACCAAGAGCAAAATAAGACTGCAGGCATTTCTCTGCATAAAAAGATAGCAAACATTTACATAACTTTATCATGCATGTAAAACAAAAATTACTGCAAACAAAATAAAGTAACATATTAAGAAAAAAGTAAATGGAAATAAATAGTTTTCTTACTGCATATCCCAGCATAGCCAGACTGTAGAGAAGTGTCCCCATCCTAACTTTCTAATAACGTGATATCGGCCATTGAAAAGATCACCAATTTTCACTGGATGATAGCCTCCTTTCATGAAAAAAATGAGTAGAAAAAGAATATTCAGAAAACCAACAATAATTCCCAGGTTTTCAAGTAATTCTTGCAGTATAAATTTTCCTCTTCAAATTGTCCTGTACTATAAATAGGAAATCTAAAGAAAATTTTACTCATATTAAAAATTCTGCCCTACTTGGCCTGGAGGGGAAAAACTCGTGTCCTGTAACTACTGTAGAGTTTATTCATCCTTCTCTCTTATGACTTTTATTTGTGGTAATATTACCATCTGTTCTCTATTTCCTCAGGCTTATCTTCCACTTCACAGAGAGTACAGGAAAGATCTACATTATTTCTTTACCATATTTGAAGCTTCTCAGTCAACATATTTTAGATGATTGCAGAATTTCAACAGAGATTGTTTTAATTCCCATTTGCTTTCTACTAATAAAGGCAATAAAATACTTCCTGAGAAAATGTTAAGAACAATGTAGACTTTATTGATGCTCTTCTGCTTGGCTCCAGACCCATAGCGCCAATGCATTTTTCTCATGTCTGAGGTTTTTGCAGTGAGGAAGGAGAGAGAGAAGGCAGATACAGGCTTTGTCTGAACTGCTCTTTAATTACCGAAGTCTGCAGTCCTAACTTACACCACTACACAGGTCCCCAAAAGCCCCATTAGGCAGAAAGGCCAACAGGAGAGAGTAGGCTGGAGCTCAGGTTTCTAGGCAGTGTGAGGAGGTGTAATGAAGCTTTTTATTTCCTTCGTATTTTAAGAGGCATTCTTCCTCCCAGTCAAGCACAGGGAAGACAGTGATCATACAAGATTATTATTCAGACCTTAACACACTAATAATAACATCCACAACTTTGCCTAAATTGCAAACAAATAATAAAGCTGCACCATGCAACCCTCCAGAACCTCACCAGCAGCAGACTGTGAGCAGTTGTCAAGGAATCACTTCCACAGCTATTTACGGTCCTTCACAATGTCACGCCCCACCGTCCTTTGGCAGGCTCCTCAGTTACTGACTATTGCACTTAAAATTAGGAAAACCTCAGACTACTTTCTCTAAACTACCATATTTGTTTTGAAACCCCCTGAAAATCTTGTTAGAACTGGTGCCCAGTTAAGACAACAATGTGAACTTATCACTTAATTCCTTGGATTTAAAACAGGGTCTTCTCTCTTATCGCCTTTTATCTGTGCAACAGCAACATCAAATCTGGATATGTTCATGTCCTTTCTTTGCTAATAACATCTTTTGCCTTAACAGAAGTTCAAGAGTCTATTTGTGACCTTTTCTCAAATGCTTCCAGAGCAGATTAATAAATTTAACACAACTGTATGATAGAACTACAAAGATTACATATTCAACAGAACAATAATGCTTAAATAATGTATTACTTTATATGTTGGTATGTCTAAACTGAAACTCTAAAGCACACACAGCTTCGATATTTGTATGTTAAGGTGTAACTTCAGGCTCAGCAGACACTTGCTGGTTTGCTCAGCCTCAACCAAAAGCTGACCCATCCGACATGGCTGCAGCTGCCCAGACTCCCGCACAGAATACCGCTGGCAGAGACTCAAACAGCTTGAGCCAGAGCATCAGGGAAGCAGCAATCACAAGTATTCGTCTCGGCAGGGGCGGGTCTGAACCAACTGACAGCAACAAACAACTTCAGATGGGCAACGCAAGTCTCAGCTACATACAGTGCTGACTTCACGCACCTCCCTGCCCACCTGCCTCCCACATTATACCTCCACAGAGGGTCAAGTGTGTTCACCAGGCACACAAATTAGTCTGATATGTACAGGTAGGATGGACGAACACACAGAGCGCAGTCTCAGATCCCCCAGCCTAGCAGTAAAGTGTTGAAGTTTCATCTTTTCCATGAAAATTTGCACAAATCTATGAAGACCCAGATACGAGAACAACCTTTAAACTTTTAACCCATGAGACCTGTATACTTACTATCACACACAATATTGCATTTCACGAAACATTAGGTATACAGACACCAGTATTTTCAGTTAAAAAAGAGCAAAGGAAAAAGAAGGCCCTAGTTCAGGAGCAGCACAGGACATTACAGGAAGACCAAGACATACAGACCCAGCCTAGGACTAAGTACCAGGAGTCCCCCTTGGGGGAAGACCACCCACCTCCCCTCCATCACTGGGAAGGAAATGTTCATGAAAAACTGCCAGGACAACTCACCTAGCAACCTAAAAGGATACTTTCATTTCCACTGCTGAATTGTGTCAACCTCAGTAAGAATGTGCAACACTGCCAAGTGGGAATTCCTTACTTTCCAAACAAAAAACAGATCACATTTGGAACACCCGACTGGATTTAGAGTCCAAGAAAGGAGGAGGGACATGGATTTACTAAGTGTTGACTATTACGCTGTCCACTTCATTTGCAAAAAGAAACAGTATCAGCCACATACGAAACCCAAGTCTATTCGCAAGTTTTCTATAATAATGAAGCTGAAATAAACTCACATATACAAATCCATACTGATAGAAACATTAAAAACAAAACTAAATTTTGATTTGTCTATTTAACCATCCTTGCAGTAACAGCTGATTAAAATATTTTTCAATCTGAATAAATATAATCATATTTTAAGACAGCTATTGACTGATTTAAAACAAAAAAAAAAATATTACTCTTTGGTAAATTCTTTCCATAAAACTCTATCTAGGATGATGAAGTGACAGATGTGAGTGGAAGGTTAAGAGAACATACAGCAATTCTACCTTTCCATTACTGAAAAGGTTTGCATTTGCGAAATGAATCAAGTCTGCTGACCTGGCAGCAAGAATTACATAAAACATTTCCACGTAATTCTCTATCACTCTAACATTTCTTCCAATTTGAGTTTTGTCCTGCATGTATCATTGCATTAAAACAGTGAGAAGTATGAAATATTATTCTCTGTATAATCACTATTCCTCTGGAAACAGATAAAATTAGAAAAACTGAAAAGTATTTAACATCTAGTTTTAACACCTCTCCATGGTTTGCAAACAGATTTTGAAATTCAACTATACAAATATTTCTGGAACATTTTACAATCTTCCTAAGTATCTAGTCCCATTAAATAATTCCTTAACAGTTACATGGCTTCAGATGTATATGAAAACACAATTCATGCAGCTTTTTGCACTGCCAGAAGGGTGTAAGTGGGCCTTCGAGTATATAAAACAATGTCTAGAAGTAACTTTTTTGCGCTAAACAAAATATTTGCTTTTTTAACATGTTAACAGCATAACACTCAATGATGAAGAATTTAAATACAGGTAAAGATATGTTTCAAAGAACAGTTTAAGTAAACTGCCTCTCTGCAGATAGCTTTTGGCATACTTGTGCTTCAAAGGTTGAAAAATAATCAAAAACTTGGGATGTTCATCACAGACAGGAAAGAGAACACCCTGCAGAGGAAATCAGTCAAACACACCAAAGTCAAGTTAATAAACTGGGGGTCGGTAAATTATTTTAGTAAAATCTATGTATTGCAAGAATAACAATACTGTATATGTAAAAGTCATGTTCTTTTGGTCCCTACAGCACTGTCATAATAAATTATAACAATACACCAGCATATGTTGCAGATACCAACAGTGGTAGCATATTCTCTGACTATATACTTCACAAGATGCTTTCTATTGTCCAAGAGCCACAACAGGAACAGTTTTGGAAATAATCTATTACCGTTCCTGTACACATTACTCCCTGATTATTCATGTCAGCAACATATTCATGTACAGGTTGTGGACAACCAGGTAATAACACGTTTAGTTAAATGCATTTTAAAAGCTTATGTCATCCAATGACGAATATAATTAAGTTCTTCATGATACAGAAAGTATTTCTAAATAGTAGTAACAAGAAAGCATCTATGCAAAATTAATGGGCTGAGAAGAATTACGTGGTTTTGGAAAAACAATATTGCTATTTGAAAATATACAATGTATAAGTGGCACTGCTGATAATGTAACAAAAACCCCTGTTGTGCTATTTACTGCCGCACACAGAAAAAAAGTCTCTCACAGCTAGCTAGCTAGCTAGCTACATGCACTCAAGAAAGAGGGTCAGAAAAATGAGATCATTATTCCTAAATGTCTCCTGAATGTATTGGTAATTGTGGCTGGCTAGTTCTATGTTTGTATAGGGAATTATTCCCTTTGTGAACTGGATGAATGGGAGACATCTCCAGGGAGCAAAGAAGATGATCAGAGAAGGAAAGAATTCCAATTACATCCATGACACAACAGGCTCTTGAAAAAAAAAAAAAAAAAAAGATCTCCAAGTGTTTCAAGGCTTTTCAGAAAAGAAGAAAAACTGGTTCACTGTCTAAGTACCCCTTGAAAAATCATGTAGTTGGACTTTGGTATTTTCATTCCTTAAACAAATAAAGATTTGAAAAGCATTTAATGTAAATTCAGTGACACCAACAGAAGTAATTTCAGAGATCTGAACAGGCCCTGGAGGAAGCCCCCAGGAAACAGAGGTTAGTCTGCTTTACACCAATGGCTGTCAGTAGTCTCTTTCACTAAGAGTGAAAGAGTTTGCTAATTCAAACTAATCCAATTTCCTGATTAAAAATACTGTTATGACTATTTACTAACCACCATGTAATGCGGTGAAGATGTGATGCCAGCACATAGTAACATATCCTTAAAAATAAAAAATAAAAATAAAATTAGTAACAAAAATACCATGGCAATGGGAAGTACAGTCAACAGGTAAAATGTTGAATTAATCAAAAAAATTAACTATATACTCCCTCATCAGAATTGCCCTTCTATGAAATTTCAGACTGGGGTTGAGAACAGATGAAGTATGCTCTGTGCCACACTCAAAAATCCTGGGAGATTGCCATTTTGAAGATAAAATTAGGAAGAAAAGAGACAGTCCAGTAATAAATGATAATTTCTAAATATTTATCTTCCACTCTGTAAATACCCCAAACAGAAAAACATATTCAAACTAATAACACACCTCTCAAAAAAATGGAAATAATGCATCAAAAGCCATCCCTTGGTGTAAGTTACCAAATAACTTATTCCCCAACTGAATATAAAATAAACAAACAGGAAGTCTGTATGGCCCCAGATCATCCCAATCTGGCCATTTGATTCAGATTCTTATGGTAACCTTCCCTTCAGTTCAAACCCAGTAGACTAAAAGAATCATAGGATGGTTTGGGTTGGAAGGGACGTTAAAAACCATCTGGTTCCAAGCCCCCTGCCATGGGCAGGGACACCTTCCACTAGAGCAGGTTGCTCAAAGCCCCGTCCAACCTGGCCTTGAACACTTCCAGGGAGGGGCAGCCACAGCTTCTCTGGGCAACATGTTCCACTGTCGTCTCATCACACTCACAGTAAAGATTTTCTTCCTTATATCTAACCTAAGTCTACCCTCTTTCAGTTAAAAACTGTAACCCCTCATCCTATCACTACACTCCCTGATAAAGAGCCCCTCCCCATCTTTCCTGTAGCCTCCTTTAAGTACTGGAAGGCCGCTCTAAGGTCTTCCTGGAGCCTTCTCTTCTTCAGGCTGAACAACCCCAACTCTCTCAGCCTGTCCTCATAGGGGAGGTGCTCCAGTCCCCTGATCATCTTCATGTCCCTCCTCTGGACTCGCTCGAGCAGGTCCATGTCCTTCTTATGTTGGGGGCCCCAGAGTTGGACACAGCAGTGCAGGGGGTGTCTCATGAGAGTGGAGTAGAGGAGGAGAATCACCTCCCTCGGCCTGCGGGCCACACTCCTCTTGATGCAGCCCAGGATACCGTTGGCTTTCTGGGCTGTGAGCGCACATTGCTGGCTCATAGTCAGTTTTTCATCCACTAATACCCCCAAGTCCTTCTCCACAGAGCTGCTCTCAATCCACTCATTGCCCAGCCTGTATCTGTGCTTGGGATTGCCCTGACCCACATGAAGGACCTTGCACTTGGCCTTGTTGAACTTCATGAGGTTTGCATGGTCCCACCTCTCCAGCCTGTCCAGGTCCCTCTGGATGGCACATCCCTTCCCTCCAGCGTGTTGACCACACCACACAGCTTGGTGTCATCGGCAAACTTACTGAGGGTGCACTCAATCCCACTGTCCATGTTGCCAGCAAAGATGTTAAACAGCGCTGGTCCCAACACCGACCCCTGGGGAACATCGCTCGTCACTGCCCTCCACACTGACATCAAGCTGTTGAATGCAACTCTGAGTGTGACCATCCAGCCAATTCCTTATCCACTGAGTGGTCCATCCATCAAATCCACATCTCTCCAATTTAGAGATAAGGATGTCATGCAGGACAGTGTCAAATGCTTCACACAAGTCCAGGTAGATGATGAAGATGAGGAAGGAAATGTACTGATCAGACTTACAGGAAATTACGGTCAGAAAATAGGTAAATCTTCTACTGGAGCATCAAAAGCACTGTTCTTGCAGAAACAAACAGTACAACATTCAAATGAACCAAAGCTTGAACCCTCTTTAACATACTTCCATCAGTTCAGAGCTTCAAGACCAGAAGAATTCAGAAGAACCTTTAAGCATACAGAAGTTCTCTTTATTTTTTCAGGAAACTTGCAAGTATTCTTAGTGTAACATGTAGTTCATTTTAAAAGTATACAGATCTCACTACTTACCTGCTGTAGTCACAGAGTCTCTAGTTAAACGGGTGACTTATAAGCAGGCTGTAAACTTAGACTATTTTTTTGTTTGTTTTGTGATCTAGCTTCTCCAGATGGTGACAATTAGCAAGAGATACTGGAACACAGACAACAATGAATTGTTTGAAATTAAATGCATGCCTTACTTCAAGGAAGAATAAAGCGGGGGCCTTGAAATGCTTAATTTCAAGGAAATACATATGTTTACAAATAAACAGTTGTTTAAACAACAAATCCTTACTCACTGATGGAAGACGTTACAGATACCAAAAGAGTTATCCTAAGGAACAAATGTAACAGAAATAATTAAAAAAAAAAATGCTTTAGTGACACGTTTTTCTTTTCCCTGTTACAGACTTCAACATTTAGTTTGAGTTTACTGTTTGATTTTCACTACTGGTATCTGTAAGCCACTTAAACATTTGAAATAATAATAAAACTTCTTAGACCAAAACGAAATAGCCACTTTCAATTGTTAAATCTGAAAATACAAACCAACTTGTTCCAGGCTGGGAGAGTGGATTCTTAAAATAGCACATCTCCAGGCTTACACAGAAACTTCTGATTAAGACATCATCATATTTGACAGAAAGTGTTTCTTGATACGCAGAATACCAGCTATTGTCAATGTGCATACAGTGCTTTTTGGCTGTTCAAAAACATTCATCTGAAGTGATAAAACTTTGATGTTTCCTAAAGTAAATTCACATCCTTGAAATCTACTACAATAGATAACCCAAAGTTGTTAGACCTGTTACTCAGCATTTTTCATGTAAGCACAGTACACATTTTACCCTAGTGGGAACAGAATTGCAACTTTAGCAGTAACATTAAAACAAACTTAAGTACTGAAACTGTGGTACTGGAGTCACATGTTTTTATGCATTTAGCAATATTTTAAAAATTAATATAAGCAACTACAAAAATTAAGGAAATCAAGAGCTAAGACAAAGATAAGGAGAGCCTCAGACAATGCTTGAGGGCTGTGAAAGACAACATGTGAAACAGAAGCATGTAACATGTTGGGCTGGTGCAGGTGAGAGAAGTAAGGGGAAAAAAAGATAGAGATTAAAAAATAAATGTAGTTGATGTCATGAAAGGCATCAAGGCATTTTAGAACCTTTTGGAGTGTGGGAGGGGTTGTTTCAGTCTGGGTGGTTTTGTTTCTCTTACAACTAAGAAACAGAGATTTCTTCTCTATTCTTATAACTAGGATGTCAGGAAGACAACAGGGATGCAATATTTGTGTATTTATTGTAAAATGTATAAATAAGGTACGGCTAAGTGGAAAAGTAAAGCTGAAGACAGTTGTGCATCTGGACCCCAAATGAGCAGTTGTTCATAACTCTTGTATAAATAAATTCCATGATTAAAGATCAGGTCTTTAAAAACCTCACAAGAACCAGCGTTGGGATTTGCATAACAATGTTTACTACCCTCATCGACGCTGCTGAACTGCACACAGAACTGCACACACCTTTACAGTAATCCGCAGGATCCTCTTGCTCCTCATCGTCGGACCCTAAAATCTCCTCCTCTGGCTCTGGCGGGGTAGGCTCGGGCAGGGGTGGAGGTGGGGGCGGGGGTGGAGGTGGAGGTGCGGAGGGAGCTTTCTGTTGAGGCTCTGGCCTGAAAATGAAAGAGAGCGCACACTTAGTAAAGAGCTTCCTCACAGGGGTAACCCAACCCTTCAGAGGGGAAGAAAAAACACCTTGGGAAATACCAGTGAAGCGTGTCTCACTTATGTTCTCACTGTCATCTTTTGTATCACCCATGGGACCCCAGAGAGGCACAGAGAGAGATGCACCCAACCAGACCAAAAGTAGGTCTCAAGTGAATTTGGACTTACTCACGGGAACAGTTTGCAAAAGATATATAAAATATATAATCAGATATGGACAAGCTTTTAGAATTCCTGATGAGCAAATGAGAAGTTAGACCTATCTTCTTGAGCATGACAGAAGAAATATTTTTCAGAGAATATCAAGTTATTTGAAAGCTCCTGCCTGGTAGCTTAAGGAAGAGAGATTTCATTAATACACAGCAAGAAACAGTCTTCTAGCGACACTGACCCAAACCAGATGACTTAATGCACTTCTCATCTGTAGCCACTGCCAAGACTATGGAAAGCTGTATCAGTATTCAAAATACTAAAAACAGCTATTTGGAAGAGAAAAAAAATTAATCATCCTAGGTAGCCTATGATGCACTTCCAGAACACACACAGCATGCTTTAATATGCACTAATTGAAAACAAAACAAAACCACACCACCAAAGCCCAACACTGCCAACCAAGAAGTGTTTTTCTGTCTGTCTTGCATCTCCAGTTTAGAAAAAACAAAAAAGTGAAATATGTTTTACATCCTATTCCAAGAAAGGCTGTACTTGATATTTCTAAACACCTACAATTTACTCACATTTTGAAATTCTGAGTATTTTCGATACACATAAAAAATTCAATTCAGGATTGAAGCATACTTGTTTGTCAAATAACTAAGAAAGCCTTCTCCAAACAGGTTGATGCTGTTATTTTTTGTATTCACACTTCATACAAATAAAAGGATATATACTTGCCAAATAATATACTTGCAAAATACATTTGCGAAGTAACTTAAAGCATTTGTGCCATCAAAAGCTGCTAGCATTTGCATTTTTATCTACTTCAAAACTAAGCTGAGTGAAAAATATCATATTAACAGTATTTTGTCATTCATACAATAAAAAAACAGATATCTGTAATTTGCTGATTTTTCAGCTCCCAAAATTCTGATTCAAATACTTCCCTGAGCATGAGTAAAAACTGCATTTATCTTTATCCCACTCCTATAGTCCTCCTCCTTATAATTCCCACCACCACTTTTTCTTTTTACACACTGCAATTGTTCAAGACAGACAGAGCATTTGGAGTCGAAGAGTACACAGTTGGTCAGAAATAAATTCCACTGGCAACATGCACCGCCTGCACAGCAGCTGCTATTATGCCTTTGCTTTAAAGGACATTACTGGAAGTTGCATGCATACCAAATTTATCTGCCTGCTACCCCTTTCAGATATAACATTCTTCTGTTCGTTCAGTAAATAGCCAGATTTAAAAAGGAGTATTTGGAACTAATATATTAAAGGCTTAAGTTATGATGAGAAATGTACCCAAATAAATAAATGTATGTAATTTTTAACCACATAATGCTTAGGACAGAATAGAAGAGAGACAAGGGATCCATTTGTAGGGTAAACAATAAATATGTCTGCCCGCGCTCCTACTTACATAAATTATGCCTTTTTTTTTTTTGCCTTTATCTTTCCTCTTTTGTTCCCAACAGATGTCTCTATATTGTACATTGCGAGGAAAGTAAACCGATACAGCAAATGGAAGGTACAGCACATTCTCTGACCACTTAATCTTACTACACATTAGATTAATGGCCCTCCAATAGCCTGGTTTCATGGTGTCAGCGAGCTGATGGCCCCTACGCCCAGTCTGATCTTGGCCGAAAGCTTTAATCAAACAAATCATAGTATACAGATCTACATTACAAACCTTGAAATCTCACCTACTGGGCACAAGACTATTTTGGATACACAGATCAAGACTATGAACACTTAAAAATTAATAATGCTAATGATGAGCAAGAAAAATAAAGCGTAGTAAAATAGCCTGCACTTCATCAATATATCTGAAAGCAGTGTGCCAGGTAACACAGGCACATCCATCAGTGCTTGCAGTCCTTATTTTGGACAGTACCATCATTTTACCTCACTCTGACCACAAGTTTCAATGTTATTATTTTGGTCACCTAAGACAGTACAAATACAGCAAAACCTAGGGTAGGTTAGGGTAATGCGGTACAGGGGTCATAAGTTCAAGAATCCACTGAAGTTGTGCCAATTTTGTCTTTTAAGATAACAACTACTTGCTCGATTTCTTCACATGATAAATATAATACTTTAAAAAGAATTAGAAGCATTTCTGGAATTGAGATTCACGCACTTTGTTGCTCATTTTGAAATAAACGTCAAGGAATACCAAGAATCTCCTTCCATGAGAGGAAGTGCACATCCCAAGATTTAAAAAAAGCCAATATTTGAATTTATTGCTAGGGAAATAGACTAAGAAAATAGACCTGCTTCTGAGTCTCTTTCAAGCTACTATATTTGATTTTGTTTTGAAAAGGGTTATTTTTTTCCTGTCTCCAATCCTAGTTGTATTTCGTATTCAGGAGTGCTTTCTTATTGTCCTTTGTGGACATCAGGAAGGAAGATAAGATACTACTTTATTTCCTTCTGGAGTTATTTATGATTTTATCTGTGAATAACAAAACACTGATTTAAACAGAGGAAGATCTTTGATTTGTCCTTTTAGCTTTGCTTGCACCTTTTGAAGCAATCAAATATTAGTACATGATGAAGGATGAAGGAAAGAAATGCTGCCGAGTTACATCAGTCTGACTATTAATTCTGCATTATTGGCTTATTTTTCTATTTTTTGCTTCAGCTTAGAATTTTCAGCAATGGATTCTTAGCATTGTTCTTTGGTTTTATTCACTTTTACTTTTCTGGGGTATATGTAAAGATCAAGTCTTCAACACTTGACTTGGCTGCTTAAATTCTGCCTACGAGTTGAGTAACTCATCCTGGCATCACCAATGCTTGCTCTTCTGCCAATACACATTTTCACAGTGTTACGTAGGACATCAGTTGACGAGAGAACTCCAGTTTTGCTATTTCTTAGTAGCCCTTTTACTGAATTGGAAAGATAAGCTATGATGAATGTTTCAACAATATCCTCCTTTGCGATGTATGGCATGAATATATACTTGATTCAGCTTAGATTTCATTTTTCCAGTACAGAGTTTGTTAAAATGTAAATTATTTTTTCTTCAAAGTGGACTTTAAAACATCTTTGACATTAAAAATCTAGTCATTAAGAAAGCTGTGAGTAATAAACATGTATGCTAACCTCCATTTCCTTTTCAGAAAAATAATTGTCAAAAACTATCATAACAAGCTATTCAACAGCTGCATTATTTTAAGTTATTACTCTTTCTTATTTCCTAAAACATTGTATGTAGTGATATGCATCAGGTAATGCATGCATGCAGAGGCATATACTAAATTTGTTTTTCTTTTCTCTGAAGTAACCACTTGGTACTTTTTGGTCTACCACTACTAGGTGGTAGTGGACATCACCATCCAACTCTTAATTAATAGAAGATGATGACACACCATTTCTAGACTCACAGTATTCTGTCAGTAGGTGTGCAGAGAACTGACCATCTCCGCAGGCTACAATGACAAACCTTATAATTGTACTGCAAGAAGCATTACAAACAATCAACAAACACTAGCCAGGATGTCTCATCTTTTAATTACTCACTTTTAAATGGACAAAAATAAATTTACAACAGAGTCCAATCAAAATACAATGAAATTCTATTTTTAACCTGCTCTTAGAGGGAATGCCTAGTAAAAGACACAAGAAAAGCGGAAGCATTTCTCCTCTACAGTGAACTTGAAGCAAAATACTCCATGCCGAAACACTGCATGGAGTCTTACAGAAAATCAATTGCCCACTTTAAGAAATGTAAAATTACTGACAACTTAATTTTACTGTTCTCCATCATGGACATGTTGCTCCATGTTCCAACTGGGGAACAGCCAATGGTAAAAGCAATCTCCATAACCTTAAGACCTGAAAATGCTGGGAAAATTATACCATGAGAAATTCAGGAAGAACTGTTTGGGGTTTTTTTGTTGTTGATGTTGCAGGGTTGTTTGCTATTCTTCTGTCCAGGAAAAAGGTAAAACAAGAGCAGCAAGAGCGATTAAAACCACAAAATGCCTTCCATATGGGAAGCATCTGAACATACCAGAACTCTTCAGCCAGGAAAACAGACAGCGGAGATCTGTAAAATCTTGAGAGGCACAGAGAAAGCGAATAGGAAATGACTGTTCACTGCCTCTCCCCACACAATTGAGACGAGTTGACAAAAAATCTAAAGAAGAAAAAATTACTCATGCAACATGATGTTAAAAACTAAAGCCACCCTTCTTCCTCAGATACCACGGATAAGGGAAGTTAGCTAAGTTCAAACAGGGCTCAGAAAAACTCATGAAAGAAAAATTGACTGATAGCCAATATAAAACTGCCTTTGACTCACAAAGCCCATCAGCCTGAGATCACTGGATTTGGGCAAGTATTCAGCGCATCAGGGCCCAACCCTGCACCCTTCCCCAGGCAACTGCTCCTGGCCAGAGGGAACACAGATGCACCTCGGCTCTGATCTCATGAAGTCACTTCATCTTCAGACATTCCTTCCTTTTCTTCAGCAAATTAATTACTTCCATTACTAAAAACCAAAACAGACCTCAGGCCTCTTTATTCAAAACCCTCATAGACAAAAATTACGTTTTTATGATTAGCAGGTAATGGGTAATAATGCATTGCAGGCAAGATTGCTATACAACAAGATTACTTGCAGAATCCTCATATTGTTCTCCATGGAGAACAGGCATATAACGGAGTGATCTTTCTCTATGAAAGCTGTACTATTGAATTAATTAACTTATAAACTACTTTTAGGTAAACAGAACTTTACCTTGAAAGTAGCTAAAACCTGCACCTGGTTCTCCTACCTTTAGGAGAGCATTGCCTCAGAAGGAAAACGGACGTAAGTCAAATGAAAAAAAATTGTGAGGGAGGTAGAAATTGGTGGGGTTAACTTAAGAACTACCTCAATCTGAGGGGAAAACAACACTCTCCTTAAGGTTTTCAGATGAACACATCCAGAGAATTTTTTTGCTAATAGAAAATGCAATTAAAAGGAAGTTAAACGACTCCTTCATATATTTAATAAAATCAAATTTAGAATAAACTGTGTTCTAACAATGTTACAAACCTCCTGACAGGTCCACAGAGGCTCTTTGGGGAATTTCAAATTGAAGAGGAAAAAAAAGGCGGCAGGGGGAGGGTAAACATCAGAAGAAATGTGCTGTAAACCTCCTAACGTTGAGATGTGAGCTTTAAGAAATCTATGAGTGGGTGTGGGTCCATCTGGAAGGAGCACCAGTTATGCTTCCCTCCAGCTCCAGAAGGCAAAATCTTTCATGCTCCCAGGCAAGGCTCTCAGGTGCTATAGAGCTCTAAAGTCTGAAATCTCTATACATAAGTTTCTTCCAGCTGTTACTAATTGCTTAAGGACTCAGTTATTTGGATTTCTTTCTCACAAGCCACAAAAATACAAGAAAGATCAAAACAACCCCAAAGTTCTTGCTCGAGGAACAACATTATGTCGCATATTTCGAGTAAGATTTAAAATTGGTTATAATTCTGAATAATTTTAAATTTTAATAGTGATAATAAATTATTTGTAACTTATTATAATAATTTTAATTATGCCAGAGGTCATCTAACTGTTTTTAGAAACAAAGTCTATAAATTCAGAAGGAAACAGAGCATAAGGAGACATGTTTTTAACTAACTCCAAGAAATTCTTAATGTGAACTTCCAGAGGCAGCTTTGGTTTACATGAAAAGCACTGTTTGTGTTCTTACACTGGTGCAAAACTATACTACAATTTCCAATTGCTTCTCAGCCTTTTGGCTAAGTGTAGTGCAGAAAATCCATGCATAAAAAGAGACACTGCAGGCATGTCACAAGCATGAAACAGTTTCTACATCTGGTCATTATCAAACAAAATTATCATTCCTCCTAGAACTGTTAACATTCCTTCGAAAGATACCATTATACTGTCAAACATCAATCAAAAGACCAGTGGAAACCCTCCTGGAATGGAGCAGGCTGAGTCACAGTAGCTTCTGTAACCTCAAACAAACAACAAGACAGAGAATTAATTTTTCATTCCCATCTTGCTTACTAACTTTTTGGAGGCAACCTTGGGTTCCAATGCATACCCAAAGTCAAACGCCAAGGAACTATGCCTTCTTCCATTCAAAACAACAGGTACTATAAATAAACACCATTTCAAGCAGCTAGTACTGCAGTCTTACCATGCCACCACTCCAGCCCAGTAGCAGAGTGCTGATGCAAAGAGAGATCCTTCTCATTTTCCACTCCTCACCATAAAGTTTCTCCCTTGCCTCAGTGCTGGATCTAGCAATTGCACAGCCACGATGGGTAACGAATCCATGAACTGGGCTCCCTCACTCTACAGCCATGTCAGAGGCAAGGCGAGCAGGAGGAGCACACTGCCAAGGACAGAGCTGAGGGGAAACCAGTAGCAGCCTACCGTTATATCAAATCACATGTAACATGAAGCAGTAAGGTCTGCCAGGTTTGTAGATATTACAGGGCGTAGCTCTTCTGGGCTTTCTCTGTCATGGAGTTACACCATGTTCCCAGAAGTACTTCATTTCAAGCTCTGAAAGTCAGTCCCAAATGAAATTTTGTTCTCAAACACATACAATTCTGTTAAAATGCTCTGAAGACAGCAAACCAGAAGCCAAATCTATCCAGGAAGCCCCAATCTTAAGCGAACTTGCCAAGGTTCCTCCTCAAATCCTGTTCTTCTCCTCAAATACTGTTCTTCTTGCGGAGTTCTACTTTCCAGACCAGTCAGCCATTACAGAGGAAAAAAAGTCAACAGTTAAAAAAGAAAAAACAGACCCAGCTGGTGACACAAAAAGAAAATACCTATATGTACACTCAGCAGCTTGCACTTTACCCATATTTCTAGTCACCAGCAAAGTGTTGTAAAGACTGAGAAAGTTATGGGGAAAAAAAAAAAAAGCACAAATTCCTAAAAGCCAAAGAGGAGAAACACAGCTGCCATAATTCCATGGAATGTGTACTGATCAATGGAGAATACAGAGTTTCTTATATATGCATCATAACATGCCAAAATGAAACCTCCACCTGAAGTAAGTCAGATAAGGAATATTGTTCCAATGCAGTGACAAAAACTTAGTTAAAAAACAAGCCAGTCTCATAAACCACATATGAAGCTTCACCTTTTCCAAATCCTCTTGCAACAGGAGTCCTTTCCCATGCTGCAGGGCTCCTTCCTCTGTCTCCCTGTGTATGCACTTCCACTTCTGACCGGTCAGAAGACCTGACAGGAAACACTGGCACGCAGTAATAGAAGTGCCACTATCGGCTTTGACTTCTCTTTCCTCTTACTGTGGTTAAGCTGTGTGATGGATTACTTTTAACAGAATGACTCACGAGGGTATAAATGGAAATTAATTTTTTACTTTCTTTTTGGGGTGTTACGTTGTAGTATTTAATTTCTGCCTTTCTCTTTGGCATGTTAAATTATAGTGTTTCTAGTCTTTCTATTAATAAAGATATAATCAGAAAACATGCTGTTGCTGCTTCAGTATCTTACAGTTGCCACCAGCGACAAATTTGCAAGCTTTGAAGGGGAGTGGGAAGAAGCACCCTCTGCTCTCCCAACAGCCCTATCTGCCCCTGGAAAAGTTAGTAGATTTAACTTAGTTTGGCATAAAAACCCCTTAAGTCAACGACCCTCTGAAGTAAAAAATGGACTCAAATATGAATTCATAACTAAATTATGAAACATAGGATTTAGTCTTTGTTTATTAGTACAAGCCAACGACTCCCTTAGAGTTAATATAAACATACATACACTACAAGGAAATATATATTCCATTTGTATGTGTTCAAAACCGTACAAAGACAACTGTGATAATCTTAAGCAAAATGAGTAGGTGTAAATCAACAAATGAGTGTTTTGTGCCCCTTTTTACCTATTTAACAGCCTAGTAGAAAAGATTTCATAGGAACAGTGAAATTGTAACCCTTCACTTAATATCAAATGCCGTCAGCAGCAGAGTACCTCTTGCTTTTTTGTTCCCCCAAAAGCACCCCGGTGGAATGTAATCCTGACTTCATGAGATCATCTCAATGCAAAAAAGCATTTTTCATCTCCTTGCTTAGTTAATGTTTGGAAGACCTATTAATCCTGTTAGTGCAGATGCATCATGCTCTGGATTATGTCTGGGAACTGAATTCTATGAGCAATTAGAAAAGGGTAAGCAGACAAGCATTTTGGATGGGACAAACTCCGAGGGACATAACAGGCAGGGAAAAAAAAAAGAACCCAGAGGAACAAGGCTGCATGACTAAGTCAGCAACGAGAGGAACCTCTCTGTCTGCAGCAAATACAAAGCACCACTGCAGTGACAAATTCTAATGATACTAAACTTCACCTCGTTAACCTTGCTTTCGACAAGCTGGAATGAGCATTTTTCATGAACTCTTTACAGTAACAATCATAACTCCTTTTCACTAACAGACTCTTTCAAATTGAAGGACTGATCTCGAATCCTAAAAACACACAACACTCCTCCCAAACTTCCAAATGCTAGTAACATTTCCTCTATATAACTTTACAAGAATTTTAAGAAATCTCTTCACAATTCCTACTAGCATTTTACAAAAGTACCTATGCTTGCACAGCAGTTATCACTAAATAATAAAAACAAGCTAAACAAGAGCAACTTACAACTTTTTACATTAAATATTAGACATAAGTTGCAACTATGCCTATTATTCCGAAACATTTTGCCAGTGTTCAAAACTTACTAAAATTCTTCCGTTTTAGGTATATGTGGCTGTAAGTACAATAAATGAAATGTCTGCTTTGAGTTTCTATATATTGCTTGTTCATGTTAATTTAAGCACCCATTTTCGTAACAGAAATACATAAAAGAAGCAAAGATATTGCAATGTCCAGCAGCAGTCAAAAGCGAGAAAACGGCAAAATTACAGACACGTGTTTTTCACGAAAACTCATTCTCACCCAAATGCAGATAAATAGCAAGCAGCTGGTTTTAAATATGCCATATTTTAAAATACGGCCTCAAATACTTTGAGGGCTGCACCTATACCTGGAGGCAAACAAAATTTTAGCATCCATTCTTCTATATCTAGTATTATCACAAGCAAGAACATAACTTTGAAACCTGGACACTGACCATGGCTAAGCCAGGACCAAGAAATGAGCTGCCATTAAGCACAAACATGGCATATTTTTGCTGGTCTGCTTAGATCTGCACAATGGCTTTGCCAAGCTTTTCTGCATCTGGGAGAGCTTTCAGAGCAGCAGTTACACAGAGGTGAAAAGGAATCAAGAACATGGTTGCTCTTTAGCCCAGAATAGACTGGCTTTTCATCTCCAGTATGAGGACTTTCACTGACTGACTCAATGAGGCCTTTCTCACCTTCTTCTCAGGTAATACACCATGCAAGTCATGACCCTTTGATCTTTTTGTCTTGTCTTCATAGAGGCAGTAGCAATTATTACTGTTCAGACACATGGAAACACTTTTTGTTTGGATACTTGTTTGATAAATCGATCTAGAAGAAAACAGTAACTTAAGTTCCTGAGGGAAAAAAGTGTCTTTTTTTTTTTTTTTTAAAGTGTCTAGATCTCTGAATATTTTCTTCACTTGCATACTTTTTAATGCAAAATTTACAGCTGATCTCTTGCCCAACCACCTTATAGAACATGGCATCTTTTATTTATTTTATGCACATTTCATGACATGTTTCCAAAAGCTGCTGCACTCAGTGTCCTCTCCTGTCACAGGTTCCCTCAATGCAGAGGTCATTATTCCTCAGTTCATAAGATTCCTCCATGTGCTGTGTTGCCTATTCAACATTCCCAGGGAAATGCCTTTCGATCCCTTATTCCCATCAACTCTTTGTCTTGTGAGCTGTAGAGCCCATTTTGGAGCTCTCCGGTTTTTTTTGAAGCTGGCAAGTGAGGGTCCTTTCATTTGACTGGATCTTCAATAAGCAGCAGCCATTTCAGGAGAGCCCTGTTCAGCTGGTTCTGCTGGCTTGGATGAAGCAGTTTTGGATACCAAATACTGTGACAATTCCTAATGAGGTTTTCAGAATCTCTTTTGTGTCAGCAAGTCTGAAAGTAAGGGTTATCAGACCATCTGACTCATTCTAGCCTTGGCGTGCTTTACCTCACAGCATGGAAGCTGGATGACTCACTTATTGGAATATTCTAATTTCTAACAGCAAGAGACAGTCTCATCCTTGGTGGAAAAGCACTCAAGGAATCCCTGCTGTTGTGGTATCCCAGATGAACATTCTCCCCTGTAGCGAAGACACAACTGTAAAGATGCACCTGCCTCCTACAACGAGATCTTTCCATATCCTATGCCTTGATACCAGAACACTGTGACTGAAGCTTCCCCTACCAGGTCAGTAAACTGTATACCTCAGAAAAGGAAGCTCATCTGTTAAAGGTAAACTCTGAGCCCAGTTTACAACAGGAAGTAAACAGCAACTATTACTACCAGGAGGCTATCACCTCCACTTCACTTCTTTTTCATAAGTAACCCCATCTCAGGGTTTCTCAGGGAAGGACAATGGTGTTTGCACCTGACCGCTACACAGAGCTGTTTGCAAAACTGAAGAACTTTCCGATTCCAGGTTTAGAAAGTCAAATGTCCAGGATAATTGGCATGGCACAGTAAAGGTCAGAAACACTGTGGTGCTGAGTCCTAATGACAGTAAAGGACGGTGACATCATGACTTCAAACCCATGACGTACTACAAGCGGAAACTGAGGTCCAACGAACATTATAAGTTTACTGCTGCTGAAAATGGAAACATTAAGGTGTTACGGTGGTGGCAAAGCTTCTGATCTGACTGGTGCTAAAACTAAGACACGCTACATATGTTTGCAATGTATTGCCTTGACTTTCACTAAGCTGAGTCAGTGCCAAAGCCAGCTAAAGTCTACTCTGGCATTGGCTCAGTTATCTGACAAGTCTCAGAGTAAGTCTTCGAGAAGCTATGTAGACTATCAACAATAATGGATGGAAAAGAGCTGAAGGGAACTCAAAGCTGAACCAATGTGTTTCAAGAGACGAAGCTGAGAGAACTGAAAGTGCACCAGGCTCATCTCACCTTATGTACCTACAGTTACTGCAGAAACAAAGTTGGTTTTCTACTCCTGAATGAAGAGGTGTATATTCAGTCAGTGCTACTGTGCACACGGGCTATCACTTCGAGCTTTGATTTGCTAAACCTCTGAAAAGATGATAGCTGAAACATATGCTGATTGCAGGATGGAATAGGGATACTCCACTCTAAGTGAGACATCTTTAAATCATCAGTATGACAAGGCAGCCAAGCCTTGGACAGCTGTAAAATGCCTTCGAGCTTAATCCTGATTGATAGTGTGGGTGCCAGACATAGGGAAGAGGCTAATATTCCTCTGTGAATGTTTTATCTACTTGGATTTCTACAAGAGTCCCAGTTGGGATAAATCAGTTCCCTTCAAACATTTGATGAATACCTGCTAGGCAACACCAGATACAGACTAACTGTATAGTGCTAGGGTTGGAAAAGAAAGATGATGATTCATTGAGATGAACGGAGCCCTTCACACTTCTGAAGAATACTGCTTCCAGCTAGGTTCATCTTCTCACAAGGTTCTGACTTCTCAGAACATCCCACTTCATCGAGGTGAAGCAAGTACTTTGCAGTGTAGGAGGCGCAGAGAAATGCAAAGCTTCACCCTAGTCCCATAAAAGATAAAAGAGAAACCGCAGGCTTTAGAAATCCTTTCCCTTAATGACTCCTGGTACCCAAAAGAAAATGTAGCATTTCTAGAAAGCTCCCCAATCATCCTCACTCCTAACTTTTTCATTAATAACAAAGGAAAATAACTACATGAAGATCTCATCAATGCAGATTTAATTCTCTAGGAATCTAACTTCTAGGGAAGTATATAGGAAGCAGCCTTTTTTTGCTTATCTTAAGCACAACCTCACCACTCATCACCTGATGTCCCAGTCTATCCCTATCCGCTATCTTCACAAGTACATGGAAGACGGTTTGTAAAATAATGTCCATAATTCTTCCAATTTCATCTGAATTCCCCTTATGTATCTGTGTATCAGCTACAACCATTTCTTGAACAAATAATGATGGCACCTAATACACAAATGGCAAGCAAAAATATACAGGGAGGAGCAGTTGTGCAGAACTACTGGATGGTCTTCAAGAAATAAAGGGCATGAGGGGCCTTGGCTTCCTCGTCATTCTCAGTGACAGAGGGGGAAAAAATAAAAATAGAGGAGGCAGTGTCAGAGCTCTCACCAGTCCTATAATCATACAAAATGTAGAAAAAGGTATACTAAGTACCACTGAAAGATAAAAGAGGGTTGAAAGAACAAACAAGTGAGAATTATCTTTTGAAAACCCAGATAAAACCAGACAGATAGGATTGCCATAAAAAAAGAACAAGATTTTTCTGGAAGTCCTCAAAGACCTTCACAAAAATGATTTTAAAAGAGTTCAGAAGGTGAAAACAAGACTGAAAAGGCTAGCAGACTAAGCCAAAACTCAGTCTATTTTGTCCCTGTTTTGCCCCAACACAAAACTTTCTTTGTCCTCAGTACAGAAGACTCCTTGCTATTTCCATGCAAATATAGCAATAGTAATTGTATATGTTTAACAGTGCTGTTCTGTAACATTAGATAAAAAAATTTCTATTGCAAACAGCAAACAATAGGTTTCAATTTCCACTGTTATACAGATCTATTTTTCAACAGATTCATAAAAAATTTTAGATGTTTTTGTGCCTTGAAATACATTTCCTATCTAAAAATGTAGGTCTGCATCTCTCCCCTTGCATAAAAATACAAACCAGAGCACAGCATCGGCCTTTCTTCCCAGTGCCGCCAAGTTGCCATGGAAACTGGCCCTGATTTCTACTGCCAATATAGGTTCCATGTAAGCAGGAAAAGAGCTTAAGTAATATTTATATAATATGCAACAGATAACATATATACAACATTTATTATTTCATTGGAGACCTGCAGACTGGCTGAAGTGGCCTAAAGAATTTTCAGACTGTTTCTATCAGACATCCAAAGTATATTTATATTGCTAGCCTCAAAATCATAGCATAGGAAATACATACATATGTAGAATTCAGTATATTCTTTTCTCCCTCTTGTTTTCAATCAAAAAGACAGATAAGGAAATGAAATCATGTGTTCTTGAATTGTACTGTGAAAAAAATAGAATTTAATTTATTCCTTTAAGAGAGACAACCCCTTTTTGCCTTATTCTCAAAAAGCCATGATAGAAGACTGTAAAGGCTTTCTTGTAACAAAGGAAAGCCAACCTAACCATCAGTATTTCTCTTCTTTTAATAGGACGGCATGTCTTGTCTTCTCCCCATCCCCTTCAAACAAATTTCCTGTAAAAATATTGCACTAAAAATACTGCCCTGCAATTCTGGCGGGTTTTGGTGGGTTTTTTTTTCTGAATACAAGCTGTGCATGCCCACACAGCTAGCCTTCACTGAATCACAGAAGGGTTGAGGCTGGAAGGGACCTCTGGCGGTTGTCTGGTGCAACCCCCTTGCTGCTCCAGCACGGCCACCTAGAGCCAGTTGCCCAGGAACATGTCCAGATGGCTTATTTTGACTATCTGCTAGGATGGAGACTCCACCACCTTTCTGGGCAACCAACCATGCCAGTGCTCAGCTTTAACCACCACACATGAGGATCAGGACACACATTCAAACTTCTAAAGGGCAAACAATCCACGGGTTAATGCCCCAAAAATGTTTTCAATACCTAAACAACTTTAACAGCTTACTGTAAAATGACAGAATAGAAAATACCTTTCAAGTCTATTTAAAGGGGTGGTAAATGCTGCAGAGACTCTTACACATAGAAGAAAAAAATGAAGTCTAATTTCTCTCACCTCTGCTAAGACTTTCTCAGAATACTTTTTCAAAGGTAACATTTCTGACTAGAGATATGAGAATGGAAGACAGAGACACACACACTCTCTACATGCAGACAGCCTTGGAAGGACTCTCAAATCCCTGATCTGCATGATCTAAGACATAGTTTTTACTTCAAGTATCTGTAGTTCTTTCCTATGCCATAAGCCAATACCCAAAGCCTATTACTAGAGGCAAGTCTTACCCTCTTTCTCACCTATACAGCCTTTCCTCCAAATAAAATGTTTTAATTTACAAACATGAACTAGAATGAAACATCCTTCTTGAGACAGAAGTCCCATAGAAAAGGAGCAGACCCAAGAACTTGAGTGCAATGATATCAGAAGGGCTCTTCTAGGACAGATCAAAGATCCACATAGGCCAGCATCCTATATTTAGAAAACCAACTATGTGCAGATGTCCAAGGAAAAGCGTAAGAGCAAGCTAAGCGCACAGGGATCCTTCCTCCCCCAAGCAGTCCCCTGGTCTCCAACAAATGGCAGCTCAGAGGCCACCAGATGGGATTCCTATGTATTTAGTAACTCCCACCTGGTATTTATTCCACAAATCTATCCAGCTCCCCCTTGAGCATATGGAAACTTCTAACATCCACATACTATGGCATGAAATTCCAGAGCATACTGGCACCTTTTCCAAAGGATCATCTTCTTGTGTTTGTTCTGCATCTGCCATCTCATAACTTCAGCTGACATCCTTTGATTCTTGTACTGAAAGCGACTGCGAACAGTCATTCTGCAGTCACCCTCTCCCTGGCACACAATTTAATACGCATCTACTGTATCCCCCTCTGCCATCTGTTTTTCAGCCTTGAAGAGTCCTACTCAATTCTGTCTTTCCTCAAAGGAAAGCTGCTCCATAATTCCGGACCCTCCTCAAACCCTATCATGATTTGTACCCAGTATTCCATAGGCGATGCATGATGGGCTTATGTTCTAGCATAATGGTATTTTCTACTGTGATATCTCCTCCTTTGGTCCTAAGTATGTACTTGCCTTTTTTAATCACAATTGAACTCAAAGCTAATGCTTTTATGAAGCACCTATTTCAATAGTAGTTATTATTATTTTTCAATGTTTATCACTTTAACATTTATCTAGGCTGAATCTCGTTTGCCATTCTGACATCCAAAATGCTGGTAATATAGTGAAGTAGGCTTGATGTAGTTTTTTGACCAAGAGCCACCAAGATAAAAAGGAAAACAAGAAATGCATATGCTTCCACCAGATAATGTAACAAAATATCTTTGTATCTTCTGGAAAACAAAGAACTAGTTTTGATTGCGGGTTTTTTCTTAACATCCTAGGTCTATGCCTAGCTCCTGTAACTGCGACTCCCCAGAACTGTCTAATTATTTTCTAATGAGAGTGTGATTATGGTATGAGTTATTGCATCTTTGAATAGAAGTAATCAGTAGCTCTAAAAGGAAATGACATTTCCTTTTAAAATATCATTTTACATAAAAATAATTATGTATCTCATGAAATTAGTAAATGAGATTTTGGAATTGTAAAGAGATCTGAAATTAAAAATATTTACCAAAGTCATACACAAAGACTCTTGCTCTGCTTTAGTTAACATCAGAGAGCCCCATAAAAACATATATTTTGCAAACTAATGCAGAGAAGACATGTTCTTTAAGATAAATTTATCTTTGGCTCAAGGATACTACCCAGGTGTCATCTCTCTTGAAAAGAACATGTGTAATTTATGAATACAACCCGCGACTTCAAAACAGTCATCACATGCATAGAAATTCAAGTTTGAGGAAGAAATAATTGTCATTGACAGGAAAAAAGTATCAACACGAAAATACTAGATATTACAGATTAAACTGAAAGAGAAGAAGGGTGTTCATCATTACAATTCTGAAGCCATAATTTAGAAAGGTGAGGAGACTATTAGAAGCCTAGTTGACTTCAACTCCCTCTACAACAACAGCAGCAAAAAAGGGGCAATTTGCACATTAGGTAAGTAGTAAAAACAGGTATTTAATTTCAAATGAATGATGAGTATTGTATTAATAAATGAACAAACTTTATTAAAATAATTTTGCTTTTTATCAGTAGAGGAAAATATTACAGTTGAGAGATGGGGCTATTTAAATTTCAGTGATAACTAATGTTTACACTGCCAGAACATGAATAAAATTAACTGAACATGTTACAAAATTAAGTTTTGATCAGAAAAATACTTCTCTGGAAAGAGCTGCACTAAAAATATCGTGGTGACAATAGGTAAAGGTAAATGAGAACAATTTTAAAATCAGTCACATGGGCTTCATTGTTATCTATTTGCAAAAGCCTAGAATCAGCTCAGCCAGTGCAGGCCAGACAGCTCCATGCTTAAAGCAGATTTTGGCTAAGCAATCTAGAGAAGATACTGGTTGCTTCAGGCAATTTATAAATCGGTAGAAATCTTCCATATGTTTGTAGCAGGACAATATATTGAAATGTCTATTAAATTTTATAGTGTAGTATGTTTCATTTTCATTTCATTATTATGATTGTATAGGAGACCTGGCCTTTATAATGTTATTTATTTATTATTTATCAACTGATAAGAATATATTCAAATAAAGACCCTACAAAATAGTAGCAGGCTGCAACTTAATCCAATAACATAAAAAAAGTAATTTTCCCTTCAGCTATTTCTGTACAGACAAATTGTTATTCTCCGAGACGCCTGCTATTTACCTATGTCTATCATTAAATAAAAAGTAAAATATCTTTATGAATCATTAAGATCTATAAAAAAGAATAATGAAACAATTCTAGTTTGAAAGCAGCTGCTCTTTTGAGCAAATGAGAACTCCAGTACCAGAGTGATCTTTGTACAGATAGTCTGACATTCAGCAGGCTTCTCAACTATCTTCCACAAAAGGTGTATCCTCCATTGCACATGGACAGTGCACACATTAGGAATTTTAATATCAACTGAGCAAAAGCCTACCATCACTGTAATAAATACATAAATATGACAAAATGAACAGGAATTAATCCTGAAGTGAAAACTGCTTTTTAAATATAAAATACTAATTTGCACTTAAAAATTTCATGCTAAACCTCAGGCAGTTTGCTCTGACTTTGCTTTAAAGTTATTTTTCTTACTGTCAGGTCCCACTGGAAATAGCATTACACTATCTTATATGGTAACATACACTCAATTGCATGTACTTGAAGTGGTTTCCAAAGATACTGCCTAATAATCAGATCACCAGTGACCAGAAGCAAAATTATTATTATAAAGTGGGTTTTAAACTCTGTGGTTTTTTGTGGTTTGGTGTTTTTTTTTTTTTTTTTTTCAATCTGCAGAGTAAAATACAAACCTAAGCTAGGAGAAAGATGGCTGAGGGAAAAACTTTCCTGTTCATGTTCAAGGCTTTGCTCACTGACAACTCCAGCTCCTCTGCACACAGCTTTCCTGACCTACCCCAGTGAGAGTAGAAAACAGTCATAAGATATAAACAGGAAGATACATTCATTTATTTCCTGTATATTTTCTGACTCTGCTAAGAAAAGTATTTAGATCAATTAAAGGAAAACAGAGACATCAGAAATGTGACTTAGCTCATGTTTTCTTGCCAGGTTTTGAATTGTGACTGAGAACTGCAGCTACCACAGCCTCCGCCCAAAGAAAGGCTTTTGGTTCAAGAGTGGAGATCACATCAAAAGGACTGAATCAGTAGTCCAAAGATTTTGCCTCAGTTGAGCGGCAAAAAAACCTACATTGTTTTGCCCCTTCAGCCTCTGCCCCTTCTTTTTTGCCATTTATTTCAGGCATTTATCTATGGCATGTATTTAATACTTAGTTACACGATGTATTATCCCTATGAAAGTAAACCACAATCTTCCTAACAAAGAAAGTGTCAGGAGTAGACAAAAATTAAGCACTCCCTTCCCTTTTGTAAGGTATAGGCTGGTTATGTTACTTAAGTATTTGGTTTGCTGAACACTGTTCTATTACGTACAAAACTATTCTTATGGAATTAAATGCAACTGTGAATTTGACAATAATTTATCCGTGTCACAGTTACTCCAAGTTCTGACAGTGAAACAACAGAAACAAGGGTGCAACGGGTGGGCTGTGACTAGGCCCACATGAGAGCAGCCAATGCCACTGCCACCAGAGGCAGAGGTTCTCCTTCAGCATCCTCTGCAAACACTATGGATTCTCCAAGTACCTTTGCTATTTAATAGCTAGAGAACTGACTTACTGGTTCCTAAGACAGCCAAGGGATTTTCCCCTTGCAGCATGCTATCTCCTACCTCTCTTTCACTCAGGTTAATGCTCGTGTCTATGTCACCTTACCAGAGACACTCCTTGCATCAGAATACAGTATCACTCTGGGTACTGCAATGAAACAAAAATGTCAGAATATACACATGTGCAAGCAATGGAGAATGCACATGGGACACCAACACAAATACTTCAAAAGATACTTAATTTCAGGGTTTTTTTCCTTTTCAAAAAACAGATTTGATACACAGCCACCACACAATTTCTAGGCTCAAGAGAGTTTTAGCACAGTTCTGTCAGATATAATGCAACCAAAAGATAATCATACTCATTTTGCAAATGACATGATGTCATGGTGTGAGCCCAGAGGGCAACTGAGCATCGCACAGCCCCCCCCCGCCCCCCAGCACTGGCAAGGAGAGAATGAAGCAAAAGGCTCAGCAGTGGAGATAAGGACAGGCAGGGGTGGCTCACCCGTTATGGTCATGGGCAAAAGACAGGCTCCTTAGGGGAAGAAAAAAGGACATCACTTTCATTCAAAACACTAAAAACAATTACACTTAACAGACAGAATGGGACAGTGAGAAGCGTTACCACATCTTAAAAACACCTCCCCCTACCCCTCCCTTCTTCATGGGATCAGTTTTGTTCCCAGTATCTCTACCTCCTCCCCCAGTGGCACAGGGACAGCGGATGGCGGGTGCAGTCAGTCTACTGCTTCTTCCTGCAAAGAGGGTGGGGGGAAACACTCCTCTGCATTCTTCCCCCTGCTCCACGTGGCATCCCTCTCACGGAGACAGTCCTCCACAAACTTTCTCCATTATGAGTCCTCCCCGTGGGATGCATTCTTCTCGAGATGCTCCAGCGTAGGTCACCTCCACGTGCTGAAGTCCTCCCAGTGCCAAACTACAAGAGCCAGGGCTGCTTCTTTCCTCAGAGCCCTGGGGGTCCTCTGCAGGCAGATCTCTGCTCCACCAGTGACCTCCACGGTGGCAGGGGGGCAGCCCTGCCATCTCACCATGGGATACAGGGTGGTCTCTGCTCCAGTACACCTTCTTCACTTTTTTCTTCTTCCTTCCACTGATCTCTGTGTTCACATAGGTGTCCTTCTCATAATGTCTCCTCACAAGTCCCAACCCCCTCCCAGGTTCCCCTTCTTAAATACGTTATCACAGAGGCACACCCACCATTGCTAACTGGCTCGGCCTTGGCCAGAGCCAGGTCCAACTTGGAGCCAGGGGAGCTTCTAGAAGCTTCTTACAGGGGCCACCACTGTAGCCCCCTCCCCTGATACCGAAAACCCCTCCACACAAACCCAGGACACATGAGCATCCTTAAATTTTTCAACAGAATTTTATTCAGGTCAAGGGAATTCTCAGGAACCAGAAACCACGTGAGCAAAACTGCTGCTTCAAAGAAATAAATACGGCAGTAATTTGCATCACAACTACATGTGCAATGCAAAACATATGTGGACAGACTTCACATTGAAACAAAAAAAAGTATTAGTTGCTCTTACAAAACAAATCCAGGGTTTTGGGGTCCCACAAATGCTGGGGAAGAGGGCTTTAAGAATCATAGTGTGAGACATTATTCCAGATGTCCACTAAGAAACAGAAAAATATCTGAAAACAGGTCTAAGGCAAATGCAAAGCTTTCCATTTTCTTCAGCTTACATGTTATTTGTATATACATATCTGGCTTAGGAAGGATTTTCTTTTAAATTTAAAACTCAAATGCAGCAGTCAGGCTGCATATTTGTACAGGAATGGTTCTTTTGGAAAAACTGGAAATACTGGAAAACATAACTTGCGTGTTTTACTGTGTTACTTCCCATGCTCCACTTATTGTAGTTTTATTCTTTCAGTTGTTTGTTGGGTTTTTTTCTTAATTCTTTAGAGAAAAAAAGAACTTGGATGCATGAACTCTTAGTGTTACACGTGACTACACCCCAGAGTGAGCTCAAACTATAGCATTCTCCTACTCATATACACATTGTAAACTGAGTTATCACTTGAAAGGCAGGTGTAGACTGCATGTCTCCATTCCCCATGATGGAGGAGCCAGCACAAAAAAGAGGGAAGGGGTAAGGCCTGCAAAGCCGTATTTTTTTCGAAATGCAGAAGAGAATATTGCTGTAGCAACATACGTGAAATGAGTTTCTAGAATACTTTTTTTTTTCTCAGCTTGTGACAGTTCTGCAAGGCTAAATAACTGAGCATATGATTCCATGCCTAAAAAAGGTTTATGGATATATACTTAGAGAAATCCCTACAACGCCTGCTCTGATGTTTTGTTTTTGGTTTTGTTAAATTAAATTACTCTGCTCTTTGAAAGAGACTGGAAGAAATTCACTCATGGGAAGCAATGCGCTCATGGGAAGGATCAATTCTAAAAATGAACAGACTGCCTGAACTGTTAAAACCCTTGCTAAACTCCCAGATTTACCAAGCAACCTATCTAAAAAGTGCAGTACTTTTCTTCAGGTTATGGCTGAAAAGAAAATAACAGTTCTTCTGTCTGCTTCCTTCTTCTACCTAGGATCAAATAATGATCAGGAACTACGCCCAAATGACCCACATAAATTTGTTAAATTTAAAACTCCACAGAATTTTCATTGCGTTTTTTCCTTTACTGTACACTTGCATGAGCTTAAGTAAAACTAGTAATTTCATCTTCTATAAATTAAAAATCACCATAATGGAAAGGAAAAGGATACAATAATTGTGTCTATAAAAATTTGTGACTATAAAGACTGGACAAACTCCCCTGCAAGAAGTTAAATGCTTAAGGTCAAAAAGAGAGAATGTGGCTATGAGCAAAGTGTTCTTCCATATATTCCCTCTAAATCAAAATACTGAAAATAGATCTGGAATGTAGGTCTTTGGAGGAATATAAAAAAATAAAATTGAAAATAGCAAGTAACTTTAAAAAAGTATTTTCTTAAAAACACACTCTGCAGATCCCATTTGTACAGCTCAATAACCAGTCCAAACCAAAGGAGGCCATGTTTTGCAGAACTAGTCTCCTAAAATAAGCATGCAAAAAGGACAGTAAATTTTAAAAACTACTGCTGCAAGAGTGTATGAATAGAACAGCAAGTGACAGTTTTGCAAGTCTGCTTTCAACCCAGCAGAATGTGACCCCAATCCTTCCAGGATATGGACTGTAGTTAAATCAAAACATGTCTGAATGCAGGGTCTAATCCACACCCAAAGCTTATAAATGTGGGCACGCTCTTCCGCCAATTTAACTTCAAAGGCCATGGTAGGCCATGCTTCAAAAAGACTTAAATCTAAATCTTAACACAAACAGCTCTTAACCTTTTATCTCCTTTACTTTTCCCACCTGATCTACAATAGAATAGATTAGATGCAAATATGCATCTAATATATGGAAATGCAAATACTTCAATAGTTAAAACAGGACAAATTATCCAGAATGGTAGGATGAGGAACCAATTTACGAAAACTTTAAATGGATAGTCAAACCTCAAAACACAAAACAAAGTCACCCAGCACTTGTTATAGGACTCAGCCTTCACTGACAAGTGCACCATGGTGGTGTTAAAGCTGTGAAGGTCTAAAGATAGAAGGAAACAAAGCATACCAAGAACAGAAACAATCTTTTAATAAACAGTTCTTGATATTGGGAAGGCAGACTAGCCTTCAGGCTCACAGGTTTTAATCAAGATTGGTTCTTTTTAGAGCTGAGGAAAAAGCTCTGAGCCCAAAGACATGTTCACCTTCTCTAACTAATTTGGTCTAACAAAAACATAAGGTATTCAGTAATGTTAATGGTTTGCATAGCAAAGTTATTTCAGAAAAATTACCCTCTTGATAACCCTGTATCCACCCAGATTATGGACTGAGCAGTTAGGTGTGGTTCTAACAACGATCCTTCTGCACACACACAACACAGAAATCTTCAGATAAAGGCTCACAGATTTGACTTAAGTTCTCCGTTAAGTGCCCTTCAGCACTTCCTCAGTGACAACTGGCCCAAAATAATACCATCATGTTCACCACTGGCAGACCACTCCAGCAGGCTGGCTGCCAGCTTCTGTTGCTGCCCTCAGGCTCATCTCCGCGTCCTGCTCACCAGAACATCCACCAGCTTTCCCCAGGTGAGATCTCCACACTCCTCTCCAGCACTGGGTCCCAAGAATTCTGGAAGAGCATGGTATCTGTGAAAGTGTCTGAGCAGGTACATGCTGACGAGTACAGCCAGCTCTAGGCACAGCTACCCCCAGGTGTGACAGTACAGCCTGCCTGGGTTTGTACACCAAAAGCGCAGTAAAGGGTGCTCACCTCACTGCACTCAAGTCCCCCTAAAAGTCTTGGCATTATACCTCTACCCATGCAGTAAGATCAAAGCATTACAGTTACTGGCTTTTGAAGGACCTACTGCTTGTATTATGGATTCTCTCCCTTCTTAAATTAAGAAATATGGGGAGAGAAACTACTGTAGCAAAGATGATGACTGACATATAACGTGAAGGCATCCAATTGAGACTCTCATTTTGTACTTAGATAAAAATAATGTTATCATAAGAAACAGGATCATTACATTTTCTGGACATGAATAAGAGTTACTGAGTGTCTGTACACTAATATCCAACAAAGCCTGGTGCTTAAGACACTTGCCAGTATATTGTACTCCCTCCAAAATCAAAGAGTTCTTGTTAAAACAGGGCATCACTTTCAGTGCTTGACAGTCCATGGGCTGACTTAGAGAGGATACTCTTTGTAACAACACTGTAGAAAAGCCTGTGTAAAAAACGAGCTAAAAATATTTTGTGAGGAAAAGTCTAATGAAACACAATGAATTAAACCATATTTTTATGAGGATTTTTTTCTGCCTTCTGGCAGAAGGAAGAAAATGCAGTCCAGAGTTACACAACTTATACAGTACCCTAAAACCGAAGTTACACCACTTGCCTTCAAAATTACAAATTGGTCTGGCTGAGTATAATCTTACTCTTGAGCACTGCTCATGAACTGTCATTCAGATTTAAAAAAATTTAAAAAAAAATAGACTGACGAGTGGGTGTAATATGCAAGCAGCATGTGCTGCACGTACATAGTGGTGAAAGGGAACTCTAATTCTTAGCAGACTATAAGGAACTATTAACATCTATAAAAATCCAGACTTGAGAAAAATGGAAGTAACATGCATGGCAAAGATTTTCTTGATATTTATTTCTATTTTCTAATTACAACCAATTTTTGCACTTTTACTACACTTTGACTTCCCTTTCTAAGGGAGAACGAAAAAAAGGAAGGACATAATCTATGTGTCTATTAAGCGTGGAGAAAGAGTGCAAGAGGCACAGCTGGCATTCACACAATTCCCTAAGTCAGGGACATGCCAAATAGCAAAGCTTTCCATGGTGGTTTCTACACAACCTCACAGAGGCCTTCTTTTAGTTAGCTATGCTACATCTCATTTATAAATCTCTTAAACCCAGATTCCCAAACAAGCCTGGGTTCAAGAAAGCATTAATGAAGTTACAACTTCATCATTTTTTGAGATACTGGTTTTGCCTTTACAGACCCTAAAATTGGTTGCATTAATACTGTATTTTTTTAAGAAAGGAAGTATCAAGCATATTAAAAACTTGTGAAGAAGATTTTTAAGGAATCTTTTATTTCCTTAAGTTTACAGCAATCACATGTTTGGTTTCTTTTAAATAAACTTTTTGAGGAGTTCCAAAAAACGTGAATGAGAATAAACTGGCATTTTCCATGAAAAATATAATTAGATTGTCACTAATCGGAACAATGTCAAAATTTCACGACTAACCTTACAAAAGTGCCTTCTCATTTTCCTACAAAAAAGGGAGAGATGTAACTTATTTTTATACACAGGTGATTTTCAGCATTTTAAAATACTGCTAAAGCTCTGGATAAACACAGTGTCACTGATTTCAGTAAATAAATTAATGTGGGGGTGCAACCAAAAATTTTACAGCAGTACTATGGCAAAGGAAGACTGAAGTTAACTTGCAAGACTCTAGTCAAATTGCTGTGAGAGAGATGGAAACTAAGCTTGGAAATCATCACAGCGATCTGAAGCAGACACAAATACAAGGTGAATGTGATACCAGCTACTACATGTAAGCACCAGAGAATGGAATTTATGCACTAGTTAAGAAAACAGGAAAGCAGCAATTGAATCTATTTAAATTAAAAATGGACCCCATTTATCTGTAGGAACAGGTTATACGGTAGCTTGAAACTTCTCAATTGTAACAGAAGCAAAAGACTGAATAAAGAGTAGAAGAGAACTACTAAATTTTTAAAGTTTTTCATTTTTAAAACAACTCAAAATCAGGACCGCAACCTAAAGCCATCAATATTAAGCCTTATTAATATAAGGTTAATTCAGTAACTGTTCGAATTAGGAAGACAACAGAACTGAAATTTTCCAAGAACTAATATTCTTCTCACAACAAAAAGTTCTGGCTTTGGTTCTCTACATTAAAGGAGGACTCCAAAACACTGTAATGACTTCACTGATTCTGTATGTACTTTCACTTCTATTTCTATAAACAAACATATGAAATGTATACCAAGCATACTTACACCAACCACAAAACCAGGTAAGAACTGAAAATGTTTGTCCAGTTTTGTGTGAACCCCATGACCTTGCATCTCTCATGAATACTGTAATTACCTTGCTACTGCCATCAAAAAATTGTCTTGTACCTGCTTACCAGTTTATTGCCTAAAAAAACAAAGCCAAAAAACCAACAAACCAGAACCCCCCCCAAACTCCCTGTTAAAAACAGGGAGATGTGGGATTACATACCCTCCTTTTACAAGTTCTTTACAAAGTCTGAAAACCTGTAAATTTTCATTTTGGGATTTAAATATTTTTCTTATTTGTTCTTACTTTAGACATTAAACTACCATCTATGTTAGAAGATTTTTGTAGGGGGTTAAAAGAATTATGTGATTATGACTTTAGAGATACTCTGGATGATTAATTTAAGAATCGAGATGTAAAGTTTTATTCTGTTTTGTGCCCTCCACCCCAGTCTGCTTTGATAAGGATTCAACAACTCTGCCACTTTAATTAAAACAGCGAGAACTACTAATGCACATCTGACTCATGCAAAAAACCCTCCAGCAAAACAGAGAAGATACCAGACTAGAAATTCTATTTAAAAGATGTAAAAAGCTGGATGAGAGTATCAAAAACATTTTGGAGAGTAGGAGGGGAACAGTCCAGAACACCTTCATAACTTCTGTATACATTTCAAAAATAAGGTACAAATTTATTTCTTCTTTATTCTGTACATGGCATATTCAATTTAATAATAATTAGGGAGAAAATAGTTATGGCCTTTTGCTTAGCACCTGAAATGGCTTCAACAACTTACTATTCACCATTTCAAAACAGTCTTCACAATAAAGGACTATTACAGAATTACTTTCTAGAAAAAGAACACTGAGTTTGTGATTTTTACTATATACTACTGATCACTTCCAAACCCACACGCATTCATTTTTTCTTATTACAGACCTGAGACTTTATTCAGTGATCTACACTGGCCAAGTTCTTAAAAAATTTCCCATGAAACTGCAACACTCAACATATACGTGATTTAACCAAAGTTCTGCAATTTTAATATAAAACAGCACAACTGTTATTTTACTTGTAGAGAAACAATAACGAACAGTTGCATATTGTTATGTTCAAGAAAATGTTTTTCTTACCTGAAGAGTTCAAGAATTATCAATGCCAATTATGGTCCACTAGCACTCAGTAAAAAAAAAAAAAGTCTAGATTTACTTAGGCCATTTTCAAATTACAACTGAATCATCTCAAAAATAAAACTTATCTTGAGAATACAAATCGCTACTTTGAGTTCTGCTAGCAGAAGAAGAACCACAGCGAGTCAGATCAAAGTTGAATCTAGTCCATTATCCTATTCCTGACAGTGGCTGAAAGTGGACGTTTGGGAGGAGTACAGGAATGATCAAACATGTGACAACAGCCAAACACTGGCCCAGTCTGCAACAATTCGCTATAGAGACTTCCTGGGCCACAAATGGGATCTTTGTATTTAACAATCCACAGTGAAGTAATTTTCTATGAACTTGTTCAGTCACCTCTTAAACTGATGAAAATTTAACATTAACATCCTGTGGCAAGGACTTCCATGTGCTTAACTGCCCATATTTGAAGAATAATTGTCTTCTGTTTGTTCAGAAACCACCTGCAAGCTTCCTGTATTGGAAGAAACAGTGAAAAAGTATTTATTTACTCTTTTCACGTCACTCACAATTTTACTAATTCCACGCCACTTTGCTCTTTCTGAGATGGCAAGCAGGCACTGAGCGCCACATTTAAAGCATGAGACACTGCTTATTTATCCACTGATCACGATTCCTTTCCCGATAATCCCTAACATCCAACTTACGGTCCTATTATAGTACTGAGCTGTGACTTCCATGGATCCAGTACTCTTCCAATATTGATAATAACTGCACTAGATCCCATCACTAAATGTAAAGGTTTTTTCCCCCCATGAGCTGCATTTTACATTTATTACACTTTTATGTACATTATCTCCCTCTTGTAGCATTTTTTCTGAAATTTTTCAGCAGTACCTCCATTTTACTATCCAGAACAAATCAATACAATCAGTATAAGATTACAACAGGAGGTGGTCCAATTTGTTTCAGCTGCCTCCAGATGCACACTCCTTTACTGCTAAATCTGGGAAAAAAATCCCGAAACCAAATCAAACTGGTTAACATTGCTGTCTCACAAGTTAAAAGTAGTGCACAGAAGAGCCATGAGTGATACAGCTGATGCAAGATAGGGCACGGAATAAACAACAGCAGAAGAATACGCACAGCAGAAAAAGGAATAAATCATCACCTTCCCTTCCTTACTTTTTTTGGTGGCAAGGGAGCTAATCTCCCCACTTTTTCCTTTCCTGGGGCTGCAAGTGGATCTGTGGTTCAGTCATACATCAAGTCAACCTGATCGCTTGCTGTGAGAGAGTCATTCTTGCTCCTTTCTCTCATAGTCCTGGGCATGCAGTCCTGCCCTCTCCTTTCTACCATTTCTGGCACTCATTTATTCACTTCTTTTGGAGGTTGTTCTAACAAGCTGAAGCGTAACAGGCAAGTTGCAAAGTGAGTGCAAATACAGGGATAAGATGATGTGGACAAGACTGCGCAGAAGATGGATTGGTTATTTCAATGGTAATAAGATCTTGGATTTGCTGTTATTCGGTGTATCTTCTGAGTGATATTTATTAGAATTATCTCTTTAGAAACTGTCAGAGTGAAGCTTCTCAACTGACATAGGCTGATCCAAGTTGATGCTTCCAGTGAGAGGGACTGTCCTGCCTTCTGCTTATTTCCAGGCATTTCTTCTGCCTGCATTTGTGCTCACACTGCTATGCTATGTGGCTCCCTAATCCAGATGAAAACCTCCTCCCATCCTCTGTGGTAATTTTCAGGCTGATCAAACCTTGATCCAACTGACTGCATCAAAAGCACCAGTGCCAGCACTAGAGAAGAACAGAAGCAGCAAGTGCTGGGGATAAGGTAAGACTCTGAATGTAGGCTTATGCCAACTGCAAAACTGTGCTCTTGATGTGTATTCTTAATATGAAGTATCTCCTCCATGAAATTTTACACAGAACCTTAAAAACTATTCAGTAACACATACAGTACAAATGGCTTAAAGGGTAAATACACATGGCTCATTATGGACTTCTCACAAAGAACAAAACTCTGAGGTTACATTAAGTCTGGGTGATTCACCCCAACATTTCTCCTGTATCAATACTGAAACAAATATATATACACACACACACATGAATTTTCTCATATTCTCAGTCTGTGCAGTGCAGATGGCCTTGTACTGAAAAACCACTGTCATTCTACGTAGGTTTCAGCAGCATCTTAACTAAGCCTTACTGACCTGATTAATTTGATATTCTGTATCGTGAACTATGATAAAGAAGAAACAGAGCATTTTTTAACAGATACTGACTTTAATAATGTAGAGAATCTATAAATGAGTGAAAATTTTATAAAGATGGGTATTATCTCTATTTTGAGCTGCGATGGCTTGCCAGAGGTAGAAAGCTCTTACTTTTTACTGTATTAACAGGGTTCCTTTGCCAGATGTTGCCTTTCTTCTCAGAGTGAAACTGAATTGCACAATATTTTTAGTCACTGATATTCGAACTATAATTTCTCAGGTTCCTCCTTCATTTAAACTGTTCCAGAGAGAGCAAATGCCATCATCCTCCCCAAGTCACCTTGACAAGGGCTCGGTGAATTGTAAATATTCTTTTCCTACATCCAAACAGGACTATGAGCAGCCCTGTCTCCTGGGATTACTAAACCTTAGATCAAATGTCTTTTCATGCTTGCATGATCTAGCTATGTACTGTTCTAACTTTAAAGCTTAAACATCTTTCCTGCAACAAAAACACAACAGGTTTTGGGCAGAGTGAACTTTAAACAGTTGTTATGGTCTATAATGGGTGCTTTCATGTTTCATATGAGTCTTTGATGGCATTTAGATCTCCAGCTGCTGGCTGATGTACCCAGATCACTGAAATGGGCAAACACACACATAAGATAATTTTCTACGTTTTTTTGGTGGGTTTTTTTCTCTTTCAATTCAGAAAATTTTCCTTAAAATGTTACTGTTGAACCAGGGTTAGTATTTAGAAGAATTTTCTGCTCCAAGACTGGTCTAATAAAGCTATAGTATTGATTACAGATGAGAACAACTTTTCTCATTCCACAAATAACTAGTTGTTGCCATGCTTGATACCCTAAGGAGGATGTTACTTTGTGAACACATCGTTACTTGATATGAATTCTGACAGGACTGCCAATGCCTCGTCTTAGCAATGTTTTCATGTTTAGAAATGCAGAGGCAATGCATCACAGAAGGTGTGTGCTGTACATTCAACCTTCACAGGTGAAAATGCTACACTAGTAACTAACCTACAGCTAAACTAAACTATCAATGGAAATCTCACTTGAATTCCACAGCCAACATGGGACCATAGATGTTAACATCAGCCACCTTCTCCCCTTCTCCTTTCAAGAATGAGGTTCCTGTTGGAGGATTGTAATTATTGTTCCCCAAATATGCGATGCGTCCCCAAAAATATATGTCCCCAAACAGTGATGGCACTGTTGCACATTACACAGTTTTTTAAAATATCAATGGCTATATTCTCAAAACTTTGTCAAACAAAACCAGAATGCCTTAAAAGCCTAACAGTTCCACTCCTGTTAATAAGAACTCCTGAGACAAGAAATTAAATGCCTTATACCACACAGATTAATTGTTGCTGTTGATCTGTGAAACAGACAATAAGAAAGATGCTGGATTAAGTAACACTGAAGAGAGACTGTAAAAATAGAAACTGTCAACATGCAAGGATAGCCAGCTATCCTAGCCACTTTGGAAAGAGGTAATAAAATGTCATGCTCATGATGTTCCTCTCAGACACCCCTAGGATCCAGGAAAAAAACCTCCAAAGTCTCAACTTTCATTCCCCCCAAACTGGAAGAAGTTGGGTGATAAGGCTCTACAAATGAGCCTGTGCTTTGTAGGTGAGCTCTTCTTCCACACTGACCTTAAAGTAGTGGCTAACTTTGTGATTTCTGAGTAGGAACCATATACCCAAGAATACTTGATGATTTTTCTTACTATTGTTTCATTTTAACCTACATTAAACCCAAAATACCCAAGCAGTATGCTAGTCTGAAAATCTCACTATTTAATCATTAAGATGAAAGAAATGTCTCCCTATGTAGCAGGTAGACATTAGAAGGATTACTGAACTCAGTTATGTAGAATTATGCACAAACTTTGATTACTAAATACACTGAAAGACATGCCACATTCTTAAGGTATAAAACAAGCATTCAACTAGGTCAAAATATTCTTTTTTGTCAGAATTTGCATTAAATCCTAAAATTTGAATTGCAACATTTTCTTTTAGCTAATGCTTGTAATGTTTGCAAACTGCAGCTACAACAGCAGGGACTACAACAAAAAAGTCCACAAAACAATGCTGAAGTGTTAAGGCTGACTTAGAACAAGCACAGGAGAATCCTAAATGAATTTTTAATACCTAAACATTAATGCTATGCTAGAAAAAAAGAGAAAAAACACCTCAATAGCTCATGGTATATGCAGTTACTGTCCTGCTCACACGTTATCTGCTCCCATCCAGCATGCAGACTCTGGCACTTACCTGATGCCCCAGTGAACTAACTCAGCTCACTGAGGTGGAAAACTTGGGTGGGCAGAGGGGAGAGGAAGACTGGCACAAGTGAAAAAGCTTTGGCAGGACCACTCATATCAGTTGCAAAACTGTTAGGGTGAGGTCAGCCCTTCTCATGGAACCATACACAAGAGGTTTTTATCACCTGTAGTTCTGTGAGAAGCATAAGGAAACTGAGTAAGCTTGTCATGTCACCAGTACCAAAATCCTGTTACAGACTTTGCCAACCGGAAATCCAGGAAATATCCACCTAGAAGACAGCTGGGACAGCGTAAGGTATCACTAGCTCTCTAGATACTTGTTTCTGTGCTAGAAATCAGCCTTCCTGTAGGAAATTGCACAGAAAAGGAACATGTTCAACTAAGACTATACCCAGAATTAATCCATCCTTAATCCAGGTACTACCAGAGACTGATTCCCTAATAAGCCTATGGGGACCCAAGCAGGGCAGCAGCACTGCTGCATTAACTGAGCAGTCCTCACACTCCCCTGCTCAGTTTGTTACAGGCATCCAGACACACACAGTGTGCACCTGCTAAAAGCTTGAGAACAACTGCTATTTCCCATCGTAACATCAAAAAATTCCAAGAGAGCACAAGCTTCATCAAAAGGTAGATCAAAGTATGTTAAAGAATCATCACAACCATGCCTTAGCTCCCCTCTGATCCACAACCTCATACACAACATGGAGAAATAAAAATGACACTGGTTGTAAGAATGAACAAAATGGCCTAGAAGCTAAAACAGTATGAATACAACAGCGTCTGCTTTGATTGTCACAGGCTGGCATCATTTCAGACACAGCACAATCAGATCCTCAGGGAGAGTAATGACTTCTGGTGCTCTGCCTAAAACCCTAAGGACAATTCAAATACAGTTACTGATGAGTCCTGGAGAAAGATACATCAAGCTTTCCTTGGGCAAGGATGTTATAATCATCAACCTAGGTAAAAGTCTGCCAGAAACAGGAGTACAAGATGGACATACGTACTTACAGTCAATGCGGGTACAAACTAATACAGCTCATTGAAATTAGAGTTTTACCAGCCTCAATCAGTATCTGTTTCTTTCCACTAATGCTTTAATGTTTGCAAACTGCAGGTGTAACAGTGGGGACAACAATAAAAAAAGTCAACAAACCAATGCTGAGGTGTTAAGACTGACTTAAAACAAGTGCAATAGAAGCCCAGATGAATTCTTAAATTCAGTACCTTTTGTCATAAAAAAGCAAGAAATACTCAACTAAGTCAAATATATAACAAATTTTTAAAGATATATTGCATTTACATGTGCCTTTATACTGATACTTTACAGGAAACCATTAAACATAATTTCTCAAAACTGAAGTCTCATTCCTTCTAAAAAGCAAAAACTGGGGGAAAAAAAAAATCCTTCTCTTCGGAGTGTATAAATATCACGTCTTTCCGCTAGTCATCTTTGTTTGGAAGAAACACATATATGCATCTTTCACACTAAGAATCCCAGTCTTTAACAAAAATCAAATCATTTGAAAGAAAACTTTAAATAGACAAATCATAATCATAAAATCAGAGATGTCAGTATCTCCCGTGAATAAAACATTTCCCTTTTGTGTTTATATCCTGGACTTGGACTGTTCTGAAGTATACCAATACAACATCATGCAATTGACTGAAACTGTTTAAAAAAAACAAACCACAAGATAAAAGAGAAACCCTAAGCAACGCACAACACGACTTTGCAAAACAGAGCATATTCAAGAGATTTTTGAAAAAATGAACTAGTCATGTCAGCACACTGGAGTAGTAATTAGCAATAGTTAGACATATTTCCCAAACTAAGTAGCATGAAGCCCATAAAACTAAGAAAAAAAGATACCGACAAAAGATGTATTTATTACAATAGTATAAATATTATACTTTCTTCCCTGTATTTCATGACATTTTTTGCCCTTTAAATTTGACATAAACAGTGCATTTCATGGTATCTAGTAATTGCCTCTTAAGACTTGCATTTTAAAGTCAAATGAAAATACAAAATAAAAGCTGACTTACAAACTCTCAAGTTGTCACCTTCCCATACAGTTAGTGATTCACTCCAAACGAATCACCTCCAATGACACTTTGTTGACATCACCCACCTCTACACAACAGCACTTTAAATCCTCCAATGTGGCACAAGGAAGCCGGCCTGTATTTCACTGAAGTTCTACCAATTTCTATCACATGCAGTGAAATAACATCGTAACTGAAAGCAGAATTCTGCATTGTTGTAAAATTATAGGATTGAATGCTAACAACAGTAACAAACATGCCAAAAAACCAACCAGAAAGAAACTTTAAGACTTTCAATCTTCACTTACATTTTAAATTACAAACCTCTGATTTCGAACTCAGGAAAACTTGATTAAAAAAAGGACTAGATTACTTGAAAAAAAAACCCCAATTTTAAAATTAGATATATCAATACCTTCCCTCCTCTAATCAATTAAACTACTCACCATGAACCATTTACATATGGCTTTGGAAAAAACCTTAGCACAAAGGCATGCTACAGAACATAATTTTTAGTTTATCATCTCAACACTATTTTTAAACAACATAAATTTTGTTAGTCAAAATAAGAAATAATTTTCATAATCCCCAAAACAGTCTGTAGCTGAACTCTGCAGACTGAATATGAAAATCCTGCTGATATCTTTCACTGAGAATTCCACATAATCCCGCTTCCAAAAAAATCACTTTTACTTAAGCAAGAATTTTTTTCTTTGATTACCTATGATTCTTCAACATCTAGGTCATACAGCAGACTACCAGCACTACTTGAAAAGCTGTAACATAGGTTGATGTACTGTAGCCTGTGATCCGTCTATCCAATCAAGGCAAGAAATGGATCAACAGGGGACACAAAATACATGCAGGTGGGGCTAAAAAGGAAGGAGACTATTCTGGTTGATAGTACCAAAGGCTTGCAGTATACACAATATAAATCACCAAGGTTTACATTTGTATAAAAATAGCTGTAGTCTACTAATTATTGTGTGCCTTTCCTAAGAAAAATGCAGTGCCATGTATTTTACAAGTAAATCCTTGTGCACCAATATCCATGCTGACAACCGCATTACACTCAGAATTAGTTTTTACCCATCTCTATTTACAATGAAAGTTCTTGTTTCATTTAAAGATGGAACACTTTAAACATTTATTCCATATCCTCCTTTGGTTTTATAAAAAAGTTTCACTGCCAAACTCCTATCAGTGAGCTATTCAACAAGCTGAGTGTTCAGTTTTTTCTGTAATTTTGAGAATCTGCAGTTTGCATTCCATTACTTTAGAATGAGTTAGTACTAACTTAAAAGATACAAGTCACAGGTAAAAATAACTTTCTAGGTGTGTAACTATGAAGAAATTGTTACAGTTTGCCCAGTTATTACCTCACAGCAGCTTCCACAGAAACCAGAAAGATGGTTTTGTTACCGGTGAATAAAGATGAGATTGCCCAAGAAAAGGGAAAGTTTCTGTATTATGTGGCATACAAGTATATTACTCACATGTGTTGAAGGAGTTAAATTATCACAACTTCAATATAATTCTGTAAAAAGCTTTCTCTGTCACATTTAGGGCTATCAATTTATCATAAATAAGTAAACACCGCCCTCCCAATCTTATTTTAGAATCTGCTGAATGTTTAATAGGTGAAAAGCATAGTTAACTATGAACAACCAGAGCATCAGAATTTAAGATGCAGGAATATTATATGCTTCTGAAATATCCAGAACAGATCACGAACAATAAACACCTCTCTTATTGATCACCTTTGTCTCAGAAGTCTGAAGTCCACCGTAAAATGTCTGCCTACACATCTGAGACCCAATCCCTTGCCTACATGTAAAACAGCTGTACACCAAATACTGAAGTAAATTCTAGAAACACATTGAGGAAAAAGATAAAGAATCAGTATTGTAAAGCTAGTGAAGCCCCAGTTACTGTAGAAGGAGAAACAAATAGCCAAAGAGACAGAACTGAACCAGGCAGATGTCTTTTAGACAGGCTTTTTTTTTTTTTTTTTTACAGAATTTGACCTTATGGCCAATAAATAAGAATATATAGAACAGTTTCAAAGAAAAGCTACATACTCACATGTAAATTACCTGAGTACTAAAAAAGGTGCTTTCAACAAAAAAAGGTGACTAACTGTGCTGGGTTTCTGTGGCAGGGTTTTTTAGTAGTGGGGGAGAGGGCTGCAGCTTCTCGAAGCTCCCCTGGCTCCAAGTCGGACCCGCCTCTGGCCAAGGCTGAGCCAATTAGCGATGGTGGCTGCACCTCTGTGATAATGTCTTTAAGAAGGGGAATCTGGGAGGGGGTTGGGACTTGTGAGGAGACATTATGAGAAGGACACCTATGTGAACACAGAGATCAGTGGAAGGAAGAAGAAAAAGGGAAGGAGGCGTACTGGAGCAGAGACCCCACCCCTGTATCCCGTGGTGAGATGGCAGGGCCGCCCCCCCCTGCCACCATGGAGGTCCCTGGTGGAGCAGAGACTCGCCTGCAGCCTGTGGAGGACCCCACACTGGAGCAGGCGGCTGTGCCCAAAGAAGGCCAGGACTCTGTGGGAAGAAGCCCCCGCTGTTGTAGTTCAGCGCTGGGAGGGCTGAAACATGTGGGGGTGACCCCTGCCGGAGCATCTTGAGAAGAATGCATCCTGTTGGGAGGACTGACAGGGAAGAGTTTGTGGAAGACTGTCTTTCATGAGAGGGATGCCACATGAAGCAGGGGGAAGAATGTAGAAAAAAGCTCCTCCCCCCCTTGGAGGAAGAAGCAGAGGACTGACAGCACCCCCCATCCCCTGCACCACTGGGAAAGGAGGTAGAGATATTGGGAACAAAAGTGTGTCCAGTGAAGAAGGGAGGGGTCAGGGGAGGTGTTTTTAAGATGTGGTAACACTTTTCATTGTAGCATTCTGTCTGTTAAGTCTTGTTGTTAGTGTTTTGAATTAAAGTGATGTTCTTTTTCTTTCCCTAAGGAGCCTGCCTTTTGCCCATGACACTAAGGGGTAAGTCACCCCTCCCTGTCCTTATCTGGATTCCTGAGCCTTTTACTTCATTTTCACCTTCGTGGGGGGGGGGGTGGGGGGGTGGGGGAAGAAGTGAGTGAACAGCTGCTTAGCACTCTCCGTTGCCCCCTGGGCTCAAACCATGACACCAACTAAAAAAGCAACTAGTCTTACGATTACAGTTTACATATAGAAATCAGAAAAAAAAAATTCCTGATGTAAGAAGACTTTATTTTCAAAACCAAAGTAATAGCTTTTAAGAACTCTAGTATGTGTCTTTCCTGTTATAGTTTTAGATGAATTTCAGAAAGCAAGCTTTGTCCAAATACTCTGTTTCCACACAGTCACAGAACAGTTGAGTCTGGAAGGTACCTGTGGAGGTCACCTGGTCCTACCTGACTGCTCAGAGCAGGGTCACCTTGAGCAGGTTGCTCAGGGTCATGTCCAGTTTGGTTTTGAGTATCTCCAGAGACAGAGATTCCACAACCCCTCTGGGCAACCTGTGCCAGTGTTCAACTACCCTCACAATAAGAAGGTTTTCTTATGTCTAAACGGAGTTTACTGTATTAAGAGTTTGTGCCACCACTGAGAAGTCTGTCTTCTTTACACCCACCTGTCACGTATTTATTTATGCACACTGGTAAGATCCCCCTGAACCTTCTGTTCTCCAGACTGAACAACCCCAACTCTCTCAGCCTCTCCTTGTATGATGTTGTCTTTGTGGCCCTTCAGTGGACCCGCTCCAGTATGTCCCTCCAGAGCTGTCTTGTACTGAGGAGCCCAGCACTGGACGCAGCACTCCAGCGTGTCTGACCAGGGCTGAGTAGAGGGGAAGGATCATCTCCCTTGACTTGCCAGCAACTCTCTGCCTCATGTTTTGCTGGCTCATGTTCAATGTGCTGTCTACTAGGTCCTTTTCTGCAAAGCTGCTTTCCAGCTGGTTGGCACCCAGACTGCCCTGGTGCACGGGGTTACTCTTGCCCAGGCGCAGGACCTGGTGTTTCCGTTTTGAACTTCAGAAAGTTTGTGTCAGCCCATTTCTCCAGCCCATCGAGGTCCCTCTGAATAGCAGCACAACCCTTTGGTGCACTAATCATTCCTCCTGGTTTTGTATCCTGTGCAAACTTGCTGAGGGTGCTTGCACTCTGTCTCAGCCAGGTCATTAATTAAGATATTAAACAGTATTGGCCCCAGTAAAGGATGACAGCTGGAGTACACCACAAGTGACTGGACTCCAGCTGGACTTTGTGCCACCAACCACAGCTCTTTAAGCCAAACAGTTCAGCCAGATTTCAATCCACTTCATTGTCTATTTATCTAGCCCAGACTTCCTCAGTTTGTCAATCAAGGTGTCACAGCAGACAGTGCCAGAAGTCTTGCTAAAGTCAAGATAAACAACAGACACTTCTGTTGTTTAATCAGTGTTAAATATATCTTAAGCCTCTAATATTTTTTATCCTTTGGTATATCCTTGGACCATTTTTTGGCTACATCACAATAAATAGTATTTTTTCGCTTGTGAACTCTAGCCATTACAAGCTGATAACTGATTATAAAAGCTTCCTCAGGCATATATATACATGCAGAAGCAAATGAAGCACTACCATATTTTCACGTCTTTAACTTTCACTTCACATAATCTGTATCTCTTTCAATGCATCGGTACTTTAAAATAAATTTTCAAATAACCAGCAAAAAAATCAAAGGCAGGGGATAACAAAGCAAACAGATGACAGAGGACTGTGAGCAGATGGTACCTAAACACAAGAGGGACAACAAGAATGAGGACCAGGGTGGGGGGTAAAGGGAAAGCTCTGGGATAAACCTCCTGTTGTATTATTTGCATATAAAATTCCACTGCAATTGAATCTCAAATTACTTTTTGCAGTCAACAGCACACACATGAACTGCTAGTTGTGGACAAAACAACGAGATCTTAGAAGTAGTTTAGAGAGGCAGGAAGTCATGAGTCTCAAGCTTTCAGGAGCTCCAGCTGACTCATACAGGCTTAGACCAACAGAGCTGGGTGATGAAGCATCATGTGACAATCTAGAGTCAGGCCTTCTAGAGAAGAAAAGCAATCATTTAGAAGGGGAAAAAAAAATAAAAACAAACCAGGACGGACTAAATCTAAACACTCTTGCCCTAGAGAAGTCCAGTGAAGACCTGGCAGAAGCCTGGGAAGACAGATCCTAAAGCAGCTCGCACCTGTCCATGGGAAAGGCCCGACTAGAGCTATTTGCAGTAAAGGGCAGGAGTCTTCAGATGCCACACAATGTGACCTGAGAACAAACTGTAGAGTCCAGAAAGTGAATAAAGGTACTATAACATGCATAAACACTTTTTTTGAAAGTTATGTTTTAGGCATAGCATTGTTATCCTAAAAAAATAATGTCTGTGATCAAGCTGCTCTCTAAAGAATTCTGTATTTGGCTGCAGTCAAGGCTGATGGTTGGGCTGAATACCCTCCTTTTAGTCTAAGTAAAAAAGGAACATTAGGTCTTTTACACAACTGGAGAAAAAAAAGGAAAACTGTCCAAAGCACGCACACATCAAATCCAGTCAGACTGTAAAGTGTGTGAAGAATTAAGAATTTTATAAATAACAATTATGCAATTAAAGGAGGTGGGGGAAAGTGTTGCAGTTATATATGCCTCTGTTTTAAGCAGGAAAAAAAACGGCAAAAACTGCTGTGCCTGTGATCTCAGGAGAGAGTGTTGTGTGGGGTTTTTTGGGTGGTTTTTTGAGTTTTAGGGGTTTTTTTTTAGTACAGTACTTGCTAGACAGGCAGACTTGAAAACATCAGCAAAATAGCTGCTTGTTGCACTTTGTTTCTACTCTGCTCAAGCAAACAGCTCTGTTTACACACTTTGTGAATAAACAGAACTGCACATACACAAAAATCTCACAACCCTCAAATCACATAATCTATTTCTCTTCCTCAGAGAAGCAACTTGGCAAAGCCCCAAGTATTAGCTAGCTCTTAGGCTCTTATAGTAGAAATAATACATGCCAGGTTTTCTGAATGCAGATGTCAGATAGCCAAATATTGGCTAATACACATTGTAGGTCTGTGGTTTTGCCTGCTCAGCTACCTTGCAAAGGAATTGAGCAACCTCTTGATGCTTGCAGGTCAAATTAATGACTGGTCTTCCTGTCCACCTTGGAGACATTACTCCTCTTCTAAACAACAACATATGATTGCTTTTTTTCCTTTTTTAAGCTGGCCCAATAAATACTTTTTGATTGCTATTATCAGACAGCTCTTTTCTGGACCAGAACACATAGAGGCAGGATGGCTAGTCTGAGTTGGTTTATGCCCCAGAACTCCTTACTATTATTATTATGCGTCCCTATGCTCTTACCTCAAATGAGTTTTGCAACAAGCACAGAGGACAAGTTCAGCAGAGCAAGTAGCACTACTTGCTTGCGGTCATTGCTGAGCTTTGCCTTCATTAGATGTATGAGTCTAACATCTCCAGCAGGTCTAAGCCCAAAGTATAGAGTATATATTTAACACATTGTAAGAAGGTACCTCACTTTTCCTTTCCAGAAATATAGGTCTATAAACTGAATAGGAGTTAAGTAGTAGACGAAACTCTGCAATACTAAATTTCCATGAGACTTGAGAACAGACCAAAGGTATTGCGCATTTTGTATCCTCAGCTGATCTCAATCTTTTGGATGCCCATGTCAGATGGCCAAAAATCCAAACACACCAACATCCAGCTTTGACAGGTGTTACTAGGCCTCTGGGAGACCCAGTGTTAAGGTTATCTGATTAAAGGCTAATCATAATAGAAACCAATCCAGCAAAGATCAGCAGAAAAACAATAGGTAGAGAAACCCTAACAACCTAATCAGTGAAAATGGATCACCTGAATCAGCTACTCCCAAGACCATCAATTCAACCATATTCCCCCAGTGTGAAACCCACCAAGATGAGTCAAGGAGGAAACTCTCTCCCCAGAAACACCTTGCAAACTAAAGGTTATTACCTTAATGGGTACCTTATTATGAGACTTATTATGGGATGCAGGGAGGAAGAACATTTTGGGATTGTGTAAAACTTACTGTGGGATTGTGAAAATATGCACGACACTATAAAATGTTTAGGGGAAGGCACTAGAGGCAGAAAAAGACAGGTATAAAGGTGGATAAGAGAAAAACAAGTATGGAAACACAGCAGGAAAAAGAATATATGGGGCAGGTCCAGTGCAAATGGGTGGCTGATCAGTGCACTTGTCTGATTGAGCCCCACCCTTCATCATGACACTCATATTTTGTCTATATGGTCATTAAACCCTACTTCTGTCTTCTTTGTGTATACACTTTCTATTCTGAGTATATACACGTGTGAATTCGAGCCAACTTCAAGCCAGACTGGCCAGCAAGTAGGTAAGAGGTTTAAGAACCAGCAACTGGAGTAAGAACACAAACCGTGGGGGCTCATGGGTCTAGGTGCCAGCAACTGGGGGACACCAATGGGTCAAGGCTTCAGCAACTACATGGACCATTTAAAACCAGCTACTAGGGGGACCCATATAGCATATGTGTGAGTTTCCATGAAAATTCCACAAATGGACTTCCACCCTGAGGAGCTGGAAAGGAGGAACAGGACTGGGCTGTCTGTGCAGATCTTGCTCGATGCTTTGGGTATGTTTATGTGGGTGCCAATAAAAGCACCGGTTTGAGTCTCAGTGTGGCCAGCTGTGTACGCATTTTCTGAATGTGAGCATGTGTGCATGCACACACACCTACGGGCAATAAGCACTCAGTCTCATTTCTGTCCAGCCCTGGGGACACAGAACTGCAGTAGTCTTGCACTCACCTATTTAGCTGGGACAGAAGGTACGCCCCTGGAGCTCAAAGTCCTCCACAATTGGCTACCTCTGACAACTGGCATGGCTGAAAGGACACACACCTTTATCAAGTTTCTTAGCAAAGCTATCAGTAACACTTTGAAGCCTACATCTATAAATCTGCCTTAGATGCAAGTTCGAGGGTCCATACCTGCTTAAGCTGTCCTGGCATCTACTGGAACACACTCCATGCAGTTTTGCTAAGGCATTTTCTAAACCACTGAGTATTTAAATGATAGTAAAAAAATGTATTAGCATTCTCAGGCACCATTCTACTTCAACTGGACGTCCTCTGGTTCTTTTAATAGCCCTTGAATTCCTATGTGCTAAACATGTTTGAAAGGAATCTTGACTGGATCTTTCCTACGTGTTTTCTTTTCAAGTCAGGACTCAGCTGTACACCATTATATGAAAGAGTAGCACAAGTAAATCAAAAATACAGATGAAACAATGTAGATGTAAATTAAATTACAGGAACATATTTAATAAGTTTGCCTTGGAGAAACTTGTAAACACATTTCCATAAAGAGCAACAGCACCTTTAAATACTAGTGGTCTACACAAAAAATCATGCATTCTCTGGCAGCATACTACAGCCATGGTGGCCAAGGAATAGGGTCTACACTAATTCATTGACTCAGTAATCCACCCACAGATATCAAGAGTACTTGTGAGAAAAGGGAAGACTCTTTTCCTTGATCACTGATAATGTTTTTGTGAGTTCTGCATTCTTTAATTTCTGTTGTGAAACAAACATTTTGAGAAAGGTTCTATCTTTTTTTATTTGGCTTTCTAGACTAATACTCTGAAACATTAATTACTTGGGAAGGAGCCAAGTGAGACTTCAAACTAAGTATATAAAGAGCATTTGTACTCTTATTTATATTAAATTAGAATGAAACATTTTAATTGATAAAAATGTACTTCAGAATCACTGGGGTTGATCATCTTTTTCATATTTCTTAGGGAAGTCTTGATCCAAAGCAGTATTAGACTTCTTGGAAGGAGACACTTCTCATAGCTAAAACACCAAGCAGCAGTGGAAATTCCTGATTCTTATCACATACGCAACAGGAGCTGTCAGAAAGGCTTTACACTGTCATACTGGGGATGACAAAGCACCACTCTGAGGAAACCACCACACGTGGTCTCCTATGGCTAAGGTAATCCTTTTATAGAAGGGTTCATAAAGAGCAGAGCTAATTCCAAACATCTTCCATTCTAGTCCATGGCATGGAATAAACAGAGATTGATACGTCTGTCTGGTATGTGGGCATGCCAGGAACTGAATGCTTCTGTGGACAGTGGCCATAGCAGCTGAAGATGACACACAATGAGAATCTGCAGGTCCTGATGCTGTCCGCTGAAACCCGTAGGCATTTCAGACCCCTACTCCACCTCCACAAAAAAAAAAAAAAAAAAAAATCACTGCTGAATATTCTGAATCAGTGGTTACAAAAGAAAATAATACTGTCTCTTTATAGTAGCATTAATGACAAAAACAATTCTCCCAGTTTCTGCCAGAACTACTGCTAATATTTAAGCTTTGACAACACGGAACAAACACGTAGCTTAAGAAGAGTTTCTGCACTCATAGGGCCTTCTTTGCCCCCCAAAATATATACACTGCTCTTCTCCAAGCACAGTAATAGTGAGCAACAGAAGTGAGGACAAATCCCTGCCTTCTTAGGAAGGCTGTGAACATCCCAGTAGATGTGGGGCATAGGAAGTTGCTTCATGAAAGCAAAGCACTGAATTCTTAAAACGTTTCATGTTATTCCAGTGACATTTTGCCAAATAAAAGGTAGCTTTAAGAAATTCTCCTCCCTTCCATGGAATTACACTGCTCCATGTTTTGGAAAAAATGTCTTCAAGATTAACCAGCACAACATTTAAATATAGATGTTTCACAAGCTTTCAAGAGAAGAAAATACAATCTCTTAGTAAATGGAAATCACCAATTTACAGTTATTTGTTTTAGCAGACAAGATAAAGGTAGAATTAGGACACATTTATCAGTACAGAGAGGTTATTTAAAGTGCCTTCTGAACATCCTATTAAACACAGTGGCCAAAATTCCATACAAACAGAACATCTACAGGGGATGTGGTTCTGGCCTTGAACAGTGTCCAGCCATGGCCGAGAAGCAGTCAACCAGCCTGACTGACCTAAAGCTATAATCAGACAAGGAACACTGTGTAGACAAACTTGGTAAAGAATTGGCACCACTTCATTTGTAGCATGTGTAACAGGCAGAGCTTGGAGCTGCACACATTTGTTTCATAATCGGAACTTTAAAAAGAGAGAGAAAGAGTGAAGCAAAAGAAAGGGAAATACAATTCAATATCCATCTAGTCACACTCAGCAGAATGAGTTTGGTAGGCATCCTAGATGCGATGACTTCCATATTTGTTTTTAAGGTAACAGTGACTGGATTTTGTCAGAGAGTTTACCCAAGCCTGAGGGTGAGTCTTGGAAGAAAATACAGAAGAACCTGGGCAGACAGTGGCTCAAGAGTGTAAAATGCCTACAGACAGAACTAGTGAAAGACCTCCTGGTCACACCATCTTTTGGATAGAAAAGGTATTCTTTAATCAGATGGAAAGACAGATGGATATCCTCTGAACTGTATGGCAGAATTCACAGCAACTCACAAACTGAGAGATGCCATGATTTCCTGATAATATGCTTATAATACACAAAATATGCAACAAAATGGAATGCTTAAATAGGCATACTTTTGCTTAACATGTTGCTTAGCATCTCTTGATAACTACATCAATTGTGGATCAATAAAAATACACATATCACATCCCAGTAAATTTACTGAATTACATGAACATTTAAATATTTTATTATTCATTTGTAAGTAATCAATGTGAAGATGCAGAAAACCACAAATTAATTTACCCTGTAACACAGCACAGCAACAACAGAAATACAGTCATCTGGGGTAGGTACACACTGCTTTATGCAATTTATCAGGTAACATTCCCTTACCATCTGGCTAGGGGCCTGAAGTGGACATATTAGTGAAGTCATGATTAAGACAGTGATTAGGCAAAAAGTCATGAAACAGACTGAATTTGTAATAGAAAAGGTTTTACTTAAAATGACCTGTTACTTTTTCACTGACATTTAACCCTGAAGTGGAATTGGAATACATACATTTACCTTCAAAAGTATATTGTTCAAGTCATAGTTTTCAAATTTTTTACATACTTTTTTTTAGCCATTAACTAATGGCTAACTAATCATCACTAGATTGCTTGCATTAGTTTCCAGTGAACAGTTCTCGTACAGGAAAAATCTCATGTTAACACCGTAGCACCCTCAATCTCTCCCTTTCCCAAAGTTCTCTCATTTTAGTTACAAAAAGTAAATTACACTTAGTTACAAGTGTCAAAAACTGAGATTTGTGTTTTCAGAATGTATATTAGAAACCTTCCTGCAATAAGAATCTCGTAAATAACTGCAGGATGAAAAACCCTTAAAAATAACAAAGAAAAAAAAAAAACAGAAAACAAAAAGTATCAAGTAGTGCACAGAAGACCATCTGAATAGTAGTGATACTAATGATACATTCCACTTGTGATTAAGATAAAGTACACGATTTTCTTACGTATAGCAGAAATTCCAGACACACAGAAACAAAGTCTATCACTGAAAACCAAAATACACTTCAAATTCTAATTCTTTTCAAAGACTACCGATGAATCGATACAGGCACTATCAGCTCTAAAGAGTGCAGCATCCCCTACAAATATCACCTCAAGTGAAAAAGCTGCTCCACAGCTGCTTCTACATAGGCTATCTCCTTTTTTTCCCCTACACAAGCACAACAGCACATTGCAGCATTCCTTGTCTGTACATCCCTTTCATACTTCCCATAAAAGCCTTGCACACTAAAACAATGAGCCTGTGAAACCTTTAATATGAAAAATACACAAAACATAGGATTTTTTTTGGTACAATTTTAGCAATCTAAAATTAAGTACCTAGTCTAAGAGAGCTATACAGGCACACTGTCACCCAACAGTTTGGTAGTGGAATGAAGTGCCTTTCTGGACAAACAGCTTAGGGCCCACATTAAGGCAGGATGATTTCCTCCCTACTTCTGAGACAAAATACAACAAATAGCAGTATTAGCTTGTAATTTTGAAAAAAAGGGGAAAATATCCACTGTTCATTATCATGTATTATTTTAAACAAAACTGAAAAATTGAAGTTGCATGACTACTAAAATAAATTTGAACTGCCCTGAAATGAAAGTTAGGCAATATTTCTTTTACACTTTAAAAAAAAAATGTAAAGCAGGAAGACAGCTAAAGAAAAGACGGTATTTTAAAAACATGTTTAAAGTTAGTGGAACTGAAGAAAAAGTTGCATTATTCTGATAATTGTTTTTTTGTTTTAATGTTAGTTACATAAATAACGATAGAATTATTATACTATAATGTTCTATTATCTAATAATTATTCCAAGACATTTATCTGACACACAGCAATGTCAGCTCATTCTCAATGTTGTGAGCTGATGGCTCTTCTACTTTTAGACGTATTTCTGTACTTCATTACAAGTGACATTCTGCCTTTGGAAAAGTAATGCATCCACAATTAAACTAAAAAAACCCCCCACACACACACCCCCCGCAAAAAACCCCACCACAGAACAAAGACATTCCCACATGTTCCTAAACCTGAAAGAATCCTTCAGCATCATAACTTGTTTCACAATGCCTTTTACATCAACTAACATTAGGTCTCTTAGGAAAAGAAGCAGACAGAACTCAGGCTCCATCTTTTTTCTTCCTCCTCATTATTTCAGATTTCTTCCTCCTTTACTTTATCCCTGACTGCATTCTGGGCATGATCTGATGAAGAAACCATGTAAAAGCATTGAGAAATACATTAATTTGCTCTGCAAAAATAAATTACAAAGGGAGAGGGGTATACATAGCCCAAGACTAAAAAACAAAACCAAAACCAACAGTTGTCCTTAAACCTTGCCTGCACCACCCCACCCAGATACTTCTACACATCAAATAACACAAACTTTGCTGTCCTACTGTCATTTGAAAGTATTTTCCCTTTACTGCTATTTATAAAACCCCTCAAAATCATGAAAATCAAATTATACACACACCAGTTATCTACTTTAAAACTGCTCATGAGTGGCTGCTATTAATTTTTCTGGAAAAACACTGAAGCAGAAATTCATTTTCAACAAACATGTATATGCAGCCTTTGCAGAAAGACAGGAAAAGAGCAGGTCAAATACTTCAGACTTATCACCTTTGCTAATAACCTTTACCAGTAAATACCCTGTGGTCAAACTGCATTGCTAAGATGACATAAATTTAGAATCCAAAATCAGAGCTAGGAAAAAAAAAATACTGAGTTCTTTGTCCTAAAGCATGAAAAAGAAAAATACTATATACATTAGGTTTGCAGTCTAAAGAGTAGAAAGTGATCCAGGTGGAAGAACTGACCTATCTAAAAACAAAACAGAAACTTGCAAGGAGTTCCACAAAGCCCTTAAAAAGGCAAGAAAAAAAATAATATCTGTTCAGCTGAAAGGGTTAACTATACTGTACATGAGAAGACTTGCATAACTCATACAACATAAATGAAATTATTTTCGCTCTCTTGGAGGGTTCTTGAAAGACCATCCTCCTCCATCTGGCTGCTGCTACTTGCTTTCTAATGACAGTTGCAGGGCTTGGACAAGTAACCTCGCACAGCCTTCACTGAAACATAAAGAACACGGGGGTACATGGTAGTCGAATTACTACTTATTAGATAAAGAAACCAGGTGTGTGTCACATTGTAAGCATGTAGGAAAACATTTCCATAGTATACTTAAAGCTCAGACATCCAAACAAATCAATTCAGTGTAACAAGCTACAGCAGGTTACCTGATCCGCTGTAACCGTCCATGTGCACACACACATCCGTAGTTACCCAGGTTACCTTATCAACAAGGAATGAGGACTTTGACACAGGCTGCTAAACACATACACAGGCAGCATACACTACTCAGAAATTTAGGACTTAGAGATGCTGTCCGGTTATGTCTGCTTAATGAAATATCCCATAACACACCAAAACACAGGTATCTTATCCCCCCCTACCTGCAATTAGAGTTTTACTAGGGGGGAGGTAAGAGGAAAGGAAGGATGAATCTCACTACGAAAACGTCTCAGGTTTGTATTAATTTACATTTCAAGGCTGCAATGTCTGTAACATCTCAGAGGATCCTCAACAAAAGGGTTCATTTCACTTTCTTGCTAATTATCTCCTAAAAGCCTCTTAAAAACATAACAACCAACTATCCTAAGAGAATGCTGCAGGATTTTTAACATGTTGAGCTTCCATAACAGACAAACCATCCATTATATTCTGGTTTCCTTCTCATCATTTTTTTCCTCTATGATAGGATTACATGTTGAACTTGCCAAGTGGGCAGGAAAAACCTACGAACACTAAACTGTCTTGTAAAAACAAAGACCAACGAAAGAAAGAGGCAAGTAATGGGCTTCTCTCTCATTCCTTCTCTATTCTCATTTCATCAGTTTCTGTAAATGCACAGAGCACCTCCTCTCCTCTCCCCTCCCCTCCTGCTATGCAAGCACTGTCTAGCAGCCTCTGCTAATGTGGAAAACAAAAAACAAGCCATGGACTCTTTCAGATCTTCCACCCGGCATTTCCACCCAGAGAACTCAAGCTTCTCAAAGTCCAACCACTAGGAGGAAGGGTAAAAACTGATAATAAAAAAAAATGCAAGTATGAATTCCCTTCCTGTGTTTGTCAAAAACATACATATTCTCATGTCTGTATGGTATGAACACACACTGCAATTTTGCTATACAGCAGATTAAGGACAGTTTAGCAGCTCAGATACTCAATACTATAATTTTGTTTTTCTTAAAACATCTTATACAGTAATTTTGAAAGGGCCTGGAAAGGAACTGGCAGCTAATAGGATAGACAGCACTGTTTCATAACAGCTTGCAAAAAAAAAAAAAAATCAGTCTATTTTTAGATAGGTGAAAAGAATGTGGTTATTTTAAAAAAATCTCAGATAATATATAAAGTTGTTTTCATTTATAACTGACCACATAAATTGTGCAACTGATGTGTCAAATCAAGCTCCAGGTGAACAGTACCACATATTTAAATCCTCAAAAGAAATGTATGTGCATATACAACATTCACATTTTAATCTTTATTGCAAGATAATGCATCATGCTTATAAAAGCTTACTTTTTAATGAATGGCATTTAAATGGATCCCAGACAAATGCATCTTTTTCTAATTATGTGTTATAATCCTTCACAGAGACCTATTCATCTATTAGTTCAACTATGAGCATGTTTCGCTCAAAAACAGACTGCTCAGTTTTAGGGTGCTGCATAACATTCATATTGATAAAATAAACATCTATATTATATATGGAATTCCCCCACAGCAATGCCAACAAAAGCCTTTCTAAAAATCAAGTTAACACCTGTTTCCCATACTATATTCACCCCATCATCCTCTGTTATCACCACCATTTTATTAGCCTTGTATTTAAAAATTTTAGGCATCAGGGTGGGATAGAGATAAACAAATAAACATTAACATTTTCTTTCATTATTTTTAATTTTTAGGAAATAAATAAATATCTCTCAAAGCTCTTCTTATATTTCTCCATTTTGGAAAGGTGACTTAACAACCCATTCCCCCCCACCATTTTCTATATCTCTCATTGCTGATATTTTGTTATACTACAGATGGTGAAAGGCAACGCAGTTTGCTTCTACGTATCTTACACAAATATACTTATAAATCAAACTAAACTGCTCATTTTGTTTTTTAAAACCATGCATGCCACACAGCACTCGTTCATTTTGAAAGATGTCTTTTAGCCTGTCTCCTTAAGATAGCTTTCAATGCATTATGTCTTTCTATGCTGAGCCATTCAATAAAATGTACTTTAAATAATAATTTCAGCATGCAGTTTGAGTGCTTAAAATTAATAATTGTATTTTTTTGCCAACATCCAATATTACAATGGCAAAACAGAACGTTCAGATGGTCTTCTGCATACAGCTGAAATGATTACTGTAACTAATTTGTGAAAAAAATGATATTATGTTGCTCTGGATTTAAGCAATTTTGAAAATAAAAATATCTCCTAAAATTCAGTTGCAAGCAAAACAGAAGTAAGCAGGGCTGGATCATTTAAAATCAACAAAATGATCACCAGGAGGTTATTTCACATCAGAAAACTTAACGTACATTTAGTACCTCGAAATATTTCTTTAAAACGAAGACAGCTACTTGAAATTGTAATAACCTGATTGACAGATAAAATAATTGCTTTAAAAACACTTCTGAGTCATTTTGTCCTTACCTGCAGGCATGAACCATTACTGCATGCAGCGACTGCTCCATTTCCTAGCACAGACTTGAACAAGGATCACATCTATCTTACAGAATGTGACTAATTGGAGGATTTGCGATTCCTGAGCTACTTTGCAAAGGACACTCCCTTTCCACATAACAGGACATGAAACGCTTCACCAAGTTATATTTCCTATGCACCTAAATTGAAAGGAACCCTTTGCAACCGTGGAACGGTTTCCTGCAACACAACAAAAACGCGAGGTCTTTAAAAACGAATTTAGAAATCGAGATGCTGTTTGCATGACAGTGAAAAGGAGCAAGGTCTGCAACACCAGCACACACAAACCAGCAGCTTGCTGTAGTACGATTTGCATGCTGCAGCCCAGTAGGCTTCATTAAAAAAAATATAAATAAATAAAGAAATCTCTGAAAAAATGCACAAAGCTTAACCAAAAAGAGAGGTTCGATGGAAACGGTACAATAACCAGCATGCAATACGTACACAATGCTAGCGAACTTGACAAGGAAAAGAAAAAAAGCCCTGCGCCGCTGCTTGGCAATGCTACACCATGAATCGTTCATGCAAGAGATGCAGCTGTACCTTTCTGAAGAGGACGACTTCTCAGAGTTAACTGACATCAGCAGCTCAATCTTCTGCTTGATTTCTGGAAAAATCAGAAAATATTCACAACCGAGACCGCCTGCCCTCGCTTTCCAAAGTCTTATTAACCAAAGGATTTTATTTCCCTAAGCCCTTTTGTTCGGAAGGAGGCCGCAGGAGCCACGGTGCCTGTGCGAGGGCCGGCCCAGCCGCGCTCTGAGGGGACGAGGCGGGAGGCGGCGGGCCGGGCCGGCCCGCGCACATGACTGGGCACGGCGGCGGGCGGAACCATTCCGCGGGCGGGGGGGGGGCGCCTCTCCTCAGCCCCAGCCCACACGGCCGCCGGGCCAGCCTGACCCACGCCGCTGCCCGCGGGGGCGCGGAGGCGAGGTTTTGAGGGGGAAAAAACCGAAACAAAGGATTTATGGCACGGATTATCTTCCCGGTTAGTTCTCTAAGCTCCATCGGACACCCTCGAAAACGTTCCGATCAAAAGCCCTGAAAAATATGGCTCTTTGAATCATTTTTGTCACAAAGAATGAAGTATTAAATCACTACTTTCATACATGGGCTAGAAATCAGACAGCGGAAACACTACGCATACCTGGATTTTATTTTTTTAGTGCCCTGCCTCTAGTTTCCTCCAAATGTACTTTGAAAAGTAATATTTCATTTTCCACCATTTTTTTTAGTATCTATTAATTACCAATCTAGCACTTGTAACGACTAAGCGGAAACACCCACCAGGCTAAACTGGGCTGATACCTCATCACTGTCGTCACAGAAACCGCCTGGCAGCGCACCCCAGCACAGACACCCCGACCAACTGTTACTACGGGGGAGATGCACCCTTGTGCCGTCTGTCACTTGTCTCACGAGGTCCTGTCAAAGCAGAACAGAGAGACTACTGAAAAATGAAGTCACCAGGAGCTTGGGAGTCAAGAGGTTTGTCATGCAAAAAACCCAAAGAATAATGCCAAGGACGTGAGCATCATTTTAAGATGCTATCCTTGCAGGAGACCGTAGTGCCACCTATGGAAATACTGGTAAAACCTGTGCAACATTAAGATTATGTCCACTTGTTTACAACCAGAGTAAACTTCAACTATTAGGGATTAACCATTCTATGACCACAGAGCTTCAACCTGACATTCTTCTTTCTTTACACATATTTCAGACACAAAGCCTCAAAAATGTCAGAAAACAGAAGAATGAAGAGAAACTAGGGGGTTTTAGTGTTGGGTATTTTTTTAATCAAAGTTTAAAAACTGTTATTACTACTTGAATGAGTTTATCACCCTCGTGTTCTGGTGGATGAGTTACAAGTTAGCAGTGACTGTCACCTGGGTAAGCATATGCCACTTGCTCTTCCCAAAACATAATGACTGGAGAAACCTCCAAGAAGAATCTCAGTTCTCGCCTCCAAAGTAGATGCTTCCCAGAGCTTTCAAGACATGACTTTGAAATGTCTATATGTCCACAACTGGCTCCACTGCGTGACTGAAAGGACCATGCAAAACTTCCTTTACCATTGCCCATCCCAGGCAGCAACTGCTCCTCTGGTCACAGACCTCTCTGCCCACCCAGACTCATGTCCCAACACAGGCAGAAGTTCAACTACCACAGGAAAGTCCAGGCTGGTGGCTGGGAAACCTCCAGCTTGCTGATCTAGTCTCTTGGACTTCATTACTGAAAGTCCATAGAAGTTCTTGTTTAGGCCATGTGCATCTTTCCCTCTGTGCCTCAGTTCTCCAGCTATCAAGAGAGGATGACAACATCAACTCCCTGGGGTACTGGGTTGTTTTTTCAGTTAAAAACCAACCTAACAACCTATGATAAAACATCAGTGAGCACCCCCAAATACCAAATTATCTAATTTTGTACTCAGTGCAGGCTCAAAAATGGCTATTAAGACTTAGAAAAATGGCTATTAAGTACGGCTTAGAACTGCACAGTGGCTAAGAACTGAAAACACTAAATATCCACCCAATCACTGAAAGACCCACTCATGTTACAGTAAAAAAAAAAATTCTGAGATGACATTAAGCACTATGCTGTACTGCACAAAGGCCCCACGAACAGCTTTAATACCTCTTCATTTTCAACTATACACTTATTTAAAATTTTAAGATTTTTAGTGCAACACAGGACATTGGTGTTGATCATACAAATTATGCAATGCACTGGGTATATTGTTACTAATTTTAAAGATTGTTTTAAATAAGTGGAGGAAGGCTAACTCTGTAATAATAGGGTTATCATAACACAGTATTTTCTAACACATTTATGTTTAAACTGTATGAAAGCAGTGCAAAAGATCAAACAGACCAAAGAACAGTGGCACAGAGTGATCAGAAACATCTACTGCAGGACTGGTTGAGGTATTCAGAACACTGCAAAAATATTTCTCTGAGACTGCCTTTAAGAAAATTCAGAAAAAAATTACTTTCTCTGAATACAGACTACTTCATATTACACAGGTTAAAAGAAAGTAGGTGTACTTCTTAAGGACCAGCACACCTGCAATTCCTTGTGGATTCTCTCTTCATACTCTGACCCAATATGGTTCAACAAGAACAGGTTACTTTGTTACACATTGTGATAACACATTTGTGTTGTCAGTACTAAACGCTACATCACAGAAATTTTTGTGGGATGGAGGAGACTGAGGTTTGGACAGCTTTGTTGAGAAAGCTTATCCCTTTAGAACTCTACTTCTCCCCCACTCCCTTCTGTATGAAGGAATGTTAGAAGACAGCTCTCTTAGTTGCTTATCCTCTTTTTGGACAGAGATAAAATTGACAATTTGGAAGTACAAACTAAAGTTCATTTCCCCTACCACAGATCTTTGACACTGACTGCCTAAATATGTTCCTCAATATCATAATGCAACAATTTTTTAAATTCTTTCTGAACATGCTTAACCCTGTTAAAATTTAAAATGGATTATATAAAGAGATATTAACAAGGCAGGATTTTATGGCAAAACAAAATTCACAGAGCTTGGAATAAAGTGATCAACCAATCCATTCCATAAGCAAGCCTCCAGATAGGCTTTTCAACGGATGCCTAGAGATTATCACACTTACACTTTATGGCTAGCAACACACTACAAGACGTTAAAAATCAAATCCAACATGTAAGTTACTTCACTGCAGACTTAAAGCCCCTGGATGCTCCAAGAGATGCACAAACACATTTCTCTCTGATGGTATTCCAGCACATAATTTAGTTTTACTTTTGCCAACAAAGACTTTATCGCAGTAAGAATTTAAATAAAATGATACTTCACAGAAAAAAAAAAATATTCTAGCATCATTAACGAGCATTCCATTCCACAAGTTGATAAAACTTCTATGACAAGGCTTGGGGGGAGTTGTTTACTTCCTTTCCCCTCTCTGCTTCTCTCCTGTCAATTTGAAACATTTTCTTATTTGGGATTTACCTATCTTTTGTCTCTATCTGAGAATTTTGCAATCGGACCCATTTCATTCATTTTTAAAGGCAAATCTGTACCTTTACACATTCATACTGCACCCCCAAGGTCAGGCTGATACCACCATTATCCCTCCTGATACAAAACTGATCATGGAAATAATATCACCAAAATAAAAACAGATGAATTTTACACTAAGTGCCTTTTAGGGCATAAGAGAAAAATGGCTGCAGAAACAGCAATGATATCACTTGTTTATTTTGATTATTTATAAATTACACATCCAGAAATCTGGGCTCATTTACAGAATTTTTTAGAACATATAAACTGCATCCCAAGTTCAAATAAAAAAAGAAAAAACCCTCCAAATTGTGGTTACCCTACCACCCACTCAACCAGCCTTTGCAGCCCAGAAGAATGCAAATTACAGTAATATTTGTTAAACTCCAAGTAAAAAAAAAAAAAGAAAAAGAAAAGTTTACAACAGAGCAGCTCTTCCTGAAGGCCTCTTGGTTCAAGCCCCTCCAACTTGACACAGAGAAGTAACACTTCAGCTTTTGGTTAACCTCAAGTGCTGTGGCACAGAGGTAAATACTAGGCTATTCGGGACCAACACTCATTTACAGATTCAAAGGACAATATCTTTAACAGCTGTTATGAGTTAATTAGATAACTGTATTGATCAGTGCACAGATGTACAGTGAATCTCTGCTTAGCGAGTAAGCACTTATGATCTCACTGAAGATTTTTGGACTGTCCTGATTTCAGAGGTAACGAAAAGATGGCACTGTAAGTAGAACCATATCCAGAGGAATAGATCATAACACTCTGACTGAAAAAAGATGAAAAGGAATGAAAATTAGTGCCTGCAGATCCCAAAGCAGCAGCTAATGAATTTCCCAAGCCACAATGTAACAATAAATTCAGGTATATGGGCAGTGGTATCATTGTCACCAACTTCTCAGTCATTCCATGCACTTTATCAGTCCACTTTTGAGTAATTTTATGTTGTGTACAGATCAAGCGGCAGACAATTGGCTCTCATCCAAGACCTGAGCAAAGCAGATACACTAAGTCTCTAAAGCCCTACTATTCAAGCTATGATTGAACGAAAACAAAAAGCAAGTTCGGAAAGGCTCTGCGCTGCCCAAAATGGCTTCATAATCATCATGATTTTTATTTTTTTTTAAACCAAAGCAAAGCAGAGACTAACCATTTAGAGGAATCTGTGCTCAGACTCTTTATTTTTTTTAGCCCAGTTGTTTGCTTCCTCTGAGATGTTCAGGTGTAGGCTGTGGATTAGATCAGAGAAAAAGGCATCAGATAAAGTTAAAATGGGAAGGGATCTCCTTTTAGAGAGATAATTTGCTCCGCCAAAAAACAGGAGACCAGAGGCTTGGAAAAATGGAGAGCAGAACCCTACAAAAAGATGCTGGCAGTTTCTAAACTCAAAGGAGATTTGTAGGAGACCATCATGCCAATGGCTCCAAGAAGCCTGAAGTTTTCACAGCAAAACTAGAACAAACAACCTCAGAAAGGATAAGGGAAGAAACTCTCCAGACAAGACAAAGAGAAGCTATTTCATTTCAATAATGTGAAAGAAGAAGAAAAAAAAACTGATACGGGAATTGGGAACCTCTGAGGAATATATATATAATCAGGGAAAAAGAAAGGGGAACAGGTCTAGCCTGGAGTTTTATTTTTTTTTTTTACCAGCAAGAAAAAAAAACCCAAGAGTTCTCCACAACAAAAGAAAAAAACAACCCTAGCTGATGCTTATGTACAGATGGAAAAGTGCAGACAAGGTATACAACACTGCATAAACCGTTCCCCATGACATATGGGTAGATATCAGAGTCACCACTATTTCAAAGTCAACTGACAGAAGTCACTGTTTCACTAAAAACTTAATTGTCTATGCAAACAGATTATCTTGATGGTCTACAACACATTCATCAGTCAAGATTAAAATATCTTACTGACTGCACCTATTAAGTTTATCCAGGGCAGAGAACCACTGTTATAGAACTCAACTAATATAGTGCGCTTTTTTTTTTTCCCCTTTTGGGAGCAAGGGAAGAGACAAAGTGGCAGCTCAACATACTACCTTCAATTTGTTGCCGCATAAATCCCTGCCATACAAAATTCCACACATCCCTTTTAAAAAAAAGGTTCAGTGCTTTTCTTCCATTTTCTGTGCAGCGTATATGTTAGGACAGAAGCTCAAGATGCTTTTAGCCTTTCTTCTACAGTATCTTTGAACACCCCTCCCCATCAATATCCATCCTAGTCTATTCCCCATTGTCTTTTCCTTCTTTACATCACATTACTGTTACAGGTGCTTGTATCTTACATTTTGCCTATTAAAACTCTCATCTTGCTCTAAGTTGACTGTACTTCCAGTATTACTGTTAAAATAAATAATTCTACTTCCCAAAACCTATACAGACCTGAAAATACCACGCAAAGTAATTTAACCAAACAACCCATTCCAAGTAAATTTTCAGCCTTGAAACCATGAAATGCATTGGGGACTTCAGTATTACTAACATGATTTCATGTGGACAAAACTATGGTTTGAGCTGTGGATAGTTGTTGTACAAGTGACATCAAAACAGTAAAAAAGAAGGCAATAAATTAAAGTTCTCCTGATGAGGCACCAGGTCAGGACAAAACCAGGCAGATTTACACACAAGTTGAGGGGTTCACTCCTTGATCTCTTTTAGATAATGTACTTTTAAAACAAGAAATAGTTCTACAGAGTAAACTGCTGGAATCACATGCTCTGGCACCAGGGATTTCAAAATGGCACAAACACAGGGCAAGCCTAAATTTGATCAACATGTAAATGTTAAATAGGGTAGCACGGAAGCACAAATGGTATAATTACCCTAAAAGAAATCATTTTTCCAGATGTCACTAAGCTTTGAAGTGAGAAAAAAAATTAGAAGCTTTATGAACTTCTTCAGGTGTCTCACACATAGCACTCACAGCAATGCTGATAGAGAAGCCAGTGACTGCCTCACTGAAGAGTGACAGAAAAACAGCTGTTTGCAATCTCCTGTTGGGGAGATTACATTAATATTTTTAGTATCATTCCTCTTCAGTATCCTAAATATTTCTGCTCAGGGTATGAGGAAATTACAATAGACCTTTTAAGGTTATGCCATACTTGAAATATTAAAGTTACCATTTTAAAAAACACTTTACTTCAAATTGGTAAAGCTAACCCCCTCTTTTCCTAAAGGGGCATATAAAAAAAGTCAGTAGTATCAAAATGGACAGCATTTTAAACATTTAGGGACTGGATAAAAGATACAAAGGGAAGCACAGATCCTTTATTTGTATACACTGCACAAGTCCAGACACAAGCACCAACTAAAGCTGGGTCCCACTCGTGCTCAGCTCAGCAGGCATACATAATAGGAGTTGATATCTGCCCAGAAAAAAAAAATATATAGAAATCAAGAGAAAAAAAATCTGATGACAAGTATTTCATTTTCACTTGCATAAAGAGGAAGATGGATTTACTCAGTATTTACAGGTATATTAAGTGGACTTAATACTCTAACAATATTTTTTAAGAAACTATAGGTTGCATCTGATCTTCTAGTGATCTCAGAGATACAGAAACACTGATTTTTCACATTTCTGATATACTTAAAACTCTACTGGAATCATTTGCTCAGGTACTTTTAAAGAATATATCCATAGTAATATTACCATTATCCTTCCAAACTGAGTTTTCCATACCTGAGCTGAGGTTGAAGTAGAATAGTTTTACAAAATATTCTGAGGAAAACCTGTCTTCCTTCAAAATGGCTACCACCCCTCGCTGGTACTCAAGAGATAAGCCTAGCCTAATTCTTAAAGATTGACATCTTTCATTCAGATGATACTGCTAGTTGTTTAGCACTGTTCTCATTAACACAAATGAAGGCCAAAGCCAAACTGAAAGACAGTATACACCTTTAGTGGTAGCTGCTGCCCTGTTTTTGCAGAGGAAAAGAGAAGACCGTTCATTAAGAACTTACTGAACAATGGTATTTTATTGAAGAAAAATAGCAACACTAGTATTATCATTTTAAAACTTAATTTCACAGAATATTCACAATAAGGAGGACACAGAAAAGCATGGGACACAGAAAGGAATGAAACACAGGTAAGATGGAAACATGCACTGCCAGAGACCTCAGAGAGGAAACAAGAAGCTTGAGAATATCCACCATAAGGTCAAGTTTGTTTCTGCTTCTACAAAAGAGAAAAAAAGCATTCAAAATACACAGACTAATTTGCCTTTTACTTGTTTAAATATTTAGTTTCCAAATACATAAATATACAGCCTGAGTCATATACTTAATACCTCTGAAGAATTTTTAATACAGTCAAATTCTTGAGTTTCTTCTTTATGTTTATATATGGAAATTTTTGAAGGAAGTTTGTAGATAAACTTGAGGAAGCATTAGGTGTTTAAGAAGACAAGCATTAAGATACACTATGATTACTCTAAAAATGGCCCATTATAAACCCAGGGAAACAGAATTACAGTTAAACGTAACTATGCATTTGAATGTCTTTTAAGTCATCTCTGTAACTTTAACTAAGGCTTGTTGACATAATCTGGCATTTTATCTTTTGCCAGGCTGTAGTATTCATTAATAAAGTACTTACTGAAACACAAAAATGACATTAAGAGTTCTTCATTCTGGTAGTTCTCCTGGGTCTGGCAGCATTTGCTGTACCAGATGCACGCCCAGCACCAAGTTGCTTTTCCCTCCCTCCTCCCATGTCAGCCCAATAACCAACTCTGCCCAATGTGTGTTTGAAAATCTGTGGTTGTACAAAAAGCCATTCTTCAAAGAAAAAAAATACAAAATTTAAACTTCTTTTTGCATTACTATTTGTCAGACTAAATACCAGTAAAGCACACTAAAGAAAACATTAACCCCAAATATGACTGCTGGTTATTTTCTGATTACTTGTCTTTAACTGCAGTATTTATATGTAATAAACAATATAATGTAAATTAAATTAAATATAATATAAATAAACAAAATAATGTTATATTATTTATACTGTATTAACTATTATTTATATGTATTTAACCTCCATGAGAATGGTTTTGTTTGGAGGGGACAGGGACAGTGTTGAGAACATTTCTTAAGAGCTGCTGGAAAACAAAAAGCTTATTCTTACAAGTTCATCCATTCTGGGAAAAAGAAACCCGAAATATTCACTAAGTATGTTAAAGTGTATCCTCCTGTTCTTTAATATCAGCTGCCAATTCCTTCCTATTACTAGGCAAAAACCATCTTCATAGGGGAACAGTTGTACATAAGTAGCTAGAGACAGAACGACGTAAGAAGTTATTACTCTGTTACTTAAAACACAATAAATGATTAGCAAACCTTGTCTAGAGCAAGGCAAATGGTTTGCTGAGTGTGTATGGTCAGCTATTCTGCCAAAGCTGAAAAAAATTCAGTCTCCAGATCATAATGGCAGTGTTAATTTTTTCACACCCTCAAACTACATCACTTCTAGCATCTTTACTGTCTTAACTCAGTAGACAGAATGGATAATTTCTGACTTCTAGTCTGCAATATTTCTAATTTATTCCTTTTACAATCTAGTGTACAATTGTTACTGTGTTAGGATTCTTTCAATAATAGCATTTTCTTTCAGGTCTACAATTTGCCTAAATGCCTTAAGTGCTATTCAAATACTATTATTTTTCCACTCATTTGCTATGTGCTTTTTTTCCAAAATTCAGGAAAAAAATTGTTCTAATGTTACAGAATGACAAATTAAATTCCAGTCTGAAGAAAAAACAGGTTTCTATTCACCCAAACTGAGTCAAGCGTATGTTACCTTCTAAAGTCTAAAGCAATGACTCAAAATCCTGCACACATTCTGACTCCTGCCTTTCCAAGGAGATGAAACTACATGATTTACCCAAAAGGATTAAACTGGGTCACAATTATTGAATACATGTTATAACCTTAAACTCCACGTTAGAATTTCTCTTTAGCCTTACTTCTTATTATCATTCACTGTTCTAAAAAGCTTCGTGGTTTTACTTCTTATTACATATTGTACAGTTAGAAATCCTTGTAGTAGAAATATTTTTCAACTGAGGTATTTTGACAGGATATTCACACAATGTTTTTCAGTATATTCTGTCAAAGTTTTTATTTTGTGATCATCACCACCACAGTATCTACATAACTGGCTTTCCCAAATATTCTTGCTAGGTTTTCAATATTTCTTATCCAGCAGATCATGAGGATCTTATAATCCTTGAATTCTCAGCTCTCTCTGTTAAAGCCTGTCAGACCAACATCAATTACTGCAAGGAAAAGGCTTTGGACTGTAGCACCTGCGCACAATGCCTTTGCTCTCTCTGAGGTGAAGCACACAGCTGGCAGAAGAAACTTAACACAAAACCATCACCACTTTCCAGTCATCCAAAATGCACATGCGCTAACTGTAATCATGCTTGCTTCTCTTGTGTGGATTTGCCTTCCTGCTACCATAACCACTGCCAATGAAGCCAAAAACACTCGATACATTGCACATAAGGAAATTATTGTAATGGACAACTAGTAACAACAATAAAGCTGTAAAAATCATACCTAAGAACAACTACAATTCTCCATTAATACAGCATCTTTTTATTATTTTAAAATATTATTTTAGTTAACTAAATAGATCCACCTATTCTTAAATTACATCTTGATCAAGTTTAATCTTTTAAAACCAGTATTTTTTGGAAAGCTGTAATACAGAAAAATTAAATTTGAAAATTATTACTGGAGATAAAATTGTACTGATGACAAATTTTAAACATGCATGCAGTGCCCACGAAAGGAGGAACATTCTAATTATATTTCAAGTGTGTTTCTCATATACCATTTTCACTCTTTAATTGCCAATGCCTTGGATTTACATAGCAACATGAAAAGACACTGGGGATTTCTCTATTGGGCTTCTCCCTAGCTAAGAATGGACATAGTAGTAACACAGGAAATTATTTATTTAAACTCATACAAATGTTAAACACCCGAATGCTGATAACTTGGCACTCAGATGAAATCTTCAAGTAAAGGGCATTCTGTTTGCACATTCTTTTTTCTGAAGAACAGAAATACCTTTAATTCTTCAGATGCCTGTTTTTGTATAGTCTGAATGTAATTACAGTGTAATACAGACGTGTTGGATATATATCATTGAATATGTAGGAAAGGAACATACTATACTCACAAAAATGGAAAGAAAAATATGAGGTGCTTCTAGTTAAGGGAGTGCTATGAAAGCCTTCTAATCCCGACGACTTCTATCAGGAATATTTTTAATTTTATAGATAAAATATACAACACACACGTGCAAATACATATCAAAATATCCCTTCCTTTGCTTTTGCTCTGTTCTTCAAAGAAATGGGATGTAGATTTTTTTTTTAAAGCAACATTATACATATGCAACAACAATAAATGATTAAAAAGGAATCTGGAGAAATATCTACAAACTTTTACTACAAGATTTGAGAAAAGGAATAGATATAAGAACTTTTAAAAATCTTATCGCAAAAAATTCCGGCTGCTAAGAGCCAAAATATTTCCATAAGAAAGAAGAGAGTTAAAAGTAACCACAATAATGGAGGTACTTATGTAAAGCAGAGGTCTGTCCAGACATGAGATCTGATCTTGCAATCGGTAAAGCTATTCACATCTCCATTGCTTTCTTTTTTATTAATGTCTTACCTAAATTATATCATAATCAGCTACTGCTCATGAAAAATTCAGAGTGTGGTTTGCTGGTCTGCAAACCCACCTCTTGAACATTAAGACTTTAAAGATTTTTTTTTTTTTTTTTAGCTCTTCCTTTTTTCTTTTCACACTCTCTCCCCTTCTCCATCTGACTTCCCCATCACTTACTCAGCAATCACATAAGAAACCTGGTATTGCCTTGTCTAAAAGCTGGCTACAAATAGTTTCTTCTGCAGTGAAGACACAGTGATGTCAGTGGCAAGTCATCACCATCCACTCTGCAAATGTGTGGTGACGTCATTCAGTAGCTAGGCATGGTCCTTCATTATCTCCCATCTTCTCCTACATTGTATGAAGCAGATTTTGTTGAGCTAAAAGTGTAGAAGTACGTCACTCAGCCTTCTCCTCCCCTGCAACCCTAACAGTTCCTCTCCAGGTCTCAGCCCTGGTGGCTAGCATCTAATGAGTCAGCAAATGATGTCATTTACACATGTCCATACCCAGCCAATTTCTTCTTCGAATCATAAAGTTAGAGCTCCTATACATTTCAATCTTTTCCTGCATACAAGAGCAGAGCAAAACACCCTGACTTCACTGTTGGCAAGAAGCATCTACAAATTTAGGTTTTCAACAACATAGTCCTAATTTTGGCAGCTGTTAGAGCAACACTTAAACAATATACAATGTTGAACAGATTGCCAAGTGTCAGTTATGTCTTTCATAAAAATGAGGCCCTACTGGAACTAAAAGAAACTTTGTTTAAAAAATAGACCAATGCAGATAAAGACAGCAAAAGGAAAAAGAAAATGGGAAGAAAAAAACAGATTGGCAGGTAATACCCTACCTACTACTTTAGGTTTCGCTGAGGGCTCAGAAAAAGGGTCCATCCATAGAACATTTCCCTTTTTTATAAACACAGAAAAAAACTGAATACTGTGTTAAATAAAAAACCTCATGAAAGAGCACTGGAAGTTAAATTATCTGAATTCACTTCCAGTTTCATTACCCTGTTCACCATTCCCTAAAGTATCTAAGTTCACAGTCATAGAAGATACACACTTGAAAATCAGATCATTCAAGTTTCAACAGGACTGGTAAGTCTAGCCCAGACAAAGCCTACCAATGATCATCCTGGCTCCCTGACAGTGAAGGAAGCACACTTCAAAGATTATATGTATTTTTAAATGGCACTACTACTTCACGCTACTTATAGGAAACCTAGAATATAAATAGATTTATACTTTATTTGCTCCTGGTATTTAACACCCATAATGAGATTCCTTTTTATGTATATATAAAAGTAAGAAAAAATTAAGTAATAAGCAACAGAAGAACCAACCTTGGAAGTCGATTCTAAGCAATGTCATTTTGTTAAGTTGTAAGAATCACCAATTTACCTTCAAATGTTAATTAAGAACTAAATGAAGGAAAACAGATGAGAAAGAGTAGAGACTGTTGGGAGACACAGGGAACAAAATAAAATCAGCAGAAATCACTGAGAGCAGAGAAAAATCAAGGAGAAAAAGAATAAAGCAAAAATTCTAGGAGAAGGGAAGAACATTGAGAGGGAGAAAAGGTATGTTGCCAAGGCGAAAATAGATAGCTGAAGACAGTAGACAAAGAAGGATGAGAAAGCTCAGGAGAGTGTAGGAAGAAAAGCAAACTAAAAAAAGACAAGGACAATCTTGTAAGGGAAAACACTGAATGTAGCAAATGCGTTCAACTTCAGTGAGCCAATCTGTGGCTGTTTAGGAGAAGGAAGGCAAGAGCATTTTGAATATTTTGAGGAAGATTGTGTGCTCTTCTATGCACCATCTACACAATACACCAGAATATGTACTGGAAAATAACACATGATCCCTTTCCCCCTCAAAAAAGGGACATGACACTAAGCAGGTTACTCCTCCCCCCGCCCCGCACTGCTCCTTCTACTCCAACAAGCAGCTAAGCAATGACAAGAGAAGCTGAGGAAGTGGCAGGTCTGCAAGTTATACCCATCACATTAATTTAAAAGCATGTTTTGGAGATTCCTATATACTGGAAAATACGATATGTTGAGTACAATTTATACCTTTTTTAAGAGAGTCCAAAGTATATTCAGAGAACCTGTAGCATCTGCTTTATTATATTAGAAATTCAGCATTTGCTCATAAAAAAACTTGTGAATAAGGCAAGTAGAATGACATCACAGACACAAAACCTAAAATGTGCATTTAAAAATAGGATCTTTTTCAGACTTCTATTTGTGCTATTATTTTACTTTACTAGAAGACTGGGGAGAAGAGTCTGCTTTTTTTTTTTTTAATTTTTTTAAAATATGCAACACCCTCAATTGCTATGTTAAAATTGGAAAAACTCCCAATCAACATGAGTCACCAAACCACTCCTCCAACAAGAATAAAAAGACAGCAAGACTTAACATTGCCCTGATTTATTTTCACTTAGAAATATCAACAGGAAAAGTGACTGAAAGTTATAAAAGATTCAGACTTGCTTTATCCCCCAAGGATAATTATTACAATTATTTTGTTCCTTTGTTAATCTGCTTAAGAAAGCACATAAGGTGACAAGATAAAGAAAAGGCCAGATCCAGTAGTAGTATGTAAGAAAGTGTAAAATAAATTATCTGACATTACACTTAGCTATGTCCACAGGTTCTCTTAAAAATCTAGCTGGAATGGTTTCAAAAGCTACCAAACCCAGCATTTGTAGTGTATAAATCCCTAGTGTACTATGGAGATCATTGAGGATATCAGCATTATTTTTAAACAGAGAAGAAACTGCCTTCCTACAGTAACTTGTTCCACTGACTGAAAAGGCATGATGACAATTTTTGACAGCTAATTTTTAGACAGCTTAAAAGAATTCTACCTGTTAGTGTTTACCTCTGAGTTACCATAGGCTCCTTTTACCATAGATGGGGAAATCGGAAGTTCAGGACAGAGCTCATCTCATTAGTTGGTTAATCTAATCCCAAACAAAATGAATCACCCTAAGTGCCAGCGTCTCTCCACCAATAATAAAGAAGTCTGGGTAACCAGATCAGATGTAGATGCCTAGACAGCAGACATTACACTCCTGACAACAGTATATGCATACTGAGTGTCCAAGCAAATATAATTGTATGAGGTACTGTTAATCAGATTTTGAAAATAAATAAATACATGAAATACGACCATACTCCAACTACATTCTGTGCACTTCTGGCACAGCACACAAAAAAACCAGTCAACTGGAGGATGATTTGTTTCTCTCCACCTTTTTTTTTTTCTTTCTTTTAACTTCTCTTCTGAGATGGGGACATCAGTGTTTTGCAAAAGAGCCTGAAATGGCACAGGACTCACAGGTGTGGGATTGTTAGTGATTACAAGGTTACAAAATACCACAAGTGCCTAACTATTAGGTATTAGCCTTGACCATTTCGTCCTACTTGCACAGTCTCCATGTACAAGCAACTGGGGCAGAGCCTATTTTTGCCTCTGTCAGGAAGGTTTCCTTTATTGACTACTTTGTTTGAAAGCCAGGGCAATATTGGCATGTTTTCTCTAACTGCTTAGAGTTATATTTCTTTGTTCTTAAGGTTTCCTCAAGCAAGAGCTTTTGGCTTAAACTGGTTTTTCAATATTGCTTGACAAGCAAAGCTCTCGCTTTCGTTGGTGTGCTTTGAAGAGGACCTTCCTCCTCCATCTTGTCCTTGGAACACCCACCACAATCAAAAATTGCAGATTGCTGCTAATTTCACAAATTTTGCCTTAAAGGTTTGAAAGTTTACAGCCAAGATTTGGCCCTCTTTGCCAGTTAAAGGGTTTTTCACGAGACTAAAACTGACACAAGTACGAGACTATAAAATGTAACTGCACTTAGGCTGTACGAGGACAGATAAAACCCTGCGCATCATTAGCTGCTAATACATGCCAAAAGCAAACCTGTGATCTGCCTGTATTACTCACATGTGGTGTTATTAGCCAGAATCCCAGTTTAAGCTCTCCAGCAGGCCTTTACTCATCTTTCCTTACTCAACTGTGAGGACATGTTCTTAAATCATGTCAAGGATTCCTTTTTTTTTTTTGCTTTGTCCTTAGACTATTTTTGTGCACCAAATAGACTATCTATACATTAAGCTGCATGTTAACCTCTTGAGATCCACTCAGAGAGAACATGCTCAGAGAAAACATGTTTTAGACTACTAGTCTCCTTTATATTGTGTGGGAACATTAATAAGAGAATTTTTAAAGGATGTTTTCTTTCCTCAAAGACAGTACAGATTACGTAGCGACAGCAGTATAAAATTAGAGACACACTTCTGCCAAAATCTGAATATGAACACCAGAGACGAAGATCAACCCTTTAGTAAAGTCTGGAGAAAAATCATAAATATGGATTAAAAATAAAGCAATTTTTTTTTTTTTTTCCCAGATGGCAACTTCTATCAGGCTGAGTTCATTTTCTCAAATAGCTTTGTTACGCTGTGGCATTGCTGTGACTGGCTCAAAACCCAGCAACCTTCTACTGAATTTGAAAATACATAAATGGTTATGTAGTAACTAGGAAAACAGACATGGTGAATAGTTGTGTTTTCTGTTTTTAAACACAGAGCTATATACCCACAGTTACCTGACAAGATTGCTACTGATTATTATTCACTTCAATTCATCTGAACCTCTCGGTGAGTTCAGTTGTTTGGCAGGTTTGAAGATCTCACAGCAGGTTTCATCACATGTTTCCTATGCTGAGACAAGAACCATTTAAGTCTTGCTATACCAATAGAGATAGACCAGCTCTCTGAAAGACAAGGTCATCTGTATCGCTGACCTAAGTTCTGCTCTGTAATACTCATTTTGACAAAGTACATATTAACTCTTAATGAAAACTTCCAGTAGTATGGTTGAGCAGAAAAAGGGTTGAAATCAATATTTTATTGCAGTTCATGTTTAACACTAAATCCTTCTACTAATCCCTGTTACTTAACAGTTAGCTTTACTGTTTAAATAAAAATCATTAATCATCATTTTCATTCAGCATTCCTCAAGGCAGACTGATTATAATACTGCCTTCTCTCTCTTTGTAAGCAAAATGCTGTAGAGGACACTTGGCACTGATGATGCTGTTGAAGCACTGCTTTTCTCTCATCTCAAGAGATGGCTGTACTGTATGCACTTCCTCAAAAAACTACAACCATGTCCAGTAAGTAGGAAGATACATTTGTGTTTTATTGACATAGCATTGTAGCAAAAGTTTATTCAAAATACAAAATGTATTTTTCCAGTGACTGCAGAGAGTGCCAACTGTCAGGGAGATCCCCAGACAAGTCTCCCTTTTGAGGACTGTTAACACTGCCTTCCAATTAAAATCATGTAGGTTTTTTTCCTTTACACATTTGTAGCTATTTTTTGTACATTTATAACAAAACGCTAGGATAAGTGTGCTCCAAACACATATCCACATTGCCTTATTAAAGCTGTTCAAGATACACTCTCATGCTAAGTCCTTATCTTCATGTCCTTCAGCATTATAGCCATGGAGCATTTGTGACAGACCTTAAGGCCTCCTAAGAGTCCAAGTTTTCCATATTCTAGCTACAACACTGCCATCAGACACAGAGTTCACAGCAAATGCTGAGGCTCCTACTTACACCAGTCCGAACATCTTACATAATAACAAAGGATTCCTATACAGTGTTTACATTACATTAGCCTCAGTCAGGGTTAGAACATACTGTTCCCTATAAAAACACAGAGACAAGACTGCTTCCTCAATTAAGTTTACAGACCAAGAATACAAGGAGTATACCATGGAGGAAAAGAAGGCACGCATGGGGAGATAAAAGCATTTATAAACGTATCTACACAGACAGTGTTTGTAACTAGAGTAATGCAATTGCCAACCATATCCATCATCCCCTCAACTCCTTACAGGTATGATGGCAGAAATGGTTAAGGACATTGAAAAAGAAGAGTGCAGCAGCTATAAACGTTGGTGATTATGGATATTTATAGGAAAAGGAATACCATGGTAGGAAGAATGGAGCATTTACAGGAGATAGGGAATGAGTGGGCAAGGTTTACAATGTTGACAGATATGAAGAGACAGACGATGCAATCAGATTTGCACACGAGGGAGGAATACAGTGGGCAAGTGCAGATAAGGAAAAAAAATATGCTGGATCATCTTAACAATGAATGTTGATGAAGAAATTTTAAAAGGGTACTTTGGTCAAAGAAATAGAATACATTCCACATGCTTCTTGGAAGGACTCAAAGGGATGATCCCGCAGTAACCAAGTTGATGGGTAAGGCATACATACTTCCTTTTTCACATAAATTGGTTCTATCTATTTGAGAATCTGCCTTTTAGCATATAAATATATTTTATTGCTCCCAGTCTCAATTAAGATGCTCTTCTGCATTTGGTATCTTGATAGCACAACATCAGCATTCTAGTGTTTTTTCTTTTTTTAAAAAGTAACACTCATGGTTCCATACTAACTTCACATAAAACGAACTGGTAGTCTAACACAATTTCATCTGCAAGATGGTATCTTTAGCAGCACAGTGTTCTTTAACATATGGGATTATTATGCAAAATACAGAATCTTGAAAGAGAAGGGATAGGTCATATCTCCTTGCCTCAAAGAGCGGGAATATGAAAATATCACAAATTAAATGATTGTGCCTTCTAGAACCATGTAGTTTAAAATACCTTCCTCTTAATTATTGTAGGATATCGTTAGGATGACAAAACTACATTGATCTCTTAAATAAATGTATATTTCTTCTGAATCTCAAGCGAATTCTGTATTTACTGAGTTATATGCCTGAATGGTAGGTACTAGCTATATCTCAGTAACGTCTTTTAACCTTTAAAACACTGGTGCATGCATTTAATGCTATCTGTATCTGCTTTTTGCCTCTAAGTATGCAGCAATACAGAGAGACTGCTACAGTATGTTTATATTCTACTGTCTTTCTTGAATCACACATTTCTGTTTCATGAAATGGGTAACTGCACAGTGTCACTGACTGCTAGTAATTATCAACAATGTCACACAACCAGTCAACATTTCCTTTCTACAGTTGACCCCAAACCACAAAAGATACTATATTACTCAACTAGCTCTCCAAAAGATGGTCACGGATCTCTTCTCTCAATTCTTTGATGACACTAGAGAAATCAAAGTTGCCTTTTCCCACTATGGCTTTCGCTCTGAATCTACTCTCAACATCCAATGTTACAAGAAACTCCTCTACCTAAGAGATGAGGCCTCTAAGCACCACTTCAAGCACAAACTTAGCATGCAGAATTTCTAACTGCATGTGGCTTGCCAATTCATGCGAGAGAAAGGTTTAACAACAGCTTTATGTATATATGTATAAAAATCAAAGTGCGTACACCTAATGATTTTCTATAAACAAACACCAGCTAATAAACAACAAAGATCAAAACTTTTTTTGTCTATCAATTGCTTCTCTTCTCATTTTTGAGCAGAAAGGCCTTTTAAATGAAGTTAAATTATGTTAATTAACTGTAATGATCTTGTAGCATTATCACTGTCATAAGCACTACCTGCTCACTGAGAAGAGTCTCTGAAGACTTCAAAAGTCATCAACACAAGGATGAGACTGCTCCAACTCTCATCATCAGGATGATACAGTTCAAATTCCTTGCTTTTCTAGCATCACAGCAATCAATTAAAGCTAGTTCCATGAAACTAAATCTAGAAGCAAGAAAAATGACGTAGAATGAAATTACTCAAATCACTGAGTTTTAAGGGCAGCTGTCAGAGATATCCAAGTTTTAGGGACATCTGCAGTATTATAGTCTTAGAATGTCTTACCCCTTCAATGAGCTCTAACTGAACGGTATATTTAATCTAGAACCCATTAAAAATAAAGAAGGTAACTAAAAAGGCAGAAATATAACCTAATGGGCCAGGGTTTCAGAGGATAATGCTTTAATATTTGTAGATCACTAATCAAAACATGCAGGGCCACACTTAAGGGCATTCATTTTTAAAGCAATACCTATTGCAATTACGTAAAAATAAGACGACTATTGTACATTTAATCATTACTATCAAAGAATGCAATAATGTAGAACAATTATAATTCTCTTTGAAGAAAGACATCACAGGCAATCCCCAGACTTGGGTTTGTGCTTGAGGTATTTTTCCATAAGGGAAAGACATCTCAAAATTCAGAGCCGCAGTTATGGTAAGGGAGTTCACAAGTTAGCCTGAGTGAGGAATGTCCAACAGGGCCTCCAGAGCCCTCAGCTCAAAATTACTTTCTAGGAGGTGGCAAATAAAAGAATATCAAATCTACTAATAGGTTAATTTAAGAGAATGAAAAGTATTTTTCTCTGTTGGAGAGCTGGCAGATGGTGAGCTACCACAAAGTTCAGTATTATTTACAGAAAACAATTACAGAGCTTATCAAGATCTAAACAGTAAGTCACTACATCAGGTTTGAACTCCTGCAACATGCAATACATGTATAGGACAAAAAATGAAACAAAAAACCCATCACCCTCAAAGCTAAAACAAATAACATATATACAATACACAGTACAATAGCTTAAAGCATCTCTTAACTGGCAACACATTTTTTTTTTCTTTTTGTTTTTTTAAGACGACAATACAGATTTTGACAAAGCTGGAAACCAGACAGGATTGAAGCAGAAAGAAAGGTCCCTAGACAAGACACTGAGTCTCGAATGTTCCCAGGCCAAATCATGACGGTGCTTAGCAAGTGACTAGTCAATACTGATCTGCGGATGACATTCAGTAATGTCACAGTGTACAATTTACAAATAGGATGAAGAATTTCTAAGACTGCGCATGACTTTGCACTGCTAACTGCTGATTCAGTTAAGAGTTTATTTTGGTTTTGATTTTCACATTTTTTTGCCTTTGTAGAGTAATATTAAGGGGCAGAAGGAAGCTACGGGCAGATAAAAGTGCAGCTGCTCTAAAACATATCATAACCGTTTGCCAAAGGAATTTTGGATGTATGTGTAATACCATGCAATCCTTGCACAACTGAGTCTTCCTTATACTGGTGGCTTGTCTTCTGAAAGCTGAAATCAATGCCAACAGGGAAATCTTTCAGATAAAAACCTGAAAGTAATGAGGCTCAAAACGTTTTTTTTCTCTCTGGGAAGGCAGTCTAAACATCAAATACTCCTTCAAAGCTATACACCTTGAGAGCATTTATAGGAATTTATCTTCTCCCTTTACTTATAGGCTATTAAGTTTGCTAATTATTTTTTTACCGAAGCACTGGAAAAGCTTGCTTTCACTTACGATGTATTAGGGCTCTAGGTTTGTAACTATACAGTTAAGATAAAGATACTGCTATACAGAAGAACTTCTAACATCTTCAGTCATCTCTAACACAAGTATCAAGAGTTGGCAAAATGAGCAAATAATTTCTAAAACACATACATTAAAATTACATAAAAGATTTCAGTCCACAATGAGTCTGACAAACAATTCTACTTTTTGAAATTCTGTGGTACACAACTATGTAGTACACTGACACGTCACTTGAAGAGATAAAAAAATATGTACTTGTCCTGTTTAAAACATCACAAGTGTTAAACCCACCCTCTTAACTTTGATCTACTTTAGATCTGACACGTAATTCCTGCTCTGATGGAGAATCTGACTGTACAAATATTCTGAGTGTTTAAGACAGCATTTAACTTTCATTTGGTAATTTAGTAACTGTAAATGAGATGCACATAAACAAAGAATTTGCTTGAAGAGGCCCACCAGCTGATGTCCAAGATGGGAATGAAAAGTCTCCTTTGTCTACGTAAAAGATGTTTTTCTAATTGACTTCTGACCTGTCACTTAAATTGAAAGCAGAAGGCTAAAGTTTTTGTGAATCTGAGGTTGTATTCCTATGTGACCTTCACTAAAGGCTTTGAATTTACCTAGAATAAGTTATTACCAAAAAAAGTTTGTTCAATTTAGAACATCAAGTAACATCAGAAATGTGCAACGTGAATTGTCCAAAACCAAATTAAATGTAGGTCCCACGCAAAGTGTCTGTCTTACTGATGTCTTTAGAATAGTGATTCGAGACCACTTGATTCAAATATATGCACTGCTGCAAGTACCTAAAAATCAGTACAACAACATTCAGATTATAAATCTAATCATATTCATCTCCTTATACTGGATTTATTAAATTACCAGAGGTCTTGATTTCAGTTCATCACTAGCAGCATCACAATCAAATAACGAAGCAAATTCAGAAGTAGGCTCATGCTGGAATAATCCACCATGACTTAATATTTTAATTATGCATGTTGCAGCCCACTATAAGCTACTGTAAAGTAAAACCTTACAAGTCAGATTATTTTTTCCCCCCATCGTTGCCTAAATAAGTACTTAAGTATTCCTAGTCACTTTAGGTTTATATCTCCATGGAAGTCTTCACAAATAATATGAATAAGTGCCCTAATGCCTGGTTTAAAACTTCATTTCCCAAATCTGACCCAGAAAAATGTAATATGCCGATTTCTATGATTACTTTTTTTAAATAATTCCCAAGCAGCCTCCTCAGTGATCTAATTTATTTAAAGTAAAATTAGCTTTCTCTCCCTGTTCTTCTGGTATTAAAATTAAGCTGTGTCCCATTGTAGTTTTACTATATCAAATGAAAACACCAAAAACTAACACTTTGATTGCTCTTCACACACAACTGAATATGAGCCTTTCAACCACTTCTGCCCACTCCATACTTTACACCTCAGCACAAGTGCAAAATGCCACATCTAAGGCAATGACATTATCCTAATAGTATTCAAAAATTTAAATAACAATATTAGCTTCACTCACACTAGTCATTTCTCTATGCATTGTTAAATAATACTGCACAAGCTAAAGAACAGCATAGAATTGATACCTATAATTCTCTCTTTGAAACTATAATGCCAGTGGACCAAAACTGTTATGTATTGTAGTCCTGAAACACCACGTCTATAAAGCCAAATCCACACTGCTGATCATTGCAGTTAAGATATTCAGATAGACTCATAGTCTAAAGCCAAAAATAAAGCAGTATAGGAATAACTAATACTTGCTTTAAGTTTTAGTTTTAAAAACACAGTGATGAGAGCTTCCATAAGCTTTGTTTTCTACAGCCATCCCACCATAGCCTAGCAGTAAGTCACAAATAGTCACAAGTCACAAATCCCTGTTAGACAGAAGTTCCAAGTTTGGAGAACACAAACCAATATTTTGCAAAGCAGCACATCTCAAGTACAGCATAAGAATATTCACAGGACCACTGCTCCCTCTCAAGCACGAGGCAAATCTACAGCACAGTTGGGTCAAAGCTGTACTGCAACCAGACAGCAAAACTCACCAAGTGGGCACTGTGACAAACAGATCCACTGCTATTGATCAAAATCAGCTCTTTTCCAGGGTTTTGTAGAAGTTAAATTCAAATTCTCCATTAAAAATGCATATTAGTATAGGTGTATTACTAAAAAATGCTTCCATTTATGAAAACTCAAAGGCAAACCAAATGTCAGCATCTCAAGTCTGACAAGTCCGCACTAATTTTAGCAGAAGTCTTGCAGCCCAATGGAGCCACCACCTAAAATCCCTTTCGATTGAAGACTGAAGGAAAAAAGGCTGAGAATTTCTCCAAACAATATTAACTGAAGTCACATAAGTTAAGCACAAAGCACACACAAAAAGCAGGCACAACTTAGAGGAACATGAAAACCATAAAAATCTCATATTGCAAGCAAACTCAAATACTCAAGCTATATATTTATGCTATGCAATAGCTTCCACACTTCCTCACCAAAATGAAAAATTCAACACCAGGTCTATAAGGAGCATTGTAATACAGGGAACTTACTCTTGTTGTAAAAGATAATTCCACAATTTTCCTCATTTCTTCAGAAGTACAAGGAAGCACAAAGTGTTAGCCAGAAAGCACACTTTCATCAGGAAAATGGATGACATGGTCATCCAGGAGTGCTTTTTTTCTTAATGACAATTCTGGTTAATATTTATGCTGATTTTAGGAAAAAATTTTAGTTAACCATGCCCAGAATTTAAATAAAGAGACAGAAGTACCCTTTTTCCCTTTCCTTCCCACACTACATTTCACAGCTAGTAGCATTTATTAAGATAATGTAATCAGTGTCAATTAAATTTTTAAATTATTATAAAGATTTCAAGTATGTTCACAAAATAAATTGAAATGAGTACTTGCAAGAGTAATCACAAGAAAGTGGTCATAAATGAACTGCATAATTAACAGATCTTGATTTCCTACGATTTGAACCGTTTTTCCCCACAGCTTTCTTAGTCCTGTTACTGCAAGCTTCTCCAGCTCTCTTCTGGCACAGGAGAGCAAAACTCATTCACCTGCCCAAAATCAGGGGTGTGCAGTCCAACACTCTCTGCCCAGCAGGCAATTATGACACATTTTTATGAAGGTTTGAGACCCACATCTTTCTGATTTGGTTTAAGGACTAGTCTAAAAAAGGTAGTTGCTTGCAAACCCTGTTAGGTCCCTGGAATATCTTGAAGCTCTCTTGACTTCTCTGGAATACTACCTGTATTTACTAGCTACAAAAATATATATTTCAGCGCTCACTACTATTTTCAGTCTATGCCTGATTCATATGTACATCAAGGGATTTATTGATACGTTAAGTTCATTTTAGCTCCTCAACATGCTAACATGGACATCAGTTTCATTAGCCAATACAATTTAAAGGAAATTAGAATTTTAAACATACCAGAGCATGATGAAATGAGACCTCTTCTACTTAACAGACTATTTTAGACAAAAACATAAGTCAGTGTGCTCTCGGCTCTTATATCCACCAAAGCAGAATTTAATTCCTATACTAAGGAATAAAAAGAAAAGTTTTGTTCAAATAAAACATCACTGTAGAAGGAGGACAGTCCTCACAGAAAACCTGAATAGGACAATAGTTGGGATCCTTCACCCATCTCAGAGTAGGATATTACTTAAGTTTCTCACTCTTCAAGTGAGAACATCATGCTGGGTATGATAGCACAACAGTTACAAGGACAGCTGCATTTTTTTTATATACTTCCCATGATCCTAATAACAAACTACTAAATATCTACTTCTGTGAAGCATTTTAAATCATGCATTTTTGACTGATTTTATTGATCGTGCAATACAAACAGAAGTAGGAAAAAAGTCAACCCAAGCATGCAGCTGAGTTGTAATACTAACTGATGGGCAATGTCCCACTTGCCCCCAGAGGACTCCCAAACCTTTGTGGAAAAATTGAACAGGACAAAAAAAAAATTGCAACTTTAAAAAATGTTCTGAAGAGTACTAAAAGCAGCAGATTCTTTTGTTGTTCTTGTTGGAACCAACTCCCCTTTACTACTTGAGTTTGTCTTTATGTTCAAATTATTCATAGCATACAGATAACTGGCTGTTTTGCCAGATAAAATTTCAATTTTAATCCTGTAGACATTGCCTATCATTTACACAGCTTTTCCTATTTCAAACTTCATTTATGTTTGACAGAGTAGTCACCTTTTATTGCAGTAGAAAAGTAAAATTCAACCCATATCCTGTAAACAAACATATACTTGAACACAAATGGAAAGAAATTTTAATTTAATGGGAACACCTAGATTTTGTAGTGTATAACATAGTTACCTTTCAGAACAACATCTTGGACCTAGGCTACTTGGATATTTTCCCTATTAAAATCTGAGACAACAGAAACGTACAGCAGAAACTGCAATACAATAGAAACACTATTTTTCTTTGTATTCAGTATTTACTAAATGAGTCATATAATTCCCTGCAGCCAAACTACATCGCATTTGCTCTTCTTTTTCAAAGAAAAAAATAAGTAAGGAAAATAGCTCTACTACACACAAAGGAATGTTTTTGTATTGCAGATACCAAAAATAGATCTGGGCTTTGCTGATCCCATTTCTCAAAAGCATGCAGTACTGAAGAAGAATGAAAATCCTCATAGGCAGCAGATGGACTCAGGAGATTTTGAAGCCAAGACCACTGTCATCCCTCAAAATTTCTCAGACCACTAACACTTGTGTTTCTTATAGTTCTGCAAAGTCACTGCAAATTGTTTTTCTCTGCCTGTCAGGTCACACTTAAGGAGTCACTGGAACACAGATGAACCATACTTTTTATTTACCAGGGTCTACAAATGCACACATACTGGTAGCATCTCCTGAGCAGAAGCAGAAGCAAACAATTTTAAGCAATTCTGGTGATTTTAAAGAAACAATGGATCAATTAGCTTGGATACTGAATATACAACCTCAATCTCTACCTCTTTAGAGGATCTTGTCCATAAGGTCTTCTCTTCAGAAGCTCCCATCCCCCTTACAACAGAAGCAGCCTGCAATCCCTGCTCCCCATAGACACGAAACCAGGTACTGTTTTGCTGGATCACTAGGAGGCATAAACCAAGTGCATACCAACAGAATTTACTCTATCTTCAAGAAGCAGAAGGGAAAACAACAAAATTTTTATTTGCATGGAAAAAAAATACAAAGTATGTGCAGTCTATAAGCTTTAAACTGGAAAGCACTGCAAAAAAATTAAAATCAGATTGAATGGAAGGCGTAAACAGAGCTAACAACTTGCAGCATGCAAGGCAGGCAGAAAAAAAAAAAAGACAACCCACAAAACCTCCTACTTTCTGCTGTGCCTTGGACAAAAATGCAGGGCTATCTACAGAGCACCAATCCTGACAGGATACTTGCTGAGGCAGGTAGTTCAAGCAGTCCATCTGTTGGTTTGTTGTTGTGGGATTTCTTTAACCTATCCAAGGATTCTTGTTTCCAAAGGAAAAAAAAGCTCTCCCAGACATGAATGTGATATCAGGGACCTGCTTAGTGACTAATCCAGCTGAAGTCAGTAACAGAAGACTCAGCTTTTATGGGAAAAATGGCATTCAGAACTCATTCTTAATGGGATCCCTCAGAAGAAAAAATTCTAATGTAGGACCATTCAAACATCAGGAAAAAAGTGAGATCAACCAAAGCACAATGGACACTGAATCACAAGGAATGGTTCAGCTTGTGTCATGTCTGTCCTGCTCCCTGCAGAACCAGGAGCTGCCTAAAGAGGCAAGGGAGCAACAGCAAGGTGGAAATTACAGAAAAGGGTTAGAAAAGCCTTAAAGGAGAATCGTCTGGAAACGCTCAGATACAGTAAGCCTGTGGTAACACAGACACCATGTTATCATAGAAAGCAAAGCACTCAGAACAAGAATGCCACAAGGTCTCAGACACCCACTGTGCAAAGTACATGCCACACCTGGAAGAAAAGCTCTTAAGCAGAAGTGACACAGCATTATTTTTGGCTACAATACACCCTGAGAAAAAGGATGGCTAAGACAACTACAGGTGTTTCTGTATAACAGAAGAAGAAATACCACCAGGATTCAAAATTGACACGATCACTGAAAATATATCCTAATATATAACACAGGCAAGTTTCTGCCTTGCACTAACATAGACCACCTCCAACATGAGCAGGATACTTCACCTACAGGAACATGCAAAAGTGAATACCAGTAAGAGGAAAAACATAGCAAGAAAGTCAGTGCTGTACTCTGGGGCAGGGTCTAAAAACCTTTAACAGCATTTCCCAACTCATTTTGCCTCACGTCCCCCTCCTAAGTGAATTCTAGTGTTTACATTCCCTGCTCAATTATCCCAGATACAGTATTCATGTGGCTTTATTGCTCCTTATGCCTAAAATAGCCCATACCTGTGAAACACTTTCTACACATTCTCTGAGGGTATAGTACATAAACTATAAATTATTGAACTTAATAAAAAATCTTAATAGAAGCAGACTCCACAGACATAGGTTTTGTCACAGAATAAGTTCTGAAAATCTTTTCTTTTTGTCCCAGTAGTGCTTAAATGTGTACTGTAATACAGCAAGATTAAACTATCTACACTTACAGAGGTAGTGAATGCACAGAATTGAGTTACAGTGACAATACCACTATGTATGATGCAATTACCTGTCTTTAAAAAACATGAAGAAGGAACAGAAGTTAAATCAAACCTGTAAAAAACAAACAGAAAAACCCCACCCAAAACAGGCATGATCCTTATTTGCCTAGACCTCACATACTTCGACATAGCAATTTATGGGAAAATTACCACTTATTTTAAGAAGCACCACTCACAAACCTCTCTAACAAGCAGTCCAGTCTGGTCTATGACGGAGTCGACTGGGCACAAAGACCATCAAATCAAGCATTTTCAATTCCACTTGAAAAGTAATACTTCAAGGGAATGCTTCTGCTCTATCATCCACACCAGAAATAGCTTATGAGAAATTGCTTGACATAAGGACTGAGAAGCAGAGTCACTGCAACACCCTAATACACAGCAGACAAAAAGAACAGACAAAGGCAATGCTTCAGATGTGATGAATAGTATTATTCCATATCGTAATCCTTTTTGTACTGTTGGGGTGTGATGGCCTTGGATTGTGCTTTCTTGTACAGTATCTCGTCATCATTGCAGTATATAAATCACTCCAAGATAAATTAGGTCCTCTAGCCACTACCTGATAAAATGATTATAAAACCTGGCAAAATAAAGACCAAGAGTTAAAGCAAGACCTTCTCAAAAATACCCAAGAACCACAGCAGGGTTAGCAACTTACCCATTAGTGAGAGCACAAAGCATTGGGAATAAAGCCCAAAGAGCTAAAGTTCCCAGGAAGGAGAACAGGCTATCACACTCCAATTAAATCTAACAAGAGAATAGCATACTACACAGACATTTTAAAAATGCATACGGAGCAGTACAGGCAGGATGGAGGAGCAGGCAGGTGCTCCGGCAAAACCACGCTCAAGTAGAAATGCCACTGTTACTGCATGCCAGCAATTTCATTATATGTATTCCCAAAGTAATAACCCAAAGAGGACTGTAATACAAACTTAAACAGTTCCTAAGCAGGAACATTAGCAACAGCATCTTCAATAAGAAAAAGAATATACATATCTAAATAAAAGGATAAGATACCTCTGCCAAGACAAGTCCTGTGACGTAAGGACACGGTTTCTGTATGTGCTAAGCTGTGCAGGAAGCAGACTGCATTCACAAGCTATTTAGAAGACTGAAGAGATTTGTCATTATCTCACCTACAAACCCAGTCTGTGTGCTGTGCAGTGGCACCTACACCAAAGATAAAATCAGCACATCCATTAACAAGTGTCTATCCATAACAGACACATTCAGTATTTCGTAAGTTCATCCACAGCCATAAGTAGATTCATACTGATGTTACATTAACTAGTTTAAAATGTATTACATTCATGCCAGTGAGGATTTGTTTCTCAAGTAGCACCGATATAACCCCAATTAATTCTTTCTAACTGGCAAGCTAACAAGTTTCATTAAGAAGTAGTATGATAATAATTCACCTTTTCAAATGTGTAATATATACTGCAAACACATGAAAGTGAAAACACTTCCTCTGTATCCAAGCAGATACACCTAGCTGTCCTCAGTCACCAATCACACAGGCCAAGTGCTTTTGCAGAACAACTCCTCTCTACATCAGGAAAATGTTACATACAAGAAAATTTAATGTTTTCACTTTAATCAAACCTACTGTTCAGTGTCCCATTTTAGACGACAACTTTAATTGCACTTTTTTGAATTTTTTTAATTGATATTGCCACCTAGTGGTTTGTTTCAACAATATTAAATAAGCATAAAAACCAGCATGAGAACATCCACAGTAATTTTGAGAAAACCCATCAGATTTTTTTTCATCAATATAGAAAAATCTAATACTGCTCTCCACCCAAAACAAAGGAAGTGGCCAAGGACTACTTACAGAATTAAGCCTCAGGTAGTACATGCTCTTAAAATAAAATTATTTCTATGGGCAGAATAAAACAGTATCATCAAATAATTGGTTTACATTATGTAATAACCCAATATCAAATAATTTTCCAAACACAATTTCAGAGAAAAAGTACCATTACTAAAATCTATTTTTAAAGCTTATTTCTTTCACTTTCTTTAATACAAAAGAGAAAAGGAACATATTTCCCATCTGTCTGGGGTTTGGTTTACCGTAGGTTTGGTTTACCTTAGGGGGTTTTTTGTGTGTTTAACAGCAAGACAATCTAAGTACCCTAAATACAGGAAACAAAGTACAGAACAAGTTCTAGTTTACCTAAGAGAAAACAACTTTCAAAACACTTCCGCTAGCAAGTTCAGCTTAGTTGTAAAAGAAAAGAAACTAGACAATAAGTTCTTAGTATTTATGCAGCTTTTCCATTGCTATTTCATTCTGATCCAAACCAACATACACACGTAAGAGTCCTACAGTTAGAGAGCCTGGTTCTTTGATCAGATTACAGCCATCTTTAGTATCTTGTGGAAACCCAGACACCTATTATGCAGCATTAGTAACAGCTCATTGACAAGAACGTATGTCACTTTCATCCTTTCTGCTTCTATGTATCTATTTCTAATAGACAAAAAAAAAGCAATTAAGTTTTAATGAAATATTAAAACTTTCAAACAGTTGGCAACACTGTTTCCAAACAGTTCAGTAGTAGTGATTTTAGTATTCTTGGAAATAAAACATGCATGCAGGAAACTAAACTGATCATATTTGAACAAACACCATTATTTTCAACCAGTAATTTGCTTTTAAATCCACTTTTCTTCTAGCAAACAAATATAACTCCCATCTTTCTTTTTACCTTGCTGCTTAAAAAAACAGAACTTATGTAATTTTCCTGTGTCTATCCAACTTTTTTTTTTTTTTAAACCATATTTGCCAGTTCTAAGATCTGAAAAAGTGGATGGAGACCTCTGAGCTTATTAAGTTTCTACAAGTTTTGCGGCAGCTGGGAAAAAAAAAAAACAAACCAAAACAAAAACAAAACCAAAAACACCACAACCCTATCAGGACCTCACAGAGGGAAAGTCAGGTAGTCCAGCTCTCATTTTCCATCTGGCTTGTCTAGCTGCTGAGGGTCTGTTGCTAGCTGATCAACCAGCCCAGACCGAACTCCACACCAGTCACCACAAGCACTATACTTCTTGCCCAGCTAGCACATCACATAAAGATGGGTAGTGGCTACAAAAGAAGCTCAGACCCACATGCAGGTGGCACAGATTTCAGCAAGGGAGGTTCAGTACAGCACTAGGTAGGCTTTAGAGACAAGAAACAGCTATGTTTATTGAAGAGGGCTCACTGAAGAATGGAAGAGAGCAAAGGCACTGAAACAGCATTTAGTGGGCATGAGAAACAAACACGTTTGGCACTTGTGGAGAGTAGAGAAGAGTAGCCACAACACAAAGAGCCAAGGCTATTGTGGTGGTGAGATACAGGTGATGTTGGCTATAAATGCACGTGGAATTAAAGTTTTTAATACAGTTTCTCTGACTTACACAGCACTCTGAAATATGTAACAGGCTGAATTATCTGCTTTACGTTCACTTTCCTTTATTTGTATTATTTGCTTTAACCTTTACCTAACTGGTATTATTATAGCACATCTCAGATACATATCTATATTTACACACACATATATAATATAGAGATTGGTTATTATCACTGCTTTTTTTTTTTAAGTACATTTCATATAAAAATGCTACTGATGTCAGTCAGGGAAGAAAAAAATAATTATTTTTTCTCAACCTTTAAGAGATATATAGACCAGAAGGTCTTTTGCTTATAACATCTTTCTCTAAAATACTCAAAAGATCTCTCCATTATTTCCTGGCATATTTTTGATCTACTTTAGAATACACAGAGTATTTCTATAATGAAGGAAGATCATACCTTGAAAATGCATTCAAGCCCTTTCAACTATTTTAGCTAAAATGTCTATTCAACAGAATGCTACATAGCTTTGTCTACTCATACATAAAAGCCCCTAGAGCTTCCTTCACAATGGCAGGTATCAAGATTCTTTTGAGAGAAGAAATAAGTTTTCTTATGAAGTGTTGAGTGACTACAAGTTAAATGTAAATAAAACCAAAACCAAACCACCAATATCTTAAGATACTACTTTAACAAGATTCAACCTTCAGAGGTCTTTACAAAGCCAATTTGCAAATGAGAACTTTCCCACTAGCCAGGATTTTCCCACTATCTACTACTGCAGTTCCCAGCAAAGAAATAATTAGTTAAAGACCATGTAGACTTTCTGTAAAAACAATGCAGACTGTATCTGAATTATAACTTGAAGCTAATCCCCATAAAAATTTTTCAACTGTACAGAAAGAGCCCCTTTCTCTGATACAATTTCTGCTTACAGTAGGTGAGCTCCTTGCAAATATTCCCTCAGACGTGCTGATCTAATTACCACTTTTGTATTCCAAGGTCATCCATTTTCCTGGAAAATGGTCCAGAATGCCACTTTACTTAGGCATCACCAGATCAGGACTAAATTTATGTCTTGTCACTTCCTAGTTGCCTCTTGCAAGGCTCAGAGCATGACAGCAATTTTACCAATTCAGCATATTTGCATCCAGGTTACCTGAACGAAGAGCAGTGATTGCTCCTCACCACAGACGACGCAAAGCAAGACCGTGTAGCCCATAAATATGGTGTTGCCGTTGTTTGTAATGGGCCACAGGCTTTGTGTTAGGTTCATAACACAAGCCTTGGGACTTATCAGGCTCTGTCTGGACATGTCTTGGCCTGCCTGGAGAATTGTTTTAGCATTGAACAGAAACAATCTACTGATCAAATTACTACTACCTACTTTGTTTTAGCAATTACTTAGCTTTGTATAGAGGTGCAGTGTAGCACCTATTGTTATACATATATCTGGAACTAACATAGCAATAATATTTATTCTGTGTAAAGTAAAAACTATTTAATATGCTATAATAAAAAGTAGCATAAGGGGGTAAAGACATGGAACAACTGTAGAGGACTAAAAAGTCACAGGACGATAGAAGCCCAGGGTTACAAACACCTCACCAACGGTCAGTTGCTGGCTGCAGGACTACAGTGTGGGAGCTGGTCAAAGCCACTCACAGGGGGAACAAAGAACAGCTATCAAACATTTGTAAAATGCACCATTATATAGTAAATCTGGATGGATTGACATGGATTGTAACATGGATTTACATGGCAGCACAGAAAGAACAACTTGCAGAAACATATAAAAATTACCCAAGTGGATTTCAGAATGAGGACGAAAAAGATAAAAACATCAACCTCGTAGACCTCCCAGTGGAGGATCAGGAGGCTGATGACTGGCCATATCCCTCCCTCCTCCCAAATGAAACCAACCACCTTAGAAGGATGGGCATAGCACCAGAGAAAGAGCAGAACCTACAAAGTCTGCAGTATCATTTTAACTGTACACAATTTGAAACAAATACTAGTATCACTGTAACTCAACTATCAGTAATTCTTTGATGGGACCAGTAAGACTTTCACTAGGCTAACTGTAAATTCTTGACTCTGCAAACAGTGATCATTCCTTTTGCTTATATCAAAATTTTGAGCGTAACAAATTCAAGCAACCTATCTGAAACCTGGATGCAACAAAGCAGTGGGAAGAGCCTCTAAGATTTGGAAGGAAAGCGGGTACAGATGGATCCCTTAGTAGCTATTCAGCCTGAGGAGAAACACACAGGTCCAAGCTGCATTAGTACAATAGCCCAGCAGCTAGTGGGTGAGGATCGTGCTGCTAACATGGCAGATAAGCAGTGAAAAACTTTAGGCTGAGAAAGCATACAGCCAGAATAGTCACTGGATTCCCTCCCTCCCAGCCTCCATAAAGAAAACAGTAAGTTCAGAATGAAGTTAATTTATCATCCTCTAAATAAGACAATGTGTCACAAGGAAGGGAAGTAGCAAGCAATTTTATTTATATATATATACACACATACACATGCACAGACATCCTTTCTTCACCTAACTAAGTCCCAGTTTCCAATTTTCACAGACTTATTTGAGCATTTGGGGTGGGTGCTCACACCAACTGGAGTGCACACACATTTTTCCCCCCCTCCATCAGTGAAACCCTACACTGTAAATCAGATTTCCCTTTTCTGCTGAAGTAATAGTCCCCTTAGTGAGCCTCTGCCCTGTCTTGTATTTCCTTCCACCAAATACCACCCACCATATTCATGTATATCTGCGTAGATAAGGAAATGTCATTATACGCTAACTCAATTATCATTCTGATATTCTAGGTATACATTTATTGGTAACAAATCTGGGCTTTGCTTCTTTCCACTGCTGCTGATAAAAGCAGAAATCAAACTCTATTCTGGGAAATGGGGTGAAGATGCTTTTAATTCTTGACTAAGTTTTAATTCCACATTATCTGTGGTAATTCAATTTAAAGGAAACCATATCATCTTAAGCAGAAACAAGGCAGCTTGCTACTTTTTATTTCACTTGCTTATAACATTGTCATGCTTTGATGAGAACACCACAAGCAGCAAACACACAAATAAAGGTGATACTACCAGGCAAAGAAGTGAGAGGGGACCAATTTTTCTACTTTATTGTTTTAAAACTCTCCCAAAACACTAAGAGATTACACACTTCAACCCTGCTATTAGCTATGACCTTTGTAGAATATTAAGAGACTTTATGTACTGAGTTTAAATGGTATTTAAAGACTCCCAGACTAGGTCTCTTATGTAAAGGCAGTATTTTATCTACATACACAACCATTATTTATTACCTATACCACTCAACTACAAAATATGAAATATAGCATATACATTTTCTCAAAAACAAGTCAGCAACATCTGAGGATTGTGACATTGAAATAGTAGCAAAACAGAAGTGGCAAAACCCACAAGCCAGATGTGCGACTGCTGGTCAAGCCTGCCCATGGACTATAGAGAACATCTAATTTACCAGAAAGAATGATGGAACAAATTACCCACCAAAATTTCTCTATCAAATCCACCTGGTAGTTTCAACCCATACTGAGTTTACAACTTGTCACTTGTGGCCATAGTGGTCAGCAATGTGTGTTTTAAAAATAGACTTACCATTGCATCTGATTAGTCTTAGATTGCCATATTCTCTCCTATGAATCCTCCTCAGACAGATGAAGCTTTCCATAAAAGGGTCTTTATTTCAAACAACAAATGAAAATTAAAACAAAGCATTTGGTTGAATGAAATATTATGCCCAAAATAAATTTAATCCATAGATCTTTCCCAATTCTATTGTCCAAATTACATGCTCAGTTAATCACCAGTGATCTATAATATGAATTCTGCACACCAGGCGCTGATGTATGGAAAAAACTATAATGAAAACAGCAAAAGTCTCAGAATAAAATAAACCACAACTGAATTGAATATTGAAGCAAAAACACTTACAGATTTAACGTTCCTTTTAGTTGCAGCTATTAAAAATACTCTGTTTTCACCAGCCTGGCAAAGAGCAGGGCAAGGGTTAAGACTAGTAGCTATCACAGAGAAGGTACAAGCAGAGGAGAAGGGAGTCTGATCTACTTACACAAGTTTTTGTAATGCTACAATTAGGACAAGATATGGCACCCTGTGAGAGACAAGTTAGTGAGAGCCATTTTGGAAACACAAAAATAGATCAAAATGATCACTTTATTCCCAAGCCAAATATTCTCATTACACAAAACTGATTTTTCTGGCTTCACAAATAAACATTAGAGAATACAGTTATTCTATTTCTCAATAGTAACAGGAGAAATAATTTGATTTTCTGCACCATGTTTCCTATAGAATATGCAGAAAGTTTGCCAGCTTTGTTGCAACATTTTTAGATAAACTAATCAATTCTCAACAATACTTGTTTTAGACAACTGGGGAAAAATAGGTATCGTCTATTGAATAAATAGCTTTAACCTAGTTTCTGGATGCTGGATTTACTAAGCAACGTGGATTAGCAGTGAGAATGTAACATTTAAAAGTAACTGATCCATACTAAAGACCGAAGTAGTTATCCAACAGCTATCTGGTGATATAAAACATAGCAGTAGCCTCAGCCTAGTTCTTTATAGCTCTGTCTCACATTTTAAGTCAATTTGAGATTCACACATTGTGTTTTCACATCCAGTTTCTTCAAAAGTCTTGACAGGCAGGTGTGCCCAGATTATGTCTGCCCACAACAGCATACAGAGTTCATCACAAAACTCCCAGTTCCCAGGACTGCTCATCCCTGATTAAAGAGGGATAAAATGCACGGTGCTGGAAGCAACTACAGAATTGCTGTGTCATCTTCTCAACCCTGTTGACACAATCCAAGACTTACAAATTGCTGTATAGCAAACATTTCTGGGAAACAAACAAAAAAAATCTCTAACTGACATTAAAAAATAGAGGCAATGCTCTAGTAGCATTTGAGTAGAATTTGATTAAGTCTCTAGGACCAGCATCATGGACTTGGACACCAACATGTGCTGGAACACTGTGTTACTAATATACAAAACAGGTCACCCCAAGCAAGACTACCTTAAAAAAAAAAAAAAGTAAAATTTTTTTTTTAGATACTATTATCTTTAAAGATTATTCCTATTCTTTTGAGCTAGAACTCATAATATTAAATATAAATGAAGTTCCTGGTCTTTTCCACATTTCCCTGACACTGCTAAAATTTTAAGACATTCACCTGGGAACAGATTCTGGCAACACGGATCTGTCATACTGTGCCTTGTGACACCAGGAAAGGGAACTTGAAAGAAAGTTTAAGCCTTTGATCTCCTCAGGGCTCCCTCTTTCACAGAAATGCTGAATTGTGATTGTACTGAAAGTACTGAATTGTACTACGCTAAAAAGAAAAATCGGTTAATAACCCGAACAGTCTCATTCTGACTAAATCACCACATTTGTTTTATAACTCAGAGTTACTTGGCCACAGTCAACCGGCATGCTGATACCTGTGTATTAGTGAAACTTGATAGCAACACTTTCCTTCTAATCACTTGTCTTCCAACTCCATCATTCTGCTGCTCTTGATTATTTTGCAGAAGAGATGTAAAGTTACCGGCTGTCCCTTACACACCAAAGCCTACCACGGCCTATAATCCTGCGATTGCACTTGCACATGGCAGGTTGAAATAATAAGGTTGAAATTCCTCAGGCATCTAACTCCTATTTCACAGGCAAGTGAATTATTGAGCTACTACATAAGCACGAGAACTGAAATTTTAAAACAAAACTAGTTGTTCAAAGCAACAGATTCGTAGATTCCAGACTTTACATCCCAGCTGGGCTCATTTTGGCATCAAACTCAGACCTGCAGATGGCATCAAAGCCTACAGGAAAAGTAGCATTTCAGGCACACCCTTCAGTATTTTGCACTCCTTGGCATGCCTCCCCACCCCTTCATCATTACCTCAGCGTTCTTATGTTTATGAAAGCTCTTCTCAAACACACATGTCTACTGATTTACTGTAGACTTGGGTTTAGCACCTAACTCGAGTTTCACAGCTCCTTCCCGAGCCAGGTACAGGAGTGCCACACGTTAGATCACTCAAGCCCCATTGGATCTAGGCTCACAGATGCTGTCAGGCTTACACATACTATCAGGTGTTGCAAGGCATCTACTGAGATGGCCTTAAAAATCTAAGAGCTGCCACACTAATTTAGATCAAATACATACCTAGGCCATTATTATACCACTAGGTGCCAGAAACATATTTATAGATGAGTATACAAGTGGATCACTCTATTAGGGCAAACTTACATAGCAGGGCTTAAGCAAACAGTGGCTTGGAAAGTCAAACTGCACTGAGAGTAGTATACTTAAAAACTACTGAAGGCTCTAGTGTCCAGTCTCATCCTTCTTAAACCCATCTCTAATTTGGCCTCTACAACATATTGCAAAGCTACATTCTGCCATTTGCACCATACAAAAATTATCTTCTTTTTTTTTTTTGCATTAAAGTCACTCTTTGGATACCATTGTTTTGTAAGGCAAGTTATTCCTTCTTCCCTTTCTATACCAGTAATGATTTTTCAGGCATGTCAAAATGCTCCTTAACCACCTTTTACATATCTGAAAAGCACTAGTCATAAATGAAGCTGTCCAATATCTTCAATCACCTTTACTACCTCCTTCCTTGAGGAATATCTAGTTCTACATCATTTTTTTGAGATGGTTAAGATGTGAACCATGTAACATAAGTACAATTATAAAACACAATTTATACAGAAGCACACTTTATTTTAAAATATTTTATAATTCGCTTTCAAACATTAAAATAGCCATTAAAAAACTCATTTAAATAAAGTTGCTTGCTATGTACCTTACTTAGCTACACCCTTAGCTGCACTTAACTGGCATTCTTTTAATGACTTTCTACTAGGATTTTAATAACTTATGCCTTATTTTTTCTAGGATTCAGTGTTCTACCATTTTCTTTCTACAGGTTACATGATCTCAAACTGTCCACCAGTCCCTTGCCAAAGGTGCTAAATGACCACCTACTCAGACTCCAGCAGGAGAAAGGAATAAAACCGTATGCCTTAAGGCACTTCCACAGTCCCGCACAGCACCACAGAGCAGGCCCAGCCAGCATAACTGCCCACCGCTCAGCAGGATGAACCCCAACCAAAGCCCAACCTTCTGAAGGTCCTGGAAAGGTATCCGGAGTTGTTCCTTTCCTAAGCATTCTGGAAGAGGGAGGAGTCTTCACCCTCCCTCTTGAAGATACAGCTCAATCATGCATTTGCTTCCCTTACAGCAACCCTTCAGTCACAGAAGCAGCACCTCCATCATACTCATCTCCAGGCTCCATGCAACTACCTAAGAACCTCTTCTATAATGATTTTATACAAACATATATGTCTCAATCTATGAAGAAGGAATAATGTCACATATAGGTGAGCAACAGTTGGAGAGTAGTGAGTGGGAGAGAAGCCCAGCTATTAAACAGTGAAATTACTGGGGTGAGAGGAGAGACTGGAAGAAGCAGATCAATGCAAAGAAGAAAAGAATGTCCCAAGAGAGAGTTTTCTTTCGAACAGAACAGTATAATTTTAATACAGTTTGAAAAGGAGTAAACAATTGGGTTTAATATCAGAATTTAAGGTACAGATATTGTACCTAGACAGCGCTGACCTTTATCGCTGCAAGAAGAACAATAGAGATATTAAATTTTTTCCTCAAGGATAGGAAAATATAATTGACCTCTAACTATGGAATTCTCCCAGTTTAGAAAACTGCAAACTAAGCATTGACAATAGCTCAAGGCAACTGAAGCCCTTGATTCTTTTAGCCTCCTGCATTCAAATTATTGACTTTTAATTGACTAACTTAAGTTGAGGAAAAAACAGTAAGACACCAATACTGACAAGAAGCATTCTTTCACCAGTCTATTCTGTGGTTTGCCTTTTACCAACGAGTTCAAGACAAGATTCCTTTAGCATTACCACTCAAAGAGACTCCTTAGCAGAAAATTACTTCATTATGCAGGACCCTGATACGGAAATCAAAAGTCTGCCAGTTGCTTTACTGGACAAAACCAGAATATGTGGTATTTAAACACATGCATTGTTTTAATCACAGGATTTCCAAACGTGTAGGCTAAATTAAAAACAGTACCCATATAACACAAAAAAGTTAACACCTTTACAGAGGTTCACTTGGAAACTTAGTAGACCACCTTCTTCAGCCAAAAAGCCTGTTCATAATGTCTTCTGTTAAATGGTTATCTACAGTTATCTTAGGCTCCAACGGATACAGACCGCTGCAATTCTGATCTGTAACATGTGCTTTATTACACTATGCTCATCTTTCCAGCCATTTCTCCATATACATTCTGCACATTGTCAGAGATCCATTCAAACACAATAGTCCCCAGAAGCAGAGCTCATCCTAAAAGGTGTATTACTGGAGTAGAAAGGGGGGGGGCACAGGAGGAAGATTACTACAAAAGCTCTGCCAACTTTAAATAGAACCATCCCTCTTACAATGTGCTATAACTTGTTAACAGAATAAAACTGAAAAATGAGAACACAAGAGTAAGGGTCTTAAAGGGAAAAAAGGTGTCGATAGGCAAACCAGGAACCACTTCAAATATACAAAGGCAGAGACCATGAGTATTTTAAAGATAAGATATGAATACTGGGAATTGTAAAGACAGGTAGAAAGACTTTTTTTCATTCCTTCAAATATTAAAATATTTTTATTTTTTAAAACAGCCTAGCAAAAAAATGGGGCCCATTCCCAAAGTTCCCAAAGGCAATTAGAACACAATTAGGTATTGATTATTAAAATACAGGCTAGATTACAGAGAATTACAACAGGAGTGATCAGTGAGAAAAGGGAGCAATTATGAATAGAACTGCTATATATTTATGTTTTCGTTTTTAACAGTCCTATCTTTCTTCAGTAGAGAACTGAGGTCACCCCATTTGCTTTCATTAGATACAGGCATAACTTTTGGTACTACCCTCCTGAATCTTTCCTAGTCTTCCTCTTTAAAAGCTTTTAAAAAATAAATATTAGCTTCTCTGACATTTTTCAGTAAATCATCCCAAGAACAAAACTACACAAAAAAAAAAAAAACCAACCAACAACCTTGCACAGGTTACAATTGAGGGGCAGATACAAGACCACCTCAGACTGTAAGAGTTCATGGTCATTCTCATATAGGAAGCCCAAGAGGTATACCTGTAGTATATCAGTATATATCATATTGATCAGTGAACAGAATCCATTCAGCAAATACCCATGGGCACAGCAACTACCTAATAGATGCTGCTTTTAAGAACAACTTAGCTGTCACAATACAAAATTATTATTTTGATTAAGCATAACAAACACATTTGAGGAAGCACTGAAACACTTTTGTAATTTCCTGGACATTAATTTTCTAGTCTTCCTTATCCATACCTAGATCCAGGCTTCCTTTAAATAAGAATTAAAATAATTGTTACCCTTCTATTTACATTATTATGTATAAATATGTGTGTACATATATTTGTGTGCATTGTAGCAAATTAGTAGCATTTTCACACGAGAAGACAGGAAAAGGAAGGTAGATAAGGCTTACTATCTAAACCTTATTGTCTTACGCAATCACAGTCAGAGACCAAATGAAAATGGATTTTCAGTAGCGGTATAGATTTACTCTTTTCCTACAGACACTAGGAAGACAAACAGATCAGCAATCAGTGAATTCACTTGAAGTACAAGTATGCTTACAAGAAGCACATGCAGTTTCCACTACTGTCCTACAGTTCACTAGTTAATGCAGAAGTAGTTCACCTTTGCCACTAGCTGTCTTGGTGAAAGGAAGACAACCCTTAAAGATTGCAATCTTGAAAAACATGAACAGAATTGAAAACAAAAATCGGGTTTTAAATACAAAAGCCTTGTCTCTATCAAACCAAAGTTTTTATCAAACCAAATTACATTTATTTTACAACCTGACACTCTTATTTATTCAGTAAAGATTGTCATATACATCTTTAAATTGTAGTTTAAAAAATAAAGGAAATTCAATAGCTTCTACAGTCTGTCATCACCTTGAGAACAAAAGAAAGAGATCTTTATATTTCAAAAATCCATGTCCAGGCCTTATCCACAAAATTTATTACCATCCTACTCTGTAGTTACAGTAAATAAGAGTTAAAAAAAATATAAAAATGTACTGTAGAATATCACGAACATTACAACCCAAAAGCTCATCTCACTATGATCTGAAACATGAAATACAACTGCATTTTCCCTCCCCCACTAAGGCATTCTTGTTTAACATAACTGTGCCAAACCAGGGTATTTTCCTTAATAAAACCACCATTATAGTAAAAACAATGTTATTGCATCAAATAAAACTATTACAGATGAAATTACAGTCCCAAGATGGCATCTCTATTCATTGCCTGTTCAAAACCAGACATAACCAAGGAGTCCAGTACAGGCTGGGATGTGCGTGGCTGGGGACCAGCCTTGCTGACAGGGACCTGGGGGTCCTGGTAGACAACAAAGCCGAACACAAGTCAGCACTACACTGTTGCAATGAAGGCAAATCCAATCCTGGGCTGCATCTGCAGGGGCATTACTAGCAGAGGTAGAGATGTAATCATTCCACTCTACTCGGCACTTCTCAGGTCACACCTGGAATACCGTGTCCAGTTTTGGTCCCCACAATACATGGACAGACTGGAGAGGGTCCAAAGGAGAGCCATGAAGATGATCAAAGGGCTGGAGAACCCTCTGAGGAAAGACTGAAGGAATGAGGCCTCTTCTCCCTGGAGAAAATAAGGCTTGGGGGGACTTCATCACAATATTCCAATACTTAAAGGGTGGCTACAAAGAGGATGAGTCTCTCTTTTCACAAGGACCCACACAAAAAGGACAAGGGGCAACAGGTACAAATTGCACTGCGATAGGTTTCATCTTGATACAGGAAAGAATTTTTTTGTAGTGAGAACAATCATTCACTACAGCAAGATCCCCAGGGACATGGTGGAGTCCACACACTGGAGGTTTTCAAGGCATGGATGGACAAGTTGCTGGACAATCTCATCTAGGCTCCCTTTCCCACAGAAGGCTGGACTGGATGATCTTTTGCACTCACTTCCAATCTAGGCCGTTCTGTGAAAAAGGCGTGAATCTTGGCAAATTTATGTGATGAGATAATTGATAACAGATGTCCTGACACTTAAAATGACAATAACTAGTCTCATTATACAAATCTGCAGGTAGATCTCTACAGACTATTAGAAATTCTGGAGCCATTTCCATTTCAGAAATTAAGTTTGTTACAGCTGCAGGATGTTTTCCTACTACACGACAGAGTACAAAACAGGAAGATGAGCACACTTTGTGATAAATGTGCTAGTTTACAAATTTACTCTAGATTCCATTGGATCCCACAAAAAGTCTTTGATATGTGTTTTATTACCACATTACAAAGGTGAACATTGGACTGACTCAGGCATTCCAGATTAAATATGTCACAATACGTTTTTTATATTAAATTTCTGTAATCCCAGTGCATTTACTTCTTTACAAAAGAGTTATTAGTATTATACCTAGATGACTAAAATCAACTTTGTTTCTTTCAGCTGAATCTTTCTGTATATTACACTCTTTAAGAAGGTACAGTGTTAAGCACCTGAAGCCTAAATACACTAAGTGAGCAAACAACCAAGATAGAAAGTTACAGCCCTGAAATACTTAATGAAATCTTAAAATCTGACAGAAAGAGGAAGGTAAAGCTCCAATTAAAATATTTTTATCAAAAAGATGAAAGGCTATTAAGAAAGAAGGCAAGAATAGCAATTCCCAACAACATCACATTTTGAGTAAATATCCAAAATAACACTGAGTGGACTTCCTAAGCCGACCCACTCTAGGATATATATTCACTCTAGGATATCCACATACTGTGGCCTCAGACCACTGGTGGTCAAAAAACCCCCACATTTTACAGATTTCACATATATACACTTCCATCCTCACCCTCTCACTCTTGCAGAAAAGCTAGTGAAAACGCTTGGGGAAGGTTTGCAAAACTTCTGCAAACAAAAAATAAATTAAGCTAATGAAAGCAACTGTAACACTGTGCAAGATAGGTATTTTTATTCTCCTCAAAGAGTTACTGAAAGACACTGAAAAACGCTGTGGTAGAGAAACAAAAGCAGTGAATGATTTTCAGAAATTTAAGATTCCACAGTATTGTTGTATGTCCAAAACCTTGATTCCTGTACAATACCTGTAGGTCCAAGAAGTTAGTCACCTGGAAGTGCACAGTACAGAATTCTGGCACTTCCCATGTTATCTAACATGCATACTCTTCACCACTATAAAGCGGTTATCACATGGTCTCTATCACCTGTTCTAAAGTATTGCTTAAAGACAAAACCAAAAAACCTACTCTGCAAGAAAAATGAATTTTGAAAAGTCATTCTTGATATCTGGATTTATGCATTTGTATTGAAGTATTCAACACACTTAAATCCTCTCTCTGTACATCCACACATCATCATCTGGATTTTTTTTACATACAAAACTCTATCCTTTAGATAAAAATTTATAGTGAATGTGTTAAAGATGACAGATCTCTGATTGGGTATTCACTTGGGTTTTGTCACATTCATTTAGAAATAAAGTCAAGCAAAAAAAATATGCAAGACGGAAGTTTGTTCCAGTTGAAGCCAGTACTAGTCCAAATATAAAGGAGAGCCTACCATTCTGCTGAATGCGACAGGCAGACATACCTGAGGCCATCTTACATAACTGGGTTCTGTTATTGCTAAGTAAAGAACAGTAAACAGGCTTGTCTATCTTTAAGCAAGTTTATCTCTGAACAGACTTGGGCATCTGTTGAAAATGCTATTTCACAGACCTCTCTCAATGCAGATCTCCTTTTCAAGGAGAAATAATTCCCAGAGGACCTGAATTAACTACTTTGATTAATCTTTTGTCCTACTCAAAAAAAATACATAAGCAGTTTGTACACAGTGCATCATCCATCTATTATAACTAAAACCAAGTTCTAGCTGTTATCTTAAAATAGTGAAATATTATTCTTTTTCCGTAGCCTGGATGACTGAATTCAAAGTACCAAGTAGATTTTATTATCACATGCAATTTTAGATACAGTCTTGATTCAAGACAAAGTGCTTTCTCTTCAGAGAAACTTAACTTCTACTTTCTTATTTATCCACCCTATTACATAAAAAAGAAAACAGGGATTATTTACCTCCACCAGTTCTCATCATTTACTTTAGGGGTCAACACTGAGCAGTTACAGGACTGCACTCACAGCCTTCTATGGCAATTAAGGTCCTAACAGACAAAAAGCTATTCAGCATTAAAGAGCACTGTAATTTTTTCTTCTTCTTGTGTCATCATCTTAATACTCTTCAAACAAAAGCCTACAAGTAAGCTACAATGTGATATAACTCTCCTAGCCAATTCTAGAAGAGGAATCCTGCAGTTCCTTTAAAGCACATTGTTACCAGCAACAATGGAAGTTGCTCCACAAAGCTATGACCCAGCAGAGAATACTCTTCCTAAGAACCACAGTTGAAAAAAACCCCAGCTTTGGATTCAAAACCAAGTCACAATTTTCACGTAGTGAACAAGTTCACCAGAGGGAACTTACAGTATAGAATTTCCACCCCTCAAATCAACATTTTCATTTGCAGCTACTGTGCATTTGATGTGTATCACAGATACTGTACAGCTCTAACAAACTATATGCTGTACACGCTGTAGCAGTTGAATTTAAAAGCAAGGCTAGGAACAGGACAGAAGAGGTACTTTTGTTGAGATTGTCTTCTGAAATAATGTCCAACGCAGGCTTTACTTTGGGGGCCTAAACTATTTCGCCATATGCAAGGGGACTTAAAAACTTGAAAGGAGTTGCCCTTTCATAAAGAAGCATAAAACAGAGTAGGAGGTCTCCATAGCATAGAAGTGGTTTGAAAAGAAAACATACGTAGCAGAAAAGAAATGATGGCTCTGTTGTCAACCGCAGCAAAACCACTGTTTCCCGAGGCAACTGAATGGATTGGGCCATTGCATCTGGAAATGCCGACTCAGTATGGCAAATGGCCAGCTACTGACTGTGCACCCTGACTTAACAGTAGCCAGTTTCTTCAGCAAACATGAAAAAAGTACCAGTTCTGCACTTACTAAGTATCTGAGAAAAGCAAACTTTTGACAAACTCATTCAGCAAGGCATCTCAAGGCATCCCCACTAAGAAGTGTATTAAACACTATCATTTAAGTAGAACAGAAGTTTATTAATAACTTTGTGGTTAAGACTTAACTGAAAGCTACAAAAACAATTCTGAAGCTAGTTACAATAAGATTTAACCTATTTCTGTTTTCAAAGTTGGCAAAACAAATCCATGTAATATTACAAACTAACCTTCCAAGAGGTTTTTGGAAACAAGAGAACCAATCCAATCAGACTGCGTATCTTGCACATAAAATTTGTTTCCATTGCAGTAACTCCAAATTCACACAACTGAAAGCATAATGCAGCTTTCATACAATGCTGGAGGAAACAACAGTAGCAGAACAGGATGTGAACAAGTTAGCTGTCAAAGCCTGACAACCACTACACCAGCATTTCATCCTACATTATTTTTACCCATCTCAAAGGGGAAAAAAGCAGCCCATTCATCATAACTGAAAAAAAAAAACAACCAAACAAACAACCAACCTCCAGGGTCAGGGATGTATTATCACTTCTTTCTATAAAAATCATAAAGAAAAAGACCTTGCCCCTTGAATCATTTGCCATAGCACACAGCAACATCTTTACCCCATCACATATGTATCCATCCATCCACCATACCCTGCTTCCCAGTTCTAAAGACTGGCCAACTAGAAGGAGAGGGGGATGAGGAACATCAGGACATATGTTTCCCTGTCAGAACAAAGCAGGTAGACTGGATCCCCAAGCAACAAAAACAAAGACAACAGTCTATTGGTGACTTAATGAGTCACCAATACAGTCTCACTGAACAAAATACAGTAAAACTCTCACTGAACAAAATACACATAATCCTATGAAGAGAAAAAATAAAATAGGGAGGAATCCAAAGCCACATTATCCTAGAAGAGAGTAAAGTGGGAACACTATAGAGATGGAAGAATGTTCCTACAAGGTTCAGTGAAAACAGGTATTGTAAGAACAAGAAAAGATGAACTGGACAGTGACAAGAACATGAAGGGTTAGCAGAAGGGGGGGGGGAGGGGGGGAACAGACTATGACTTCTGTCCATTTCTGCAAGACGAAGAGAGATTTAAATAACAACAAAAAAATACTGGTATAGGCAATGCTGGCAATTAGACATATCTGGGAACGGAAAATACTATGACGGCACCGAGCAAGAGGCAGCAGGATGGATCTATCGGGCTGTCAGCAGGACGGGAAAAGGACTGCCTATAGATGGGACGATGCTGCCAGAAAGAAACCTCAGAACGGAGAGCACAAGGAGAGAAAGGAGACCGTGCAGATGAGAGAACTGGAGGGCGATTCAAAAAGGACACGACGGCTGCGAAGACCAAGTCTGCGCCGATCCCCGACGATCGGGGGTTTGTTTCTCAGAGACGAGGGGCCGCAGCGACCCCCGGGCGAGGCCGGAGTGCCCGGCGCGGGCTTCCACAGGGGAGGGAGGAGGAAGGCCGGCCCGTGCGGCACGGGGAGGCCCTGCGGCACGGGGCTGAGCCCGGGGCCAGGGCTGGGGACGGTCCCGGGGGGACGCGGCGACAGCCCCCCATGGGAGGGCCCGGCCCCGGCGCGAATGGGCGGCGGCGGGAGCTCCCTGGGGACTGCGCGGGGGCAGAGAGGCCGGGCCGCGGGACTGCCCTGACAGACGTTACCGAGGCGGCGAGAGAGGAAAGCGCGAGGGAGGGACGGACAACGGAGCTGTCGCGGGGGAAGAGGCTCCGTCCCGGCAGGTCCCCGTACTCACTTTTTGTGGGGCGGCGGGTGCTTATCCCTCCTGCCGGCCGCCGCGGACTGCTTGGGCCGCCGCCTGCGGGCCTGCAGGGCCAGCACTGCCGGGGAGAAGAGAACAGCCGGCGTGAGCGGCGGCCGCGCAGCCCCCCCGCTCCCGCCCCGCCGCCCGGCACGGCACAGCACGGCACGACACGGCACGGCACCGCACCGTACCGTACCTTTGCGCGAGTTCATCGCCCCGCACCGCACGCTCCTCGGCGGGCCCGCAGCTCCGCAGCTCCCCGGCTGCCCCGGCCCCGCCGCCGCCAGTCGCGACCGGGCACCGGCCGGCAGCAGCGGCTCCCCCGCGCCCGCCCCGCGCCGCCGCCGCCAAGTGCGCAGGCGCGGCCCTGCCGGCGGGGCCGCGGCCGGAAAGGCGGGGGCGGGGCGGCGGCAGGTGGCGGCGCGGGCGCGGCGGGAGCGCACCTGAGCGCGGGGCCGCCCTCAGCGCCGAGTTGTGCCGCTGGCGGAGCGGGCGGCTTTGCCCTCTGACCGGCCGCCGCCCTTTTCACAGGTCCGTATCTGTTAGGGGGCTGCCGCCGAGGTGGGCTTCGTCAGGTCGTCGAACCAACTGGGAACTGGTTTTGCTAAACACCGCTTCCCTCCCCCGGCGTCTGGGCTTGTGCTCCCAGGAGCGAGGGGATCCACCCTGTGGCCGCGAAGTGCTGGGAGCTGAGAGAAGAGTGGAAGGAGAGAAGTGGCTGGGGCGGAGGAGGCGACCTGCCTCCTTGGCAGCAGCCGGGGCGAGATCAGCTTTAGCTTGTCCCAAGACCTGTGTGGGGTTATGTGCCAGAACCGATTAACCTCATGACACAAATCCAGCGAGATCAGATTTCCTTAATTCTGATTCTCACTAAGTTATTTGATTGTCATGATGGACAACCCTTGGCAACTGTTTTTATCCTGACGATGGCATCTTGTCACCCATGATACCAGACACTTATGGGGATTTGGCCATTACTAGGCCAGTTGAAAACTGTTACGTCTTGCTTGTGCTGTGCATAGCGTGGCTCAATTTTTGACAGCATTATGACTGAAATTTTGTGTCATCTGTAACTTACACCTGGTGCAGAAGATCATCTGGGTCATATAAAAAACTCCAGTATGAGTGTGGGCCTGTCTGGCTTATCTTCACATGGGACTGGAGTTCAAAGGCATAGTAACTGAAAGGTAATGGGGGACATTCATTAAACTTTGAGGCAGAACTGCCTCCCTAAATGACAAAGAATCCATAAGGATTAAGGTATTATGAGAGTGAAGGGAACTAGCAGTAATCACGGATCTTAAGCAATTGGATCACTGAGATTTCAACTAGACAGAAAATTGAATCCCTAGTTATGGTTAGTTCAGCTTAGGAGTTGGACAGGAACAGAAATATAGAGCTAGACTCAAAGAGGAGGTACCACAATGTATAATACTTTTTTGTCTGACTAGAGAGCCTGGTGAACAGAAAACAATAGGACCATGAAGTTCCTGAACTACAGCTCTCATGAGGCACCGCAGCTGCGTTTCTAAATCACAACATTTTCTGTGTCCCAGCCTCCATCATAAAAGATTACCGAAAAAAACATTTCCAGTGTAAACTACTACTGGGGTAACGTGCAATGTTGATATGTTACACGTCTCCCTTGTTGTGGTTAGTCTTTTAGTGATAGTTCATTGTGATAGGTCAGGCATCAGAATGCTGTACCGAAATTTTGAAGGTTTTCTGCTGAGAAAGTTTAGATGCATGAAAATAATAGTTAAATGTTTAAAAGAAGATTATATATTTACCCTTTGTTTCCAGGCTAATTTTAACTGCATTGGTTCAATTGTGTTCCTGCATGAATACTTGTGCCTATACAGAGAATTGTTGAAACAAGCTGCTGATGATGGTGAAAATGGTGAGACTGGTTTTTTTGTTTGTCCGGGGCTGGCTTAAAGTTAACCTTGTAGCTATGGCTATAGAGCAGAAACCGTATCAGGATCCCAGCCATCTTTTCAGCTACTTACGTGCAATTCTGTTTACTTCAGTAGGAGGTCTATATGTAGAACTGATTGGACAATTGGATCTTAGATAAGTACAGTGAGCTTTGCTTACATCAAGAGGATTATAAATTTGTCAAATCTGGAGTCAGAAAGGAATTTCTCTCACGAGCATAATGTCAGCAACATAATCAGGGCAAGGGAACAATCTGCTAGCGTACAGAGAAGGAATTATGTTAGAACCAGGTGGGTGTATGCTACACAATTTTTTTCCATTCTAATGGGCACATATTTTGGGACTGAATTCTTCCTGGGTTTTGTTGTTTCCTCCCCACCCCACCCCCACTGAAGAGCCATTCAGAGGATGTTCATGCAAAAAAATCACTGAGACTCTCTCTATATGTGTGTATAGAGGATTACCATGTACGGTTAACTAACTGGAGAGTAAATTAAGGTCAGTAGGGGATAGATGTATTTCAGAAAAGAAAAAAAAAAACCAACACCTTATTTCTCAGACTCTTGAGAGTGTAATTCCCTTCCTGAGAACATAAACAGTAAATGAAAATTTAAAAAATTACAGAAATAATTCAAGGCATGTTGTTGTTAAGAATGGATCTACCCTGGATTATGTTTATTTGAATCCATTCATTTCAATGAAATTCTCCATTCTTATTTCAATATATGTCTTATTGTGTGTAACTGCGTTTTTTCAAAATTAATGATAAGACGAGCGAAGGCAGACTAAATAGCAAAAGAAGGCATTTGTAAAATCAGCATACAACATAAATAAAGAACTGTGGTCTGGGTCAGAATGTATCTGTTTCTGGCTGTCTCTCTTTGAACACAATCCTAGGAACAGGTGTCTGTTTTATTACAAGGATTACCATAGAGCTCATTCCCTCTAGGGAAGAGCGTGATGAGATTTAGGTGATGTGGCTTACCCAGAAAGGAGGGACAACAGCAGGGGAGAAGAAGGAGAAAATATCGAATTATGGAATTATATTTTTACCTGTTTATAATATACTTTAGACCAGGCCTCTGACACCCCACGTATGTTTGGTTTGTTTCCTTTTCACCTAGCTTTGAAATATTCCACTTACGCAAGAAGACATTAACTTTTCAGACGTGAATGCAATACATTTGTACAGAATAAGAAGTTACCTAGCAGCAACCCTGTAAACATGATATTGTCATCTTTCTGAGAATAATTCAAAATTCTTCCTTCAGCAGAGGGATGTTAGAAGCTTTTGCCCTGATTTCTGTACCAGTTCCTTTCAGCACTGCTTCTCCCAGTGTGTGGTAGCATGCTCTCTGAACTGCAGTTTCTCAGAAATCAGGATATGAGCCAACTTCGTGCTGCTCTTGCACAGAATGGAACAAATGAAAAATAACACATAAGGCAGAGGAAGGGAAAAAAAAAAGGTGGTGGAAAAAGAAAAAAGAACAAAGTAGTGAAAGGAAATTCCCAATTAAAGGAGCATTCTCATTAATATGCAAGTCCAGCCTTCTCATCCTCTCGCCTTTCATGGTCGTCTCTTGTTCCTTCAGTTCCCACCCCCATTCTGCCTTTCTTTAAGCATGATACACTTGTGTAGGCATACAAACAATGAGTCTGTCCGTCTCTTGTTCACTTAAAGAATTTTCTGACTAATAACGTGCTTTTTTCCCCCCTTCTAGTATGTAAACAAAGCAAAGAGGACAATTCTCAGCTTGGTTTTGAGCAACACAGACAACAAACTTACACATAGGAAGTATTAAGCAACAGTAACTAATAAGATGGGCTTGCTTTTAAAGTCAGGAGGACTGTTGGCTCATCACTGCTTGAGTATAACCAGTTAACATTAATAAGAGCAATGCACACATTAAACAAGAAAAGTAGGCTTGTTATCTCAGAAGTGTAATGAGAAAAAATAGCAGGAAGCATGAGTTGGGATTTCCAGAAAAAAGAGGAGGTCAGAAATTCCTGAATTTAGATGGCTGGCTCATTCACTGATTCACTGTGCTCTTCCTAAAGCAAATTACGTGACTCACCTGACTCATTTTCTTCATCTGTAAAATGGTGGAGTATATGCCAGTTGCACAGACTTAATATTGGTAGAGAATTCTTGTTTATCAAGTTAATTGGGATTACTAATAAAAGAAGAAAAATATAAAGACAAAGCAGACCACTTTAACACTAATTTGACATGAGATTAGAGAGTTGCCTATGCCTAGAAATAGCTGCATCAACCCAGATATGTATTGTAGATAGTCTAAAATAGGGCATGAACTGGCATGACTTAGATCTGAAATAGGATTAAAACAGGCTGTGGCAATATCTCTATGATAATATTTCTTCCAGTGTTGAAGTACCTACATTTCCAGAATGAGTCATTCTACCTTTTCCCATTACTTCCAGCAGGTTCCCAAACACCCCTTCAGTTAAACTTCCTCCAGTTTCCTGGGTCCTTGTCTTAAATTTCTTCATTAGCCCCCTTTTTTTGTGCTTTCCAGCTCTTTAGCCAGCTTGCCCTTCTCATCTCAACCTCCCTCATCTCCTTGTTCCAATCTATTGCCTTTTTTTTCTCTATTTAAATTGGATGACTTCTTCCTTCATGCTGATTAAAGGTCGGCAAGGGAAGAGAGGATCACGGAACAATTAGTGACTACTCTGTTTCCTCATCAAACACAACACAAGCAATTATAGGGAAAGTTCTTCAGCAGTGATGCAGCAGTGGTTTGGACTCATGCCTACAATTTCTCTCTGAATGGCAGCTATGCAGTCTGGTCATGTGTGTGAGAGATTTATCTGCTAAGTGAGCGTGGAATATTTTGAGACTTAAGTATTAAACTCATACATGTCTCTATCCAACATGTGCAAAATACTGTTTTACAAAGTCTCATAATTTGGCCAAATTTGAGAAGATTTCCACAGGGATTGCAAAGGCACATCTTTAATATTAAGGCCTCTTTCTATGAAACCTCAGCTTCCTACTTGAAGGTAGGGATTGCCAACCAATGAGATGAGAATGCATTAGAAATCAGATGCAGGGCTTACCCAGTTTCCTTTTCTCTTGGCTTGGACTGCACAAACAATAGTCACAATGAAAACAACAAGGGACAAACTGTAAGCTCAAGCTTAATGTAAGAGGAAGCAATTGACTAATTTTCTCTTGAAGAATAAAGCCTCTTTCTTGTCCATAACCTCCTCTGTACTTTTACTTGATACAAGATGTTTTCACAGCCTTCAGAAAAATCAGACACCAGCTGACTAGTAGGATGATGCCATGTTATGTCAGTAGTGCCCCAGATGTCCTTTTTTCACACATCCTTCAGTGTGACATCGCTACAACGCCCTCGCCAACACCTTTCTGGGAAATTAACAGCCATTACCCTACAGCATCTCAGCAAGGACCAGTGTTCCTTTACAAACTTTCTGGTTACAATGCATTCTGAAATAAACTTCTGTTGGTGGAATGGCCAGTAAAAAAGCACTGGCCAAACTGGTTTGTCTGGGTACAGTTCAAGAACTTCATCTTCACAGCAGAGTAAGCTCATCCTGTTTTGTAGGAAGTAACAAGTTGGTAAACAATGGCTCAGTTACACAGACAACATGCATTAGCAGCTACAGTTATCATACACTATTGTTTACCATTAAGGCACAGAACGGTGCCACTTTTGCTTAATTAGTCTTGACTACATACTGGATCCAAGGAGCTACCGTGCTAAAGGGGCATTTCCAAGAAGTATCTCAGGATTCTTTTAATATGACCAAAACAACATTCTTTAAAAAGTATGAATTATTTCATTACTCAGCATGGGATATTTCATCCCATATGATTAAAATTTTACGAAGTTAACAGTAACTGGATCTTACAAAGTGAAATGTCAGACAGCTTCAATAGTCATAGGCATTACCAGCCTGGTTCATAACATGTGAACTAGCCATTCATTTTCATTCTATCTGGATATGTCTATACCATATGAATACCATGTAAAACAACAAAATGAATTTTTTAAAAGCAGAAAATGTTACAGCTAATCATTAAAAAAAAGCAGAACTGACTCGACTTGTTAGCGAACCAGCAATTCTTTCCAGCCTTCACAAAGAACACTCATAAATGAACTTTGTTACTTTCAAAGAACTGAATAAAGACTGATTATCCACCTCTAGGCCCATGAAATTCCCTGTGCTCCTACTATCAGATGCATGACATCAAATAACAGTGAAAATATTGTAAACAGTCAGCTATGTTCATTCAAAGCACAGACAATTAATCCATTGCTCTTTGGCCTTGTGCATCGTTTCTTAGAAATTAATTCATTGGGCTGAATCTTTGGTTTTGATTTAATCATGTTTTACACCCACTTTGCTGTTCATTGTAGTAACACAAATGGCTGTGGTAGGAAATATTCACATGCTTTTGCCTTCAGAGCTGCAAAATATAATAAACATTAAGAATGTAAATATTGTCACCAAAGAGTATGTCTTCATTGCAGTATTAACTGAATGCAGGCCTTTAAAATCGCTACACTGTAAAACTGCATTCACACAATTATGTCCATCTATTTACAGTAACTTCTAAGTATCAAGATTTTTACCCACCTTCCAGGGCACTCGGTACTTTACTAGCTGGGCTGCCCTGATACAGAGAGCGATTAAGCACAAAACTAAAGGATTACAGCTATTTCAATTCCTAGTCAGGAAGAAATCCAATGTAGGACAATGATTTCTTCTTTGCCCAGATACCTGACTTTAACCTGTTTTGAAAATAAGGGCTTTTATTCCCTTCAAACGCTAGTTACAATTGGCATGTAAGTCCATTTCCTAAAATCTTCTCTGTCCTAATTTATGTATTATTCTTTAAGTAAGAACACAGTTGCAGAAAACAGCAGAAAAAGCAGAATGGCAAGAACCAATTGCAAAATGGTAATAGAATGCACATCCAATTAGTTGATGGTAGGATACGTCCAAATCTATTTGTTTGCCAATATGCTTGGCACTATTTGCATTCAATGGAACAATGCGCTGTACCATTTCTGAATGCACTGTACCTTTTCTATGGGGACAGAAGCAAGAAATGATACCATGAACTCAGTACACAACTAGATCCAGCGCAGACACCTCACAGCATGCCTCTTAGCACTGAAAATCCAGGAGACAGCGTGTACTTTTTCTGTCTCTTCCTTTGAATTGTAGTTGAAAACCACACGGAAATGTGATGCTGTTGATGGTTTTGTCCACATACCAATTTATCCAACATTGTTCTGGTTATAGGATCTTTGTCTGCCCTGTTCAAAACTTTGAATAAGGCTCCCTGTCTCTTCTTTCTTTCCCCAAAATAATACATAGTTCAAGAATTCTGTTACAGACTAAGTACCGTATGAAGTAGTACTGGCAATCTACCTGCAAATAAGAAAAATATGCAAAAATCTTATTTGCAGTGAAATTAACAATAATCTAAATTGTGATGGAAATCTGCATTGCCAGCGTACTGTTCTCCTTTTCTCTAGAGCCAGCCTGGTCTTCATGTAAAAGAAGTACATCTGTCCAGGTGGTCTTCCATTTCAGGAGTTTATGGTTTGCTATTACCCTTTAAAATCTGGAATTGCTTAGACAGCTGAAGAACCTGATGATGTGAAATATGTTTGCCCTGTACATCACTTACATCCTGGTAAAGATGTGGGGGCTGCAGGTTATTGGACATGAGGGGAAAAAGCAACTCGAGAAACTATACTTGGTTTTGTAACTTGTGTATTCTGACTTTCCAGTTGTTCTCTAAATTTTTGTCAAACATGTTTTCCTTCTTCCCAGCTCCTTTTTCAGTAGAACTCAAGATGCACATTAGGCCTGTGTCTAAGGCTTACTTGCAGCAGGTTATCCTTCAATCTTTGTTGTTTTGGTTTTGGTTTTTTTGGGTTTTAAAATCTTTGCTGGATCAGGGTTCTTTTCACCAAATATGCATCTGATTTTGCTCACAGAGAGAAGAAAAGGAAAAAAAAAAGTATCACCGCTGTAACACTTTGTATCATACTAAGCCTTAAATTAATATTTTATGTGCTTACTGTGCTTTCATGTCATCTCTCTTTTCTGTTTAGAAACAGTTATATCCCATGCTGCCAGTCTACAGAGCCTATAGTATTTCATATTAATGCACTTACACAGAAATTGTGATGATTAGGAGGCCCTCGCTGAGGGACTGGGACTGTCAGATAAAAGGGATGTTTACCAGTTATGGTTTCAAACAGCGGTGCCTTGAGAATATATTAATCAGTTGGAGGTCCCAGATTGGAATTTTTCCTGGCATTTGGAAGAAGACTATTATAATCTGGTGACCAATTAGCAAACCACCGAATGGAGAGAGCCAATAAGCTGTAGAACAGAATCAGGAAGTTAGCGCTCTCCAGCAATTTCATCGACCACTGTGATTTTCTCATGTTTCAATCATTTGTAAGACTCATCAGGCAGGAACAGGGAAATTATACAGTTGAACATTAAAAGGATACTGAATTAGGATGCCAAGGATAGCTAAAAATAAATCTGATTCTTATCTTTTTGGCTGGAAACTGTGAACTAAAAGTGACAGGAGACCAAACACTGCAAGCACAAAATTATTTCTTCACTTAATACAAGTGGGACTTAATCATGGACACTCTCTGGAACAGTGCTTTAATGCTAGTACCTGTATTACACTCACAGAATTCAGTAGGTATAGTTAAAAAGATAGGCATTTGGTTCTTGTTAAGCCTCTAATCCCAGTTTTGAATAAGTTTAATAGTTACCAGTTAAACCATGGCTAGAGCAAATTGTTAATTGCATAGGTAAATTTTCCTCAGTTGGAATTTATATTGGAACATATGTGCACATACCCACTAGAATTAGGGGCCCAAGGGGAAAAAGGAGACAGGGGAGTGATGCAACTTCTGCCCCTGATCAAAGGAAGGGTCACACTATGCTGTCCCCCACCCTAATACCTGCATAGGTTGTACTGTGGTGATGCTTTAATTCTATCCGTAACAAAGAACAGACCTTTTATGTGGTGGCTCTGTCATCAGTTCTGTTTCTATGTGAGCCTGTCCTTTAATAAATCCATGGTCTCTGTCCATTTGATTGTTTTTGAGGTCTGCTCCATATCTAGGTTACCAGTTCACTACCTCTGCTGCAGGAATTTCCTACAGTACAGCCCTTTTTGCCCCAATCTAAAATCTGAGACAAACTGTTCTGCCTCAAAAGCTGTTCATTGTGAATGTGCCAGTAGATTTTTCTTTTTCTGGCATGGAATTACTCCCTGCTTGATCCTTTCCTCCTTAAACTTACAAAAAGTAATCATCTGTTAGTGTGCGCCATGCAGAACTATCTTCTTTGCTGTGGTCACCCCAGAGGACCACTGGACGGTTGTGCAAGTCTCCAGCCAGCTCACAACATGCTGGAACACAACATGTTGGACACAGCTGTCCCAGAGAGTCTCTTTTTGCATTGCTTGAATGAAATAGCTGTACAGAAATTAAGAAAGTCATGTGAAAACAGGGACTTAAACTGCTGTATGGTCCCTCATACTCCAGAGGTAAATGGAAAATGAATAAGTAGACAGACAAAAATAGAAGTTACATTGAACTGTGCAGGCCCCCAGAATAATATCACAGTGCACATGCCATAATGCATATTCACATAGCAAAATAGGTAGGATGGATACCAAGTAAGCAGAATATGACTTTAATTTATCCCCTTACCTATGCAGATAAGACTAAACTCAGAGGACTTAAAGAACGTTTCCTAATACGACTTTTTCAGGAAGAGATCACAAGGTATAAAAGTACAAGCCATGTTTCCTCTCCTGTCCTATTTTTGGACATCAGTGGCCTTGTGTAAGTCTTAACTTTTCCTCTCTTTCAGATGAAATGATTCAGCTTTTCATCATAGCCTAGTCATTTTACTTTTTTGCTGTCAGGATCAAGCATGCCTTCCTGAAATTTTTTTAAACACCCACTGCAGACAGATACAGGTGCAACTTGCATAAGAAGGTCAGTGTTAGCTTTCAATGAGCCAGCTTGGGTACTACAGCAGCAGCCTGTTATTGGTGACCTGTGGTTACTCTAACACTAAATTATTGAATTAATGAATTAGTAACCTAGAAAATTAGCAGGCTACACTGCTGGATAAACACAGGCTAACTGGTTAAAGTTATCTTAAATTTGTTAACACAAGCTGTAGTTACACAGGATCTGTCTGTCATATAGCAATAAATTGCAGTCTCATTGGCCAGTAGACCACTGAGTCAATCTGAAATTCAGGACCCAGAATCCCCAGCTATTTCTCAGCCTTACATTGACATGAAATCCAGCGACACTCAACCCTCTCTGCCACCTGGTTTTGATGGGTGGAATAAGAATTGGGCACAAGGCCAGAAAGCAGCTGTATGGCGCTCTGATCTGGTGTCCAGTCTGGAGGAACTAAGGGACCAGGGTTAGGGTATATTGCACAGCACAACACTTCTGCAGTTTAGACAGGTCTTGAGAAAGTTTAGACCATTTTAGATTAATAATGAGTTTGTTGAATACTGTGTGAATAAAAATTCTTTTTTTCTGAATTTAATCACTGCTTAATCATGCCTCCCTGGCAGAAAGTGAAAGAGCATAGATATTTCAGATTCTTTCCCTGTTTTTCTTAAAGTAGCATATTATTAATTTCCTGTTTCTTAAGATCTACTTCTGTGGGGGGTTTTGAGGCTTGACCTCTGGCTGAAGGAATAATGTCTATTTGTATATAGCAACAATTCACCCTGTATATTTAAGCACTTAGAATTTAAAAACATCTCTATTTTTACTACATGCATCCTTTAAGGAAGGTTTAATTTAATTAATGAGGTTGTGGTACCCTAACTCTCAATTTCTGTTTGCAATGTCTGAAAACTTTGCAAAACAGCTATCTCAAAAGTTTCATGTTTGTTATCATGTTGCATTTCTGTTTGCTTTCTAAGCAATAAAACAAAGACATCTATTCATGAAGACCAGACACTCAGTTAACCACAGACAGTTTTTTATTCAAGCAGTATTTAATTAAATTGGAAAATCATCCTTCTGTAGGGCCAAAAGTGTTGAATATAAACAAAAATACAGCTCGCAACACAGTCATTTTAAAATGCCAAGAAATGCTAGCACCACAACATTTGCAAATGTCAGAATTTTTTAGTTAGGTTCTTAAAGTTTTAACTCTAAATAACTTATTCATCTCATAACTCATTTAACCTCTTTCTAAATGATAAGCTTTTTTTTCTGAAGTGGAAAATTATTTATTTGTACTGAGTGCAAGCAATCTAATACTCTAATTAAAATATCTAAGTGAATCATCCCTAAAGCTATTTTAATTGCTACTTTGCTCATGTTTTAATTTTTTATGGGATTTGTATTAATATTTTCTTAGCATATTTTCTAAGAAAATAATGTTTTATGAAGGGTTGGTCCACATCTGATTTTTTTTTTTTTCATTGTCCAGTTTCAAATGAAGGTGGCAGAAGGTTAGAAGTCTCAAAGTTACTATGAGTATACTAAGGATAGACACTATTATTGTCTCCATTAACAGCAAGGGAAGGAGAACTCCGGAGCCTTCTACTCTATTTGGCAGGAGTTGCTGCATCCTCACCAGTGACTCAACCTATTATCCTCCTGCAATCCAGTCAACAAGCTGGAAAAGGGCAAGCAGAGGGCAAAGGTAGCATCTAGAACAATGTACAAATGAACTAGAAATATTACAGGGTGGGGGGAGGCATTTGAGTTCTAGAAGGGAGCTGAGGGTATTGGAAGGAAGTGCAGGAGACAAAGAGAAAGACCGGGAGAATATTTTGATGGCCTCATGGTGGAAAGATGTAGGGAACACAGGATACAAATTTATCAAAAAACTACCTTCATTGGTTTTATTACTCATGAGACAAAGTAGTGGTGTCACTTCTTAGTACTTTTTAATGGAACCTACCTGCATCTTAATTGCCAAAGTTGTTTGAAAACGGGACTTCTGGCTGGAGTTTCTACATCTTTTCTTTAAAATGTAACTGTAGAACTTAGAATCATAGAATATCTCAAGTTTGGAAGGGACCCATAAGGATCACCAAGTCCAACTCCCTGCTCCTTGCAGGACTACCTAAAACTAAACCATATGACTAAGAGCTCCTTGAACTCTGATAAGGTTGGTGCAGTGACCACTTCCCTGGGGAACCTGTTCCAGTGACTGACCACTCTCTCATTGAAGAACCTTTTCTAGTCTGGACTTGAATCAATATTTAAAATTAGAAGAGATTGGTATAAGTGATTGTGTCATTTGGACACTGTTTTGGAATTTCCATATCTTTTTCAAAGTTGAGAAAACACGATTTGCAAATCTGGCTTTACAAATTTGATAAGTTGAGTGATCAGAAATTGGTTCAATTGTTGCCACATTTATCTTCAGCTAATGAACATATTGTGATTTATAAGTAACAGAAGTTTTAAAAAGGGCATTGAATCTTACACCTTGATTCTGATTGAGGGATGCAAGAGAAATTGCAGAATTATGATTCTAAGATAATACTTTCTCATTTGCACCAAGTTCAGATCTTTGCACTTATTCTTTTGTGGACTAGTTGAACTGCATTCTTCCCAATGTCTATATTCCGTTCACATTTTTAACAGTATGTCTCAAATATATTTGAAGTCAAATAAATACAGATCTTTTGTGGGTATTCTTAGCTCAGAAAGTACAGCTGTCTCTATGTCAGTTATGTGAACTCTCTATTCTTACAATAGAAAATCAGAGTTTGGCATCTTGCTCTTTAAAGCAAACCATGGGTTTGTTAGTCTGAGCTGCAACTTTAAGGCACACTGTTTTCAGTTGCAGCCATGCAGTCAGTCAGGCTGCCTGCTTGTTACGTGTGTATTTATATGGCAAGTCTTGCTGAGAAAAACTGAACATGCCATTATCAATAAGCAGTTATTGGGCATGGTGGTATTCATGTGACTTGCCTTTGTCATGTCTGCAGTTTTTGTAAAAGTTATGAAAAATCCTGAACCTATATTCTTTTAACTTGGGTACAGCACTGTGAGCTAGTTACCTTGAACTACCTGGAGCCAATTCAGTTTTCCTCAATTTACCTGGAGCAGAATCCTTCTAAAAATCTGTCTGCAGTGTGTTGTAGGGCATTTTTTCTCAAGTATCATATCAATGGCAAATACTGTATGCTGCTAGAGGATGCAGCTGCTGCCCACATGCTACATAAACGCATTTTGTAGAAATATTATGGTAGAAATACACTTACTATGGACTTGTTTTGAAGGCATCTCTTCTGAGTGTATACTAAATGAGTATGTGATTGAACAGCTGTGTAGAGGGATGCTTCAAGATGCGGAAATGAGCTTTTGTGGTTTATTAGACTATATGGCTGTCAGCAAGAAAGTATTGGAAATACAATGCATTTGTACAAGATAATCCATGTTGTAATTGCCACTCTTTCCTCAACCGTATTTCTGTAGCAGGAAAACTAACACCAAGAAGAGAAGTGGAATTATTATTTGTAGACCAGTGATGACTAACAGTGGCACAGAAAGTTAACGGACCTATGCAAAGAACAGTCTAACCACAGAGGAGTGTGTTGTGCATAGGAAAGTCACTGTGTAGAAACCGGCCACCTATGGCTGCTGTGTGATGTTGCAGTGCAGCAGTGAGCCACAGCGTTTCTGTGAAGGCTGTTTACTTAGCATGGCTATCATGATTTTCAAATTGGACTTTCATACTGCACTGGAGAGAGCTTTTCACACTTTCTCAGTTTGTAAAGGGCAGTTTCAGACCCTATTGTAGGGAGGAGTGTAGAGCCAAATAGCTGCTGATTAATGCCTTCTGTTTTGTGCCTGATGAATTTTATGGATTACGGTGAATAAAAGGCTAATTTGTCTCCTAAAGCATATATTGATATAAATGTGATCACTTTTCTGCACTACCTAACTTGAGTTAATGGAGTGTTGCTTCAGTGTATTGTGTTTCTGGCGTGTTCTGACTATCAGTAATGTCTTTGTGTGGCCTGAACTTCCTATTCATTACAAATGGGTGAACAGCAATAAGCACTTCAACAAACAAATATTTCTTAAGCTGTCAAACTGAAAGCCTGAATAACCTAAAGAGGAGTGTAATCAGACCTGCCAACTGTAAACGATAAACAGTTTTCTAAAATGTAGAATGGTTTACAAATCAAATATTACAAATCAAGTTAGGTTGATACAACTCAGTTGTAGTTTATGAAAACTCTAATACACGAAAGAATGAAGGCAGCACCAGTGCCTGATACCATCTGCCTGTTTTTCTGCTTTTTTCTCATTTTCCCTCCTGCTTCTTTCATGCACAGCGCAACACACTACAGGCATACAAAGGGAAAGGGCTGCAGGGTTCCCTGAATTGTTCCAGTTAACTCTCTTCATGTTTGACTGCTAACTAACCCCCATGCATAGAGATTAGAGAGAGACTTGAAGAGATTTTAATATTTTATGAAGATGCTGAAGCAGCGGAGCAAGAAGTAGGTATTCATTGCTCCATGCAGAGGCCTGAACATGCACAGCTACTGTCCCTATGAGTTTGACCCTTCCCTTTACCTCCTACATGTAGGAAATACTTCTGAAATTCTCACATCTGCACACACTTATACCTGAATTTGAAAAGATAATGTCATTTTCTTCATTACTTTTTCCCTGTAATCTCCGTTCTTGCAAGCTGCTTTTTCTGTACCTTCCTCTTTTCCTGCAGTAATTCAGAATTCTCTACTGAACTTTGGACACAATGTTACATGCCGGATATTTCCATTTGGTCTTTCGTGGCAGCACATGTGTACTGAGGCTAGACAGAAGAATGCCCAGGCTCTCCAACCTGGAGCCTCAGACTGCAATGACAGTCCTGCCATTTTTTGTGTGTATGTGGTAGAAACAGACCCCACCACCACCTTCTACAGAACAAGGCCATCAATCACAATTGTATCATGTTAGAATTTTTACCCTGACCCACACCTACAGGTAGCAGGTAAATATTGATTAACAACAGAAAAAATTCACAATATATTATTTTCTTAATTTAGATATTATTTTGAAGAAAGGTGTCTTACTCTAGGAGAAAGCAATATGACTGTCAGTGAAACAGTTATCAGGGAACAGAAAATAAAGAGCTGAGTTTATTAGTCAAGGCTGTCTGTCTTTCATAGCAAGTCATCAAAAACATGCATTCTTTGAAAGCTCCAGAATGATAAAAAGGCACCTTTTCAGTCTTGGAGGAGGAGAGCATCCTTTCAAGAATACAATGGTGCTTTTCAGAAGACCAGCGACCGTGCAACATGTCTGTCAATGGAAGGCTCATTTCAGAGCAAACCTTGCTCTATCACTTTAGGTAACTATTGACTAACATTAGTGATTGACTACAATTCTTGCATAAAAAAATCTGTAAATATCAGTAAAAATCGGGGGGGAGGGGGGGGGGGGGGAGAGATAAATTGCTAAATTGTTTAAGCAACCACTTTTTGAATGGTGTCTGTTGAACCAGACTCCTCCCTTGCCACAAGTTAAGGGGAAGAGAGAAGAGAACTGTCTGGACTTTAGGGTTTGCTTGTCTGACCTACCCAAGCTGAAACTGTGACTGGCCAATGGGACTTCAGCCAAAAACACTTCACCTCTCCTTCTCTCCCTGCTGTTTTTCCTATTCCAGTCCAACACGCGGTTTCCACAGAAACAGAGTAGCACAAATAGTACAGGTTTTGGGTGCCTTTCTGCAGAAGTAAATGGTTTTTTAAACAAAAGAGTCTGAATATAGTGTTGACTAATTAACATCTCATTTTGGTGAAAAGGTTTATTGGAGTTTAGATTCAGAGATTATCTGGATACTAAAAATCATATTTGGAATTCCTCTCTCAACATTTTAGACCTTGTGTGGTACTCCATGGATTGCATGACTCTCTGGCAGCAGAAACACGAAACTAATACTCTATTTTATCATTTGGTTTAGGGATTTTTCAGATTTCCCCCCTACTATTCACCAGCAACATTGGCAAGTGTCTGATGCAAAACCAGAATCGAGCACTGTATCAGCCCACTATACACCTTCTATCATGTCCCACAGCCAAGCTTAGACTCAAAGCAGAGTCCTCCCTAACTTTGCACTTATTTCATAATTACAAGGTAATTTTGTACACTGAAAGGTGATTGCTCTTAGGACATACTCCATGTTCCCAGTTGACCACCAAGCAGGTACCTGAGAGACTGGGTTCACTGAAAGGCATACTCTAAGTTTGTCACTGAGCCAGCCTCCTGATCTCCTTACAGACTTTCCAACTCCCTGTAAATAATTTTCCTGACAGAAAAATGTTATCATGCCAGTCACTAAGCTCGATGATTAAAAATTGGCAAGTACCTCTCACTCCATATAACAGGCAAACTTTTCTGGGATATTTTCAGGATTCTGGTTCTCATCTTCAGCTGCATAGGAGAGCTTATTTGTGCACTCCCAGTACTGATGCACTGGCCCAGTGAATGCCCAGCTAAACAAGCTGCTATGAAATGACACTTTGGTGGAATACATTCCTATTACCTATTTCCTATTTGAAATCACGAGTGTTTACTATACTCCTTCTAGACAGTAGCCTGAAGTCAGTCATGCTCCTTTTGTCAAGTAACTAGGAGGACCCAGGGATTACTTTGGCCAGCGCTAATCAGTTTGGACAACTCCATAAGTGAATGAAGGTTCAATAGTATCTCCAGGCAGCAGGAAAGAGGAGAGTGATAGAAATGTATTCTGGATTTTATCATCCACAAACGACATGAAGAATTAGGCATGTAAAGAGGGAATACTATGATGTGACTACAGCCTAGAAGTTAGCCAAACACAGGTATCAGGATTTTCTGTAAGGATGATGGGGAATGAGATTTTAAAGTCATTCACATGTGCAAAAAATACCACAGATATTGCCATAATTCATTTCAGTTTCATGTCTGTCAATCTTTGACATGAATGCAGTGACTTCTAAAGTGTTTTTAGTGACCAAATCCAGTTGTACTGAGAACAACAGGCATTTTACCAGGAACTTAATAGGGGACAAAATGCCACACCAATAACAATGATCAAAGGCAGCCAAAAAAATTAATGGAAAACCCAGTGTGACAGCAGGCACAGGCAAGGCAGGCAGGCATATAAAAGCACACTTTGCTACCCCACAGACCAGCGCTTGAGCAGCATGAGTTGCCAGGATAGCTCATTTTCTCCCTCCACCTTTGGGGCCTTCTGCTTTTCCTCCTGCATGTGAGGCAGCAGCTTTGCTGCAGGAGATGGTCCCACCCAGCACCACTCAGCATCCTCGCTGTTTCATGGCCCTTGTGAGAGCAGCAGGAGCAGCCAGACCTGCTGGCAGCTCACACTTCAGGCTCTGTGACCTGTCTCAGCCGTTCTCCTCCTCCCATGCACATGGCCCTAGCCCTAATACACAGAAAGGTCTTTCAGCCCTTGGAGGTGAAAGGTCTTCCAAGATAACTGTGGGTGCGGGCAGAAATATGTAATTATTCCCCCAGCTCAGATTCCTATTTCTTGTAATACTTCCTCTTTGCAGTCTTTGCAAAAAGTGAATGCTGCCACTCAAAGATAGTTGATCTGTGGGTGATAACATCCTGTTTTGTCTACACTGCTGCAAAGCTTTACAACATCCCCGAGTCAAACTTCTAACAGTGAAACAAAGGTACAAAAAGAAAATATATTTCAGTTACCTCCCAATCCTATGGTTAAGGTTTTACTTAATCTTCTATAGTCACATACATTCTTAATTTAAAATTACCCTGTACAGCACAGTACCTGATGATTGGTTTACAGCTACCTTGATATCATTATTTTTTTAGAGAGGAACAAACTTGGTAAAAAAACCAAACAGTCCTCTCTGCCTAAAATTCTCATTGTCTGTCTATATAAGATGCTTTTCCACCTTTCTCCTATTGCAAACTAATTGACCAAGGGATTTGGAGAGATTAATTTGAAAAATAACCAGCTTTTCATCTTAAGAAATGAATGGGGGAAGGGCAATGGCCTTTTCCATCAACTTAAAGGCGATGACCTATTAAAGCATTATAAAGCTTGATAATCTGTGTTCTCTGAAACCCATTTTTTGTCATTATTTTGCAAATCTGTGTTATTCTTTTTGGACTGTTTTCAACATTCTTCAAAGAACCTCTTCACTGAAATTACTTACCTTGTGCATTAAGTTCTCTATCTCAAAAAACCTCCCTTTTTTTTAATAATACCATACTGTTAGATTTTGCATGGTAATGAATTATCACCTCCACTTTTCACTTCATGCAAGGCTTCAAAATAAGCATAAGAAATGCAAACAACCTACCTATGAAAAATACATTAGGCTTTTAATAGTTCTTTCATTTTAATTCTCTGTGGTGCTATTAGTGACAGGTAAAAATCAGACCAGTTAAGTGCAGATGGTGCAAAGAGGTGTAAAATAACAATTTATCTGCCTGATTGTCTGTGCCCTTGGGAGGCATAAAACTGAAGAAGAGTGAGTGCAGTTATTGCTGCTCTATTTTATTAGCTTTTTCTATGGAGTGGGAACAACTCAACTTTGTACCTTCGGGTTTTCAAGAAGCATCTTTGGAGGAGACTGACTCAACGTGCTTCTCACTTGTGTTCTCTTTCTAGCCAGATTTATGCTCCCATCTGCTGATATGTGCTATCCTGATTTCCCCTCCTGGGGAGCCTGAGAGTAGGAAGACATTATAAACTTATTACAGGACATAACTATGGTTGGTCATAATTTTTTTCCACAAAACAAACTTCCTGTAGGTTGCATTAAATAAAGTTTCTATGAGAATGTACTGATACATTTTAATCAAGATTAAAAAAATATTTTAATGATACCACTGTCAGGTATATTAGACCATTTATAAGAGTATTTTTTATTGTTAAACCAACCAGAGAAAAAAATCAACCTGAAGTTGCAGCCATATAATTATTTTCTTATCATATTTTATGTTATACTTCTGTACGTAAAAGGAGCACTTGACTAATGGAAAGAGAAAGTGGTGATGACTGTGTGCCCTTTGCCAGCCCGCACTGGGAAACCATGTTAGCGGTAGGCCATAACAGAAGGTGACTGAGCATGTCATCTTATAAGTAGTGATCGTCTCTACTTGCCAGAACGGCTCAGTTCTATCTCAGAAACAGAACTAGAGATTCCCTCCTTCCAGCTCCTAAACCACAGGAAGGACAGCCTCAAGGATTTTGTCTGTAGATTCTCAGACATAGGCAAGTATTCTTTAACATGTCAGAGATTGCTTACTGGTATCGAGAAAAGAGTAATAAACTTTGCTGAATATATTAGAAAACTTGAGAAATGCATAGTAATGCTATTATTAGCTATTTACCTTGTGGTAGCACCTGCAGGTCCTTCAAAATGCTGGTTCTTCACTGTATGAGGCACTTCATACCACTCCAAATTCTATTAAATCCAAGCTAATGGTAATGGATGATAGATGAACATAGTCAACTGGGAGAACTAACAGTAGGGTAATCATCATACTAAGCCCAGGTTGTAACATACAAGCTACTTAATTACTGACAAGGATTTTGTAGACAGGGAGGTACTTAATGTAAGAATTTGGAGGAGGAAAAATAAGTATTTCAGAAAACTTCTCCCGTGCCAGATGAAAGAAGCAAAAAGTTACGTGAGAAAAAAAGTTGGACAGATGCATGGTAAAAGTCTTGCTGATGGATCCCTCAGCCAGTTGTTTTCAGCCAGATAATATGTCTTTGCCTGGGAGAGGTGAAGGAACTACCCTTCAACATCTACATACCGCAGCTATAGCAATTGGTCAGATGACAGCAATTGTATCAGAAATAGCATGGCCAGCAGGGACAGGGAAGGGATCTTACCCCTGTACTTGGCACTGGTGAGGCCGCACCTCGATGACTGTGTTCAGTTTTGGGCCCCTCACTACAAAAAGGACGTTGAATTACTCGAGTGTGTCCAGAGAAGGGCAATGAAGCTGGTGAAGGGTCTGGAGCACATGTCATACGAGGAGCGGCTGAGGGAACTGGGGTTGTTTAGTCTGGAGAAGAGGAGGCTGAGGGGAGACCTCATCGCCCTCTACAACTACCTGAAAGGAGGTTGCAGAGAGCTGGGGATGAGTCTCTTTAACCAAGTAATAAGCGATAGGACAAGAGGTAATGGCCTCAAGTTGCTCCAGGGAAGGTTTAGACTGGATGTTAGGAAGCATTTCTTTACAGAACGGGTTGTTGGGCGTTGGAATGGGCTGTCCAGGGAGGTGGTGGAGTCCCCATCCCTGGAGGTGTTTAAGAGTCAGGTTGACATAGCCCTTAGGGATATGGTGTAGTTGAGAACTGTCAATGTTAGGTTAATGGTTGGACTAGATGATCTTCAAGGTCTTTTCCAACCTTGATGATTCTGTGATTCTGTGACAGCAACGTTCAAGGGACACACAGCTCTTTTGTATTGCTCCTATCACTGAGACAGCCTGGGTGTTGGACAAGAGTAGTCCTAGCTCTGGATTCCTCAGTGATGCTACAGTCTTCAGCAGTACCATACTCTGCCTTGTCGATCGCTAATGCCTATTACTCTTTCCAGACCTCTTCACAGGAACACATTAAACGCACTCCTGATACCCCGACTGGTTTCTAGTAGGTTATTTAAATTCCAAGTGGGTGGGGCGTAGGTAAACTAAAGCTCTGTGATAAAGACAAATTTTTGATCCCCTAGTACTTGATAAAATAAATCTCTATGGATCCATCTCCGCTCAGAACTAAGGATAGTCACAAATCTTTGCTCCTTCCTTTTGAACTGCACCATGCATTTCCTTGATGTGGCCTTTTTATAAGCTAGCCATAGAGCAATGCATGCTTACCCGGGTTTTTTAAAATCCAAACCAAACCACTCCATTGTGTTACCTCCCCTCTTGGAGTAGAGTAAGAAAGTAAGAACAAGGGATGAGAAAATAAATCACCCATACATGCATAGTGGTTTTAAGTCTCATCAAATACGAGTGAATAGAATACAACTAGAGAATGAGAAGTATGAGAAACTAAAGAGTGATGTTAACAGCCTGGCAAAGAGGAAGTCTGAGGCTGGGTAGGATTAAGATATGACACAAAGGGTCTTAAAAGTAAAGACAAATCATACGTGTTGAAGTTAATGAAAAGGCATTCTTTGCACCACTGCTTAAAATAGAAAGGAGGGTAGAAGATGACATTCTGACAATGTCAGAAAAGACTCATAGTACAGATCGGGCATGGTTTTATTTAGTTTTATAACGGTAGCATGATTTGCATACATATGGTGTAGGTTTTGAAATGGTACTCCAGCATGTCGCTGTCCTGGGACTAATGTTTACTTAGCGTAATCTGTGTCAAATATCGGGGGAGCTCCCAAAGGCCACCGTCTCGTATACGTGACTCCTGGCTTTGGCTATGGCTGTATTTTAGAAATTAAACATTTTCGGTAGAGTTGCTCTTCTTTTCTAAATTGTCTTTTTTTCTAAATTAGATTCTTCCCCTAGATGCTTCAAACCGGCTTTTACTGCCAAAGGGAGCTCCGGCAGCCCAGAGGTGACGGAGGCGTGAGCGAGCGCAGCCCCGCGGTGGGTGTCACCGCCCCCCGCCCTGGCTGGAGGCAGCCGGGGCCGCGCTGCCGCCACTCCCCGCGCGGCTGGCCCGGCCTCGACATTCTTTAGCCAAACACGACTACGGTGTCGCGAGGCGCCCTGCTAATGGCACCTCCCTCCTTCCGCGTTAGGACGCGGCCCGGCGCCCCCGCCGGGGGTTATTCACCGCTTTTCCCCCCGGGAGGCGCGGCCGAGCCCCGCGCCGCAAAGCGGCGGCTCTGCGGGGGCCGGCCGGGGCGCGGAGGCGCTGCCGCCCGCAAACGGCTGCGGCGGGCGGGCAGGATCGCTCGCTCCCCGCTGGCCGGGCCGCGCCGCTGCGGCGACGGGGCCGGCCGGGGGCGGGCGCAGGCAGGAGGCCGCCTCCGCACACGCGGAGCTGGGGCGGGCCCGCGCCGCTCGCTCCCGCCGCCGCCGCCGCCTCCTTCCCCGCGGCGCTGGCGCCTGGCCCGTCCTCCCGTGCCGGCGTGCGGGTAAGTGGCAACACCCCCCCCACACACACACCCCGGGCTCCTGCCTGGCGGCGGGCGGAGGCGCGCCCTCCCCCGGCAGCCGCGGCCGCCCAGGGCTCCGCGGCGGGAGCCGCGGCCTCCGCGGCGGGGCCGGCTCCCAGCTCCCGCTCCCAGCCCGGGCGCGGGGCCAGGGTGGCGGGCGGAGGTGGTGGTGGTGGAGGGGGGCAGCTCAGCCTCGGGCCAACTTTCCCTCCCGCTTGCGCCGGGCTTCGCCGGCCCGCGCCGGGGCTCCCGCGATAGGGCGGGCGAGCGGCCGCCGCGTGGTGCCGGGACCCCAGCGCAGCGCCTTCGTCCTGCCTCCTCCCCCCGCCCCCTGCCCCTTCGCCTGCCCTCGCCCGGCCACGGCAGAGCCGGGCCGCGGGACCGGCCACCGCTCTGCGGCCCGGCCCGGCCCGGCCCTCCCGGAGCGCCGCCCGCTGAGGCGGCCCGGCCCGGCCCGGCATGGGCGCGCAGGGCCGGCGGGGCGGGGGGCGCTTCCCGCGGCCGCCTGCGCCCGCCTGAGGGGCTGCGTGCGGGCGCTGCCGTATCGCCGAGCCCTCTCGGCGGTCGCTTTTCATCCATCTGCCTCGTCTCACGAGAAACCAGCTTCGCCCCCCGCGCTGGCGTGCGCCTACTCTTTTATTTATCCGTTGAAGTGGGAAGTTCCGCGGAGCCCCGCCAGCCCGCGTGTCTGCCTGACAGCCTCCACGCCAGGAGTAACCGCGCAGCGTTTCTTGCTGGGGAGAATCAAGCCCTTTATCTGCAGTAGTAAATTCAGGCTCTGCTAAAAGAGGGTCTCTGTTGAAATTGCTGCGGAGTTGCTGTTTATGCCAGTTCTGGATTTTAGGGAAACACCTGTTTGCTAGGAAAAGGACCGAGACAGTTGAGCAGCTGTCAAAAATTATTAGACGCCTCTCCCTCAATCTTGCACAAAGTGAGACTGAGTGTGCCCCACTCACTTCAACTTGCTCCTACAAGTAATTATCCTGCAGAAGTTTCCCCAGATGACAGCCACCATTTGGCACAGGATAGTACTTTGTTGTATGTGAGTCATTTCTCTGCTGTGAGAATAGGCCGTATCTGACAACTTTGAGAGTATTTGTGGCCAACAATGAATTCTTCTAAGAATTTGTGTCATTCAATAACTAGGTATTACAATTGTATTTTAGAAACATGAGATTTGTCCTGTTACCTCCTTTGGCAGGTGTCTCAGAGGATTTCACTGTGCCGAGTGGTGTTTTGTTCGCCATGCGGAGACATTCACAAGCTGTCTAGAAGTCTTTTCCATGTCAGTGCTTTATAACCCAGGCTCTGTAAATTTGGGTACATAGGAGAAGAATCTGGAAATGATGGTGAATTGCTTCTCTTGGCTATGATTTTAAAATTTTTTTATTTTTAAAGCGGGATTTTATGTACTTTCATTTTTATTTGAGGACAAACTGAAATTGGTGCTTTCTGCTTGAAGGTACATTGATTTGCTCATTGTTCTCCTTGCTTTTGTGTGTGTTTTGTCACTCTTCAGGCAATACCTACACTTTTTTATGTCTCTCCTTATTTCACTTTTGTCCATTCTTTTTTTCTAGTGTCCATTTTCAATCCTTTGAGCAAAACATTTCAGGTGTTTCCAAAACAGTTGTTCTGTCTCTTTACTCTAAGTTTGTGACCTCTACAACGGAAAGTCCAGGCAGTGAAATCAGCAGTGGCTAACAGCTAACTGGTAACAGTTAACAACCCAGCATGTGGTGATTATCAAGTTAGTATTGAGTCTTCCTTTAAAAACATACCCTTTAAAATTAAATAGAATATGCTGTCTAGTGACTGGAGAAATGATACAGGACGATGTGTGTAGCTCTAAAATACTGCTCTGTGCCTAGATTAATTTCTTAGTAACAGTTGAATCCTATTAATTTAGAAACTTGTCTGTTGTTGTGGGCAAAACCATCTTGATTTAGGGAATTTAATTTATTGTCAGTTAATATAAACTTTCAATTACTGATTTGGCTAGTGAGATGCAAAGAAGAGAACCAGTTAAACAAACTCTTGGGGAAAACTCCTTTCCTCCCTCTTCCTTTCACTCCAGACACCTCCCCTCCCCTGCTTTCCTTCTCTCCTTTCCCCTGGTTGTCCCCACAGGTTACACTCTGTCCCTTGGGCAAGGCAGCAGTGGTGCAGGAGCTTGGGGTTGGTGAGTGGAGGTTTCTTTCTGCTGCTCCTTCTTTCCCATTTCTTCTGCTCCCATGTGTGCACCTGCACAACCTCCAGTCCCCTTAGGGGTGTCCCTGCCCCAGTGTGGGCTCCTTCATGGGCTGCAGTCTCTTCAGGGATGTCCTGCTCTGGTGTGAAAAGCTTCCTTCCAAGAGTGCATCTCCAGCCTCATCCCCAACAATGTCCCCTTCCCTGTGCCTCTCCCTGTGTCCTCTTTAGCGTGCTGTCACACACCTCCTCCTGTGCTTCCCATTGTGCTGCCACCAGCAGCTCCTCCCTTTCTTAAACAAGCCAGGTCAGAGGCACTGTGTGCTCATCTGATTAGTTGGAATTTTGGCAGGTGGTGGGTTTGGTCCATTATGGAGCCAGCTGGAGCTGGCCATGACCAGCGCAGGGCAGTTGATGGCTCCTCCCATGCAGGCCCCTGCTACCAAAACCTGCGGTTTATCCCCAACACACTGGTGTGCCAGTTGGGTGATGCTGGGAGAAAGGTCCTGCTGTTGCCTAGTTACAGGAACTCTGGTCTCCTTTCATACATGTAGAAATATACCCAAACTTCTCTGCTGTAGCTTGCTAAATAGCAATACTGTGTTATGTCACTAGGTTGGTAACACTTTTACAGTTGTATGTGTTGTTAACTTGTCTGAGTAGTGTTCACTCCTATATAACTACTGATACCTGGGTTCAGAGGCAGTCGGTCTCTGTAATGATTACATTCATACATGTTTTCATAGTTGGGTTTTTTTTCCTAAAACTTTCTCAAAGAGTTAGTTTTCCTGTTTTTCAGATCTGAAGGTACTAGTTCTCACACAAAGGTGGCAGCTCAGGTTGCCGGGGAAGAGTCAGAGCTCAGGTCCACCAACGTGAGTAGTCATGTTCTTCTCAGAGATCATTTCACTTCCTTGTTGTTTTGTTTGTCCTACTCATTCAACAATTTTGTTATCCCTCTTATCTTTTGGTCTGAATTGCTGCCACCTTGACTTCCATGTGGGATTGTGCTTGTTAGAGGAGATGAGATTTCAGGTTTGGGGAAATCAAGCCATCTTCTCTCAATCCTTGCAAGATGAAATCTTGGTAGAACAAGGAATAATTGGGAGTTGTCATGTTTAACAGAAGGCTTGGGAACAAAAAGTTTCTTAGGCACTGAATTGCTATTGACAGCAGAGCCCGTGTGCACAAGGCTGGATGCAGCTGTGGTAAGAGTTGGGCAAGAGTGACGATGGTGGTAAATGGTCAGCGTAGTATTAAATCATGCTCTTCTGTAGCCTCGCATGCATGCTGCCTTGGGTGGGTATTAAGTCCCCTTAACTTGTCCCTTCTCTCTTCCCAAGTACATACTGTTTCTAGCTGTACAAAATCTTTACTTGATGTTTAACTTTAAATTGCAGAAAGTTATATGGTTTTCCTGAACTATTACAGGCCGCAGAGTCCTTGGAGTGAAGAGACTATGTATTGATATTGCTCTTAAACAGACAGGAAATAAGCCATTCTTCTTGCTCCTCAGGGCTTTCTGTCCTACACTGTGCCTTAAACATGGAAACTGTAGAAATGAATAGTGTATCCTTGAAACGTCCTCATTCTGAGGATGATGTGGCTAATGCAGACGAAATTAAAAGACAGAAGACCTCAGAGAAGTCTAAGACAGGGAACGACTCTGGGCAGAGCATTGAGACTGTAACAGAACAACCTGACAAATCTCTGCTTGAGGACACGAAAAATGAAATAATCCCCAATGAGGAAAGTGAGGAGCAGGAAGATGAGGAACTAGAGGACAGTGATGAAGATGGAGATCCAGAGAGCTTTGCAGACATGATGAAGCATGGACTGACAGAAAGTGATGTTGGCATAACTAAATTTGTTAGCTGTCATAAAGGGTTTTCTGGAATCTTAAAAGAGAGGTAACTCTTTGTCTTGTTATGTATGTTAATTCCTTGTGTTAAGCAGCTGTTGTTCTCCATTTTCCTTTTCTGACTCTCAGGATGCCACTAGGTTATGTGCAGCTACTTGGGAGGTTGATCACTTTCTTTTCCTAGTGCTAAGACTGAAAAAAAGATTTAATTTGGGACTTTTCTAGATTGTTTTTACTTTTTGCTTTTTTTCCTTCTTTCCTGTCAAGTGGAGCTCTGAAGAAAGAAGCTGTGTATGGATAGAAATACGTGATTACACTGACCTTTGCTGTTTGTTTTGCTCTGTGGCAGCAGCGTACAGCATAAAACCTTATGCAGTACACTCACCTTTTGTACCACTCTTCAGTGCTGATGCAAGATGCACTGGAGAATGCTATTGAAACCATCCTTTGGTGGTTCTTTGCTTTTTTCTGCCTTTTTTGTGCAAATGTCTTTAAACACATATATTGTGAGATGGTTCGTTATACTTTAAATTATAGTCTGATCAGTTTTAATGTAATTTACAAAACATAAAAGGGAATTTTATAACTCAGGTTGTGGAATTTTACATTATATACTTAATAAGATGTTTGGGTTTTAGTAGTTTTTTTTAATGAAACTTCTAGGGTTTCAAAATTAAATAACATCTTGGAATAAAACAGAATGCAAATACCAAAACACCGAAGTGAGAATCATTGTTTCTCTGACTTAGCAAAGCAGTTAAGGATGCTTTGTTTACACACCAAGAAGTCCATGGTTTTCAATACTGGCTTTGTATATAGATCATTTTACATAAGAAAGAGATATGTACACATTATGTATGTATTTAATCTTTATACACAGCATTAAGCAGCTAGCATAATCCTTCACTGGGGAACACAGTCTGTGCTGAACCTCCTTCTGGGAAATCTGCCAATTTTGAACCAAGGTGGTCAAAGGTAGCCAGGTGGTAGAAACGTTCATGGGCTCATGGTTTTTCTTTGATCCTAGTTTATAACACCTATCATTAATTTAGGCCTGGCGTTTTTATGGTAGCAGTCACTAGCATGTCTAGACAGCTACAGATAATAAGAGAGAGGACACATAACCCTCCTCAGGAAGGAATTCTATCCATATGGCTGCACAGAGGTATAGCAAACAAGGGTTTGGGGGGGATACAGTAGAAATATTCTCATGGTGAAGTTTTATTCATCTTTCAACACTCATAGACTAAGAATTTTTTCTTTTTCTTTTTTCTTTTCCTTTACAAGCAGATGCTACTTAAAAACCATTTAGCAATTGCACCATAGACTGTCTGTGCTCTGTTAAAGTCAGGATGTTTTTATTATTAGACATAATGACTTGATTGAAAAAGTCACAGTCAAATTTTTTGTTGCTCTGTCATAGAGTATACAGAGTAACTTTATTTGAAAGATGTTCTCTAGAACTGAATATATGTAACAGCTGAATTTGTCTTGCTTTCCTTAGAGTGGCTAACATGCACTTTATTCTGCAGGTTATTTGAAGTGTCAGAGTTAATGCATTTGTGTTCACATTGTAGCAATCCAGTAGAGTCTTAATTGTCAGTAATGACTGGGATTGAGGATATGCATTACTGATCTCTGCAAACTAGTGAGAAAATGACTCAGAATAAATCTACAGCAGGTGTTTGGTTATCTGCAAAGAAGTCTGCTGTGTTTAGATATGCCAGACTTTCTTCTGTGTTCTCATGGTATCCTTCTGAGGGGTGGGATCAGGTACAGCTTTCTCACGGTTGAAGTTTCTTTTATGTGAATTGAATTATGTGAATTCAGAATTCTTGAGTGAATTCTGCTAACAAACAGCTTCTTGGGAAAGGACTTTATGTGATGCAGGGTTTTAATTTTTTTAATTACAAATTTAATGCGTGTTTCTTCCTATCAGATACTCGGACTTTGTTGTCCATGAAATAGGCAAAGATGGACGTGTGAGCCATTTAGATGACTTTTCAGTTCCAGTGGATGATGAGGTAAATTTTGAGGTAAAGATTTGGTAATGGCTATGCTCCTTAAGCAGAAACATTAAAAGTTGTTCCATGAGAGTTATTGGATGTTTGTTTTTCCCCCCCGAAATACGTATTAGGACCCATCAGAAGAAACATTCACAGTTTTGTCAGACGAAGACAAGCAGCGTTTAGAGGAGCTCCAGCTTCTTAAGAATAAGGAAACTAGTGTTGCCATAGAGGTAAAATTAATAAATGATGTTAAGTTTGTGGGGGGGAGGATGAGAGACTGAGTGAGTGGAAGGTCCGTGCTTTGTAGCACCTGTAAGTTGTAAGAGCAGTTTGAACATGATGCACCAGGTAATACCAAAATGTTTCCAGTTAAGGATTTACAGAATTAAACCCTTACAGATATACTTAAATTCATGCACGTGAGTTGTCATTTTGATTTCGGTGGGACTGTACGCATGAACTCAAGTATGCGTCTTCGTTTCTGTGCTGTTAAAATTTTCTTGCAGTGTTTTGGTTTTCTGTCTAGTAGTATTTTATGGAATAATTATATAAGAAGGATTAAATAAAACATCCATCATGATGAAAGACTATTTTCAACATCAGTGTTTAGTGGTTTAATAGAAAAAAAGATAAATATGCTCTTCTGTAACAAGAAAAATAAGAAGCCACATAATGAAATTAAAACTTGGTGTTTTTAAACATATAAATATTCCATATACTTGAAGAATAACTGTTGAGCTAAATTTGGGACAGAGATGAGTAGGATTGAATCTAGTAATTTCAAATAAGCATTCACACATTAAATAATCTTATCTAGCCATTTTTTTCCTTTAATGCATATAGAAAAACTTTGTTTTGCCAGAGTTTTCATTAGAAGAGGGAATTTTTATTAAGTACAGGAGAGGGGAACAAATCTTGAGAATTTTTTTTGTGAATCTTGAGACAGGGTTTTGTAGCAGAGTTATTTATTATTTTTCAAACTAATTTTAATAAGTAGGACAGACTTCTAAAAGTATACCTATTCAGTACTTCAGTGTGATTTGGTAGCTTTTCTTTAAGCATGCAAAATTTAACTCTTGAGAGAATCCCTCCCCTTTTGTATTACTTTATTTGGTTTCTGCATGTGTGTGTATTAACACAGGTAATTGAAGACACCAAAGAAAAAAGAACAGTTATCCATCAGGCTGTGAAGTCCTTGTTTCCTGGACTGGAGACTAAAACAGAAGATCGAGATGGAAAAAAATACATTATTGCTTATCATGCTGCTGGGAAAAAAGCACTGGCAAGTGAGTTTCAGTATCACAGCAGTTGGGTAAAGTAAATGCTAAAATTATCTGAAAAATAAAAATTATTAGTAAGTACTTCAAGTGGAGCATACCTCCTACTTTAGTCTGGCTTTGCTTTTTCCTCTTTGCAACTGATGCTGTGCATCTAAAATGACTAGGACAAGGAGTGTCTCAAATCTAAATTTCTACTAGTTTTTCTTTCCAAATCATTCATCAAATACAACTGTGTTAGAAATGAGAGGATCTTTTGCTATTTCAGTAGGAATAGGCAAAATAGGGGCTTTATTTTCAGTATTGTTTGAACTTAGCTAGTTTGAACTTACCTGGATGTGTAAGTGTGCATTGTGGAAGACGTTGTAGTTGAAATGCATACGTTACGCTGACGGTCAGTGTAATCTTTGACTGTCTTGAAAATCCATGACAAAATTCTCAATGACTTGAATAGAGACAAGCACCTATTTGTTTTCTAAGAGTTATGGTTTTATATAAACATAATATATTTACCATGATCTTTAAGGCTACTTGTGCTTCCAAAGCTAATTATATTTGCAGAAAATTGTCTTTATTCATTATAAATCACAGTTACTGTTTTGGAATAATCAAAGTAATGAGGGATTTTCAAAACAAAGTGTTATCCACCTTAACCTTGCCAAATACTGTTTTGGTTACTGGGCATAAATTCACGTGTTCTGCATCTTTTAATATTATTACAAATTTGTTGCTACTGTAAGTTGAGAGGATTGTTTACATGCAGAATGTTGCACATTTAATGAAAGGTTTGGCTTGATTTAAACTGATTGCATTCCTATGTCATTTCAGCCTACTAAAAATGACAGTGTGTAAACCTATCTGTTTTATTTTAAAGATGAAGGAGATGGAGAAAGATAAGGAGATAAGACAATTTAAAATTGGAAATAACACCATCTCCACATTCAATTTAGTTATTTTTTTAAGGCTCGTTCTACACAAATATGGGAATGTTGTACTTTTATTGGTACGGTTATAATGTGTTTATGTATTTTGTTTAACCATGTTTAGAAAATTTGTATGTTTGCATGCTTTATGCATGGAGTATGTATACTTACCAGCACAAAATTCTCCTCAGCCAGTTTGTTCTCTGTTGGTTTGTAATGGTTTTACCTCCACCTTTTCCTTCTGCTGCTTCTATTCTTTAACCATTGTTACAGTCAAGTGGTTGTTATTAAGCTGACCAGTTTGACTTAAGAGATAGTGTGTAAAAGAATTTAAGTATTTGAAATACGCGGAAAAGAATTTAGTGATGTGTCTCTAGGATTAAAACATTATCTGGAGCACCATCTTGTGATGCAGAGAAGCATCATCTATTTAAACTTGGATTCCTAAGTTGTGATGCTACAGACACTTGTGTGTGTTGGTGGAGATGTGTGCAATTTCAGTGAGTGTGTGTAAATGCTTATGAATGTAGGATTTAAGAGTGCAAGTTCTTTTTAGTCAGGATTATATTTATCTTTTGCGTTTATATAGCCACTAACACGTCAGTCCTGAGTAGGTTCCCCAGCAAGAAGCATCTCAGAAGTGTAGAATATTTGAATATTAGCTGAGACATCTGATTACTTTTGTTGATAATGTAAAAGGTTACCAAACATACTTTCCTAAAATTTAAAACTAAAAGCTGCTTTGTGTCTATAGTCACCCAAAATACTTAAAATACTACCTTACTAAATTGTCAGTAAACTGCTGTTTCATCATTGTCCACAAATGAAGTTTGTTGCATCTCCAATTGAAGCTTTCCATATGTTCACTGTTTGCCTCTGCACGATTCCATTGCATAACTGTCTAAATTGCTGTCATCCACCACCTAACTGTTGGATGCTCCCTAAAGCATAAACAATCCCATAACCATAAACCTGCATGTTCACCTCTAAAAACCCTTCGACAGTCTAAAAATTAAATGCTACTCTTTTGTGCTCTTTATGCTATGCACTGGGACAGAGGTCAGAACTGCAACAGGTAAGAGATGTTGACATTTCATGCTAACCAAATGAAATGCCAACCATTACGACCTCCTAAATAGCCACAAGACTGGCCAAACTAGTAACAATTAATCCTTTAAAAAAACCCTACACATAAGTAATGCTTAAAATTCCCTGAAACAGCCAAGGATTGGGCTTGTGCTACCTCTTTTTCCTAGTGCAGTATAGGCAGTACTTGTTCAGAGCAGAGAAAGTCTGAGGGTAATAAATTATGTGAATGATCAGTTTTGATGATACTGTTTGACATCTATGGTAAATTTTCCATTGATTTCATTAAGTCAAGCCTTCGCTCTTCAGCCTTGTATTTCAGACACCACTATCTGTATTTATACAGCTTTAAAATTGTATCTCATACAGCCCGATACTGAAAAAGAGCTTCTAGCCCTCGAGTTGCAGTGAAAGGTTTGAAAAAAGGGCTTGGAAATACAATTTCTCTGTCAAAAATGTAACATGGCTCTGAAACATAGCAATAAGGCCTGCGAACTCTCCCTCTGGTTCATCTACCCAGTTGAATATTTTGAAGTATTGGGTGAGGAATGGTTAACTACTGGGACTGCAGCTGCAGCCTCCCAGTACTCAGCATGGCCAGTGCAGTGGATAGGCACATGGCTGTGATGCCCAAAGCATGAGGAGCCCATTGGTATATATAGTATCTGTAGAGTCCTTTTAGACTAGCCCAGATTAGGGCTCACTTTTTGAAGGGTGTTGAAATGACCGTGTGCAAGATGTGTTAGTTAAATTTAAAGAATGGTTCCAGCTGGAGAAGATCTTCCTTGTGAATCATGCTCTGTCTTCCTCTCTTCCCTTCTCATTACCGAGTTCTTCATGAAGGACCTTGCTCTTCAAGCTGAATGCAGTGTTTCGTTGTGTTTAAGAGCAGTGGTGGCTCAGAAGGGAGACCAGGAGCATGAGGTCTCTTAACAGGTTTTGGACCATACTGCTCAGTTTAGGTCCTAGGAAACTCCATGGGGGAGCTTCGCTTAGAAATGATGGTATAAGGCAAGCGTTGTGATAATTTTTAAGTGATTGAAAACTACGTGTATAGTATTCTAAACTGTAGCATCCAAAATTGTTTTTGCAGAAGTGTGTGTATGGATGGCAGCTTCTCAAAAAAAAGAGCAAGAAGAATTAACTTTTACCGGAAAGTTTTGTGAAAATTAAATACATTCACTGTCTGTGTGGGACATCTGGGCTTCATTAAACTAACGTGAACAAAAAGAGCAAAATTTCCTAAGAACTTCTTTCCTGTATTGGTGTTTATATACTGGAATAGGACTGGCCTTTTCAGTTAGCTTTTGCTGTTATGAAAGATGCTTAAGCCTTTTTTGTACTAAACCAGGAATGTCTGCTTGGTGGCTACCAAGAGATAAAGGACTTCTTATTTAAAACCAAACAAATCCTTAGTTTTGTTCTTATAAAAGAACGAATTGATAAACAGAGTAGCTCAGAATTGGTTGCTAAACGTGTAGAATCAGTCCCCCTTCCCGGTAATGCCATCAACAGTGGATGATTGTAAAAGGAAAGTTTTATCTCTGGAAGCTTTTATGTACAACAAAAGCTTGACAAATACATTGACAGTTTTCTTCCCTCTGCAGAAAACGGCAAATAATTGTACAGAATTGTAAATCAGTTGTTAGTCTGCAGGAGCTGAAGTTATCTCACCCTGGCTTGAATTATTTGTTAATGTCTATTGGGCCAGATTTCTCTCTCCCGTAGAATTTAAAAAAATTTACCTAAAAGTAAATTTTTGTGAGTATACTTTTTAGGCTTTTGTAGAGATACAACCCATACTTTTGCATGACACACAGGAAAAATCCTACAGAAATGAAGAATATGTTAGTACCATAAATAATAATTGTACTATTCCCACGAACAGAGCTCCAGTGGTCCTCATCTATTAATTATAGAAGGCACTAGATGAAGTGTGGAGTGGCTTTTATTGCTGAAAGTCAGTGTAATGATAATGTTTTTGAGAAATTTAATCAGGCAATATTGCAGTTAAATGACTAGGGTATATTTTTAGATAATTTAATGAGAACTGTCACCGTTTCATTCAAGATTTTCTAGGTGACAGAATTGATTAAAGAGAAGTTTACAGCCCAGTGGAAGGGAAGAAGGTCTTTTTTAATGTGCTTTGCAGGTTTTGCCATCAGTAATTCACTTTCTTCTTTTTTAAAAAAAGCAGATGGAAATTAGCAGAAATTGACTCTTGCATATTTGTTTTAAATGTGGCTGCAATGACAAAGATACTAATTAAATTTTTTAAAATGACACTACAGATTTTAACCTTTTTTTTTTTTAAAGATCCAAGAAAACACTCTTGGCCAAAATCTAGGGGAAGCTACTGCCACTTTGTACTGTACAAGGAGAACAAGGATACTATGGATGCCATTAACGTCCTATCCAAATTTTTAAGGTAAGGCTGTTGTTTCTGCCAGCCTGGCTAGCATGCAGTCCTCCCTCTGCCTGTTTCATGTTACTGTAAATGTTATGCTTCATAATTTATGTAAGAGCAACACAAGTGATTACTATTGCCTAATTTTTAGCCAGTGTTTAAAAAAAAAAAAAGTTATTTTAGAATATCAAATTTGAAACTTCTAAGTTTTGGAAGGAGGTGAGAATGGAACAGAATGATCCCAATAAATTTAAAAGACTGTACTCTACTACTTCAGTGGACTTTGGCTGATCTCAGAAAGGCTTGGCAGCTGAAAGCCTTGATGTGCATAACCTGAATGAAATGCTATTTCTTTCCCAGTGTGTAACATACGCAAGTATGTTATGAACCTGTCAGATATTGTTGTGATAATATGCTGATCAGTTCCTAAGCAGTTACAGCTGGTAAACTGTTGTTCCATGTATTAATTTCTCCATGGCAACACAGTCTTAGTTCCTTTCACCCCATCAAGTGTGGCAACAAAAAGATTTGCCAGAGGCATGAAGTGAACACAGTGAATTGCAGAGGAAGGACTATTTTAAAGTTGGGTCAATTCAGTGATCTACTCGTAGGGAAACTTCCACATTTCTCCCCTCCTTTTCCCTTCACTCTTCCTGTCCAAAAATAAATGTTTGTAATCTAGCCTCTGACTAGTATACTAGCAGTATTTGTATTTGAGAACAGAATGGTAGGAGCATACTTTAGTGGAAAAATGCATGTAATGGTAATCCTGCTACCCCCTGGTGCCCATAGCTGGAATAACTGGGAGTATTCCCTGTGTAACACAGGCTGTAAAGTACAGAGTGGAAAGGAAAGTAAATTTTCCTCTCAAGGAAAGAAATGGATCAAACTTTATATTCTCATATTCTCACATAATGTACATGCATAGTATTCAAACAGACATGTTATTTGAAGTTTAAGGAAGAAATGGACGTGAATTTTTTTTTTTAGTGAAATTAGTGGTGGTTGCATATTTGTGCATTGAGTGGATGTATATAAAGAAGTACTTCAAAGCTCATATTCTGAAAGCACAGTTGTGGTAAAAATTAATCTGTCTACGTATAATTAAAACAGAAGTTTCCCTGTGTTTTATGTACTTACAGATGAGATTAGAAAATGTCACATATGTCAAATTGTAGTCTAGTTATGGGGAATATATGTTTATTTTCTATTTTTAATATAGATGATTAATAATTTTAGGTAATTATGCTAAAAATTATGTTTGGTTTGTGGCTATTTTAATATACATAATATCTGTTACTGTTGCTTTTAAGAGTGAAGCCAAACATATTTTCCTACATGGGAACTAAAGATAAAAGGGCTATAACAGTTCAAGAGATCGCTGTTCTTAGGTAAGTGAAAGTATACTGGAGTATTTGCACTCCTAATGTGATAGCTTGAATATTCACTAAATACCTTGAAGACTCAGTATGCATGTGACACAAATGGTGGATTCTGATCTTGTAAAACACATGTATTAATGAAGATACTATAATCCTTTTTTTACTCCGTGGTGATTGCTAGTATTTTCAGTCAGTGGTCGTCTGAGTTGTAGGCTGGATACATGTATTTGGCTGAAGCAGTGGGCCGGATTGCCTATGTGCTCTTATGCTGCATGGCTCCCATGCAACAGCAGAAAACCAGAAATTATGTCCCGTTTTCTTCGTGACTTTTGTTTCCCCCTTCCTCCAGCTGGAATCCTATTTTTTTTTTTCCTCACTGATCTATCTGAACAGCTACAGAGAAGGCTAACCACTGCCTTTGCTCATCTGTGAGTAGCCAGAAGGGGCAAAAAATGATGAGGAATTTTTCCTCCCTTAACCTACTTCCATTAAGTTGCCTACTAAGAGAAAACAAAATTTATTTTGTTTCCAAGATAATTATATGGTTTCTGGGAACTTGAAATTAGTGTTACATCCATGACTGGGAATGATGGATGCCTCGCAGTCATGTATTACAATATCTGTTTAGCTAGCTGGAATATTATTCCTGGACTACTATTTACAACTCTTTGAAAACCACATTCCTTAAGTGAGGAATTCCAAGGTTTGAGCACCAGAAATTTGATCAAATTCTTGTTAAAAGGATGACATTCACTACTTAATTTATTCATATTTTTCCTCCCAGTGTTTTGCATGTGCATATATTTGCACATATAAAAGGACTTATTAATTTGTGAATCATGAGAAGCCCCAGATTCTTGTTGCTGCAAGGCAAGTTTGCAAAGTGATGACAATTAAGCAAACTTGTGGTGTTGCCATCTTGGGTGCTGTTCCGTTTACTTTTAACATGATCACATTTAATGTTGTGTCCAAGATCTTCAGTGCGTTGTAAGCACTGGCGGGGGGGAATGTACTGATTTGTGGTGTCTGTTCAGTAGTGCCACAGTACCCAACTCTCCTGTGCAACCTTGGAGAAGGATGGCGTAGGAGAGGAGACATTACCATTTATCAGCCGGCTGAGCTGAGTACACAGGCCATGCTGGTTGATAAACTTGTCTATCCTGCTATAAATTTTAGTGGAAGTGTCAAAAAGAGTGAGTTGGTGATGCAAAGAATGGGGTATGCTTCCAAAAGTACTAGTAACAAAAATGACAGATACTAGTGACGGATTGGACTTCATACTCCTTCATCTGCATTAAGTTTACACAGTAGCTAATTACTTCACTCTGTGTTTATGACTGTGCTAACTGGAGTGGTTCATGGTGTAGTTACTCAAATAAAGCAGAGTTCAGCTTGTGGGGTACAGTATACATCAATATTGCAACACCTTGTTGAGTATATAATGTAACATAGATGTGAAAAGCCGGTACTAACATTCTTGTCACGGTATATAAGTAGCCTTAAGAATTACCTGTTCTTTTCTTTTAGATGTTTCATTAAAATAGTTTTGAAAGGCAACAATAGAAAATTGGGCAAACTGGACTCACTGCTTTTTGTTTTGAAATGCCGACATTTCTATATTTATTTAACTATGTTCTTTTTCAAAGCATGGGTTGGTCACTGTTGTCTGTTTCTTTTTAGAATCACTGCACAAAGACTTGCTCATTTGAATAAATGTTTGATGAACTTCAAACTAGGAAATTTCAGTTACAAGAACCATCCACTGAAATTAGGAGAACTGCAAGGAAACCATTTCACTGTTGTTCTCAGGTGATATGTTAGTATGTATTTAGACAGCTCTGTTAGAATTTTTTTTCTTTAAATAGTTAAGGTATATCAGTGCATCTTGTGTTATAAAAAAGAACAAAAGTCCTTCTGTTGGCAGGAGTTAAGTGCTGTATAATGTTGATGTTGCGCTTTAATATTATGGGGATCACAAAATAGTGTAAGTCCTTAATAATCTGTCTATAACTTTTTTTTTTTTAATGCTAGAAACATAACAGGAACTGATGACCAGATAGAGCAAGCAATGCATTCTCTCAGGGAAATTGGATTCATTAATTATTATGGAATGCAAAGATTTGGAACCACAGCTGTTCCTACATATCAAATTGGCAGGTATATGTTGTTTTCATCTCTTTTATTATTTGTTTATTTTAATCCCTGTATAACTTCTAATGTACTTTTGGGAATGTTTTTCTAGCATATCGCATGTGTCAGTTTTAATTTTAGATTCAAGAAGGAACTTGTTTCTGAACTTGTTTCAGCAGGTATCTTGCATAATACCACTACTTTAAATATTGCATAAATCTAAACACTTCTTAAGTTGGCTAAATCTCCTTAAAATATGTGTAGTCAGTTCTTAATAAACTTTACTGTTTGAATCTTAGAGCTATTCTACAGAACAATTGGAATGAAGTAATGGATTTGATATTAAAACCACGACCAGGAGGTAAGGACTGAAAAATGATACTTCAGGTGTTTCTGCCTCTCCTCCTCCAAGAATTGTATGTTCAGGAAAAAACACTTTTAGATTTTGATTCTTTTAATTTGAAAGGGTGTTTGTGAGGACAGCTTTGCACGTGCTAAACTTCAGCCAGTTTAGCAATGGAGAAGCAATCTTCAGACTCTGCCTTTCTGCTTCTCTTTCCTTGCTGTGCGGTTTCTTGTGGTGGGGTGAAAAGGGACCTGAATACTTACCCACAGAATCTGCTCAGACTCCATGTGAAGCCTTCCAGCCTTACCTATTCTGTGATTCTCTTAATCTGTGTAACTACTGTGACAGAAACTTTAATTTTTCAACTGTTTTAACAAAATGTGAGATGGATTTTTTTTTTTGGTGCATAGTTAAAATATTTTTATTTTACATCCTCATTCTAGCTGAAAAGGGATACTTAGTAAAATGCAGAGAAGAATGGGCAAAGACTAAAGATCCAGCAGCAGCCCTCAGGAAACTACCCGTAAAAAGGTGCGTGGAAGGACAGCTTCTACGTGGACTCTTAAAGTATGGAATGAAGAACATAATCTCTGCATTTGGCATAGTGAGTGTAAAAGTGCTGTGGGGTATTTACTTGAATAAATGCTCTTTTGATGGTATCATGATGAATTTGAAGTAGACTCATAGATGCTTGATGAGTAGAAGGTTAAGTGTAAAATCCTTACATTTATCCTGCCTTTTTGTTTGAAGTACTGCTGCATGGTAACTGATGACATCTGTAATTAATGTATGCATAATGAGCTTTCCAGTTTATACAGCAATCTCTCTGGTATGTGGGAAGCCATACAATTAGGCTTAGTAACCATGTATAATACAGGTCTGAGAATTGTGCTAAAGTTCAGTATCAGAGTTTTCTGTTGCTTTAAAAATAAACTGATAGTGTGCTAATGAATAAGCTTGGCATAGAGGTGGTATCATTTTCAAGGACTGTAATCAAGATCAAGTCTTTGGAGAAAATACCTCATCACCAGCAAACTACTGGGCCCATTGTAGGAGCTATTGTAGGAATAATTTCTTGTTTATGAAGAAAATTAGAATAACACTGTGCTTTCACATCTGCAAAGTTTACTTAAGATTTCAGGGGGTTGATGAATTCAGTGTTTTATAATAGCCGTATGTGTTTCAGCTGTTGAATAAAAAAAAAAATTAAAAAGCTTTTTTAAAAAAAAATTAAGCACAGGGGTTTTTTTTTTTGTGGATTTAAAATGTATAAAAACATTATTTCTTCTCATACCCTTTTCCCAAATAATGGACAAAAATTATACCAGTATAGCAAGAAATTGTGTTAGTCTTGTTGCTGGAGAAGGTAACATTTCAAATATAAGCTTTTTTGGTTATGATTGAGAGAAAAAAATGTTTCACTTTTTTTTTTTCTTTTTCACTTTTTTTTTTTCCTGTACCTCTAGATACCAAGAAATAATCGTTTAATGTATATTCATAGCTACCAGAGTTATGTGTGGAATAATATGGTGAGCAAGAGAATAGAAGAATATGGGCTTAGAGCTGTAGCAGGAGATCTCACGCTTAAAGGAGGTAAAATCAGACAAACAAAAAGCCAGTGACACTGTGTGGTTTAAATTCCTAGGAAAACAAGGCACATACCTGTTTATTTGATACTGCTTACATATTTTCTTTTCCTTCTCACCCATTTTGGTCCAGTGATTTCTGAATCCATTGGACAGTTTTAGTCAAATTTTGCAAGGAATTGGAAGTTAGGTATTACACATCTGTGAGCTGTTGGTTTTCTTGTTTTTCCAAATAGCTGGATAGGGAAGAGAGACTATGAAAGACTGATTGTTCTCAAGAATGAACTCAAACCTAGTTGAGCTATGGAGACCTATGGAAGGATGTTATGAATGTGTTAACCACAGAAATTTTTGTTTGCATTAGTATCTTGTAAAGCAGAGGCTCTGCTCAGTTTCTTCACTTGAATTTGCTCAGGCATTTCCCTGGGGTGAGAATATCCACAGTATTTCTCCTTCATGTATGCCTGATGCCTGGTAAGGGAACTGTTCATTTAACAGTCCTTACTTCATTCAGCTTTAAAAGTCACTGGAAACCAGGCTGTGGTTCTGCCAGTAACTGTGACAGCCTTAAAGACTGTTACTTCTTTTCTTGGAAATGTTGTCTATTAAGTGGAGATAAAACACCAGTTACCCCTCTCAGAGTAGGCTTGTTTCAATCAAATGGTTGATTTAAAATTCAAATTTAATTTAAAATGTTAACTGTGACAGGCATCCATACTAATAACTCTTCATTTTTCTGTCCTGATTGTAGCCACAGCTGTTCATATTGAAGAAGGAGATGTTGATAACTACACTATTCACGATGTAGTGATGCCATTGCCTGGATTTGATGTTATTTATCCAAAGCATAAAAGTAAGTCTGACTGCTAACTTATGTACCTACTCTGAAAACGTAAGTCTACTTTAAGATTGTTCTTAAAAGGAAGATTAGATCTATGCAACCTTGGTTTCAGATCTGCATTGTAACTTGTTTCATTTAACATAAATCTGTTTCATATTTCTTTTTAGCTAGTAGCTTTTCCAAAGAAAGGAATTTTTTACTGAGGCAAAATTACTTAGCAGAAGGGGAAAAAAAATGGTGAAATGTTAATTGAAAAGTGTATGCATTTGATTTTTAAATGAGAAAACAAACCAAACTTCTAGAATCTGTAACCCAAGCAAATGCTTGAAGTTAGGAAAAAGAGCCAGAGGTGTTTAATTAAATATTAAACAATATGAATGTTTTAAAAATAAAAAAAAAATCATATCTTTCATCTCCTGTAATACATTGTATTGGTTCTAAATTTTCTTTAATGGAATAGGTTGAGTGATCTATAATTATTTGCATTGAACATGATGTTATTATTAAGGGATAGAGTTGCAGAATCATTTCAGTTGGAAAGCACCTTAGGAGACCGTTTGGTCCAACCTTTTGGTCAAAGCAAGGTCAGTGCTGTATTCTGGCCAGCTTGGTCAGGGCTTTGAAACTTTCAAGAACAAATAGTCTCAAAGTTCTCCTCTAAGTCTTCTCTTCTCTAAGTTAAAGAAGCCCAGTTCTCTCAGTCTGTCCTCACAGGGCATGAGCTACAACCCCTGGCCATTGGGGTGGTCCTCCATTGGACTCATTCAAGTTTATCAGCATCTGCTTTGTACAGGACACACTACTCTAAGTGCAGTCTCATGAGTGCCCAGTGAGGGGCAGTAATCATTTTTCTCAGTGTAGCTACTGCTAAGCCTGTGTTGCTGTTAGCTTTTGTTGCTGCCAGGGCGCTCTGTTCAGTCTCCTTTCCACGGGGAGTCCCAGGTGACTGTCAGAAGAGTTGTTCCCTAGCCTGTACCATTGCAAAGAGTTAATGAGTCTCAGGTACAGGACTTTGTCCTTGCTGAATTTCATGAGGTTCCTCTTGGCTCATTCCCCTAGCCTGCCTAGATTCCTCTGAATGGCAGTCCTGCGCTTGGGTGTATCGATAGCCACCCAGTTTGATTTTGTCCACAAACTCTTTGGGGTGAATTCCAGGTCCTCTTCCACATATGCTGATAAAGGTATTCCATGAGGAACTCTGCTTGTAACAGGCTTCTAGTTAGAACTGAAACCAGTAGTGACTATCCTTTGAGCCAATAAGCCAGACAGTTTTTTACTCATCTAGCAGCCCCACCTACTGTAATCTAACCTCGGATACAAGGATGCTGTGGGAACATGTCGACACCCTTGCTAAAGGCAAGGTAGGCAACAGTCACTGCTCTCCCCTCATCTGCAGATGTAATAATTTCATCATAGAAGGCAGTAGGGTTGGTGGATTTTTTGGTTTTTCTTTTCTTTTTTCCCCCTTTGGTAAAACCATGCTCTCATTGTGTGCCCAGAAACGTGCTTCAAGACCATTAGCTCCATTATTTTTCCCAGGGACCTGGGAAAGTGAGTCTGACTGGTCTGTAATTCCCTAGATCATCCTTCTTGCCCTTTCTGAAGATGGATGCAACACTTGGTTTTCTCACCTTCTGATCTCATCCTCAGATCTCTGTGATCTTTCAGAGATGGTAGAAAAAAGCTTTACCACGACATGAGCCAGCTCTCTGGGCCTGTATCTTCTTCCACTACTGGTAGTGCCTCTTGGAACAGAGGCTTGGGAGGCCTTGCTGGTCAAGACTGAGGCAAAGAAGATGCTGAGACCATCAGCCCTATGTCTGTCACTAGGCCAGCTGCCCCATTTAGCAGCAGGCCAACATTTTCCTTGTTGTCTTTTATTCTTTATGTTGCAGTTTAACTCTTGCTCTTGATGTCTGTTGCTGATTTCAACTCTAGCTGAGCTTTGGCTTTCCTAACGCCATCCCTACATGCCTGGACAATGTTTTTATATTCCTTCTTTGTAGCTGGCCCTAGCTTTCACCTACTGTATCTGTCCTTTCATATGAGCTTAGTCATGAGTTCCCTGCTTAGCCAAACCAGTCTCCCAATACATATGCTTGTTTTCCTCGATATTGGGTTGAACTGCTCTTGTACTTGGTTGTCCTTAAAAGATGAGTCAGGTCTCTTGAGACTGCCTGTCAGACCTAAGTCCCAGAGCTAGGATCCCATTTATCACCTATCTCTGAAACACTTGGAAGGTAGAGATCTATTTGTGATGAGGTGTGGCTCTGAACCACATTGAGTTTAAAATTCCCAACTGCATGAAGTAATGCTGGCAAATCAAAGGTACCAGACAGTATTTTAGCTGCAGTATATTCTTGTATTTCCATTGCCTTCTCTGTCTTCTCCAGGTGTGCATGCACATGCCCTTACTTAGGGATACAAGACTGTAATAGAATTATTCCTTCTGTTGGCAGTGTACTTAAAGATCCTTACTATAATTTCTTGAGAGGGCTCTCTTAACTTTTCAAAGATAGAGCAATGGGTAGTCTGGCCCTTTTTCTTTTTTTTTCCCTCCATATACCTAAGATTAGTCTTGTGAAGTTTATATATTTGGAAAGCATGTATGAGATGTCAATTAAATGTCAATAAAATATTTTGTAGACTTTGTCTTCAACTGAAATTTTGATTTGCTAATATTCTTTGTTACTGCCTCTACTAATCAGGTTGTAGAAGCAAACATTGTAGGTAATAAGATTTACAATAAGTAATTTTAAACTTCTATGTAACGTCTATTCCATATATGCTGAAAATTACTAAATATAAGGGAAGGAATGATCCATGAAAACAGGCTGTTTCAACTGGCTGTATTACACTCCAATTAAATATTTTCCTCTCTTGCAGTTGGTGAGGCTTACAAGGAAATGCTGGTAGCTGACAATCTTGACATCAACAACATGAGGCATAAGATCAGAGATTATTCACTTTCTGGAGCATACAGAAAGATTATTATTCGACCTCAGAATGTCAATTGGTAAGTAGCAGGAGAAAAGAAGTTACACTTGAATTGACAGCATAGAGTATGTGTGGGATGACCAAGTACAAGAATCGTTAGATTGACCCATGGGATGTACACGTAGACTGAAGCATAGGTAGAGAGGAATCTCTGTGCGTTTCCCTCGTGTTTTTGATGCATCTGAAGTTGAACCACAGCCTTACTTCTTCCTTGGTCCTCTGGTTCTGTGATGCATGAGTGTCAAGACATCTATCTAGTTGTTATACTCCTTGCAAAGGGCTTGCCTGAACACTTCATAGATAATTATTTATGTTGAAACCATGATAGATAATATTCAAAACGGGCTTTTTTGTAGTCTTGCTATGAGGAAGTTGGTCTCCAATTACCTGTCTGTCAATCAGAAAGATCTGTATCACTTAAACCTACTAAATCACTGTTGTTAGAGAGAAAGCGCAGTTGTCATATGGCAACTGAATAAATACCTTTTAAACAGGTGATCGTACAAATATGCAGAAAGACTTGATCACTGACGCATAGGAAAAAAATATAGAGGGTTTAGGAGGGAGACAGAAAGTACAAATGTTTACACTTTATTTTAATTAGTGCTGATGTTTAAAGCTCGTTACTTCCTAGTTACTTTTTCAGCCTTGTCATTACATATCGGATTTCTGTTAAATGTATGGCAGAAAGAGTAGAATATGTATTTAAGCCCTTTCAAGGAAGTTTAGATGGCTTTCTTCAAAATGAAGGCACTTCCCCCCACAAGTATTCGTAGAGTTGACACCATTCTTCCCGTAATTTCATAAACTATACTTCTTGTATAGCTGGAAGTCCTGACAGCCCATGAGGGAAAACAGATGAGTTATGCAAAGAAACTTCTCACTACTTTTTTTTTCTTTTTAAAATAATCTTCATCAGATAGAGGTGAGTCTTCTACATAAAGCTTTACCAGTTACTGCACCATAAATGACACCTTCCCTTATTTTATTAGAAAACTAATTCAATTTCAGCTGTAACTGCCAAATTGGAATAATAAAATGTAATATTATTATAATAAACATGAATTTATATAAAATAATAAACATATAAATTTTATTCTAAATAATTAAAAATAATTTTAAAATCTTACATATATTATAAAGGGAGGTTGTTGCATATGACGATCCCAGAATCCCATTATTTACTACGGATTTGGATAAGCTGGAAGGAAAACCATTACCAGTTCTTCCTACAGGTAAGTTGATTTTTCGACAGATGTTTGTAAAATAGAAGTTTGATCTGGCTGTTGCTTTGAACTACTACATGTTTGAAATACTACACATTTTAAGGAAGATCTTTCATTTAACTAGACTGTTAAGCAATGGTATTAAAGATATACCCGAAGTTAGGTGTCTGAATAAGAACCCTTGTTTCTCAAGTGTGCAAGCAATTCTTCCAGTAGTCTGTGTTGACTGTTATATTTTCTTATAGGCATTTGTAAAATAAAGTAAATGCTTAGCAATAAATGTCTGTGAAATGCATGAAGGTGGAATTAAGCCACAAATTGTCTGTATGCTTGAGCATGTATTATTTGTGCTGAACACAACAGACTACTCAAATACTTAACAGAATTCAATGGAAATTTTTTTATATAACTCTGGTCGCAAGGTCTTTTGACACTGCTTTCTGGAAGAAGTGTAGAGAGGCTAGGAATTCAGTTTTGAAAGAAACAAAAGTTTATTCTGCTTTTAAAAGAAGGAAACACTTCCCGCTGAGAGAAAAATGTTAAAAAGAAGTTGTTTTATGAAATTCCGCTGTGGATTATAAATTAGATTGTGGTGGTGGTGGTGGTGGTTGTTTTGCTTTGTGCTGGGGGGGTTGGTCGTGGAAAATCTTCGTTCAGTTTAGATGGCATCCAGAATAAGCATTACTTGTGTCCTTAACTTTTTCTTGCTTTGTGTCTCCTCTTACCCCTTATGACAGATGGTAAATTCAGGGCACTAAAGATGGAGTTCTCCCTTCCCCCATCCACTTACGCTACCATGGCGATTCGAGAAGTTTTGAAAATGGACACAAGCATAAAAAACCAGACACAACTGAATACTACCTGGTTACGCTGATTGAATTGCAAAAAATTACTCAGATTTTAACATATATAAAGTGTTTTCCTATTTACATGGTCTGTACAAATCTTTAAAGATTGGTAATAAGAGATTTGTATTTTTTTAAGTTTTTATTAGTGCTAGTGTTTAACTTCAGTAGTCATTTGCAACATGGTGGCTGTAAATGAATATAGATCTTAGTGACTGGTGCTTTTTTAATGAATAAGTTGCTTGAGCTGTAACATGGGTGCATCTTTAAGAAATGGGCTTCTAATAGTTTCAGACCTGGAAGAATGTTTAGCTTGCTTTTTTTTTTTTTTTTGGCAAGCACTGTTTTCATGAGTTCAGCACACCTTGGAAGTCTCTTCAAATACAATAAATTACAGCTTAGAAAAATGAGTTACAACAAAATTAAGGTATCGATGAACATTTATATCGCAGGGTGTTTTGCTGGTTGCATTTGCACTGATGTGGTAGAGGATTCTGTTAGCAAGGCTTTTTATGTAAAGATGTACAGCTGTTTTAATTAGTCGGTCTTTTAATTGAGAAAAGACTTGTGCATATTTTCCAGCTTTACTAATACCCGTACCAGAGAACAGGTACTGAAAATAAATTAACTTGAAAGACTAAGCGTGTATCAGTAGCTGCTTCCTTTACACATGTCTGTCTATTTCTGGTAGGGGATGAGGTGGGCTTCTGGTAGAAAAAAAAAAAGTACCATACAGCTGTTCTAAAAAGACATTGCATTTTCAGCCTCTTTCTGAACAAAATAAAAAGCTTGTGTTGCTAAAATCAGGTAAGTGGAAGACGGTTACCCTTGCCGCAGGCCCTGCGGGCTGGGTGGCCCTTCGCGCCCCTCAGGCACCTCAGCAGAGGCGATGTCTCGAGCAGCACGAAGCGGTGAAGGCTCCTGGGCCGGCGGGGCTGAGTCTTCCACGCAGGAACAAAATCCCCCGCTCCTCGACTGAGCCCAGCCTTGCTCAAAGCGCGACCGCCGGCCCAGCCGCCCGCCCACAGCGCCCTGACGGGCCCAACCCGCGGGCCGGGCCGCCCCGCCCCGCCCCCCGCGCATGCGCGCTGCGCCGCGCTGGCCCCGCCCGCCGGGGCGCCTCACGCGGGCCCAGGGGCACGCGGGGCAGGGCGCGTGCGCCCCGCGCACCGCCGGCCCCGCCAGCGGGCGGAGCTGCGCGCACGTGACGCGGCGCCCGCGGGGCTGCGACGCGGCAGGGGCGGGGCTGCGGCGGCTGAGGGAGCCGCGGGCCTGTCAGCGGCGCCGGGCGGTGCCTGCCTCGGGCCCTGTCCCAGCAGCTGGCCGTCCGGCGGGGAGCCCTGGTGTCCGCGGGCCCCTGCGGGTTCCGCCGCCCGTTACCCCGAGCTCCGCCGCCTGCGCCCACTGGCGGGGCTCTGCTGGGCGCCGGGCAGCCTGCGAAGGAAAGCGCCGCCTCGGGGGCAGAGCTCAGAGCGGAGAAGGGCTCGCCGAGGCGCTAACGGCTGGCGGGGAAAGGGACTGCTTGGTCGCCCGGCCTGGGCCGTGGGCGGCAGGGGGGGGCCTGGCTCGGAGCCTCCCCGGGGCCCGCAGAGCCTTCTAACGCGCCGTGACACGGCCTGGCCCTCTGGCGAAGGTGGGTGCGGAGCTGCGTGCTTGAGCGGGAAAAAGGTTGGAGGATGCTCCTCAGTGTCCTGTTCCTATCTTCTCCTGTATCCTGATCCTCTAGTAAGAAAAGAGCAGTGCTTGATTAGTAGTCTTCTGCGGCATTATTTTTTTGCATTGTTGCAAACAGCATGGTGCTTTTTACTACTCTTTTCTTTATTCACTTCTTTAGCAAGACACTTGGTCTCCCAGTTTGTTTTTCCCGGTGCTCTCTATTGCTTCTCCAACTTTGGCTCGCTAGTTGCACCATTTTCTCTTTTCTTTTGTCTGTTTAATAGGGTTTTCACTTAATTAAAGTTTGCAGCAGATAAAGGCAAGTGTATAAATTTAATTTTTAAACACTGTTGTGAAAGTGATATTAAAATGTTGAGATTTGAACTAGCCAAACACTCGTCATTGTTGCCTTTTTTGTTTCACTGTAGATAATCATCCTCTGTTTCAGGTTTGGTTTTCTCTGGATGCTGACAAATGTGTGGATCAGCAAGTGCCTCTTCTGTTATACTGTGTAGGTTTTCTTACAAATATTTCAGTGGTCCTTCTACTTTACAAATCATTGCAAGACCAAAGTGGATACTTTGCTAGTACTTTGCATCACTCATCAGTTGATATCTCTGGAACATCCTAAACTGTATGAAAAGGTAAAGTGGAACATTGTTATCTTTCTTTTTATTTTACAAAATTTCCTAGTATTTTTTATCGTTTTCCATATTACATAGGTAGAAACTACATATATATAATGAACTATTTTAATAAAATTCACACTTTTGGGAAAGGAAGAAATTAACAGGCATATTTGTCTTCAGTAATTAATGTATAACAAATCACCGGTTGAATGTGCAAGCAAGGTTTTATCATATCTCAGCTGAGACTTATGCCAGCAAATTGTCTCATTTAAAGCAGTGTATTTATGGAATGTCTTATTTAAGTTTTCATTTAAATTGAACTGCTCAGCTTTTCATGGAGTTTTGTTTTAGTGGTGACTAATTAGAAATTGTCTAATCAGTATTGCAGAGAATCATGGCAGCCGTTGCTGTTAGAAAGAAAGAAGTCATTAGAGATCTAGATCGTTGTGATATCCCATACTATGTTTCTGAATTTGTGGAAAGAGAAGTGGGAAATGACTATGATTCTCTGAGGAAGCTGGACAACCTTATTGATAAGCTGTCTGCAAATAAGAAGCAGTTAGAAGAACAGGTAAATATCTTTTTTTTTTTTTTTCTCCTCTGAATATGCTATATGACTGATTAAGTATATTTAACGGAATTAAAGCAATGTATTAATACCTCAAATGGTACTACTCTACATAGGATAGTGGTTTTATGTCAGACTTAATACTTGTCTGTGAATGTAGGTACTTACAGTTTCATCAGAAGTCCCTAAAAGAATTCAGAATGCCTTAAAGAATGCAGAAGATTCTAAAAAGTCTCTGAGTCGGCTTTTAGAGGAAGAAACTCTTCTATCTGATTCAATCAGTAGCCACTTACTGAAAGCTCAGCCGTGGATGGAGGATCTCGACGTACTCATTAGTCAAGTAGAAGAGATTGAACGACACCTGGCCTATCTTAAATGGATTTCACGAATAGAAGAGTTAAGGTAGAATTTCTGAGTACCGCATATGTCTTCTGAGACTGGTAACCTAGTTTATCCATCATTAAAATATTTTAGTTTTGAGAAAGTTTAATCTTCATTTTTTGATTATTTTCTGTTATCTTTAATGAATTTTTGACCCTGGCTTTTCTTGTATTTTATAGTGATAGCATTCAGCAATATCTGATGACCAACAATGTTCCAGAGGCAGCCAGTACTCTAGCATTCATGGCAGAACTGGATATTAAACTTCAGGAGTCATCTTGTTCTCATCTTCTTGCCTTTGTGAGATCCACTGTTAAATTTTGGCATAAAATTCTTAAGGACAAATTGTCAAGGTGAGAGATGTACCACCACTCCCTCATCCTTGTATTGTACTGTAGGTTCGTGTTAAAGTGCTTGTTTTGCCCTTCAGTGACTTTGAAGAGGTGCTAACCCAGCTCCGCTGGCCATTTGTGGGGCCACCACAGTCTCAGGCATTTGGCCTTGCTGCACCAGCCAGTGCTCCTGATGTATACAACAATTTGGAGATGTTGTTTTGTCAGCTTCTGAAATTGCAAACTTCGTATCCTTTTAAACAGTTGTGGTGTATTTTAGTAAGAATAATAAATGTCAGAGATGCACATTCTCAAGGAGAGTTATTTAAAATTTTGTTCTCCCTAAAGACAGAAGATAATTTGTATTTATGTTACTTTGTATTAACATTAGAATGTATTGTTTGTTTAGAAAATGCCAGGTGCTAAAGTTGTCCTTTTTGGCAGTAGCAACAATGGAACTCCAAGTCATCAGATCTAGTGATCTCATGGTAGCTGACAGCTCAGGGTTCCTGAGGATCAAGCCTTACGTGCTTCAGCAAGATTGCCCATCTTAATAAAAAAATGGTGATGTATGTGTTAGTTGACACAGTTAATGCTTTTCCTTTCATAGCCTTAATCACTTTATAATATGTCCCATCCCAGAAAGAAAAGAGGGAAAGCTTGAAGATATGTGTCTCGGAAGGAGACTTTGTGAAAAGGGGAGGCCATGGAAGGATATTTATTGTGCAGTGATAGTAGTCTGCCTTTGAGGTTAATCAGAAGGCACTGCTGCTCATCCTGTTCTTTTCTTTATGTTAATTAAATAAAGCATAGCTAAAGTGCAACCAAGCCATTTTTCCTGGAGTGGTTGTGGCTGCTTTTTTTGTTTGTTTGTTTTTAAAATAAATCACGGAGTGGGAAGATACAAGGCCATTCTACACAGCCCTGAGTTGGTAACAGTTTTGGTCTGTCAGACTGGGTCACTTAAATCAGTTACGTGAAAATGGGAAATCATATATTGCATTTATTAATCTCATGAGTCCTTTATCCTCCTTTAACAAATATGAATACATCTGTCTCTTGGATAGCCCCTGTGTTTGGTACTGATGATGGTGGTTTTCTGTGTTTGTTTGGGTTTTTTTTAACTGTATGAGTTTTCTAAATCAAACTGACTTAAGTGATTTGTATTGTCACTGAACAAATAACCCTTAGTAGCCTGAGTTGTATTAAATATTATATAAACTGAAATATTTTGAGTATCCTTCATATTTGAGGAATTTTATAGATTGCGTAATACTGCCTTCGGCCAATGAGGTAGAACTAAGAAATGTTCATTTTTATAAACCCATTCCCTTGAAATGATGATGTTGGGAGAATTCAACACTTAAATTTGTCCTTAACTGTCAAACTTAGAGATGAACTGTTAACCAAACCTAAACAATTGCCAGAAAAGTACTCCTTACCCCCATCGCCGCCCATTATTCTTCCAATACAGATCATGCTGAATCCTCTTCAGAAAAGATTCAAATATCATTTCACTGGAAATAAACAAACCAATGTTTTAAACAAGGTATGGGAGAAAGCAGTTTAATTTTATTTTTTTAATGCTTTTTTCCCCCTGTATTTAAATTTGTATACCTTTAACACTTTCCTTTCTGAAACTAAGATTCTTCAAAACCGTGCAGTTCTTGTGCCTGCCTAAGTGTGTACAGGCATGAAGATAGCACTTGGAGGCCTTTTAGAGGCACAAACGTTTTCTCTGGGCCTGGTGATATTTCTCTCTTGCCCAGATCCTTTAGAAAGCGTTACTACAATCTTCAACTGACTCCCATAATTTCAGAAGGTTTGATTAATTTTCTCTGTTGTGTTGCAAAGGGTTTTGCACTGTTCTTACTGCTTGAGCTCAAAGGCTGTACAAAGCTGTGGCTTTGTTTTTTGGCATTGTGTTTTGCTACCTTCGTGTAACTGAAAATGTTGAGATTCTGCTCTTAATGTGATTAGTCTAAAGGCACTGTTACATAATTAGTTTTCTGGGTTAAATTTTTTAATTGACCTACAACAAGAGTTTTTAGCAGTTGGAAACTGACTCACTTTTTGTATGAGTTAACTTAAAAAACTGAGATTTCTATCTGAGAATTGTCATTGGAACAGGTTTCAATGCATTGATGCTGCTGTAATGCATCGAGCAGAGTTTGAGAGCTGTTTTGTAACAGCTACAGCCCATATTTTTAAGTGTGGAAACTGAAAAAGCTTAAAAGCATTAAAATGTGAAATAAGAAGGTTATAGATTTTCCCCTTCCAGGGGGAAGGTGGGGTTGAGGTTGGGTACAATAACAGTAAGAACAGAGCTACTGGGAAGAGTTTTCTCAGGAGTGCATCCTTTTTGCTGTACCAAGAAATAAAGACCACACAGAAGAACAGGAGGAAGTATGTGAAGCAGAAAAGAGGACCTCATGAGTGAGAAGGCAGTAGAGCAGTGGGAGATAAAAAAATGGAGCTTTTGCTTGCGAAGAAACAGAATAATTGGTGCATTTAAGACAATTCAAATCCAGAAATACTTCTCTGATGCTGCTTTTATGAAAATCAAAGCTAAGTAAAACACAGTGCAAGACTTGAGTGATCTGAGATCAAGAGGAGGCAGGGAAGAGATGGGTATTTTTTAGAAGCTGGTCTTAAAATAGTAGCACTTGAATAAATGTTGTTTGGATGCATTTAGTATTTTATTTTCTTTTTTTAAATAAGCCCGAGTGGTATTTAACACAAGTACTTATGTGGATTGGAAATCATGCAAAGTTCCTTGATGACAAAATCCAGCCAATACTGGACAAGGCAGGATCTTCAGTGAATGCCGGGGTAAGCACTTTCATGGTTTTATATATATATATGAATATGTAAGTCAACTTCTGATAGATACTTGTGCAAGCCCACTTCCACTGATCTCACTAAGTGTGTGGTCACTTAACTCAGTCTAGTAGCAGTTTGTTATGTGCATGTTTGCACCTGTTAATACTTCCTATCTCTGACATTTTATTCACTTCTTTCTTTTAAAAGCTTGAATTCTCTCGTGCTCTAGTAATGTTGATTTTGGAGAAGCTGGCTGCTGATATTCCATGCCTGTTGTATGATGACACACTCTTTTGTCACCTTGTGGATGAGGTACTTCTGTTTGAGAGAGAGTTGTACAGTGTTCACGGTTATCTCAGCACCTTTCCCAGTTGCATGCATATTCTGTCAGAAGAATCCTGCTTCCAAAGGTGGCTAACAGTGGAAAAAAAATGTAAGACTTCCATTGGATTTTGTTGGCCTTTATATTGCACATTCAGAAACTGTATATACTTACAGGAATAGAATTCTCAAATAGGATATGTCACTTGGACAGGGCTACTATGTAAGACATACATATTTTTATATTCTGTGATTATTTTGACTAAAAATTGTTTAGACTGGAATAGTGCTTCTGTAGTTTGTAGGACTCTTGCCTCTAAGCTGTATGGAATCCAGTAGCCTTATTTTTAGATAATTATTATATTTATGTGTGTGCAGACAAGGATGGGCTTTAAATTGAAATAGGGGAAGGGTATTAACTTTTGAGAAATTAAGAGAAAATCTATTGGAAAGGAGCAAGACAACTATTATAAAACAAAACTCCCAATCAACTCTGACATAGTTGTTAACAGCATTGCAAATGCAGATACGTTGAAGCTGGTTTTCTATGAAGTCATTAGTAGTTTTTATAACCTGAAAATATAAAATTTAACTTACAAGAGATGAGGGTTTTATGTTTATGTATTTTAGAGGGAGCTTTGTTAGCATTTTTTTTAATTAAAAACTTAAACAATTTATGAGTTGTGTGCATCTCAGTTGCTCTTCAGAAAATGGACTCGATGCTTTCATCAGAGGCTGCGTGGATATCGCAATACAAAGATATCACTGACGTAGATGAAATGAAAGTCCCAGACTGCGCTGAAACTTTTATGACTCTATTGTTAGTTATAACAGGTAATTATTAATCTATGGGCATTGTTCTTGTTTGTAACGAATAGTAAAAAAAGTTCAGCTAATGGATTTATTTACTATCCATTGTCAGCAGCAGTCACTAAATGTTGCAAAGTTGTGACGTTTACAATGTAATAAAAGCTTTCCTGTTTTGTATTTTGGACACTAACTCAAGCATATTCTGGGCACTAATCTTAATCTAGTGACATGTTTACAAAATAATAACTGAAAAAACCCATTTGATATTTGGCATATTAAAACTCATTCATACTTGAGAGAATATAATTTGTTACAATGTAGTAATAAAAGCATCCTACTATTCCTTTTGAATCTGTGTCAATTTAGAAGCTAATAAGTAACATCTGCTTTCTTGGAACAGAACATAAGAGCAAGTAAGTTTTCAGGAGACACTTAACTGCATATTCAATGGCTTTATCTTGCTCTGTGTGAGTACGCTTTAGGGGCCACACTGGCTGGTGTGGTATAATCACATACTGCTTCAAGTATTAGAACACAAAATGCTAATGGAATCGGGAGGGGTAAGAATGTCATTTTCTTATGTGTTTAGCTTTTGCAGCGACTAGTTCCCTGAAATCGTTGAAATATGTCAACTGTCTTAAACTATATGATGTTCTCATAGGTGTAAGGTGGTATAATAAGATGACTGTAATGTTTCTTTTTGAAAAGCTTTTTATTCAGTGTTGGAAAACCTAAAAACATTTTATTAATGTCTTTCCAGATAGGTATAAGAATCTTCCAACAGCTTCCAGAAAACTGCAGTTCCTGGGCCTACAGAAGGAGTTAGTTGATGATTTCAGAATACGATTAACTCAAGTAATGAAAGAAGAGACTAGAGCTTCTTTAGGCTTCCGATACTGTGCAATCCTTAATGCTGTTAACTATATAGCAACAGTGTTGGCAGACTGGGCTGACAATGTAGTAAGTAATTATCCGACTTAAAAAAAAAAAAAAAGGGCTTTGGATAACAAACTTTTTTTTCAGCACTGTTTAAGTGTCTTCAGAATTAATTATTGAAAAAAGAGAATGAAATGTAAATTTAAATTTAATAAAAGATGTATAAATAAGGACAGATTATTGTTTGAGATCTAAGCTGTATTAATTACAACATTCTAGGGAAATTTAAAGAGAGCCTGGGGGATGGAATAATGTGAACAGACAAAAAAGTAGTCCCTTTACATGCTTTGTATTGTAAAAAATTAGTCAGTTAATTTTGGAGATCTCTGAGTCAGTATTGACAGCATTGATGTTGAAGTGCATGCAGTAGCCTGAGCACAATGCTTGAACTACTCTCATGGCAGGTCAGCTTAAACAGACTCAGCATGGGTATCTGCGTTGCAGCATGGTTTAGGTGTAGCTCAGAAAAGCCACTCACTGATAACTGGGAATTGGGAATTAATGATTTTGCTGTGTAATAGCCTGGTGGCAGCATGGCTGTTGTGTAGCATTTCAGCTTTTCTGTGGTTATTGGTACAAAAGATCAAAAAACCTGTTACTTGTAAAGTATGTAAAAAGAGGTATTGTGTGCAAGATGGGCAGCCTCCGAATTCTTTTTGTCTTTGTAGGAAACTGTGGCTCTAGCAGAGGATAATCTTGGCTTGATAGGACAGCAGCCTTCATCTTGTAAAGCTGTGTCTGCTGAAGTGTCTTGATCAGCTTAAAAGCAAAACCCAACAAGTTGTTACCACTATGTCACATTAAACTTGCTTCATTTTCTTGCAGTTGTCAGCCCAGAAAATTTATGATTTAATGAACGATTATTTCTAAAACGACTTACAATTAAAGATTCTAGTTTACTTTCACAAACATTAAAAAGGACAAAATCAGGGGGTTTTTTTTTAAGCTTTCTGCTGTCAGTCTTAAAATATCTTTTTGGTATTTCTCTAGATCTGTTCCCCTTACCTGTCTGCTTTCGTATCTGAAACCTGTATCAGTTCCATCACTAGGATTAAACCACTGTGCTTTGTTTTTCAGGGCCACAGGGAACCATAAGAAAGTGATTTTAAAATCTTAAAATTTTAAGTTTATAAATTGGTCAGGAGAGTGTTTTCTAGAACTGTGCCTGTTTAAAGTACGAATGAAAAGTTCAAATGGTAAGATTATTTTTTGTGTTATTCATATCTGGTTTTGTTTCTCTAGTTCTTCTTGCAGCTGCAGCAGGCTGAGCTGGAAGTTCATGCAGAAAGTAATGCTGTCAGTAAACTACAGCTAGGGCAGCTGGCTTCGATGGAGAGTTCTGTCTTTGACGAAATGATTAACCTCCTGGAACGCTTGAAACATGATATGCTCACTCGTCAAGTAGATCATGTCTTCAGAGAGGTCAAAGATGCTGCAAAGCTGTATAAAAAAGAGAGGTGATTCTGTCTGTTTACTCTCTTCCCATATTACAATATTGTTTCCTATTAAAAATATTGAGGTAAATAAAGGAAGGAGTAGCTAATAGGCAAAATTATTTTCCTGAATAGGAATGGCACAGGGTAGTAAGTTTTGGAAAATTCTTTTTAACACTTACTTCAAGACTATTTTAATTAATGTTTTCTAAAGTAGTTCCACAATTAGTGGGCACATTACCTTAAAAACCTTAGGGAGAATTCTGGATCACTCTAGTTTGGACAAGAATTATTTTCTTCATAGTAGTATTAAAGAGTTAATACGAAATGGCCTCTAATGGCTGTTCTGTCTTCACAGGCTCATAGGGCTGCTTGAATGTTTGCTCCTGTGTAGAACAGTTCTGAAGTAGTTCAAAAAATGAATATGATGATTTTCTAGATTAGATGGAGTTTGAATGGCGTGTTCAGAGATTTATAACTAAAGCATGACTTTTAATATTAAATGAAATCTAAAAATAGCATTAGACTGATTACTTTTAGATTTGAAATGGGAAAGAACTCTCTCTGAACCATTGTAAATGGGCAAGATTTTTTTTAAAGGATAATTTTAACTTCAGTTGTTGCAATGTGAATAACTTCATTACAATGACTTCGGTGCGATTGTTTCTTTCAGGTGGTTATCTTTACCATCTCAAGCAGAGCAAGCAGTGATGTCCTTATCGAGCACAGCTTGCCCAATGTTGTTGACCCTACGGGACCGCTTGCTACAACTAGAACAGCAGCTCTGTCACTCACTGTTCAAAATTTTCTGGCAAATGCTTGCAGAGAAAGTGGATATATACATATATCAGGAAGTAGGTATCGGCAAAATGTGACCCATACAGTAGGTGCTAGTGACCGGCCTAAACAGCAGATGTACCTCTTTGTGTTTGTAGATAATTATGGCAAATCATTTCAATGAAGGAGGAGCAGCACAACTCCAGTTTGACATGAGTAGAAATCTGTTCCCTTTATTTTCACACTACTGCAAGAGGCCAGAAAACTACTTCAAGCAGTAAGTAGGCAAACTTCTGGTCCGTTGGTATTTCAGAAGTGAATGTCCAGATGAATACATGTGTTTTACATATCACCAAGATTATTTTCACAGTTAGTTTTGAACCACACTTAAAATATGTGGATCATTTATGCTTCCGGTGTTTACAACTAGGAAAGTTTTGATTCTGCAGCATATGCTCAGATAGCAATGGACTGTGGTGTGTGTTCTGGAGTATTTTGTGCAGTCAGGATATCTAAATAAATTAACTTATGGAAGGAATATAAGTAGCACAGGCTTTTGAAACTGGAGCCAAAGAAACTACTCAAAGATACAGTTGAAACACAGTAAACTATTTTTAGAAGAAAGACTAAACTATGTTCCTGCTCAGAATTGCCTTGCATAGTGGTCCAGTTGCTTTCAGTGATGAGAAGAAACTACCTTCTTTGTGATCAGTCTTTTAAATAGTCCACAGTCTTCTAAAGAGTCCAGTACTAAACTCCTAGGGTAATTGGGGCAGAAATCTTAATATTTTTAATTAATATGGAGCGTGGCATTCAGTCTTGAACACTTGAAGACAAATATATGCTGGCATTTTTAAATTGGAATATTCATCTTCAGGTTTAAGGGTTTTTTTTGAGCACATCACGTTCATAAAGGTATTGATACATGCGTATTATTCCCAGCATAAGAGGACACACATACACAAAGGAACCATAAAAAAAAAATGCGTAATGGGTACACAGCTATCTATTGTATTTAGACTAGAAACAATGTGACAACAACAGGGTATCAGTTTGGTCCTTAATGATATTAATTAGGAAAAATGTTCAGGTTCTAGCAACTGTGTGTTAAATTGTGCTCTTAAAATATACTGAAGAAGTTCCTAATTATCTTAGGGGCAAATGTAGCTAGGGAAAGCTAGACTGATTAAATGGTAAATTCTATTCTGTATTTTTAATATTAGTGAAAAAACTTAAGAAGCTGGGAGGCAAAATATTGATGATTATGAAATACACATACATAATGGAAAAGGCTTAGACAGTGAGAAGTAGTATACTGTTTGCCTTGATCTAAGCACCACTTTTCAGTTCAATGCTCCTGATCCTTTTCAGAAGACTATGGAGGTTTTTTTGTTACATTTAACTTTGTGCACATAGTGGTTATCTCATGGGTCCTTCTCATCTTAATCCATGTAACTTCCCTCTAGCATAAAAGAAGCCTGTATTATCCTGAACCTGAATATCGGCTCTGCCTTGCTGCTGAAGGATGTACTACAGTCAGCCTCAGAAAATGAAACATTAAAACCAAACCAGCCGTCTGCAACAGCAGCACTAAATGAACTTGGAGTTTATAAATTAGCTCAAAAGGATGTTGAGATTCTTCTCAATTTGAGAGCTAGTTGGCCAAATACAGGAAAATAAAGACTTCTTCAGAAATGGTTAATAACTTGGTCTAAATTACTTATTTTAAACAAAAGCAAAGCAAGTATGTTGTAATATACTTGTTTGGTTTTTTTTTTTCAATACTGTATGCTGAATGACTGGTTTAATCTAATAAGATCTTCTGCCTTATTCTATACAGTTTTTAAAAAAAATTCAAAATGCTACTGATTTGGTTATTTTCCTTAACCTCCTTGCCATTGCCTTTAGAAGCTAAAACTGTCATCTTTAATGGATATGTCTGCCTGGTCAGGGTTGTGTGCTGTAACATCATTCTAAGGAATACAGAGTAGTTACAGTGTAAATACACCTGTGTACAACGCAAACAACTCTTCCCTGTGACTTGGTCCACCTTCACCTAAATGTGCGTGTTTTACATATCTAAATCCCAGGTAATGGATGTTCTGTATTAAAATGTGTGCAAACAGGACACTGAAGGAATGAATATGTCACTTTGTTTTCTTTATTCATACTAATTCAAATTTTTTTATTTGCTGTACCAAAGTATCTCCTAATTTTTTTTAAAGTTTCTCAAAAATTGCATAAATACTGTGTTGTAACTTTGAAAACATCATTTTACTTGGAAGTGCTACCTTTCTTTAACTGTGGACATTTGTCATAACTTGCTAAAGTTGGTCTTTCCTTTAAAAAAAAAAAAAAAAGGCAAAACACTGCACAAGCCCAAAAAACAACTTATGAAACAGCTCAACTCCTAAAGTTAATGAGTAATGGTAATGAGCCAACAGGTAACAACCCCCTACTGTAAGCTACAAACTCAAGGAGGAAACTTCAAAACATGGTTTTAGTTGTGTAAATATGATCTCTACTTTTTTTTTTTAACCATCTACTTGCATTAAGAAAATCAATTCTCAAAAAATAGGCCCTTCTAGGGCCTGTTAAATGTGAACAAATTCTTGTCATTTGTCCTTCTCAGCTGATTGCTCAAACAAGGGGGGAATGAGTATTGGCTATCCACAGCTGACAAACCAGAACTGGAGCAAGAGGCCTATTTCTAATACATGTAGCAGACCACTGCTCAAGCTAATACCCAGCCCAGCTCTCCAGCATCTTCTTCTTCCTAAGACAGAAAAAAAAAAAAAAAGAATTCTAGTTAGATAACAATGAGGATAATTATTTCCAGTTACCTTTTGGTGACTGCAAAAGCTACCAAAAAATTGCCCCTAGAACCATACCTTGACCATGAGAAATTATTATAACTCTGAGCTTGTTTCATCTACAGCTGTGCAAAGAAGACAACACTTTCACATTTCTAGATCAGTATTTGAACCCCTGGGCTACCTGCTGATGTCTGTCTGACCTGAGGGGTGGGTAATCTGAGAGGGCTGCTTTGAGAGAACCACACAACCGAGATGGTGGAGGAAAATGCTGATTTTGGATCAGGTCACAGCAAGCCAAGCACAGTCAGTCGGGCAATAATGGACTTTTTTAGATCTTGCAATGTGAAGTAAATTGGGTTAAAGCAGCAAGTCCTTTAATTATGTAGTTTTGTAAATAAAAGACAAATCAGTAAAATATCTCCTGTGCATACTCCCGCACCTAAAAAAACCCCTTTCAGTTAAACTTACACTTCTTCCTTGAATACATCCAGTGTGATATTCACATCATCTCCAAACTGCAGATCTTCAGTGCTCAGTCCCAAAGTTTTAAGAGCTAAAAGGAAAGAGAATTTCCTATGCAAGTCTTTGAAAGGTTAATTTAACACCTTAAAGTGGCCTAGATATAAAAGGTAAACATATATAACTTAAAATATGTGACTTTTTTAGCTTCCCAAGTTCCAGGTTGTGTACTGGCAGACATGTGGATACTCTTAAAGTACACACAGGCATAGCTTTGAAACTATTTTAATAATTCTGTGCAAACAAACCCAACCGTGTCAGTATGACCTGCTCTCCAGGTGAGACGCACCTTCTCTGTACTGCGCTGGCGTTACATGGCCTTGGCCCACCACGTCCAGCAAGCTGAACATGGCGGCCAGGTTGGCCTCGTCCATGAGGTACGGGTACTCCCCCTCGGCTCGTTGTCCAGCCTTCACCCTTTCCAGCGCCTGGATCAGGAACTCGCGTGGTCTTTCTGCAACGAATTAACATTTCCCGCAGACGCAGGGCCCTCAGCTGGTGACCGAAGGCCGCACAGTCCCTCCCGCCCACCCCCTTTTCGCGGCGGAGCGGGGGGCGCTGGGGCTCTGCCGCTCCGCGGGCCGCACCGGGGCGGTGGTAGAGCAGCAGCGCGCCGAGGCGGTGGAGCAGCTCGGGGAGCCGGTGCCGCTGCAGGTAGTCGCGGCTCTGCTGCTCGCCCGCCGCCATCCCGCGTTGCTGGGAGACCGCGCGCGCCGGCCGTTAACCGTCCCCGCCCCGCCAGCGGCGGCCTGAGGGGAGCGCGGCGGGGCGGCCCCCGGGCGGCGGAGGGGAGGGCGCGGCGGGGCGGGGCGGGCTCCTCCAGGAAGCGAAGGCAGCCGGAACAGGGACGGGGGGCTCGGCGGGAGGGCAGCGGCCGCTCGGCAGAGCTGGCGGGGCGCGCCCTCGGCCCGCGCAGGGCGACAGGCGGAGCACAGCGGCTGCCGAGGCCGTAGTGGCTGCGCGGGCCCCGCTTCAGGGGACAGACAGTGGGACGCACAAATCGATTTGCCTAGCTGTGATCACGTTAGCGCTAGAACAGAAAATCAGCGCTTCCAGCCAAGTTACTAGTTTGTACCGCAGTTGCTTTAATTCACGGGGAAAGAAAATTACACTCTATTGTACGTAAGATTTCACAGAATCACAGAATCATCTAGGTTGGAAAGGACCTTGAAGATCATCCAGCCCAACCGTTAACCTAGCACTGACAGTTCCCAACTACACCATATCCCTCAGCGCTATGTCGACCCGACTCTTAAACACCTCCAGAGATGGGGACTCCACCACCTCCCTGGACAGCCCATTCCAACGCCCAACAACCCGTTCTGTAAAGAAATGCTTCCTAACATCCAGTCTAAACCTTCTCAGGTGCAACTTGAGGCCATTACCTCTTGTCCTATCGCTTATTACTTGGTTAAAGAGACTCATCCCCAGCTCTCTGCACCCTCCTTTCAGGTAGTTGTAGAGGGCGATGAGGTCTCCCCTCAGCCTCCTCTTCTCCAGACTAAACAACCCCAGTTCCCTCAGCCGCTCCTCGTACGACATGTGCTCCAGACCCTTCACCAGCTTCGTTGCCCTTCTCTGGACACGCTCGAGTAATTCAATGTCCTTTTTGTAGTGAGGGGCCCAAAACTGAACACAGTAATCAAGGTGCAGCCTCACCAGTGCCGAGTACAGGGGTAAGATCCCTTCCCTGTCTTCTCCCTTTCAGCCACATTTCCTTCCTTATGCGGTAATGCAGGCTACACCCTTTGCTTTGTTCCATACACTGTCCACTACCCGGACTCGCTTGCTAAAGGTGGACTTTGTTAATCCCAGTAAACACGAGAGGACAGCAAAATGTCCCGCTGCCGCCCAGAGGAACACAGTCATGTGCGCTCAGTACCGGTATGAGGCGCAAAGACAACGAGGAGCAATGGAGAGCGAGAAAGGTTACATCTTAAAAATCATTGTGGGGTTTGAACCATAGCCTGTGCAAACAGAGAAGAGACATCAAAGAAACTTTTTATTGTACTACCCCCCTGGGAGTAGGAGAAAGATAATAAAGTGTCCCACTAAAAAATAGAAGAAAATTCAAGCAAATCTACAAAGACATAGCCATCTGCCATCAAATAAAAATAGACAATAATAAATGAGCATTTAGTAAAGAAAAATGGTATTTCTGTGAAAAGTCTAGCACTATATATATTTAACTATTTGCCAAAACTAAAATACCACAAGACATTAATAGAATTCAACTTTTTTTTTCCTTAGAGAAAGAGTGGGAGAAAGGCAGCATCCAAAACTGCAGAGATTGTACAGCCATGCTCTGTATTATTTAGTATTTTATAGTGATTATGCTACCTGCTTCAATTCTTAACTAGGGCTAGAGGAAGTGTAGGTTCGTAACAGTTACCTCTCTTGGCAGGTACCTGGCAGTGGTGGAAACCTACTTTTCCTAAGGAATACAATTTGTAGTTACTGAACCCATTCCTGCATTTCACTTTTCTATGCCTTTCAGTAGAGTTTGCAAAGCACTAGTGAAGTTTTCTTCCTAAAGAGGCATGATGGGAGAAAGCGTAGCTTGACATGCAAAGAAATACAAACAAGACTGAACTGGGCAGCAGAGGAGAAATAAAGACATGGAAAATATTTTTGTGAAAATGAGAACCTAAGGATAGGAAGATTGACAGGAAAGGAAGGAGCAAATGAAAGACTGGAGAGAAAGGTAGGAAAGTCAGTTTGGCAAAGGACCTTTAGTGGTCAGCAAAGATAACCAGTATAAAATACATATGTTGAAGGCTGAAATTTTAAGAAGAAACACAGGAATTACAGGTTGAAGTGTGTTTTTCTAAGGAATGGTTCAAAAAAATCACTAATCAGAACAAACCCAATTTGATTTACAACTGGAAATAATTTTTTTAAAAAATTCTATTACACTGTTAAGAAAGCAGAATTTATTTACTTGAAAAAATGTTCTGATAATGCATCATGTATTTATTATTGAAATAATAAATTATAATCCTCAATTCATATGATGGTAGTATCAGCTATATATATGAGTCCTAAAAGTATGATAGTTTAGGACAATTTGTGAGAAGCTCACATGGACTATTGTAAGAGAAATTGAACTTCTGTTGACTAAGAAAAGCAGAGTTTGACAAATAGCTGAAAGTTTTCTAGTTCTGTTATAGAGATGTTGCTGAGTTTTAATCAAGAACTAAAGGATCAAATCTATTTTCATGTATTTAAAGTGTCCTGGTTATATAAATTGAATTTGGTTGAAAGACTTAATACCTGTTGTGACAGAAGCTGAGCCTTTTGCAAAATTTTGTTAGTAACTTAAGCCTTTTATCTAATTACATAGGACTAAATAGACTACCAGGAGTCTTAAGGGTTGCAATAAAGAGGAACAGGGACTGCAGGTCAGAGATGAAGCTGGCTGCAGAACAAGCATGTGTCTTGCTGAGGAAAACAGGCAGATGGACATGCTCTTCCAAAGGGAAGTGTTAGAAGACTGAAGTCTAGGGCTGTGGGAAGAGACAGGAGCAATAAGGGCTGGGAAAGATGCCTAGGTCTGCCATACGCTTACTGTGAACATGCTGAGTAGCAGCTCCTTTAATGCTTTACTTGTCTCTGCTCCTCCTCAACGTGGACATTAGAAAGCAGTCTGTTAGGGAGCACGGGGTGGAGCTGTAGCGATTGGGTCCTGCCATTTCTGTAGCTGCTTAGGAAGAGCTCCACTGCACCCTTCCATCATGTATCCTCAAGGACTTCCAAGATACAGGCGAGTTCTCCACCAGGGGATTTATAAGGGAAAGTGCTTAAAGCAGAAATGTTAAACTTCTGGGTATTAATTATCTCAACAGTCAGAACCCTTTTTTGGTGTTGTGGCTTTTTTTTTTTTTTTTTAAATGTTTGTTTTTACTGTACAGAACAGCAGAATTGAATAGGTTGGAATGGATGTCCTGAGATCATGTGGTCAACCTCTCTCCCTCCTCAAACTGGGCTAATTTCAAAGTTGAGATCAGGTTTTTCACAGCCTTGTCAAGTTTTTACTGTCTCCAAGATGGAGATTCTACAACATTGCTTGGTCCCTGTTCCAGTCCTCAACTACATTGCAAAGAATTTTTGCCTTGTCTCTAATCAGAATTCCCCTTGTTCTACCTCATGTCTATTGCTTCTTGCCATTTTGTTGTGCACCACCAGGAAGAGTCTGGCTCCATCTTTTATACAATCACCTATTTGTAGCTGAAGACAGCGCTCAGACCCCTCTCCCCTCCTTAATCTTCTTGTCTTAAAACTGATCAAAACATTTTTTTAGCATACCCTTATACATCATACGCTTCAGCTACTAATCATCTTGGTAGCGCTCCACTGGACTCACTTCAGTATGCATGCCGTGTCTTGTACAGTGGAGGCCCAAACTGGACACAATTCTGCAGATGCAGTCTCACAAGTGCCAAAACAGAGGGTGACAGTCGGTGCCCTCTGGCTGTGGGTAGCTTTCAGCACCCCAGGGGCCCCTTACTGACTGACATTCAGCTTGTCCACCAGCCCTTTTCCTGCGAAGTTGCTTTCTTGCCAATCAGCACCCAGCCTGGGCAATGACATAGGGTTATGCCTCCCTCCCAGGTGTAGGACTCTGCATTCATCTTTGATGAACCTAATGAGGTTCCTGTCAGCCCAATTTTCTAGCCTGTTGAGCTCCCTCTGAAGGACAGCCCTGCTCCCACTGTATCAATCGCCTCCCTACCCCCAATTTGTTGTTATCCATAAATCTGCAACCCCTCCCAACATCGAGGATGGTAATGAAACCCTTCAGCATTATTTGGCTCACTATTAACCCCTGAGGCATGTTACTAGTAACAACCAACCAATCGGGCCTCAAGCGGCTGACCTCAGCCCTCTGAGCCCTGCTGTCGAGCTGATTTTCCACCCACCTCATAGTCCACACCTTGAATCCATCTCTCTCCAATTTATTGTAAGAATACAAAAGCAGATGGTGTCAAAAACTTTGCTAAGGCCAAAGTAAACAACATTCACTGCTCTCTGGTCAGTACCTGAAGGCAGTCGTTTCATCACAGAAGGCAAGCAGGTTGGTCAGGCATAGTTTCCCCTTGGTGAATCCACATTGTCTGGACATGGCTTCTAGGACAGTTTGTTCCATAATCTGCCTGGGATTGAGGTTGGTCTGAGCAGCCTGTAGTTTCCTGGGTCTTTCTTGAAAATGGGCATTGCATTTGCCCTTTCCAATCCTGTACACTGTTCGATATGATCTTTCAAGGATGATAGCAACCTTGTAATGATATCAGCCTGCATCCTTGAATTGAGCCCAGCTTTTCCCAAACTGGTGTAGATCTGGGATAAATAGTCCTTAACTCAGGCTTTCTCTTATGTGGGTAGTACTTCATTCCCCAGACTCTGCCCAAAGATCTAAGCACAGACCTCCCCAGTTAAAACCTGAAGCAAAGGCAGCACCAAGTCTACCTCAGTCATTTCCATGTTCTTTGTCACTAGGTTACCCTCCCCATGTAGTGGGGCCCATATTTTACTCAGCCTTTCTTCCATGTTAATGTACAGGAGGTGTCCTTCACATCCCCCACTAATTCCAACTCCAGCTGAGCTTTGGCTTTCCTAGTTCTGCTTCAGCATGCCTAGGCAGCATTTCTGTATTCCTCCACGGTAGCCCATCCCTGCTTCCACAGTCTGTATACTCACCTTTTGGATTTGATTTCAGTCCGGAGTTCCCCACTCAGCCATGCTGGCCTTCTCCCATGTCTGCTCAAGTTCCTGCATATCAGAATGGACAGTTCTTGTGCTTCGGCTAGCTGTCCTGGGCCCTTCAGGGCAGTCTTCTGTGGGATTCTGCCAACAAAATGTCTGCAGGAGTCAAAGTCTGCTCTCCTAAATTCCAGGGTTGCAATTCAACTATTTATCTTCCTCACTTCCCTCAGAATCTTAAGCTTTGCTATCTCGTAGTCACTGCTGCCAAGGCTGCCACCAGTGTCAATGTTCCCAGCCAGCCCTTCCTTATGTGTGAGTAGCATGTCTAGCATAGCCAGACTCAGCTTGTTGAGCATTTCTGTCAAAAAATTGTCCTTGATGTACCACAGAAGTAGCCTGGATCACTTGGCCTCCACCATGTTGTCATTGCAGTCCCCTCCACAAGAACAAGAGCCTGCAGTCATATAAGCTGTGAATGTTTGGGTTTTTTTCAGTCAACTGCAAAATAAAGACTAAACCTGCACTCAAAAATCACATAATAGGAAAAATTAAACATCAGGAATTACAAAAATACTCCCAGTTACTGCTTCTGAGTCAGAGAGAAGTAAAAATAGGTCACAAAAAGTGTAGTTTAGTATCAGGAGACTTAGCTCTCTTACAGAACTGGCCACTTCCTAATTGACTGAAAACCCAAGACACTGATTTCCTACAACTGTGGTGGGACTCTTTCTGAAGATAAAAGGAAAAAAGAAGTTATTGGCAGGAGCCTTCATTCTTTGAGATACATCGTATATTTGTCTGTTTAAGGGTGGCTCTGAGCCCACAGCTCTTCAGACCACAGATGCTTTTATTCTAGCAGTATCTGTAGAGCGAGTTCGCACTACATGGGGTGGTGGAGATCTGAGATTGCCTTAGTTTCTCTGCCCCCCCACAGTCCAAAAAGAGACAGTTTTGAACAACAGAAAGGCTGGGCATGCAATTAGGAAGCAAAAGTAAGTGTGGATTATGCATCTCCAAAGGTTCATGTTATGGATGAGTAACCTCTGTCTTTTCCCGTGTTTGACCGTAAGTCCACACGTCTATTCCAATAGTAGTCACTTCAGTCAGTACCCTGTAAAAGCAGTTACCAGGAAGAGGTCTTGGAGCACTTCCCGCTGTCAGCATTGCTCTGCCAAATCCAACGCTTCTGGATGCATCAACATTTGGTGAAAGTGAATGTCAATGTGGGTGGTTTCCCACAGGTGTCAAGAATAGACATGCTCTTCATATAAGCTGCAATACTGCACGTGCTATAACAGAGAATGTGCTCACTACTGGGGATAGTAGATTTAGAAAATAATGCCATCTAATCTGTTATAGTTAGCCATCTTTAGTGTAAAGATGTTTGTGATTCCTCAAAAGAGATTAACATCCTTGGAGAACATGTTAAGTGCTTGGTTCTGTGAATGTAAAAAGACAAGACTTAAGAGTGGACAGTAGTTTCTTTGCCTCATCCTAGGCTGTCTTAGAAACAACGTGCGTAAATTGATTCAAAGGAGACTGTGTGGTATATCTCAGGGAAAGATATGGGAAAAAAATCCAGTGAAATATCTATCTAGGAAAGACATAGTAGATAAGAGTGAGACAGGCTCATGATAAGGTCTTGGGTGTCAACAGCTCTGGGTGGGAGCTACCAAAAAAGCTGGTTAATGAATAACATAAAGACCAAACAATGAAGAGGGTCTGGTATTAGGAAAATACCCTAAGAAGGCCCTAGGGAGCATTTCTGAGAAGGTGACCCTACAAGATGGGTCCTTGAGAGAGGAGTTAGATTGTGATTATTGCTTTCTTCACATTTGGATCACAGGACAGGAAGGCTGTAGTCCAGCTTCCTGCTCAAAGCAGGGTCAGCTCTGGGGTCAGACCAGGTTGCTCAGACCATTATCTGATTTGGGTTTGAAAACCTCAAAAGTTGGAGATTGCACCTACCTCTCTAAGCAACTTGTTCTAACGCTTGACTGTCTCCATGGCAGGAAGATTTTTCCTTGTATCCAGTCTGAACTTCCCTTTTATCAACTTACGTCCATGGTTTCTCACCCTCCTGCTGTGCAGCACTGCAGAGCCTGGCTCTGATCTCCCAGTGACCTCCTCATAGATATTGGCAGGCTGCTATTATGTCCCCTTAAGTCAGAACAAATGGTGAGTTGGAGCCAGAGGTTCATTACAGTGCTGACCCACTTGCTTTGTGCTTCAACTTCTTTTTCCCTTTTCCTTTCTTGGGAATCTCGTAAGGGATTCTGAAGGCCAGTCTGGGCCCAAAGGCCCTGGACAGAAGCTCGAGATGGAGAAGCTAGTATCTTTCAAGCTTCATTGGCATTTAACTGCAGGTGAAAGGAGTTCAGGACTGGAAGATCAGCAGTGGAAGTCATGGGAGTGAGCAGTCCAGTAATATGCCAGGGCAAAGTAGAAAATGCATTAGAGAATTGTCTGTTGGAGATGAAAGGCCCAACACAGGGTCTGCTGTGTACTCCAGGAGCAAACATGCACCTGGCTTCTTTTAGGTTAGGGTGCACAAACGGAGCATTTCCCTTGGAATGTTTGCTTTTCTTTGGAAGCATCCGTGCTCATGTTGTGAAGCTGTAGGCCTTGGAAGCACTCTGCAAAATAATGCAAGTAAAACCAGTTTTCTGCACCTTCTTGGTCTCTCCTTGATAATGAAGCAGCAAGCCCAGTGTGTTGGTATTAACGTTCAGGCTATGTAGTCCAAACATAAATCCTAAAGAAAATTAACAAGGAGTAACTCAAGGCAAGATTAAAATAAAAAAACCCACCCCAAAACAACAACAGCAACCTGCCCTCCCCCCAAAAAACAAAAGAACCAACCCCAACCCCCAAAAAAACCCACACCACAAACCCCCCACTGATTGTGGGTCAAAATAAGAGAAAACCAAAGAAAAAGGCAGGCAAATAATTGCAATTTAAGAGCGGAGCTGAGCAGAAGGGAAAGTTTCTTGCATAGGGTGTTGAGAGTATCTTCAGAACTAAGGTGACAGGCCTATATATTCTGCATCTGTGGTGGGAAAGGCTAAGGGGTTGAGCCCAAGTAATCCTTTTCCAGTGACCTGTCTGCTCACCTGTGACGCAGCTCTCCAAATCAGCACGGAGTGAATTTGCCACTGGGAAGGGATGATGGTTTCTGTTTGCAGTTATGCTTACTCTGTTGCCATTTCCTCCTCTGCCTCAGTAGGGGCCAGGCTGGAAATTGGGACAGACACAGGACTCACAGGGTTGCGCTCATGAATTCATCAGGTCATGCACTGTATTTATGACAACAGGCCTTTATACCTGTAGCATTCTGTAAATAGACTTTGTTCATGCTAGACAACTTTTCTGAAAAATTAGTCTCTTGAGGTGTCACATCAACCACATTAGTAACTGCTTCAAGTTTATCAAACCCAGACTCAATTTCAGAGCTAAATCTTTCAGGTTTGGGAAATGCACAAAGGGGCAGCTGAATGTTGGGCACTATCTCGAGACCCTACTGGTGTCCCTAACCTCAAAATCAAGTTGTCCTGATTCCCGATTGTTATTTCTGGCAACCTTCCTCTAAACCTCCCCCTTCTCCTTTCTGTAGGGAGAGCAGATCACACACTAGTTCTAAGTATTTCTGCAGGTCGGCCATAAACAACAAAAAAACCACACACACAAGAATCCAGCCCATGTCATCTGTGAGGCATTACAAAATGAGAACAAGAGTATGCAAACCATCTACCATGGATTCTCCAGTTGAAGGGCAAACAGGGACCTGCTGCTGAATTATCAGCTTTACCTTTCTTCTACTTAGGAAACTACGTTTTAAAAGAGGTCTGTACTTGTTTTGAGTAGTAGCTTTCAAGAGGTACTCAAGGAGCAAAACAACATAAAAATTTGCATGAAATAAACATTCTTGTGTTCTGAAGTCTGAATCTGTTGTATGAATCTCCTCCAAATACTTCTGGAATCACTAACTGGCATTTCTTCCAATTGTGAATCCTGACAGATTTGGAAGAGTAAAACAGATACTGGTTGCACACAGCAATGACTTTCTTCTAAAATAAATAGTTCTGTGGTAGAACCAGAAGCATAAAAATTACAGTGCAATGAATAAAAAAGTTACAGTGTGATCTGCTTCCCTCTGCAACTGGTGTTATTTAGAGCATGTTAGATAATACAAGCAAAAGAGTACTGCTACAAGAAAAATACTTGTATAACCAAAAAAAGGGTGGGGGGAACCAACTCCAAATAGACAATCAGTCTAACGAACCTGCAAGTGCTAAAAAATTACTCAGATTCACATTTGGAAAATAAATTCAGTGGTCTTTGGCCTTTGCTGGCCATGGACAATGATGGCAAGCAACTAATAACTCACGGCTGTAACATTCCATTTCTTGGCTGTAGCTTTAATTTCTAATGGCTGCCAGAAATAGCAAGGCATCTTACAAACACAATGTCACTCTTCAGCCATACATGGGGACCACTCTATCAGATGAAACTTCACTATCCACTGTTACTTCATGATGTGCGTTTTTTCTATACAGGAAAAGATAAACTCAGGATTAAAAAAAAAGAGTTTTCAAAATATAAGCAGCTCAGACCAAGCACAAATTGGGACAATAAAGAGGAAGTCTGGGATTAGCTTTTGCAACAGGTATCAGAAGATGCAAGACGTGACACAAAAAGCTGTCTATCTAGAAGGTACAATTTTCCTCCTCCGATCACTGCTTCCTGTAACACAGGCCAGCTTGCTATCTCCTCTGTCAGTTCTGAGTGTACGCATACAAAAATGCAGTTTGCCGTCCAAATTTTTTGCTTTTAAAAAAGATCATGCCATAATTGTGAGCATCTTCCGTACAGTATCGCCGAGACCGAGTTTTCAGATACTTCATAAAAGAAGCACAAAACTGTACATCTTCCCCAGATTTGCAGAAGAGGTTTGCTGCGAGAGAAAAAAACTGCAATCCTCTCTGCAGAGCTGACAAGCCAATGAACAATTTAAGTCTCATTTGATCTGTAACTGGAACAGGCTTTACACAGAACAAGAATCTTAATGCCTAGATAAAAGTTGCATTTTTAGTATTAACCATGACAAAAAGACTGGTTATAAATTTGTACTGCCCTCTGAAGCGAGAACTCCTAAATCTAGCAGCTGTGGCAAAGTTAATTCTTACACTGATAAGGAATGAGAAAATGCATTCAGCTAAGCAAAGGAATTTTAAAATGATTTATCAGTGCAAAAACCTCAGTAGCTGGTTGTCACTCGTGTCCTGACATGTAAGCACAGAAAAATTTTAGACACGAATGCCAAAAATAATCCCAGAGCAATTCAGCCCTGTACTGAGAGCTGGACAGATCTTCTGAACCACTGGTCGAATTCTCAGCGCTGGCTATCTGCACAGTGTATTTCAGCCTCTGGGAAGAAAAAGGGCAGTCTTGCAATACATACCATTTTTGCTTTGCAAAGATAAATAATGACAAAACCCATGTGTTTCTTACAAACATATAAATTATTTTATTTACAAAGCCATGTTACAAAAAAAAAAAAATAATAATAAAGCAAAAAACAAAAAATACAATCGCTCACTAGAGAATATCTCCAGGCCCGGTGTTGAACCATGGCAGTATCAATCAGATACATGTTTGTTCTGTTTTTCCTTTTTTAAACTGTAAGCCATAGAATTTACTATTTACACCTACTTTAGACATTTATTCTGCTTACAATTATCACAAGCATGGAATGAATTCTATTTGATACTGCTAATACATAAAGGTGCAGGACAAAGAATGAAAATACTTAGTGTTACAAAATATGGATTGTAGAAAAGAAATTGGCTGTACAAGTATGGCATTTTTTTTTTTTTCTTAGAATGATTGGACATGCTTTCTTCAAAAGTCTTCTGGAAAAGGTTCTAAAATCTGTAGTAGGAAAGCACAATATAGCAGGTGCAAATTCATTTCTGTGCAACAACAGTTATTTAATATATCCCATGACTGACCAGCTATGCAAAACCCACAGAGTTTTGTTAAAGTGCCATGGGTCAACAGCATAACAAAATATAAGGTGTAAATAGAAAAATTTCTTTTTTTCTTCTTTTTTTTTAAAACAAATAGTTCACTGAGAATCAGCAATAATAGAATATGCTGTATAAACTATTCTCTACAAAGGTCGATCAGCACTATTTACAATTGTTACATCAATACAAAAGAAGGCATACAAGTTATCCAAGTCGCTTTTTATGGCTGACGGGCCTATGCATTGCGTATGTGTAACAACCAAAGCTTCTGAGCCTCTATTGCTGGAAACAAATCACAAGATTTTCAGGCAAATGGGGAAGAAAAAGAACTACTGAGTGAATGCTACACTAATAATGCATTATAGGCTGGTCCAGTTTGTATCCTTTTGTTTTTCAAATGTTTACTTCCATTTCACTTTTCAGGCTGAAATTTTGATACATATAATTAAATAATGATTCTTTGATGATGAAGAACACTGTGGGATTTTACTTCGTGCTTAACTTCCCTGAAATGCTGTCAGGTGTAAGCCAGTTGAAAAAAAAATTTAAGCAGCATTCAAAGGACAGGCTCCATATTCCAGCTTTCCAATTTAAAGATGCATGGAAAGAGCTAAAGCTTCCTAAAACTACAAAATTGCTCCTTCAGACACAGATTAGCATTATTTCTCAGAAGCAACCACTGAATCTCACAACCACTGTTTTCCCTCAACAACTAGAAATAGCAGTTCATTGATTACAGAGGATGACTTTGTTACTGAGATTTTTAAACTCCTGCAGTTTTATAACTCAAAATAAATTAAAAAAAATCAACATAGTACTGCTCCTAAAACTGAACAAGACAAAAATTGTGCAAAAATAACAAAGATATGTACACATTTTTCAGTCTGAAGAAATGTACAATAAAAACATAATTCAAAGAACATTTTAAAAATATAAACATTGCTTAAACTTTCCTAAGTTTCATACTGTTTCTGAAACTATACTGGTCAGTTAGCTCTGAAGTATAGCAAAACATAAATTATTACAAAATTAACACTATAAAAATTTATTTTAAGAATATTTCTAAACTTTTTTCAAAGGGTCTAGCCTTGTTTATAATTGCTTAAACATTTTTAGTCTTAAAATTTGCCTTAAGCCTTCTTTTTTTAAAAAAGAAAGTAGTAATAATCTCCCTATTTGCAGTCTCTCGCCTTTCCCCAAGATGTAAATAAACCAGCATATAAGTGCACTTTTAACACTGTAGAAATAAAAATTAACTCCTCTGTACTATTGTTCCAGTACCTAGTATTGGCTTCCTGATTATAAAATCTATACTTTATTAAAAAATTATTCAGTAATCCTATAAGAAACACTGTCAGTGCAATTCTATTAATGCAAGCCAATCTGCTCAACTCCTGTCCTTGCAAACCCAAACTGTTTACTGAAGTTACCAAGTGCTATGATCTTAAGGGTCTAGAAATCCACCAAGATACGGGGATTTTACATGTTGAGCCCCTGATAACATTAATTACAGTTTGGTGCAAAAATCTGCTATGCATTGACTGGAGTATAGATTCCTTAAGAGCCTGATCCTGGAAGAGGCTGAACACTCAGAATTCCCACTGAAATTATTAAATGCTGTAGGTACAGAGCACCAGTCAGGATTAGTCCCTAAAGTTGCAGTGCCCCAGCTGTTTGCAAATTACTAAGAAATGCACTCAATTTTTATCCATAGGACAAGCTTAAATACAGAATTACTGTAATTTTTCTTTAATGAAAAAATTTGGAGATCTTTTAAATAAATTCAAATCATGATCTGGATTTTTTTTGGAATGTCCGCTATGTTCTGGTAAGGAAACAAAGGGAGCATTGCAACGCTAACAGCTTTAAAAGGCATGAAACATAACCAAGCAGAATGCACAGATCAGTGGCAAATACAAGTGAAAAACTAAACAAATCACTATTACAGTTTTCTGTAAATTTAATTTTCTTTAAAACCACAAATTCATAAAAGGTTAAATCCATCTGCAGGACATAGAAAAGAAAAACCCTGTGGAGTAGGGCTGCTGAGAGCTAGAGATTATAGGCTGGTTCCTTTTCCTTGTTATGGAAGAGTCCTTATTCTACCAGTCCGGTTTGATGTCTTCTAAAAGAGAAACCAGAGCCAGGTTCAAAATCACAAAATGTCTTTCAGTATATAATACTTTAATAACATCTGCGCCTGACAGAACTCAAAGCAGGAATTTATTTCAAGTCCCTGAACTAAATTCCCTCCCTGTTTACTGATTACGTTAGACCTTTAAGAAAATGAACTGCTTTGAATAAACAGCTGATTTCCTTTTGGCACTGTCTGATTTTAATAAGCTTTGGTGAATCTCATGTTCATTAACTTGGTGTATCATTACAAATAAAGAGCAGCAATTAGACGACAACTCTGAAGAATCTTTTCCTCTACACAGCATGTTTTCATGCCCATGGAATCCCCACACAGCATACACGTCGTCACCTTCCCTTAATAAAATGATCTAGTTACTCAGTATTTAAAAACCACCGCATACTGAGGTCTTGAAGTGTTAACACATTCAGGCACCTAAAAGCACTATGAAGACAAAAACACTTGATTAGTTATAAACCTAGAACAAGGATAAAATCTGGAGAAAACAAGCTTTTAAATACATGATTTGTATTAACAGGCACAAACAACTTGACTGTAAAACTACCATTCCATTCATGTTTGTTAAAAACCAAGCAGTTTTTGTAGGGAAAAGTAATATTTTTTTAATTAAAGCAACAACAGTTGGAAAAACAAGCACGCTTTTATGTATACAAGCCCCAGTTCAGGTCTCAAACAGATGCAGCAACATTCAAATTAAACAGGAATTGAGAACAATTCGCTTGAGTTTAACCTGACTGAGATTAATGCAATGAGAGAGAGCAGACAGACCCCCAGCAGTCACCCTCACAGCCACCAGTCCCCCCAGGAGTACCTGGGAGTACAGTGCACTTCAACAAATGTAGCGAATGGCCAAAAGAAACTACTTGTGTGAAACCAAAACAACCACAGGGCACCTTTATCTCACAACTCAATGATGAGAACACCGAGTTATCGGTGGCAGGTGACGATCCCAGCTCCCACTGGACACCTCGGAAGGTGAGTGGGGAAGCCAGCTTTCTGAGCAGGACTGCGCGCAGGTGATGATCACAGGGTCAAACGAGGCTGGGTTTACAGCCTACTGCAACTTCCCGAATGCCTCATTCTCACCCAGTCACTCAACCCCTGTTAAGGATCCCTCTCCCCCCTCTCTTGAGAAACAACAACCTTCTCCCTTCTGGCTCCCCCTTCGCACCAGCAGACAACCCCGACAGCTTGCCTGACCAGGTGACACAGTGGGGGCAGCCCAGAGTAGCTGCTCTACACGCACATTTAGCTTGACCACTGCAATTCTACTTCAAACTGCATTGTTAGAAGTCTGTTGTTCTGACTTGTATTCATGAAAACTTGCTGGATTTTTCCAACTATAAACCCCAGTGTATAGCAGAGATTGTCTCTGCCTGCAGACCTTGCTTCACTTGGGCTCCCTGATTGTCATGGTTATAACAATGCTAACATTAAAAACAAGAGTGCTCAGGTTCCCCCAGTAATATTACTGACACAGCATGTGCTTGCAGATCCACTTATTGTTACCTAATTAATAACACCTTTATAAAGAAATATTATAGCACGGTTTCAGACTAAAATTTTTTTAGAGACTATTCAGTTGCTCTATGGAAAATGAAAGCTGTCAACAAAGCAGCTCAGACTTATTTTGACAGTGACAAGCATTTATTAGATAGGTAATCACTCTTCATGGTTCCAAACACTAAAATCCTGTGTTAGAGTTTAAAAAAAAAGTTTAATAAAACTTAACACATCTTGATTTTCTTTTGTATTTGTATTCTGAGCTCCATACTCAACTACCAAACTGACAGAAACGTATTTTTAACATTAAAGAGTTTGTGAGGCTTCAAAGAAGCAAACACTTCTATTCTTGATAAAGTTACGGAAACAGGCAGCTGAAAAGCTCAGCAATAGTCTCTGTTTACATAAGGCTGCCACAAAATTAATGTTTTGTACTGTTAGGTTTTCCCCATCGGATCTAGGCAACAGATCCCAACAAGCTCCGCTCCTCCGATAGTGTGTATTTTATACTAACACAGGAGCAGGAGGTTAAAGCAAAAACAGTTTTGCACTTCAGAGCAGTTTTATCCCATGTTTGTTACTGGCAGTTGGATGACAGTGTCTCACACAGGAAAATGCCAGTTCCTAGAAGTATGAAGAAACTTTCTACTTTCTCCCTTCAGAGCAGTTCTTCCATACAAATACTGCTTTGCATTCAGCACCAAGAGAAAAAAAAATAAATTTACTGTTTGGTGGTTCATCTCAAGATGTGAGTGATTCAGAATATTTTTAATGGGGACACCGTTGTGAGTTATCATGAATACAACCATTACTATTCTTTTGCTGTGTCTACACAGCAGAAACTAAGCAGCACAGCCATTTGGAATAACTACTCCTGCATAATTTAGCCAGAATACGTAACAGAATTCTAAAATACTGACTGGCTGTACAGAAAAATCCTCTGGAATTTTTGTTTACTTGTGACTACACCTTGCTGAGGTGGGAAACCTTTTCATATCAAGGATCTTGATAATTAATTCTTGATAAACTACTCAAGAGAGTCAGACAGTAGGAGCCATATTAAAAAACCAAACTAGTCTATCAGTCATCCAGACAGATGAGGGCTAGATCACAGGTCAAGCACCTGTCCTAACAAAGCTGAGTTATGGAATTTATTATCATTATCCAACTAGTAGTCTGTGTGATGAACAGGTATGGTGGGAGTGACAAGGACTTCTCACAGTCTAAGAACTCAGATTATGCTTGGTTTAGTTATGCTTCCAGATTAGTTTCTCTGAATAGTCAAGTGCTCTGTCTTCTCTGTCCTCCCTTTGCTACTTTCATTTCTGGCCTATTTTTAAATGCTGTCCCTCCTATGCCACTCTGGGGACTCTGCTGTGCCATCTCGCTCATCAGGGGAAGTTGGATGGAAAAACCACATTCTTAGCTGGATCCTGCACAGACAGTTGCTGCTGCTGAGTTTGTATCACCAAAGCAACAGCCAGTGAGCAGCACATAAGCCAACCTGAGGCGTATTACAGGTGGTAAAAAACAAGCAGAAAACTTGTTATTCAGAAATCTTAGAGGGGAAAATAACTGGAAAAAAAATTAAGTGCGAGGAGAAATCTAATATTAGTTCACCAAAAGACAGCTGCTATAAAGAACTGTATTCATAAAGAAATTGTATTTTAAGATTCTGCAGTATAAAATATTTCGAAACCACTTACAGACTACTTAAGTACACTTGTTTTTAAAGCAACTTACTTGTCTGTTGTGTACTGGGTTTGATGTACTCGAAGGACTGGATTGTGACAAAGCTACACTGCTATTTTTTCCAATCTGAAAGACATTAATTGAGCAGTATTGAGAGGCGTATTTGTCAGTTGAATGCAGATGCTGGTAATGGCCTTCCCTTTCCTGTGTAAAGTGGCACTAATTGCCTTGCATTTGGAACACAGGTATTTTGCTATTGCAAAAGATACACTTCAGATAGAATCATAATTATTTCTCAGAGCCTGCATACTTTAAATACACTCTTAAAAGGCACGTTAATACTATTACAGGTCAGAAAACAACATAAGAAACAGTTACTGAGGAAATAGAGACCGTAAACCCCCACCTCCCTAGACTGAAATAGTAGTTTCTCTAGTTACTGGAGTCACTCAGTGCAGCTAGTCAGCAACTGAGAGCACACAGAGTGCTCAAGGTCACAGACTCCTCTCCAGGGGACCTTCCCCGCTCCTGGGGAGTGTAAAGCAAGTGGCCAAGCACCACACTATGCCTTAAATCATTCAGTTTTCTTCCATATAGGGTCTTCATGTGTTATTGCTCAATAAAGCAAATAGTAACCAGAAGAATCAAACTGCAGAAGTGTAAATTTGCAATTGTATCATTTTACTGCATCAGAGAATTTCTTCGGGAATGAGCACAAATTGATAGTACACATACATACATTTTAGAAGTACTTAGTTAAAATATTGCAATATTCAATCTGCATATTTCAATGTTTGAGAGATTACAGCACTCCGCAAGAGCAGTCTGTCTTAGGTTTTATACAATGACCCATAAACATAGTGTAGATATTTCTGTTGCAATACAAAAGGGGAGACAGCTGTTGAGTCAAAGGAGTAGTTCTTCAGGGGTTGCAAGGCTGATAAAAATTAACCATGGACACCTGCCTACAAATGGCAGATGACTGGAGTTTGAAAAGTTATTCACAAGGTCAATGGACTTCAAGTAACATCAACTTTAATCATTTGATGGAGAGGTAGCAGGGACCTGTCTTCTCAACAGTGAGAAGCGCAGTTGCAAATTTCTTCCTGAATAGTTGGGACTGAGGCATTGGCTGGCAAGGTTTCCACCAACGTTAGTTTTCTCCTTCCCTTCTGTGACATTGTTATTTCAGCCTTTCACATATATAGTGAAAGGTAGCCTTTGTCTCCCTCTCCGTATCTGCCCTTTCTCACACAGTGACTTTAAAACAGTGTTCACATTCTATCTAGAAGAAATGCTTAAAGTTTTTATTTACAGCCAATTCAGAAGGCAGGTCCCGTGCTGCACAAAGATTAAAAGGGTAAGCCTCTGCCTATCCTGTTCCCTTTAGTGTGTTGTTTTGCATGCCACAGTTGCTCTGTAGGTAGTAATGTGCTTTTCTCCAATATACAAATCTTGACTAAAGATACACAACCCCGTAAAATCTTTCCTCACCATTCAGAACCATGACACACCTGCAAACCTTTCTTCTCTACACCCACCATTATAACACTCATAAAACCCTTCCATAATAAAATACATATTCATCTTTTAAATGAAAAAATAGTCACTAGGAAATGGTCTCGGTGAGGTCCTAGAATCATGAGAGGGATTATTATACCTCTTTCAGCTTTCATTCATTCAGTGCTCCTGCGACTAACAGACTGACTCGCTACACAAGACAAAGCAAGGAGCAACGCAGCTTGCAGCACTGCGGTCAGCTTCGAGCTGCTTTACCATCCTGTCTTCATTCAGAGCTCGAAGGGCAGCGCTCCAGGACAGAAGGGTAATTCCAACAGACTGGGCAGTGACAGCACTCGGTGAAAATAAGAAAGAAAGATTCCCAGTTGTGTTGGGTCTTTAATAATGGGAACACCATTTCAAAAGGATTAAGGTGAGGGCAAGTCTCAAATACTTTTTTTTTTTTCCTCTTCTAAAAATAAAGCATACTTCAAAACCCAACGGTTGACACTTTCAGTTACTATCTATCCAGCCCAGACTTGAATTGAATTAGAAAAAAAAAAACAACCTGAGCCTATCACCAGTCACTTGATCTTTTTTCTGTGTTCTTGGTCTCTTAATTTAATTCACTCTATTACATCAGGGAACAGGAGCAAGATTTTAAGTAATGGCAATTTTTTTGGTAGAATTTTTACCGTGATTGCATTTCTAGAACACAGCAAGTCAAAACAGCACCGTTTAAAAGTGATTTCAAGTATTATATTCTCCAGAGCTTTAATATTCACATGTAGAGTACGTAATATTATTTGACCCATATGCTTAAGTGGGTACAAATTTCATCTATTTATAGCACAAATAAACAGTGGGAAATGTCTACTTGGTATTGCATACAATTCAGTATCCTTGTCACATAGACAATTAGCTGCCAGCCAGACATCTGAAATACAATCAACTCCACTTTACCACCTATTTCTGATTACTTGTGTAGCTCCAAAGACTGGCAGTGTAAGAGAAAATTGTGACCAACTTTTACATATATACACACACACATATACATATATATGTGTATGTACCTGTACATGTGTATAAAAACATGTTTAAAAATCTGTATATCATTACACTCATTACAATATTTAACCTTTTACTTAAGGAAAAAAACATTAGTGGGAATTACATACTTAAAAATATTCAGAAAAGACCTCTGATTGATTCTTTGTGGTTTATTACTGTGCAACACGCTGAAATACATCACAGACTGGAACAGGAACGTCCCACAGGAACAGATTTAATCACTAAGAGAGTCAGAATTAAAACTCAGAACCTCTGTGTATATCTATAGGACTTCCTCAGACTGCACTAGCTACAGACACAGACTATGTACTGTGAGAAGATGATGCAATCCATTTTCTACTACTGATGTTTGTACCATTTTTTTCTTCCCATTTGAGATCATATACCTTAGGGCAACTTCATCTTTTTGGGCACACACATATTTCAAAAATCAGATGTGTGACAGAATGAAGAATTTACAGCATCCTCCACTGAGTTTGGTGACTTAAAAGATTAGTTCTGATTGCAGGACACATTTAAAACGCTTAAAACAGACAGACAATGCCACTACCCATTTTTAAAAGCCAAAAAAGCAATCTTAGTTGCACCCCTGCTGGAAGTAGGAAAGAGAAAATATACCTGCTAAACCATTCTTTGAGACCTTCATTCTGTCTGCTATACCAGTTTTAGAATTAATTTATTCCTTTCTTCCACTCCCATTTCTGTATGCTATTACCTATGGCCTGCCTTGTCCAAGAACTTACCCTCTTCATTTCCAAATTCCATTTTACGTGCAACATCCTTAGGAAATGAGAGTTTCACAAACAAACAAACAAAAATTCCTAGGCTACCTTCTCTGGATTTTCTGAGGTATTCTATTTTCTATGGTTTTGTCTTCCAGATGCCAGGGCCAAGCTTTGTTTTCTGTGCACTGCACAGCACTGGACACGGTAGCAGAATGAAACAGTTGATAACTATAAAGATCGTATTGTCAGTTTTCCCACCAGATTTTACTTCACAAACTTTTGTCCTTATATAGCATCACTGAAAGAGAAGCCAAAGGTCTAGTGCTAGTGACAATGAAGTAAGAGTGTGTAGCCTTATCTGTTGCACTGACTTCAATACTATGAACACATGCACACTAAAAAAGATAACCAAATGTCCATTAAGGTCATCTGGTTAAGATCGTAATTTCTTAATTTTTCCCATTTCGAACAGGAAACAGCATCTGAGGTGAGGCATCTCAGACTCTCCCCAGGGGAAAGGCAGATGTAGGCATTTTACATAAGAGAAATGAGCAGGCTTGCATAACATTATGAAATGAATCAGCAACAAGTTTGGGAAATGAAACAAACAGAAATGCTGACTCTTATCTTCCTGTTTTAATGACACAATTTATTTCAGAGAGATGAGAATTAAGATAAAAGATTAATTTCTGAAAGTGATTTATCCATTCTGGACATTCGATTTTACTTTCAGAGATACAAATGGCTACTTTATTAATTGAATAAAAAAAATCTGATAAGACTATTTTAAGAAAGTAGATATATATTTTTTTTTTAAACTCTCAAAACATCTTTCTATGATTGGTACAAAACAAATACAAATATGTTTCTGTATTAACCTAGAAAGTAAGCTGTGAGATGAAAAACCATCTGAAGCAAACATAGTATTTTCTTTTCAGAATGCATGAAATATTTCAAGTCAGTCAGACATGACCTGCAAAAAAATAACTGGAAGAGTCCCTTACCTGCCGAGAGATGGAGCTGCTTGTAGGATCTGGCACCGCAGAAATAAGGTTGGCAGTGCTCTTTCTATGAACACTATTCATACCAGGCATTT